>NW_027612057.1:0-724666 GCF_964261635.1 Lissotriton helveticus | reverse complement strand
ATATATATATATATATATATATATATATATATATATATATATATATATATATATATATTACCTACTGGCGGTCGCCAGTAGGTATATATAGTTAGGATTTTTTCTCTATGGGATTTTTGAAAATTCTATGTCTAATAACTTTGGCGTTTGTGGACGGAATTGGCTGAAATTTTCAGGAAAATGGCACATTTTGTTTCTGAGCAGCCCCTGAAAATTGGGGGGGGGTTTCGTCCAGGGGGGGCCGAGAAAAAAGGGGGGTCCCAAAACGTGTTTTTAACATTGAGTTTTCCATAGGGCGGTTGGCCTCACTTTTAGCCCGAACGGCTGAATGGATTTGCACGAAACTTGGCAAAATTGTAGGGACTGGTAGCCCGATGTGCCTTTTGTAGGTCTCAATATATGTGCTCCAGTGGATTTTGAGAAATTAACGTTTAAAAAAAGATATATATCTGTAACAGCGGACCGGGCAGCGTCCCAGGACGCGTACTTTTCGCGCAACGGAGCTTTGTGAAGCGAAGCTGATTGGTTCTCCGGCGTCTGTCAACATTCCAAACAGTCCGTAGCGGCCGCCATCTTGTCTCTCGGTAGGATCGAGAGACAAGAGGAGGCGAAAGCGAAGGGGCAAATGACCATAAGGGGGAATAGTAGATCCTCGCTGACCCCCTAGGTTTGATGTGGAGGTTTTAAAAGGGCCCCGCGGGGCAAAAAAAAATAATAATAATAATAATCGAACGGCTGAATGGATTTGCACGAAACTTGGTAAAATATTAGGGACTGGTAGCCCGATGTGCCTTTGCTAGGTCTCAATATATGTGCTCCAGTGGATTTTGAGAAATTAACGTTCAAAAAAAGATATATATCTGTAACAGCGCTCCGCTTCGCGTACTTTTCGCGTTACGGAGCTTTGCGAAGCTGATTGGTTCTCCGGCGTCTGTCAACATTCCAAACAGTCCGTAGCAGCCGCCATCTTGTCTCTCGGTAGGATTGAGAGACAAGAGGAGGCCAAAGCGAAGGGGGAAATGACCATAAGGGGGCATAGTAGATCCTTCCTGACCTCTTAGGTTTGATGTACCATTTTGCCAAGTTTGGTGTAATTCCGTTCAGCCATTCAGGCTGTAGACGTATGTAAATGTCCTATGGAAAATTGCATGGGGAAAACACATTTGAAAGTGTTGAAATTTAGAACCAATTAAAATGTTACTTTGGTTTTGTATTTGTGTGTGATGAAAGTTAATTGGTTATGTATATATGTCAAATGAGAGGAAACCACAGCCATTTTGTGATACTACTGTCTGAGGTACATTTGTGAGGAATTTTTGGTGGTGAATTTCTGGTGTTTGATTTACACAGTACTAACACTTCTGCTACTTTTAAAAAGGTGAGTTGTTAATTTGTAAGGGGAACTATGTTGTACACTTGAAGATAATTTGAAAAATGTTTTCTGTTATTTATTTGCAGTCCTTCTGTTATACTAAATACTTGATAAAGTTAGTTTTATATTATGTATTACTAAAAACGATAAATGAAAGTGATTATTTTTTTCTGCAATTTACAGCAAGCAATTTCAAAATAAAATGGCTCACAATGAAGAGACCGTGGCAATTTCTTTTGAATTGTCCAACACATTGATTGAAATTGAGAGCACCAATAATGAAATATTGTCACAAGGAGGACATGACTTGTATGATTCCATTAGATTGATTGAAATGGACAGCACCAAGAATGAAATATTGTCACAAGGAGATGACTTGAATGATTCCACTACATTGATTGAAATTGAGAGCACCAATAATGAAATATTGTCACAAGGAGGAGATGGCTTGTATGATTCCATTAGATTGATTGAAATGGACAGCACCAATAATGAAATATTGTCACAAGGAGGAGATGACTTGAATGATTCCACTACATTGATTGAAATTGAGAGCACCAATAATGAAATATTGTCACGAGGAGATGACTTGAATGATTCCACTACATTGATTGAAATTGACAGCACCAATAATGAAATATTGTCACAAGGAGGAGATGACTTGAATGATTTTTTTGATCAATCTCTTGATGGCGAATTTATCGAGTGTTTGGAGACCATAGAGTTACAAGAATCATCATTGGAGACTTTTAATGAGGACATTGCTGATGAGGACATGTTACTAGTTCTTTCAAATTTAGAAAATTCTGAAGAATAAATTTATATTTAGAAATCAAAAATTGTTTGAGACATTATTCATTTTTATTTTTAATTTATGAGGTTGTAGCGAAGTGATTGTAGTATAAAATGAGACTTATAGTATAGAGTGCAACATTTTTATGTTACATGGTAAGTTTACTCATATTTACTTCCCTTCTGCCACTATATTATCTCCAATGTGTATTTGACATGTCTTCTTCATCTCCGGCCTCCTTTCTCTCACTGTGTGTCTCCGATGCATCTTATCGCTGGTATTTTGTGTAATTACAGAAGAGAGTAAAATAAAATAGTTCGGAACGTGAAAAGGGGGCAAAGTAGAGTACTCCTCACCCCCTAGGCCTTTTTAGGCGGTCCCAAAAGGATCAGTTTCTGCTTTCCTGAGAGATTATGGTATGAGTTCCATATACCACAATAACTTGCATTACAACATGCAAGATATCTATCTCCTATTACCAACTTTTGGAGATATTCGCGCTAAGCGCGAATATCTCCAAAAAGTAACACCTGCCCTGAGCAGTTCTTAGCCATGTTATCCAATGCGAGGTGGATAACATGGCTAAGAGCATTAGCTCGGTAATGCATGAATATCGCTGAGTTTTTAGCGATATTCATGCATTGCGGCCGTTTATTATCGCATTTGTGATAAACCTTGATAATAGCAAGGTTTATCTTCGATAATTTCTGACGATGCTTAGCGGTAAAAAATTCGTTGGTAAGCATCGTTAGCGATAAATATCGCTTAACTTTGGTAATATGCCCCAACGTCTGTTAACGTTCGATTCGAAGGAAATGAGGAAGTGTTGAAAAACATTGTCTGCGCCATCTTGCCTTTTTTGAAATGCCACACTTTTGTCGTGCACGGCAGCCATTTTAGATGTCTTGACCAGACCCACTCTCTGCACGCTGTCGATTCGTAGCATGGCTCCTCACCCTCGCAAGCATCTTCCCCAGGCACTGGTCACCCCCGCTCTCTGTCTTATGCATGGGCAATAAACCTCCCCCCATCTGCGCTGCTCTTCCCTGAGAATCACACTGTGCCCGCCCGACACCTCCCTTTCGCCCTATTCACTACCGCACCCTCTGACACTCCTCTTCCTCTGTGTCCGATTGTCCAGGCTATCAGCTAGCCCTGCAGATGTAGTTTATGGCCCCAGCTGTAAAGAATCACCCCTCTTCAAAGGAGTTATAGTAGATCAAGGCCCACACCCGATGAGATCCGTCACACCACACGTGTTCCTACTATCTGAAAACTATCCTGTATTGTGATTGGGGAGGGGACCGAGCCTGAAGCGGAAGATTCCAGGAATGACTCTTTGTACATCAAAGTTTTTACAATTATGTGTCACATAAAAAATATATAGCACTCCAACAAAGTAGTAGGAATATAAAACTTTAATAACATATAAATATATACAACAAAACAAAAACAGTAAAAACATTTAAACAACGAAGAGACCGTGGCAATTTCTTTTGAATTATCCAATAGATTTATTGAAATTGACAGCACCAATAATGAAATATTCTTGTCAGTAGCGGTCTGTTGTGCGAATAGTTCCAAGGCAGCAGAACGCGCTGAAATCTAGATGGCACGAAAGTGATGTCTAGCAAGTTGCCGCCCAGCAAATAACGGCGTGGGGCGCCGCGGGGGTGAGTGAGTCCAGTAGGCACCACAGCTATTCTTACCGGCATTGCAGAATTACTGCTGGGGACAATGCCTGTGCTGGAGCAGGGTCACAGCAGAAACAAAAAGGATTCTGTTGAAGATGTTGTTGGTTTTCAATTTGAAAACAGTTCTGGTGTCAACTGCTATGCTAATGTAGTGGTTAATGTTTTGTTTTCTCTAGAAAATGTAAAAGAGGGGGAGGCAGTCCAAAGTTCCGTTAAAAGGGCAAAGGAAAGGATCGGTGGTTTGAACTATCAGTCAAAAAGGGGAGGGGGTGCAACAATTTTTCCTACCGGGTCACCCTGTGCTTTCACCGGAAGTGAGGTCTGCAGGATTCTAGTAATTCAAAGTGAGGCTGGCGCCGACGTCCCACGGATACAGTTTCGTCACTCCACGGGTGATCATGGCAGTCATTCCCCATCGGGGGTCGGAGACTCCCGCGGCTCCTCTAGAATCTTCAAGGTCGTGGAGGACTACGGTGGTGGAGTCAACCAGTGACCGGGCCATTTCTTTATGCTGGGCCCGCTCTTGCCAGGTCGACCGCCATTTTGAGAGTTCGGTAGCTACTGGCGATCGCGGGGTCAAATGAGCGGACGGGCTCCACCCTGCCGGGCGAGACGTTGCAGCATGGCCACAGTGGAAGAACTCTTTTCCGGGCGCCTGGAGCGCTGAGGGTGCAGCTGGGAAGCCTCCACTGGGGAGGCGGGAGAGGCCTGTTCGCACCGTCTCTCCCTCCCAGTGCACCCCACGGCGTCTCGCTTGAGATTTGTTATGGCCGGACCAGGCGATGAGGACGAGGGGGGGGGGTCGGAGGCATGTGCAAGACATCCCCCCCCAGGGTTGTTGCAGCAATTATACAAGAAAGAAGAAGTGTCCCGTCCGTCTTCGGGCCGGGCTTCCGGTAGATGTCGGCCGGACGCCCCTGGCTCTGGCCCCATGAACGGGTTTCTTGGTTTATCGGCTGCAGCCGGATCCCGTCGGCCTCGGCCCCCCGACCGTTGGTGGCCGGACCGGAAGAGCATGTGGCGGGACTACCTGCAACTCTCAAGGGCCACCGCGGCCGGACTGGGAGAGAGAGGGGAGGGTCGAGGAGACATTCCCCCCCCCTGCAACTGTTCAGCGTTGTAAAGGCAATCCCCTGGCCGGGTCCCGTTGGTCTCGGCCTCTCCTCCGGCTACACCCTACGTTAGGATCTCCTGGCCGAGGCGTGGCAGCAGGACCTGCCTTATATGGGCTGCTCCCGGCTGGGCGTAGCCGGAACCCTGCCCCACCTTGGAAGTTTCCAGAGTGGGGGCGGATGTTCTACTGACTTGCATTTTCCCTAGTCTATCGATTTTTTTGGCGTGGCAGGCGGTGGGACAGCGAGGGGTGATTTGGTTTCTCTTACTGTTTTTCTGGTCTCTCACCACTGGCATATTTTAACGTTTTCTTGTTTCTAGGACATTAATAGGTTTTATCATTACGTTATGTTATCGTTTCTTTGTTCGTTGTTTAATAAAAGTTCATGTTCATCAGTGGCCTACTGATTTTCGTTTTCCTATTCTTTTCTTTCCAGGTTGTTTCATGCTAAAGTTTCTGTTAACAGGATACAGTGATCACTTCGTTATTATTGCATATGTCCTTTTCACTAGGGGTGCTCTCTGGTCGGGCCAGATGACGTATGTCTAGTAAATGGTCCGGGTGAAACAGGTGCATCAATCAGTGGGGAGTAGATAGGCATGACAGATTACAACGGGGGAGAAAGGTCCGCATTACGTACCCTTTCACTACTTGCAAAGATTTTCCTACGTTTATTTGCAAACAGGGAATACCTCCAAAAAGAACTAATTCCCAAACAGTCAATGTTCGGACAATCAATCAATCAATGAGGAATGAAATAGGTACGACGTGTTAAAGGCTTGCGTTACCTACCCTTCACTATCTGCAAAGGGAGAGAGAATATTCCTATTCTTCCTCGTTTGCAGGCAGAGAAGATCCTTAAGAGAACCAACTTCGAACAATTCAATGCTCGATTCAAACAATCAACAAGGGGTACTGTGAACACAAATGAACGCCGCTTATGTACATACGCATTGCTATTTTCAACAGGTTGTTCCTAATGTTTCTATTTTAGCGAGGTCAAAAAGAGATCCCATTAGTGGCCTACTGATTTTGCTCGATTCCTTTTGTTTTTTTACACGGTTTTTCGCTATCTGCAAAGACTAAACAGAGTATTTTGACTCTGTGCTTGTTTGTAAATAGAGAATGAACCAAAGAGAACAATCAATCAAATGGAGAGAGAAGCAGGCACGACGGATTACAAAGGGGGCAAAGGGCTGCGTTAACTACCCTTCACTATCTGCAAAGAGAGAGTACTCCTAATAGAAATGAGGGGTGGGGGGCAGCATTCAAAGCAGATCAGTGTGCATAAACACGAAAATGTTTTTACTTACCACGTACTTGACATTCGACAGCTTATGATATTTGCTATTAAAAAACCATTGAAATTCACTGAAAAAACCATAGGTTATAGACCATATATAGTTAGGAATTAGCATTTACAAAACCTTGAAAATTCACTGAAAAAACCATAGGTTATAGACCATATATAGTTAGGAATTAGCATTTAAAAAACCTTATTTTACTCACACAAAACCATTGAAATTCCATATATAGTTAGTTGCACTAACTATATATCGCGCACCCGCAATCCACTGCTGATGATGTCACATATTACATCATTCATGACATGGTCAGTGACATCACTGATGACATCACTGATGACATCTCAAATGACATCACTGATGACATCACTGATGACATCTCATTTGACATCAATGACCACATCACTGATGATATCATTCATGTGACAATACAATGCATCTCCTCACATTTTAATATAACCTCTGTTTCACCCAGTGTTAAAAAGAGTATAATTTTTGAAACCATTGACACACCAATACTAGTTACTACATACGCACTCACTGATTGCTACGTCTACACACACCTTCACTCATTCACCCATATAATCATTCATACATACAATCACTCATCTTTCCAACACTATCATATGCACTCATACACCTATACAGACACTCACAGTCTGCCACTCATCCATGGAGTTACTTACACACCTAGTCAGTCCTGTAAAGAATCAATGAGACTTCCATTTTCTTGTCTATACAGTTAAACATAGAGCACCTTACATTTTCAAACATGTACTAACACATACTTACTTTCTTATACAATCATTGATACAAGTACAGATTGATCTGCACAGAGTCACACACCTCCCAGCTAGCCACACACACACTCAGTCTCCCATACAAATACTTGGGCAATCAATCAATAACCCATATAGTTACTCATATAGCTACTGATCAACACATGCAGCAGTTTACAGAACAACAGACATAATGATGCACAAATTAAGACAGTTTAGTCACTAACCCATGCACTCAGTGAGACACATTTAATCACTCACTCATACATTCAGTCATGCACCTACTAAATCCTTCGTCCAGACACTTATACATCCACTCATTCTTCAATATGTAAGACATATTTTAACTTTACAGAATTATACAGTCACTGGATGTAGTCATCAGTGATGTCATTTGAGATGTCATCAGTGATGTCATCAGTGATGTCATCAGTGATGTCATTTGAGATGTCATCAGTGATGTCATCAGTGATGTCACTGACCATGTCATGAATGATGTAATATGTGACATCATCAGCAGTGGATTGCGGGTGCGCGATATATAGTTAGTGCAACTAACTATATATGGAATTTCAATGGTTTTGTGTGAGTAAAATAAGGTTTTTTAAATGCTAATTCCTAACTATATATGGTCTATAACCTATGGTTTTTTCAGTGAATATATATATATATTCACTGAAAAAACCATAGGTTATAGACCATATATAGTTAGGAATTAGCATTTACAAAACCTTGAAAATTCACTGCAAAAACCATAGGTTAGAGACCATATATAGTTAGCTGGACATTTTATTGACATAAAACCAATGAAATTCCATATATAGTTAGTTGCACTAACTATATATCGCGCACCCGCAATCCACTGCTGATGATGTCACATATTACATCATTCATGACATGGTCAGTGACATCACTGATGACATCACTGATGACATCTCAAATGACATCACTGATGACATCACTGATGACATCTCAAATGACATCACTGATGACATCACTGATGACAACATCCAGTGACTGTATAATTCTGTAAAGTTAAAATATGTCTTACATATTAAACAATGAGTGGATGTATAAGTGTCTGGACGAAGGATTTAGTAGGTGCATGACTGAATGTATGAGTGACTGATTAAATGTGTCTCACTGAGTGCATGGGTTAGTGACTAAACTGTCTTAATTTGTGCATCATTATGTCTGTTGTTCTGTAAACTGCTGCATGTGTTGATCAGTAGCTATATGAGTAACTATATGGGTTATTGATTGATTGCCCAAGTATTTGTATGGGAGACTGAGTGTGTGTGTGGCTAGCTGGGAGGTGTGTGACTCTGTGCAGATCAATCTGTACTTGTATCAATGATTGTATAAGAAAGTAAGTATGTGTTAGTACATGTTTGAAAATGTAAGGTGCTCTATGTTTAACTGTATAGACAAGAAAATGGAAGTCTCATTGATTCTTTACAGGACTGACTAGGTGTGTAAGTAACTCCATGGATGAGTGGCAGACTGTGAGTGTCTGTATAGGTGTATGAGTGCATATGATAGTGTTGTAAAGATGAGTGATTGTATGTATGAATGATTGTATGGGTGAATGAGTGAAGGTGTGTGTAGACGTAGCAATCAGTGAGTGCGTATGTAGTAACTAGTATTGGTGTGTCAATGGTTTCAAAAATTATACTCTTTTTAACACTGGGTGAAACAGAGGTTATAATAAAATGTGAGGAGATGCATTGTATTGTCACGTGAATGATATCATCAGTGATGTGGTCATTGATGTCAAATGAGATGTCATCAGTGATGTCATCAGTGATGTCATTTGAGATGTCATCAGTGATGTCATCAGTGATGTCACTGACCATGTCATGAATGATGTAATATGTGACATCATCGGCAGTGGATTGCGGGTGCGCGATATATAGTTAGTGCAACTAACTATATATGGAATTTCATTGGTTTTATGTCAATAAAATGTCCAGCTAACTATATATGGTCTCTAACCTATGGTTTTTGCAGTGAATTTTCAAGGTTTTGTAAATGCTAATTCCTAACTATATATGGTCTATAACCTATGGTTTTTTCAGTGAATTTTCAAGGTTTTGTAAATGCTAATTCCTAACTATATATGGTCTATAACCTATGGTTTTTTCAGTGAATTTCAATGGTTTTTTAATAGCAAATATCATAAGCTGTCGAATGTCAAGTACGTGGTAAGTAAAAACATTTTCGTGTTTATGCACACTGATCTGCTTTGAATGCTGCCCCCCACCCCTCATTTCTATTAGGAGTACTCTCTCTTTGCAGATAGTGAAGGGTAGTTAACGCAGCCCTTTGCCCCCTTTGTAATCCGTCGTGCCTGCTTCTCTCTCCATTTGATTGATTGTTCTCTTTGGTTCATTCTCTATTTACAAACAAGCACAGAGTCGCAATACTCTGTTTAGTCTTTGCAGATAGCGAAAAACCGTGTAAAAAAACAAAAGGAATCGAGCAAAATCAGTAGGCCACTAATGGGATCTCTTTTTGACCTCGCTAAAATAGAAACATTAGGAACAACCTGTTGAAAATAGCAATGCCTATGTACATAAGCGGCGTTCATTTGTGTTCACAGTACCCCTTGTTGATTGTTTGAATCGAGCATTGAATTGTTCGAAGTTGGTTCTCTTAAGGATCTTCTCTGCCTGCAAACGAGGAAGAATAGGAATATTCTCTCTCCCTTTGCAGATAGTGAAGGGCAGGTAACGCAAGCCTTTAACACGTCGTACCTATTTCATTCCTCATTGATTGATTGATTGTCCGAACATTGACTGTTTGGGAATTAGTTCTTTTTGGAGGTATTCCCTGTTTGCAAATAAACGTAGGAAAATCTTTGCAAGTAGTGAAAGGGTACGTAATGCGGACCTTTCTCCCCCGTTGTAATCTGTCATGCCTATCTACTCCCCACTGATTGATGCACCTGTTTCACCCGGACCATTTACTAGACATACGTCATCTGGCCCGACCAGAGAGCACCCCTAGTGAAAAGGACATATGCAATAATAACGAAGTGATCACTGTATCCTGTTAACAGAAACTTTAGCATGAAACAACCTGGAAAGAAAAGAATAGGAAAACGAAAATCAGTAGGCCACTGATGAACATGAACTTTTATTAAACAACGAACAAAGAAACGATAACATAAGGTAATGATAAAATCTATTAATGTCCTAGAAACAAGAAAACGTTAAAATATGCCATTGGTGAGAGACCAGAAAAACAGTAAGAGAAACCAAATCACCCCTCGCTGTCCCACCGCCTGCCACGCCAAAAAAATCGATAGACTAGGGAAAATGCAAGTCAGTAGAACATCCGCCCCCACTCTGGAAACTTCCAAGGTGGGGCAGGGTTCCGGCTACGCCCAGCCGGGAGCAGCCCATATAAGGCAGGTCCTGCTGCCACGCCTCGGCCAGGAGATCCTAACGTAGGGTGTAGCCGGAGGAGAGGCCGAGACCAGCGGGACCCGGCCAGGGGATTGCCTTTACAACGCTGAACAGTTGCAGGGGGGGGAATGTCTCCTCGACCCTCCCCTCTCTCTCCCAGTCCGGCCGCGGTGGCCCTTGAGAGTTGCAGGTAGTCCCGCCACATGCTCTTCCGGTCCGGCCACCAACGGTCGGGGGCCGAGGCCGACGGGATCCGGCTGCAGCCGATAAACCAAGAAACCCGTTCATGGGGCCAGAGCCAGGGGCGTCCGGCCGACATCTACCGGAAGCCCGGCCCGAAGACGGACGGGACACTTCTTCTTTCTTGTATAATTGCTGCAACAACCCTGGGGGGGGATGTCTTGCACATGCCTCCGACCCCCCCCCCCCCTCGTCCTCATCGCGTGGTCCGGCCATAACAAATATCAAGCGAGACGCCGTGGGGTGCACTGGGAGGGAGAGACGGTGCGAACAGGCCTCTCCCGCCTCCCCAGTGGAGGCTTCCCAGCTGCACCCTCAGCGCTCCAGGCGCCCGGAAAAGAGTTCTTCCACTGTGGCCATGCTGCAACGTCTCGCCCGGCAGGGTGGAGCCCGTCCGCTCATTTGACCCCGCGATCGCCAGTAGCTACCGAACTCTCAAAATGGCGGTCGACCTGGCAAGAGCGGGCCCAGCATAAAGAAATGGCCCGGTCACTGGTTGACTCCACCACCGTAGTCCTCCACGACCTTGAAGATTCTAGAGGAGCCGCGGGAGTCTCCGACCCCCGATGGGGAATGACTGCCATGATCACCCGTGGAGTGACGAAACTGTATCCGCGGGACGTCGGCGCCAGCCTCACTTTGAATTACTAGAATCCTGCAGACCTCACTTCCGGTGAAAGCACAGTGTGACCCGGTAGGAAAAATTGTTGCACCCCCTCCCCTTCTTGACTGATAGTTCAAACCACCGATCCTTTCCTTTGCCCTTTTAACGGAACTTTGGACTGCCTCCCCCTCTTTTACATTTTCTAGAGAAAACAAAACATTAACCACTACATTAGCATAGCAGTTGACACCAGAACTGTTTTCAAATTGAAAACCAACAACATCTTCAACAGAATCCTTTTTGTTTCTGCTGTGACCCTGCTACAGCACAGGCATTGTCCCCAGCAGTAATTCTGCAATGCCGGTAAGAATAGCTGTGGTGCCTACTGGACTCACTCACCCCCGCGGCGCCCCACGCCGTTATGTGCTGGGCGGCAACTTGCTAGACATCACTTTCGTGCCATCTAGATTTCAGCGCGTTCTGCTGCCTTGGAACTATTCGCACAACAGACCGCTACTGACAAGAATATTTCATTATTGGTGCTGTCAATTTCAATAAATCTATTGGATAATTCAAAAGAAATTGCCACGGTCTCTTCGTTGTTTAAATGTTTTTACTGTTTTTGTTTTGTTGTATATATTTATATGTTATTAAAGTTTTATATTCCTACTACTTTGTTGGAGTGCTATATATTTTTAATGTGACACATAATTGTAAAAACTTTGATGTACAAAGAGTCATTCCTGGAATCTTCCGCTTCAGGCTCGGTCCCCTCCCCAATCACAATACAGGATAGTTTTCAGATAGTAGGAACACGTGTGGTGTGACGGATCTCATCGGGTGTGGGCCTTGATCTACTATAACTCCTTTGAAGAGGGGTGATTCTTTACAGCTGGGGCCATAAACTACATCTGCAGGGCTAGCTGATAGCCTGGACAATCGGACACAGAGGAAGAGGAGTGTCAGAGGGTGCGGTAGTGAATAGGGCGAAAGGGAGGTGTCGGGCGGGCACAGAGTGTGATTCTCAGGGAAGAGCAGCGCAGATGGGGGGAGGTTTATTGCCCATGCATAAGACAGAGAGCGGGGGTGACCAGTGCCTGGGGAAGATGCTTGCGAGGGTGAGGAGCCATGCTACGAATCAACAGCGTGCAGAGAGTGGGTCTGGTCAAGACATCTAAAATGGCTGCCGTGCACGACAAAAGTGTGGCATTTCAAAAAAGGCAAGATGGCGCAGACAATGTTTTTCAACACTTCCTCATTTCCTTCGAATCGAACGTTAACAGACGTTGGGGCATATTACCAAAGTTAAGCGATATTTATCGCTAACGATGCTTACCAACGAATTTTTTACCGCTAAGCATCGTCAGAAATTATCGAAGATAAACCTTGCTATTATCAAGGTTTATCACAAATGCGATAATAAACGGCCGCAATGCATGAATATCGCTAAAAACTCAGCGATATTCATACATTACCGAGCTAATGCTCTTAGCCATGTTATCCACCTCCCATTGGATAACATGGCTAAGAACTGCTCAGGGCAGGTGTTACTTTTTGGAGATATTCGCGCTTAGCGCGAATATCTCCAAAAGTTGGTAATAGGAGATAGATATCTTGCATGTTGTAATGCAAGTTATTGTGGTATATGGAACTCATACCATAATCTCTCAGGAAAGCAGAAACTGATCCTTTTGGGACCGCCTAAAAAGGCCTAGGGGGTGAGGAGTACTCTACTTTGCCCCCTTTTCACGTTCCGAACTATTTTATTTTACTCTCTTCTGTAATTACACAAAATAGCAGCGATAAGATGCATCGGAGACACACAGTGAGAGAAAGGAGGCCGGAGATGAAGAAGAGATGTCAAATACACATTGGAGATAATATAGTGGCAGAAGGGAAGTAAATATGAGTAAACTTACCATGTAACATAAAAATGTTGCACTCTATACTATAAGTCTCATTTTATACTACAATCACTTCGCTACAACCTCATAAATTAAAAATAAAAATGAATAATGTCTCAAACAATTTTTGATTTCTAAATATAAATTTATTCTTCAGAATTTTCTAAATTTGAAAGAACTAGTAACATGTCCTCATCAGCAATGTCCTCATGAAAAGTCTGCAATAATGATTCTTGTAACTCTATGGTCTCCAAACACTCGATAAATTCGCCATCAAGAGATTGATCAAAAAAATCATTCAAGTCATCTCCTCCTTCTGACAATATTTCATTATTGGTGCTGTCAATTTCAATCAATGTAGTGGAATCATTCAAGTCATCTCCTCGTGACAATATTTCATTATTGGTGCTCTCAATTTCAATCAATGTAGTGGAATCATTCAAGTCATCTCCTCCTTGTGACAATATTTCATTATTGGTGCTGTCCATTTCAATCAATCTAATGGAATCATACAAGTCATCTCCTCCTTGTGACAATATTTCATTATTGCTGCTCTCAATTTCAATCAACGTAGTGGAATCATTCAAGTCATCTCCTTGTGACAATATTTCATTCTTGGTGCTGTCCATTTCAATCAATCTAATGGAATCATACAAGTCATGTCCTCCTTGTGACAATGTTTCATTATTGGTGCTCTCAATTTCAATCAATGTAGTGGACAATTCAAAAGAAATTGCCACGGTCTCTTCATTGTGAGCCATTTTATTTTGAAATTGCTTGCTGTAAATTGCAGAAAAAAATAATCACTTTCATTTATCGTTTTTAGTAATACATAATATAAAACTAACTTTATCAAGTATTTAGTATAACAGAAGGACTGCAAATAAATAACAGAAAACATTTTTCAAATTATCTTCAAGTGTACAACATAGTTCCCCTTACAAATTAACAACTCACCTTTTTAAAAGTAGGAAAAGTGTTAGTACTGTGTAAATCAAACACCAGAAATTCACCACCAAAAATTCCTCACAAATGTACCTCAGACAGTAGTATCACAAAATGGCTGTGGTTTCCTCTCATTTGACATATATACATAACCAATTAACTTTCATCACACACAAATACAAAACCAAAGTAACATTTTAATTGGTTCTAAATTTCAACACTTTCAAATGTGTTTTCCCCATGCAATTTTCCATAGGACATTTACATACGTCTACAGCCTGAATGGCTGAACGGAATTACACCAAACTTGGCAAAATGGTACATCAAACCTAAGAGGTCAGGAAGGATCTACTATGCCCCCTTATGGTCATTTCCCCCTTCGCTTTGGCCTCCTCTTGTCTCTCAATCCTACCGAGAGACAAGATGGCGGCCGCTACGGACTGTTTGGAATGTTGACAGACGCCGGAGAACCAATCAGCTTCGCAAAGCTCCGTAACGCGAAAAGTACGCGAAGCGGAGCGCTGTTACAGATATATATCTTTTTTTGAACGTTAATTTCTCAAAATCCACTGGAGCACATATATTGAGACCTAGCAAAGGCACATCGGGCTACCAGTCCCTAATATTTTACCAAGTTTCGTGCAAATCCATTCAGCCGTTCGATTATTATTATTATTTTTTTTTTTTGCCCCGCGGGCCCCTTTTAAAACCTCCACATCAAACCTAGGGGGTCAGTGAGGATCTACTATTCCCCCTTATGGTCATTTGCCCCTTCGCTTTCGCCTCCTCTTGTCTCTCGATCCTACCGAGAGACAAGATGGCGGCCGCTACGGACTGTTTGGAATGTTGACAGACGCCGGAGAACCAATCAGCTTCGCTTCACAAAGCTCCGTTGCGCGAAAAGTACGTGTCCTGGGCCGCTGCCCGGTCCGCTGTTACAGATATATATCTTTTTTTAAACGTTAATTTCTCAAAATTCACTGGAGCACATATATTGAGACCTACAAAAGGCACATCGGGCTACCAGTCCCTACAATTTTGCCAAGTTTCGTGCAAATCCATTCAGCCGTTCGGGCTAAAAGTGAGGCCAACCGCCCTATGGAAAACTCAATGTTAAAAACACGTTTTGGGACCCCCCTTTTTTCTCGACCCCCCCTGGACGAAACCCCCCCCAATTTTCAGGGGCTGCTCAGAAACAAAATGTGCCATTTTCCTGAAAATTTCAGCCAATTCCGTCCACAAACGCCAAAGTTATTAGACATAGAATTTTCAAAAAACCCATAGAGAAAAAATCCTAACTATATATACCTACTGGCGACCGCCAGTAGGTAATATATATATATATATATATATATATATATATATATATATATATATATATATATATATATATATATATATATATATATATATATATATATATTCACTGAAAAAACCATAGGTTATAGACCATATATAGTTAGGAATTAGCATTTACAAAACCTTGAAAATTCACTGAAAAAACCATAGGTTATAGACCATATATAGTTAGGAATTAGCATTTAAAAAACCTTATTTTACTCACACAAAACCATTGAAATTCCATATATAGTTAGTTGCACTAACTATATATCGCGCACCCGCAATCCACTGCTGATGATGTCACATATTACATCATTCATGACATGGTCAGTGACATCACTGATGACATCACTGATGACAACATCCAGTGATTATGTGTTTCTGTAAAGTTTAAATATGTTTTACATATTGAAGAATGAGTGGATGTATAAGTGTCTGAATGAAGGTTTTAGTAGGTGCGTGATTGACTGTATGAGTGAGTGATTAAATGCGTCTTACTGAATGCACGGGTTAGTGACTAAACTGTCTAAAAGTGTGCATCAGTATGTCTGTTGTTGTGCAAGCTGCTGCATGTGTTGATCAGTAGCTATATAAGTAGCTATATGGGTTATTGATTGGTTGCACAAGTATTTGTATGGGAGACTGAGTGTGTGTATGGCTGGCTGGGAGGTGTGTGACTCTGTGCAGATCAATGTGTACTTGTATCAGTGATTCTATAAGAGAGTAACTATGTGTTAGTATATGTTTCAAAAATGTAAGGTGTTCTGTGTTTAACTGTATAGATGAGAAAATGGAAGTGTGATTGATTCTTTTCAGGACTGACTAGGTGTGTGAGTAACTCCATGGATGAGTGGCAGAGTGTGAGTGTCTGTATAGGTGTATGAGTGCATATGATAGTGTTGTAAAGATGAGTGATTGTATGTATGAATGATTGTATGAGTGAATGTGTGTGTAGACATAGGAATCAGTGAGTGCGTATGTAGTAACTAGTATTGGTGTGTCAATGGTTTCAAAAATGATACTCTCTATTTAACACTGGGTGTAACGGAGGTTATATTACAGTGTGAGGAGATGCATTGTATTATCACATGAATAATATCATCAGTGATGTGATCATTGATGTCAAGTGAGATGTCATCAGTGATGTCATTTGAGATGTCATCAGTGATGTCATCAGTGATGTCACTGACCATGTCATGAATGATGTAATATGTGACATCATCAGCAGTGGATTGCGGGTGCGCGATATATAGTTAGTGCAACTAACTATATATGGAATTTCAATGGTTTTGTGTGAGTAAAATAAGGTTTTTTAAATGCTAATTCCTAACTATATATGGTCTATAACCTATGGTTTTTTCAGTGAATTTTCAAGGTTTTGTAAATGCTAATTCCTAACTATATATGGTCTATAACCTATGGTTTTTTCAGTGAATTTCAATGGTTTTTTAATAGCAAATATCATAAGCTGTCGAATGTCAAGTACGTGGTAAGTAAAAACATTTTCGTGTTTATGCACACTGATCTGCTTTGAATGCTGCCCCCCACCCCTCATTTCTATTAGGAGTACTCTCTCTTTGCAGATAGTGAAGGGTAGTTAACGCAGCCCTTTGCCCCCTTTGTAATCCGTCGTGCCTGCTTCTCTCTCCATTTGATTGATTGTTCTCTTTGGTTCATTCTCTATTTACAAACAAGCACAGAGTCAAAATACTCTGTTTAGTCTTTGCAGATAGCGAAAAACCGTGTAAAAAAACAAAAGGAATCGAGCAAAATCAGTAGGCCACTAATGGGATCTCTTTTTGACCTCGCTAAAATAGAAACATTAGGAACAACCTGTTGAAAATAGCAATGCGTATGTACATAAGCGGCGTTCATTTGTGTTCACAGTACCCCTTGTTGATTGTTTGAATCGAGCATTGAATTGTTCGAAGTTGGTTCTCTTAAGGATCTTCTCTGCCTGCAAACGAGGAAGAATAGGAATATTCTCTCTCCCTTTGCAGATAGTGAAGGGTAGGTAACGCAAGCCTTTAACACGTCGTACCTATTTCATTCCTCATTGATTGATTGATTGTCCGAACATTGACTGTTTGGGAATTAGTTCTTTTTGGAGGTATTCCCTGTTTGCAAATAAACGTAGGAAAATCTTTGCAAGTAGTGAAAGGGTACGTAATGCGGACCTTTCTCCCCCGTTGTAATCTGTCATGCCTATCTACTCCCCACTGATTGATGCACCTGTTTCACCCGGACCATTTACTAGACATACGTCATCTGGCCCAACCAGAGAGCACCCCTAGTGAAAAGGACATATGCAATAATAACGAAGTGATCACTGTATCCTGTTAACAGAAACTTTAGCATGAAACAACCTGGAAAGAAAAGAATAGGAAATCGAAAATCAGTAGGCCACTGATGAACATGAACTTTTATTAAACAACGAACAAAGAAACGATAACATAACGTAATGATAAAACCTATTAATGTCCTAGAAACAAGAAAACGTTAGAAATATGCCAGTGGTGAGAGACCAGAAAAACAGTAAGATAAACCAAATCACCCCTCGCTGTCCCACCGCCTGCCACGCCCAAAAAATCGATAGACTAGGGAAAATGCAAGTCAGTAGAACATCCGCCCCCACTCTGGAAACTTCCAAGGTGGGGCAGGGTTCCGGCTACGCCCAGCCGGGAGCAGCCCATATAAGGCAGGTCCTGCTGCCACGCCTCGGCCAGGAGATCCTAACGTAGGGTGTAGCCGGAGGAGAGGCCGAGACCAGCGGGACCCGGCCAGGGGATTGCCTTTACAACGCTGAACAGTTGCAGGGGGGGGGGAATGTCTCCTCGACCCTCCCCTCTCTCTCCCAGTCCGGCCGCGGTGGCCCTTGAGAGTTGCAGGTAGTCCCGCCACATGCTCTTCCGGTCCGGCCACCAACGGTCGGGGGGCCACGGCCGACGGGATCCGGCTGCAGCCAATAAACCAAGAAACCCGTTCATGGGGCCAGAGCCAGGGGCGTCCGGCCGACATCTACCGGAAGCCCGGCCCGAAGACGGACGGGACACTTCTTCTTTCTTGTATAATTGCTGCAACAACCCTGGGGGGGGATGTCTTGCACATGCCTCCGACCCCCCCCCCCCCTCGTCCTCATCGCCTGGTCCGGCCATAACAAATCTCAAGCGAGACGCCGTGGGGTGCACTGGGAGGGAGAGACGGTGCGAACAGGCCTCTCCCGCCTCCCCAGGTGGAGGCTTCCCAGCTGCACCCTCAGCGCTCCAGGCGCCCGGAAAAGGGTTCTTCCACTGTGGCCATGCTGCAACGTCTCGCCCGGCAGGGTGGAGCCCGTCCGCTCATTTGACCCCGCGATCGCCAGTAGCTACCGAACTCTCAAAATGGCGGTCGACCTGGCAAGAGCGGGCCCAGCATAAAGAAATGGCCCGGTCACTGGTTGACTCCACCACCTTAGTCCTCCACGACCTTGAAGATTCTAGAGGAGCCGCGGGAGTCTCCGACCCCCGATGGGGAATGACTGCCATGATCACCCGTGGAGTGACGAAACTGTATCCGCGGGACGTCGGCGCCAGCCTCACTTTGAATTACTAGAATCCTGCAGACCTCACTTCCGGTGAAAGCACAGTGTGACCCGGTAGGAAAAATTGTTGCACCCCCTCCCCTTTTTGACTGATAGTTCAAACCACCGATCCTTTCCTTTGCCCTTTTAACGGAACTTTGGACTGCCTCCCCCTCTTTTACATTTTCTAGAGAAAACAAAACATTAACCACTACAATAACATAGCAGTTGACACCAGAACTGTTTTCAAATTGAAAACCAACAACATCTTCAACAGAATCCTTTTTGTTTCTGCTGTGACCCTGCTACAGCACAGGCATTGTCCCCAGCAGTAATTCTGCAATGCCGGTAAGAATAGCTGTGGTGCCTACTGGACTCACTCACCCCCGCGGCGCCCCACGCCGTTATTTGCTGGGCGGCAACTTGCTAGACATCACTTTCGTGCCATCTAGATTTCAGCGCGTTCTGCTGCCTTGGAACTATTCGCACAACAGACCGCTACTGACAAGAATATTTCATTATTGGTGCTGTCAATTTCAATAAATCTATTGGATAATTCAAAAGAAATTGCCACGGTCTCTTCGTTGTTTAAATGTTTTTACTGTTTTTGTTTTGTTGTATATATTTATATGTTATTAAAGTTTTATATTCCTACTACTTTGTTGGAGTGCTATATATTTTTAATGTGACACATAATTGTAAAAACTTTGATGTACAAAGAGTGATTCCTGGAATCTTCCGCTTCAGGCTCGGTCCCCTCCCCAATCACAATACAGGATAGT
The DNA here is from genome assembly GCF_964261635.1 of Lissotriton helveticus. Classification (NCBI taxonomy): domain Eukaryota; kingdom Metazoa; phylum Chordata; class Amphibia; order Caudata; family Salamandridae; genus Lissotriton; species Lissotriton helveticus. Next base: position 704,825 of record NW_027612057.1, on the reverse strand, counting down.
TTTCAGATAGTAGGAACACGTGTGGTGTGACGGATCTCATCGGGTGTGGGCCTTGATCTACTATAACTCCTTTGAAGAGGGGTGATTCTTTACAGCTGGGGCCATAAACTACATCTGCAGGGCTAGCTGATAGCCTGGACAATCGGACACAGAGGAAGAGGAGTGTCAGAGGGTACGGTAGTGAATAGGGCGAAAGGGAGGTGTCGGGCGGGCACAGTGTGATTCTCAGGGAAGAGCAGCGCAGATGGGGGGAGGTTTATTGTCCATGCATAAGACAGAGAGCGGGGGTGACCAGTGCCTGGGGAAGATGCTTGCGAGGGTGAGGAGCCATGCTACGAATCGACAGCGTGCAGAGAGTGGGTCTGGTCAAGACATCTAAAATGGCTGCCGTGCACGACAAAAGTGTGGCATTTCAAAAAAGGCAAGATGGCGCAGACAATGTTTTTCAACACTTCCTCATTTCCTTCGAATCGAACGTTAACAGACGTTGGGGCATATTACCAAAGTTAAGCGATATTTATCGCTAACGATGCTTACCAACGAATTTTTTACCGCTAAGCATCATCAGAAATTATCGAAGATAAACCTTGCTATTATCAAGGTTTATCACAAATGCGATAATAAACGGCCGCAATGCATGAATATCGCTAAAAACTCCGCGATATTCATACATTACCGAGCTAATGCTCTTAGCCATGTTATCCACCTCCCATTGGATAACATGGCTAAGAACTGCTCAGGGCAGGTGTTACTTTTTGGAGATATTCGCACTTAGCGCGAATATCTCCAAAAGTTGGTAATAGGAGATAGATATCTTGCATGTTGTAATGCAAGTTATTGTGGTATATGGAACTCATACCATAATCTCTCAGGAAAGCAGAAACTGATCCTTTTGGGACCGCCTAAAAAGGCCTAGGGGGTGAGGAGTACTCTACTTTGCCCCCTTTTCACGTTCCGAACTATTTTATTTTACTCTCTTCTGTAATTACACAAAATAGCAGCGATAAGATGCATCGGAGACACACAGTGAGAGAAAGGAGGCCGGAGATGAAGAAGAGATGTCAAATACACATTGGAGATAATATAGTGGCAGAAGGGAAGTAAATATGAGTAAACTTACCATGTAACATAAAAATGTTGCACTCTATACTATAAGTCTCATTTTATACTACAATCACTTCGCTACAACCTCATAAATTAAAAATAAAAATGAATAATGTCTCAAACAATTTTTGATTTCTAAATATAAATTTATTCTTCAGAATTTTCTAAATTTGAAAGAACTAGTAACATGTCCTCATCAGCAATGTCCTCATGAAAAGTCTCCAATAATGATTCTTGTAACTCTATGGTCTCCAAACACTCGATAAATTCGCCATCAAGAGATTGATCAAAAAAATCATTCAAGTCATCTCCTCCTTCTGACAATATTTCATTATTGGTGCTGTCAATTTCAATCAATGTAGTGGAATCATTCAAGTCATCTCCTCGTGACAATATTTCATTATTGGTGCTCTCAATTTCAATCAATGTAGTGGAATCATTCAAGTCATCTCCTCCTTGTGACAATATTTCATTATTGGTGCTGTCCATTTCAATCAATCTAATGGAATCATACAAGTCATCTCCTCCTTGTGACAATATTTCATTATTGCTGCTCTCAATTTCAATCAACGTAGTGGAATCATTCAAGTCATCTCCTTGTGACAATATTTCATTCTTGGTGCTGTCCATTTCAATCAATCTAATGGAATCATACAAGTCATGTCCTCCTTGTGACAATATTTCATTATTGGTGCTCTCAATTTCAATCAATGTAGTGGACAATTCAAAAGAAATTGCCACGGTCTCTTCATTGTGAGCCATTTTATTTTGAAATTGCTTGCTGTAAATTGCAGAAAAAAATAATCACTTTCATTTATCGTTTTTAGTAATACATAATATAAAACTAACTTTATCAAGTATTTAGTATAACAGAAGGACTGCAAATAAATAACAGAAAACATTTTTCAAATTATCTTCAAGTGTACAACATAGTTCCCCTTACAAATTAACAACTCACCTTTTTAAAAGTAGGAAAAGTGTTAGTACTGTGTAAATCAAACACCAGAAATTCACCACCAAAAATTCCTCACAAATGTACCTCAGACAGTAGTATCACAAAATGGCTGTGGTTTCCTCTCATTTGACATATATACATAACCAATTAACTTTCATCACACACAAATACAAAACCAAAGTAACATTTTAATTGGTTCTAAATTTCAACACTTTCAAATGTGTTTTCCCCATGCAATTTTCCATAGGACATTTACATACGTCTACAGCCTGAATGGCTGAACGGAATTACACCAAACTTGGCAAAATGGTACATCAAACCTAAGAGGTCAGGAAGGATCTACTATGCCCCCTTATGGTCATTTCCCCCTTCGCTTTGACCTCCTCTTGTCTCTCAATCCTACCGAGAGACAAGATGGCGGCCGCTACGGACTGTTTGGAATGTTGACAGACGCCGGAGAACCAATCAGCTTCGCAAAGCTCCGTAACGCGAAAAGTACGCGAAGCGGAGCGCTGTTACAGATATATATCTTTTTTTGAACGTTAATTTCTCAAAATCCACTGGAGCACATATATTGAGACCTAGCAAAGGCACATCGGGCTACCAGTCCCTAATATTTTACCAAGTTTCGTGCAAATCCATTCAGCCGTTCGATTATTATTATTATTTTCTTTTTTTTTGCCCCGCGGGGCCCTTTTAAAACCTCCACATCAAACCTAGGGGGTCAGCGAGGATCTACTATTCCCCCTTATGGTCATTTGCCCCTTCGCTTTGGCCTCCTCTTGTCTCTCGATCCTACCGAGAGACAAGATGGCGGCCGCTACGGACTGTTTGGAATGTTGACAGACGCCAGAGAACCAATCAGCTTCGCTTCACAAAGCTCCGTTGCGCGAAAAGTACGCGTCCTGGGCCGCTGCCCGGTCCGCTTTTACAGATATATATCTTTTTTTAAACGTTAATTTCTCAAAATCCACTGGAGCACATATATTGAGACCTACAAAAGGCACATCGGGCTACCAGTCCCTACAATTTTGCCAAGTTTCGTGCAAATCCATTCAGCCGTTCGGGCTAAAAGTGAGGCCAACCGCCCTATGGAAATTAACATGGGAAAAACGCGTTTTGGGACCCCCCTTTTTTCTCGGCCCCCCCTTGACGAACCCCCCCAAAATTTTCAGGGGCTGCTCAGAAACAAAATGTGCCAATTTCCTGAAAATTTCAGCCAATTCCGTCCACAAACGCCAAAGTTATTAGACATAGAATTTTCAAAAATCCCATAGAGAAAAAATCCTAACTATATATACCTACTGGCGACCGCCAGTAGGTAATATATATATATATATATATATATATATATATATATAGACACATATTAACCTATAAGTCACTCCTATGGCAGGCCTTGAAAATCCTGAAGGCAGAGTGCTTGGTTTTGTGTGAGAGGGTGCCCTAGCATGAGCTGAGCCCCTCTGCAGCTTTCGGAAACCCTTCCTTATAGCTGTTCTATGATACAGCCATGGACGGCAGTCAGAGATGTGCGTTCTATGGGACAGTCATTGATGCCAATTAGTTGTAATATAACTAGTGAGGCCTGGGTGAATCATTTCACAACTATTTACTCTGCCCCACCGGAATCTGAATTGACTCCTATCTCTGGCGACCCTAAACCACTAGATATTGACATTGCAGAGGTAACCGAGGGTATAGACCAAAGTCTTGGCAATAAAGCGCCTGGTCCCGACGGGCTGCCGATAGACTTGATTACGTGGATCCCGGCATTCTGGGCCTCCTTACTCCTGAACATTTTTAATAACCTGATTTTGGTAAGGATTCCTGATACATGGGCCAGAAGCATAATTGTACCAATTTTCCAAAAAAGTTGACAGATCACTACCGTGTAATTATCGCCCAATTATCCTAATAGACAACACCCTTAAAATATTAGGTCGAGTTCTTTAGTAGAATTCCACCCTTCTAGAGGGAGAAGACATGTACACACTGGTATACCCGGTAAATGGTAAAAGAGCCTCAGCATCACAAAATGGATCCTGCTGCCACAGACACGAGTATGACCTCCTGCTGCTGGATGAAACTCCGGCAGGGGAGGCTTGGACAATAGGTTTCCTGTACAGGGAGATGCCAGCACCTCCCCAGACAGGCTTTAGTGTATTGGGGCAGGGTGGGTTGCATTCAGTGAATGCTTTTCAGACACTGCCTGGGGCACACAAGGTGGCCCATGCATTTCCCAGTTCAAACCGGTTGCTGGGGCACTCAGCCCCAGCTCTGGCGTGAAACTGGACAAAGGGGAAGGGGTATAACCACCCCCTCCCCAGGTCCTCCCATAGTTGGGACCCCAGAGTTATTCCAACCCCTAAACTTAGTATAAGTATATGAAGCCAGTCACTGAGACTTTAGATTACCCTGGACGAAATTCTGAAACATAAATCTTCGACCTTCGACATTCCATATCGACTGGAAGATGGAAGAAATCTCCCTTAGGGTCAAGGAGTGACTCCCATGTTCAATCAGTCACCAAAGAAGCATCTTGCCAGTCTGCATTTTCAAGGCTCCTCACGGATCCCAAAGAATCTGCGACACAGGACACAGACTTCCAGACTTTGCTGAGGCTGACACGAGTCCCCAGCAAAGCTGAGACCTGTAGCTATCACAAGAGACGTGGAACCGGAACTCCTGGACATCCTGCACATTTGCTAGTGCATCTACTTCCCGAGCTTTCCTGAAGTTGTGCATTGGGCTACTTGTAGTCCAAGCCCTGAGCACCTTTTGCTTTGAAGATTGTGGGCCTACACTCCACGAGTGTTCCGTGTGCCCGCTTTCAGCATTTCCACACATGGTGCCTTCGTGATCCCTAGTCCGTTGTCTAGTGGGTCCCCCTGAAGGTATCTACTTTGTTTCTATAGATTCCCTGGTTGCCCCAGACGTGCCCTGACTTCCCTCCAAAGGGTGAGTTCCTCAGATCTTGCTGGTCTGCACCGAAGCCAATCTTGTCATCTTGTCATCTTGCGTGGGTTGCTGTTGCCAAGGCTTTTTAGGTCCAATCCAGATTTGTTGTTTGTTTCTTTACTCCCGGGTGGAGTAAACCGGAGCAATGAAATTCTGACATTTCAATTTCACTTATAATTGGTGAGCATAACTAGCTCACTCTCAATAACTCACTCGCTAACTCTCTCACTCTCACTAACTAAATCTCACTCTCTCTCACTAACTCAATCACTAACTAACTCACTCGCTAATTCTCTCACTCTCACTAACTCTCTCACTCTCTCTCACTAACTCAATAACTCTCTCTCACTAAGTCACTCGCTAACTCTCTCACTCTCACTAACTAAATCTCACTCTCTCTCACTTACTCAATAACTCTCTCTCACTAACTAACTCACTCGCTAACTCTCTCACTAATTTTATCACTCTTACTAACTCCCTCAATTTCTCACTAACTATCTCTAACTAATTAACTCACTAAATCTATCACTCTCACTAACTAACTAACTAAATTTCACTCTCCTGTTATTTCTACCTACTCCTTTCACAATAAACACCATAAAAAGCAACGATTAGAACAGGCAGATACAAGTTGCCAGCATTCAAACATAAAAAACCACAAATCATTACTTCTAATTAATAGTTTTTTATCATCGTCATTTTGTAACATAACTAAACTAACAAAAATGCTTCTCACACTTATTTATTATAACATTTCAGCATACTGCAGACTTCTGCACAACACAGCTTAAAAACAAACACAAATTCAGGGGCATATTACCAACAACTAGCGATAATTATCGCTATGTTGGCTTAGCGGCAATAATTTTATCGCCATGTAGCGACGATTTTTATCGCTTAGGAGCCTTGATATTATCAAGGTTTATCTCCTAAGCGATACAAATCGGCCGAAATGCATGAATATTGCTGAAAAGTCAGCGATATTCATGCATTACAGAGCAAATGCTCTTAGCCATGTTATCCACCTCCCATTGGATAACATGGCTAAGAACTGCTCAGGGCAGGTGTTAGCTTTTGGAGATATTCACGCTGAGCGCAAATATCTCCAAAAGTTGGTAATAGGAGATAGCGATGTTAGCGACTGTTTCCAGTCGCTAACATCTTGGCACGCCCACTTTGCATGTCATTAGTGATACATTTTTCTGACATGCAAAGCGGGGCCCAAGATGGTCGCTATCTCCTAGTAGCTGTCGCTAACTGGTGTTAGCGACAGCTAGGTAATAGGGAGAACATTTTATCTCCGCTTTCTTGGCTTTTAAAGCCAAAAAAGCGGAGATAAATTGCTTGAAAATATGCCCCTCAATATCTCTGCCTTAACACTTATTAGTTCCCAAAGGCAAGACCTATTGGCTATGCCAATGCTTGTTTTGTGTATTTCAGCAAGATTACTTCTGGTGGGACTTCTAGTGTCACTTTTTGTCACTATTAAATTAGCTTCACACATTCCCTTTATTGCTGGATTTTGAGAATCTTCACAGCCTGGATCCAGAGCACAAGTCCCCATGGGGCTGCTGCAGGAGCCTTGCTGGCACTGGAGGGGGCGTGGCCAGCCACAGTCATTTGCATACCCAGCAGCCTCTGCGGCAAACACCCGATTCATCAGTACAGGCGACACAGGCCTCTGTTTAATAGGAGAAGGAGCGCCTGTAGGTGTGCACTCACAGGTATTCATGAGAGTGACTGACACGTCACCGCTGTAAAGTCACCCTACTAGTAGGAAGTGATATTTTTTTATCGTGATTGCGCGAAGCAATCAAATGTTTACTCCAAATTGTTGCGTTAAAACACTCCGCGGGTCACGCGCACTCCGAGGGGCCGTGAGAAGCAGAAATCGCACCAATTTTTAGAGGGTTTCTGTACAAGAAACTCCGTGATTGGTTGAAATGTGAGCTTCATGTGAGGAGAGGAGGCTCTGGCTGCTTCCATTGGAAGACGTCACAGGGTCATGTGACGCAGAACGAGGCGCCTTGCGTAAACGTGCGCCTGCGGGAGGTGCAACGCCCCTTCTTGTCTCTAGAGGTCAGGATGCTCGAGAGAAAGGGTCATCACGTCACCAGCAACCTACATACCCACAATCCTGTGCGCGCCTCATAATGCTGCTTTACTTTCAAATAAAAGCAGGGCTCTTTGTGGCCTTGAATATTATAAAGAGCGGACGTTTAAGAACGAAGGGGCCATAGTATCAGTCCGTTAGTAGGAAAGCTTGAATCGTAGTTAGGCACACTACTTTTCTAAGGGAAATTTCGCCTAATTAGCGTTTCGTGTTCAAACTAATGATGTTTCAAGAAAAACAAGCATTTGCAATGCAATTGGTATGACTTTTGGGACCTTCTGAGTATCTCCCCAGGCAGGCACAGTCTCCATTACTTTTCATTTTGGCAATGGATTCACTTGTTAGACATTTCCAGGAACGCTACCTTTACAGGGGGCTCCAGTTTAAGACTGGACTGCTATTGGTGTCACTATACGCAGATGACGTTATAGTGTATGTAAGGGACCACCAACATAACTTGGCACCTTTGATCAGAGAGATCATTCGATTTGGTGGCTACTCTGGGCTGTGTATCAATTGGCATAAATAGGTCATATTCCCTCTCATCTCGGCCACGGTCAGTTGGGAGTGCGAATATCTATTGCCTGGTGCTCTGAGTCGGTCAAATATCTGGGGATCAACATACAATTACTTACTGACGAACTTCTATTGTTGAACTATAAAACTGTGATTAGCAACTCAGAGCAGCAGGTGGAGAGATGGCTTCGCCTTCCACTTTCCTTAGCGGGGAGAATAGCATTGAATAAAAATGGTGGTCTTGCCCAAATTCTAATACCTATTTAACAATCTTCCTATCCCGCTGCCGAACCGTTTCTTCAAATCGATTAACATGTACCTTATACGGCTAGCCTGGGAGGCAGGTGTCCAAGAGTCTGCTGGGAGGTCACGACCATGCCATACCATAGGGGAGGCTTTGAAGTCCCTAACTTTCAGTTACACTACTTAATTGCTCAATGCAATTATACCTATTCCTGCTATCACCCAGATGCCAGGATCCCCGACTTAAGGCCTGAAGCTGATATGGCACTGCACTGCCAGACACATTGAGCGCGATATTGCCACTAGGTTATCCCCGCGACCCTTTAGACATTCAAACGGTCTCTACCACCAGCTGGGCATGGCTAAAGCTGCTTAGGTTGCTGGGATCTCCGGCTCTGTATTCCCCAAGCATACCGCTTCCGAATCCATGTTGGATACTGATAACTGGAGATCTTCACAGTATCTGAAGGGGAACATTTTTTAGATGCCTCATTTATGGACAAATTCGTACTCACCCACATGCGGGCGGCCATAAAAGCTAAGATTCTTGGCTTTCCAGTTGAACCGGATGCATTCTCACCTCTGTCCCTTGCCATTGAAAGCAACACGGGGGAACAGTTAGTTTCTAAACGGTATAGGGCCCGTGTGGAAACAATCCCAGTTCATGACAACAAGATACGGGCAGTGTGGGAGGCTGATCTGGGTCACCCCTGGGTCACCCTATAACAGATGAGCAGTGGGCTGCATGCTGTATGCAAACTAAGGAGGTGTCATTGAACAGCTGACACAAGCTTATCCATTTCAATTTACGCTGCATTTACATCACACCTGAGATGTCCCACAAAAAAGCCCCAGACAGGCCCCACTGTTGTCTTAAATGCAAGACCATGCTGACTTTGCACACCTGGCTTGGACTGGTCCCACAATCAGTAGATTCTGGACCAACGTCTTTCATACCCTGGGTGACGCAGTTGGTTTTGAAATAGATCCTACACCGGCCATAGCTTTATTGGGATATGTAAATAACATACCAAAATTGGTCTAGAAGTTCACTGCATTTGGGGTTGCTGCTAGCGTAAAGGGAGATTGCACTCAAATGGGGGCAAAAAGCAGTTCCGAGGTTTAAGGATTGGCTACACAGTCTAATACACTGCAACATATACTACGATCTCTATGCTTCCACGTTGCACAGTTCATTTCGTCCTCAGGATATTTGGGGCCCATTTAAACGATACACGGTGGCGCTCCAATCACACCCTGAGATGCGGCAAATAGCGGAATAGTGCCTGCTGGCATTGGCTGATTTTGAAACACTGATCTCTGAATTCGTAACTTGGACATTTCAATGGGGTGATCGCAGATTTCATGTGATGGGGGCTGGCTGTGGTTCCTAAATGTGCTGGTAAGAGGGTGAATTGTAGAGTTAATGTATAGTGACACAGTAATAATGCTGGACCCAAAGGTGAGCATACAGCTGGAACCATTGCGCATTTGAAATGTATACGTAAACTGTGTAAGGCCGTATTTATATCTACTGTGAGCTGGTAATGACGATGTGATAAATGTAAAACTGGTAAATAAAGTTTTTTATTACAAAAAGTCCATTTGTAACTGAATAAAGTTGGTGCCTGTTTGTTCATTTTCACCATCAAGAGATCTATGGCGTGAAGACCCTAATTTGTTGTGTTTGTCAGGAACTGTTTGTGGTCCATTATCCAATATATGGTGTCCCAAGTGTGCCAGTCTGCTCATCATTTGATAGGTACCCCACCTAGATGGACAGCTAACGTTCAAGGCAAAAAAAATCCTAGGCTATATCTGCAAGAATGTTTGAGCTGGTTACTCCCAGGCAACTGATGTACTAGGCAGCAAGATATTGGCCATCCTTAGAAGATTACCACACTGGACCTTTTTGTGGCCATGCACCGGTAAACAAATGAGCCTGCTAATAACTCTCGGCCGTTCATCATTTTCAATTACAGCTGATAGACTGGTGAGACATTGGGTGGTAAGGTCGTTTACATCAGAGTAGGGGGTCTAAGATTGGAAGTGAGTTCAAAGCTGTTTTGTACAAAATGTCAACATCAATATTTTTGGTGTTACTGAACAAGATAGTGGTTCTTTTAGGTTGGCCAAGAGTAACAGAATGAGAAAGGTGCAGGGAGAAGGGGATGAGGAAGTGGTCACACCAAACTACTGGTATAGGATCAACAGCAGTTAGCATATCTATTTTGGAGATAACAAGGTCAAGAATGGCGCCCTTAGATTGAGTCTGTTTTGTGTTGTGTTGAACAAGATCATTTCCTAAGAGAAAAGTGGCAAGCCTGTTGGCCGCTGAATCTTCCAGATTGCCCCAGTGAAGATTAAAGTCTTCGATAAAAATCTGTTTGTCACTGTTAGAAATGGGGGTACAGTCGATTTGGCGAGTATTAGAAACTTGCAAAGTCAGCGAATTCCTCTGTGAAGGTGGAGCTGTCAACAGACGGGTGATAGATGGTGTGAAACCTGACAGGGAATTTGTGCTGTACTTGAAGCTCCAAAGATAGCCATTCGAAGATGTGGAAAGAGCTTCTGGGAAAAGCTTTGAGATGAAGGGAGTTTCTGGAGATAACTGCTACGCCTCCCCCGACTTTATCTTCTCTATCATTCCTGAGAAAGAAATTGTCAGTGGGGAACAGAAGATCCATAAAGTATGAGTGTCGTTGAGCCAAGTCTCAGTGAAGAAAAGTGTATCCAGGCTGTAAAGATTAATGATGTCTGAAACTTCCAGCTTGTGTTTGTTTGCGGATCTACAGTTGTGAAGCAGAAAACGAACCTCTGAGATGACTGATAGTGAAGGGGGAGTCAAGGCTTTCAGGGGTGATAGGGATAATGTTTCTGAGAATTGATGACTGGATTGAAGATGGTTGATGTTTGGTGCGGGCTTGGGAGATGGTTGGTATAGTGCAGTGATTAGTGTTAGCTGGAGAGGAGAAGGGGTGGGGGTGGGAATTGGAAGAATTGTAGCTAGCCAATAAGTTGAAAGTGTCAGTTAGTGACACATTGTGTGAGGCTTTTTTGGGGCATGGGAGCAGGGTACTCCTTGGGAGTTTAGGGAAGTGCTCACCAATGGAAGTAGGGTGTTGGGAAGAGTAGAAATGCTAGTACTTAGGTGGGAGATGGTAGCTTCAAGCTGGGAGATAGAAGAGAGGAGAAGTCCTAATTTATTTTCTAAGGAGAGCAGAGCTGGACACGGAATGTTAGGTTGTTCGATGGGTTCAAGAGGGGGTTCAACTTGAGAGGGAGAGCAAGGATGGGGGGGTTGTGTGCTGGGGTATAGGAATATAGAATGGAGGGAGACTCCTCAAGAGATGTTGATTGGAAATAATTGTCAGTGCAGCTGTGGTGGAGTGAAAGTTATCTGGGCATACATTGAATATAATAGAAATATTGACTTCTAGCTGAGGAAGAGAAAGGTGGGGTCAGTAGTGGGAAGATAGGGGGAGATAGAAGGGAGTCATAGGAAGGCAGAAAGTCTGGGAGGAGAAAAGAGGAAGAGGTGGAAAAGGTGCGCATGCTGGGTGCAGCGAGTGTATGTGGGCTAGAAACAAGCATGATGAGGATGGTAGGCCTGGCGGGTGGTTATAGAAAGTGTAAAGTTCTGCTAAGTTAGAGGAAAGGGGGAAGGGAGGAGGTTGTCATAAAGGGATAGTGGTTCAAGCAGTAGTTCTGAAATGTTTGGGTGAAGAGAAATGTAAGGGGTTTGCACAGAATTCAGGATAAAGGGAGAGGGAGTGTGAGTGGGGGAAGAAGGGAGGGGTGGATAAGAAGGGAGCGCATAAGGTGGAAACGTTACTGTGAGAGCTGGGAAGTCAGCCTGTTGGAAAGATGGATTGGATAAGGGGGTGAGTAACCTTGCGAGGGGGGAGGTTTCTGCAGAATTCCAGGCTGGTGCAGGGATGTAAATGAGATATCAGGCCATTGCCGGGAAGGAGTGTTGAGGGCTGTTGGCCTTGGCCCTTTTGGCAGGTTCACCCCTGAACTTTTTGCCTTAACCTCTGACATAGTGGTAGTGATTTTTGGCCTCTGCGCACTTTAGCACTGTGGCCCAGTGTAAAGTGCGTGAGCTCTCTGAGTGCATGTGGTGAGATTGGCCTGCCCTCCCATAGGAATACATGGGGGATATGTGTGTCCATGGTAATTCCTGATGTGAGAGGAGTGCAGGGGCGAGTTTGGTATGTGCGATCTCGTGAGATTAAATGCTGCGCGACGGTGTGCACAGATTTATTGTGACTAGTGGAGAAGGGCCACTTTTAGAAGTTGGCATTTCTGTGTGCAGTGTCTGCCTGCCTGATGTGAATTGTATGTCTGGCTTGTGATTGACAGGGGCTGGCTGGTGTGCTTGGCTCCAGGAGCCAGGATGGGTCTGCCAGGTGGTAAATAGGGAGATCTGCATGTAGATGGGAGGGAGGAGTTGCACTTGGGACCTGAATAGGGCTGGGCCTCCCCTCCACAATGCTGGCTCCACCCCCTGTGGCGTGTCTGATGTCCCTGGCCTGTCCTGTGAATAGAGGGGAGGAGCTGAGCAAAACAAAGGGCTCAAGTGCTCCTGAACCAGTTGTATCTGGTTCTCTCCTAGCCCTGTGCTGTGTCACAATGGGAAAATGGTGTATAAAAGAAGGGGCAGTGACCCCCATGTAAATGTTCTCTCTTGGATCCTGACAGAGGGGGGCTTGCTGCTGGTGGGGCCCAGGAAGGACCGCAATGGGGGCTGTCTCCATGCTGGAGTGTCCTGTGTGCTGGCCCCTGGGCCCTACATTGCCCCCTTGATACCCCAGGACTTCCTGGACCTGGTTCACTTTATTCTTGCTTTTGCCAAGGTTTGATATTGCCTGAGAGCCTGGGGGCTGAGCAGCGCAGAACTGCAGCCCTTGCTGAGGGAATCCCCCATAGGGATTCACCCCTCCTTGTGGGCTTTTGCGGGTGCCCACCACGCTCATTTCACTTTTATCGTGGGCAGGTGCCCACCCTGCGTCTTCTTTTCATTTTATACTTAACACAGGTGCCCACCCTGCTTATTTGAGCCTCTTGGCGGGTGCCCACCCTGCTGATATATTCTATTTTCGAGGGTGCCTACCCCTCATTTCCGCCGAGAAGGGATCACCGCCGCAGTCCACGGCTAAACAGGAAGTCGGGCACTGTAGTGCCTGACGGCGGGCGGGACTTCCGGTTTCGAAAGGAAGTTCTGCGCACGGCCTTGCAAGAGAAGAAGAAGCTGCCTGGGAGAAGGATGGCGCCTGCCTGTGCAGGGCTCCCATGGTTGAGGGAGAGCCCCGCAGGCGCCACCGAGTGCAGCTCGAAGGCGGAGGGGGCGCGAGGCACATTGCCAGTGCTTGACCCCACCGCGGGCGAAGTGAAGAGATCGCCGCCGGAGTCTCCCCAGCGAGGTAGAAGCTCAGAGTCCCCCACCCACAGAGCCAGTGAGTGCATGACGGCTCGAAGGGGGGGGGGGCAGAGGCACCCGGTCAGAGCGGCCCCGTTTGTGCAGCGGGCCGCTCCAATGCTTAGGCCAATATTTTCAGAACCTAATTGGCTCCACCGATGGCCAGCTTTGTATCAAGGACCCCGTGGGGGTCCTGAGGTCCCGGGGGCCAGTGTTCTCCCAGAGCCAGCGCGCTCCAACGTTTGGGGGCCTGTTTATTGCTAGAGCCCGTGCGTGGCTCCACCGTGGGGGCATATTTGATTTCTAGAGCCCGAGTGGCTCCCACATTTCACAAGTGTCTTTAGCTTGGATCAGGACTTTGTCGTTGTTGTAGAATGAGATAGTGAGTGAGCCATCGAAAAAAGCTGAAAAGGAGATTTTTAGTTGTTGCCCATGTGGGATTGAGGAGGAGGAAGTAACATGGAAGGAGTTATTGAAAATGGTGATTCGCAATGAAATGTTAAGGTTGAAGAACACGAGTTTGGTTTTGAGCCTCCCATATTGACCGCTATGGTATTGGTCAACGAAATGGGAATCAGGAAATTGTTCAAGGGTGTTGGGTTTGAGCCTTTTTGCTGAAGCTTTGGACAAATTGGGGGGGTGATCTTGAAACAGTTGGCTGCAGCCTTCACTCATTTGGTTGACGTAGTTGTAAGATGGAATAGCTCATCCACTCCAGATTTTTTTTTTGCTTTGTTGTAGTTGTGCTTTTGTAATGGGATAATTGGGACTACAAGTCCCAGAATGCACAGTAAAACCTAGACTGGATGAGCTACTCATGCATGGAACCGGGAATCATGAGTGGTCTGGTGTAGGCACTTTATAGAGGGTGCTAAAGTGTATTCTGGAGCTCCCGGTCATGGGGCGTCTCTGTTTACTTTCCTTATTTGCCTCATGATAGGAGGCGTTTCCAGGTGCTAAGCCCGTGCTGGTGCTCGTTGGTAGGTTTTTGTCTGAGAGGAGCTAGCCATGCGCATTGTTGTTGTGGCAGATCTGGTACAAGTATTTTTCTGCATCCTGTTAAGAGAGGCGATGCAGGGGGACTGCCTTTGTGCACCTTGTTTTACCTGGCTAGGGGGAACTGTTCCTTCCGTCCTTCCTTTTACATTGGTGCATTAAGGCCCGAACGGGGTCAGAGTGCCTCATAAGAATCATATGCATGTCTGGTAAAATAAGAGTGCTTAGGAATTACACAGCATGAGGACATTATCATACCTGCCAACTTACACTGTGTCACCGTGTGACACATGATATTGGCTCACATCACACGCATGAGAGAGTCACACACGGAGGGCCCGATTCACAGAACTAACTTAAGACAAAATCCTAAACTTACTACTTTTGTTATTCATAGAAGGAATTTACTAGTAGTAATGTTAGGATTTTGTCTTAAGTCTGTCTTAAGTGTGTTCTAAGTTTGAATTAAGTTTGTCTTAAGACTGTCTGAAGTCTGTCTTAAGTCAAACTTAAGTCAAACTTAAGACAAAATCCTAAACTTACTTCTTTTGGTATTCACAGAAGGCATTTAGTAGTAGTAAAAGTAGGATTTTGTCTTAAGTCTGTCTTAAGTCTGTCTTAAGTCTGTCCTAAGTTTGTCTTAAGTTTCTCTTAAGTCTGTCTTAAGTCTGTCTTAAGTCTGTCCTAAGTTTGTCTTAAGTTTGTCTTAAGACTGTCTTAAGTCTGTCTTAAGTCAAACTTAAGTCAAACTTAAGACAAAATCCTAAACTTACTTCTTTTGGTATTCACAGAAGGCATTTAGTAGTAGTAAAGGTAGGATTTTGTCTTAAGTCTGTCCTAAGTTTGTCTTAAGTTTCTCTTAAGTCTGTCTTAAGTCTGTCTTAAGTCTGTCCTAAGTTTGTTTTAAGTCTGTCTTAAGCTTGTCTTAAGTTTGTCTTAAGTCAAACTTAAGACAAAATCCTAACTTTACTGCTACTAAATGCCTTCGGTGAATACTAAAAGTAGTAAGTTTAGGATTGATTTATAAGTGTCCTGATTGATTGATTGATTATTCAGGGCCTATGTACAGCCTCCTGCAGGCGTGCTTGTGCACACTGGTGCATCCAGTGGGACTCAATGGCCAAGTATTACTAAAGCATAGACCATCTGCACCAGTGTGCACAGGCACGCCTGCAGGAGGCTGTACATAGGCCCTGAATAATCAATCAATCAATCAATCAATCATATATATATATATATATAGAGAGAGAGACACATACATACCTATAAGTCACTCCTATGGCAGGCCTTGACAATCCTGGAGGCAGAATGCTTGGTTTTATGTGATAGCGTGAGCTGAGCCTGTCTGCAGAGGTCAGAACCATTTCCTTATAGCTGTTCTATGATATAGCCCTACCATATACTCTTAAGTGCATTATAATCCCGACGGTTAATGCTAACTTTCGTTTGGCTTTATCAAAACATGTTGTGTAAGGTGTCAAACACTTTGGAATACTACCCCGCCCCCCCCCCGCCAGTTCTGGCGGCGGGGGTAGAATTCCACCCTTCTAGAGGAAGAAGACATGTAGTTACTGTGAAACCCGGTTAAAGTTAAACAGAGCCCCAGCATCACAAAATGGATGCTGCTGCCACAGACATGAGTCTACCCTCCTGCTTGAAAGGAAGTGACAGAGACAGCTGTAGTGAAGATCTTCCTTTAATCACGTCCAGGCATCAGCTCTCCCGGCAGCAACTGCCGACCCAGGAATTCCACAACACATAGATCAGGAAGGCACGAGTACAACCACGCTCGTGGAAAAAGCTCGTGGCATTTAAAGAGACAGCACATCCCAACACATCCCCTTCCATCAATAAACAAACAATGAACAATGGAAAATAAATAAAAAAATAATAACAACTAACCCACCCCCACCCTAAAAACAAAACAATGAGAAAATGCAATCATTCAATAAGTGACAAAATCTCGAAACTTCCCAGGAACAACTTTGCACCTGGTGGAACATCGTTGAGCAATAACATCATTAGAAACAGAACCAGGGTTAGAAGCAGGCAAAACCCGAGGAATGGTAAAAGCAGGAAGTAAACCTGAGTCAGAGGTGGGTAAAACGCGAGACTTCAATCCAAATTTGCTCTTCACAAACTCCACTTTATGCTTAGGCACAACAGAAACACGAGACTTGTTCCAAACCTTACCATTCTCCAAAACCACCACATGGTCCTTAACTTCCTTAACCCGAACAGGAGGGGAAAACCGAGCCAAACCCTTACGCAAAAGCACAGGTTTTCTGATTCTCACCCAGTCCCCCGAGCGCACAGGAGATGATCTAAAACTACCCTGAGCATAGTTGGCCTGAATACAAGCTCTAACATCAGCCACCCTGCCTAGCTTGACCACATCAACATCTTTCCTCGACATCCAATCCTTGTTCAATTCCGAACCTGCTACTCTACCCCTGAGTAAAGTAAAAGGTGACATACCTGTGTTAGAATGAGGGGTAACCCTTAATGCCCACAACATGTCGGAAATGACTTTCCTCCAATTCAAACCATTGATGTTGGCCAACTGCAATTGATTCTTGATCATACGGTTTAACCGCTCAACTAAACCATTACTTGAAGGGTGATACAAAGAGGTGAGAATGTGCTTGATGCCAAGAGACTTTAAAAAACTTTGCATTTCACCCGACACCAACTGAGTGCCATTATCAGACACCAGCTCTTCTGGCAAACCCTCCCGCAAAAAACATATTTGAAGAAATTAATAACAGTAGCAGAATTGATGCCCTCAACAAACTTAACCTCCGGCCATTTTGACATGTAGTCAACCAAAACTAGCGCATACTTCGGAGTCACTCCAAGATTATAAAATGGGCCAGCCACATCAAACGCCAACTTATGCCAAGGCAATTCCTCAACTTGTACAGGAGTCACAGGAGAGGGACTAGTAACCTGAGACTTATCACTAAGAACACAAGCACCACAATCTCGAACACAGTGTTCGATCGCCCTGTCTACTCCAGGCCACTAAAAATCTTCACGTACCCTTCTTTTCATAGCACAAATACCCAAGTGACCAACGTGAGCCAAATCCAAAACCTTTTGCAAAGAGCTTCCGGAACCACCAATAAACCACCTCTACGTAAAACACCATCAATTAAAGACAATTCATCACAAACCCTCCTGAAAGGTACCAACTCTGAAGACAAAGACTTGTCATCGGGCCAACCATTAGTCAAGTAATCAATAACACAACACAAATTCCTATCCTCAGTTACAGCCAACTTCCAATCAGCCTCCGACAGCGTAATGCCAACCTCTGACACAGAACCAACTGCACACACCATTTCCAAATCCCCACACCTGAGCTCAAAATCATCGTGAGGAAGAGGCAACCTGGACAAACAATCAGTCACATTGTTCCTAATCCCAGGGACATATTCCAGATGATAATCAAACTCACTAAGCCTGTATTGCCATTTAGCAATGCGAGGAGAAGCCCTCCCACCACCTTTAGTAGTGAAGAGATCAACAAGAGGCTTATGAACAGTCTTGAGTATAATATGATTCCCCCAAAGAAAATTCTTGAAATGCTGCACACCCCACCATAAAGCCAACGCCTCCTTTTCAATGGTAGAATATGTGCTTTCCGCTCCACGTAAGGTTCTGGAAGCAAAAGCAAT
Organism: Lissotriton helveticus; assembly: GCF_964261635.1. Lineage (NCBI taxonomy): Eukaryota > Metazoa > Chordata > Amphibia > Caudata > Salamandridae > Lissotriton > Lissotriton helveticus. The sequence continues at coordinate 686,835 of NW_027612057.1, read as the reverse complement.
TACTTCCTCCTTACCATCCGGCCTCTTCTGCAAAAGAACCGCCCCAAGACCCACATTGCTGGCATCAGTAATTACAATACATTGGTCATTGATATTAAAAAGCTTGAGAGGACGTGCTTGCACAATTGCATCTATCAGTAATGTAAAATCATCTGCACACTCTTGTGACCAATCGTACTTGACATTTTTTTTAACAAATTTCTTAAAGACACAGTCCTATCAGAAAAATTACGAACAAACTTGGCATAATATTCAACCAGTCCCAAAAAGGAGCGCAGTTGATCCTTGTTCGATGGTTCTGGTGCATTTTGAATGGCATCCAACAATTTCATTTTGGGTTCCACCCCCTTGGCTGAGATGTGATGACCCAAATAATCCACACCATCCCTGAGAAATTTGCACTTGTCCTTCCTTAATGTTAAACCAAACCTCCTTAAAATTTCTAAAACCGTTCTCACTCTGCTATTATGCTCATCCACACACTTGCCATAAATGAGAATGTCATCCTGAAAGAAGACGACTCCCGCAGTATCTTTAAAAAGATTTCCCATAAGGCGTTGAAAAACTGCGGAAGCCGACGCCAGTCCGAATGGCATCCTCAAATAACGGAAGGCACCCTCAGGAGTCACAAAAGACGTAAGGTGCCTTGAATCCTTGCTCAGCACAACTTGGTGGTATGCCGAAAAAATGTCCAGGGTGGTAAAATACCTGGCACCCTCCAATGTAGATAGCATTTCATTAATATTAGGTAACGGTTGTCGATCAACCCAAATACAAGCATTCAAGTCGCGCAAGTCTACACACATCCTAAGAGACTTATCATTATTAAACAGAGGCCTGTGTCGCCTGCAGTGATGAATCAGGTGTTTGCCGCAGAGGATTCTGGGTATGCAAATGTATGTGGCAGGCCACGCCCCCTCCAGCGACAGCGAGGCTCCGTGCTCTTGGATCCCAAATGTACAATTTTCGTCTCGATTCTGTTTCCAGCAACAGGGGGTGGGGGGGACACCTCATTTGCTTCTTTCCTTGTCAGGGCGTCATTTCTGACTTCGATCCGTCAGTTACAAGTATTATTCAAGGTCCCTCTGTGGGGCACTAAAGGCTATACCAATGCTTCATTTATAATGATATATGGTACAATACAGTAATAACCCGGAATTTCCCTTAGAAACGTAGTATGCCTAGTTTCGTGCCTTCCAACTTGAGGACTGATACTCTGCCCTCTTCGTTCTTAAAAGTCTGTTTTTTATCATATTCAAGGCCACAAAGAGCCCTGCATTTATATGAAAGTAAAGCAGCATTATGGTGCGCACAGGAATGTGGGTATGTAGAGTGCTGATTGCGCGCTGACTGTTCCTCTCGAGCATCCTGACCTCTAGCGGCAGGAAGAAGCGTCAGTCCTTACGCACGGCGCCTCGCGCTGCGTGACTCTGTGACGTCACTTAGTGTTGCTGAAATAGCGGGCGCTCCTCCCCTCAACCGCCCCGGGAGACCTCACATTTCGACCAATCATGGAGTTTCTTTTAACGAAACCCTCCAAAAATTAAGAAAAATCCCGCTTCTCACGGCCCCTCGGAGTGCGCGTGACCCGCGGAGGAATATTATTCTGTCGACTAAGATGCTGACTTGGAAGTTGTGCCACACAATCACGATAACTTCCTACTGGTAGGGTGACTTTGCAGCGGTGAAGTTGAGGTACTGGGTTTTTAAGAACCGGTACCGAACCGGTAACCCAGCGGTGCCAGGGGATCAACACACCAAAGACCTCGGGTTCTCCTGAGTCAGACCCACAGAAACTTCAGAGTCTTCCAGGTGAAGTCAAAGATTCGTTTATTGGCTGCAACCAAGGTGACAGGGTCCTAGAAGTACAATGCCAGTATATTCAGGAGACTGCACACTTTCACAAAGTTAGGCTTCTCTTCTTATACACAATATTTACCCTTTGGCGAAACATTCCTTGGGTGCGTGGTATTTCATTTATGGTTACTGATTACAAAAAGAAAGCAGAGTCATGATGACATGTACATATTTCACGTCGTGCTGCCCATAACAAATCATCCGGCAATGCCCAACATTTCATCAGATATCGCTGGACCCCTAATAAAAATGGTCACCTCCCCACCATAAAATAAGTGAGGAAAAGGAGTGGAGAAAGATGTGAGCGAGATATGGCAGGTGTGCGTGCTGAAATGGCTTTATGGCCGGTTGGGCCTAGATACTATCTTGCTCGGCCACTGGGAGGGAACTGACCTAACGAGCTCGGCCTGGGGCAATGGTTCTAACTTGTACTGGGGTCAGGAAGAAGTCGATTAAGGAGTACGTGTCCTTGTGGAATCAAATTCGACTGGATTAAGGCCTATGTAGAGGGCAACATGCAACTAAGGGTTCAGAAGGTAAATGACGATTTCGAGGTGAAATCGTCGCTCGAATATGCCGAAAATACATGTACTTGATGTACTCGTCATTTCCGGTCTCTTGATACCAAATTCGTCCTATTTCGACAAAGTTTTTATTCTCGAGTCCGGTACTATTACGGACCCATATTTTTCAGAACCACAGACCCTCCTTTTGCCTTTACATAGGCAATTAATCTATCCTCATGTTAATCTGAGTCCAGATCTATATTCCTAAAGTCATTGAGATGTTGCTGCAACATCATTCTAGTGCTGAGTTCATGTCTTGACACAGGCTTCCTTACACATGATGTAGCACAGAGGCCACATATTGCAGGAGCACACTGTATGCATAGACAGAACAGGAAAAGAATGGCTAAGACCATCCCAATGACCATCAGAATTTTCCATCCCCAGGCAGATATCAGTCCCCAGAACCATCCCATTAATGACCAATCTCCTTTATCCACATGAATAGATTCGGAAATCTTGTGTAGTTTGGAGATGGCCCCGTACACTGTTGGAGCATTATCTGGAATAAAAATGCAACAACTGGACTGGATCAATTTGCATACTCCACCCCGGTCCGCAAGTATTACATCCAAAGCGACCCGGTTCTGAAGGGTCATCAGTCGATCCGACTGGAGCTCAGCAGTCAGGTTACTAAGGGCACCAGCAGTTTCAATCACGGTGGATTCAACTACCCTTGTCAATTGCCTTATGTTTCTGCTGTTAACCATGGCTCCCCAGAACGGCTGAACACCCATTGCAAAGTCACCAAATTCTTGACCCGCAGTGTCTTCTTTACTCAGAACACCTCTAACTATCCTTGTCCGATGGTAATCCGCCGCTGCTGTGTAGGTGGGAGGTAACAGGAATGAAACAAAACATGAGCCCGAGAAGTCAGGGGGCAACCATGTATAGGCTCTATCGTGGCAGATGAAATAAGTACCCTTTGCGGCTGAAAAGGCAGGGGAAGTCTGAGATCCAAAAACGTACGTTTCTGTGCAGACACTCTTCCCTAGCTGAGCTCTGGGATTCCTACCAATACCTTGCAGACACAGGTGACCTTGATGGGGTACGATCCAGATAGGGGACGATCTCTTGGCTTGCTGTTTCTCACTTAATGTAGCGCCATATCCGGTCACATTCCAACCTACATATGCAAGTATCTCATCATCTGGGGTATCTTCGTAAGAAGTTACTTCCTTGATCATGTCAATTATACCCTTGACTAGGGCGCTAGTCTTGAGGTTGTCTTTTACAGAACGTAGGGGTTGGATTTCTCGTGCATATATGAACATTGTCCTATATGCCCATACTGACCCATTGCGACTAAATGGCAGGACCAAATAGAGGATACCTCTATCCGTGGTGTGGGGCATGAGACCACACACCCAACAGTTGGTTGTGTTCATTACAAGTTGGTGTTGGTGTAATAGCTGAACGAAGGAGTTATTAATGAACTCTAATCTCCTATTTGATTCGTGGTCAGGCAAAGAGTGGAAAGAATGAGAGGAAACAGTAGGGGGAGGTATGGGTGATGCAGTAGGCGTGAATGTCACATGAAAAGAGAATAAAACATAGCTTATCAAAAACACCATTACGCTAAATAGCATAAAAATACACATCATTATAAAAATTTTCTTTCTCATTGTTTTCAAAAGTCTCTGCTTAAAGTTCATTTGTTTGGCAGTTCTCTCCACATCAGGAAACTCCATCCTCTCTAAGGTGCTGCCCGCGGCGGTAGGTTGTTTCTGCTAAAGGATGCTTCCGTCAGTCTAGGGTGGCTCCCTTCGACCAACTGGAACCAGCAACCTATTGTTGTCAGCTGCACCCAAAAGTCTTTAGTCAACCGCGACCCTAGCAGCGGAACCCGGATGGCGGTTCGAAAAAACAAAAATAAACAAGTTACCTAGATGGGAGAATCTGCATTTTCAAAAATAGCATTTTGGAAGGAAAAACTTATTTTTATTAGTCCACAGGTTTTTCTCTCGGATCAAAAAATAAATCACTTTTACTTTAGTCTGTTTTTCTCGGTCGCAAATTATAGCGTCTTTTCCCGGGTGCTGTCTGGTCCGGAAATAGTAGCTCAGGTTCCACAGAGTTCAATTGTTCTGATGGCGGCGTAGTTTCTTGAAAAATGTTCTTACTGTCACAATCACGTTTAGCTTCTTTTACACGTTCATCAGTTGTGCGTTTTGAGTCAGTGCCTCCTGTCCGGACCCACTGGTCATGTGGCAGAGGGAAAGGTATTTTCTTACAATGGATCCCGTGGACCCAATTGGCCTTCCCCTCCACTTTAACAGTCGACCTTGTAGACAGGAGGACGAGGTGTGGTCCGGTCCATCTGGGCTGGTCGTTCCTTGTCCTCTGGAAATTCTTGACCAGAACCCAGGAGCCAGGGTCAATGGAGTGACCCGGTGTCTCGGAAACCGGAGGCAAGGTGTTGTGGACCTGTTGATATAAAACACGCAATTTAGCCGTCAATTCATACAGATAGTCGAGCAAAATGGGGTGTTGCAGCTCGCTAAACTTCGTGGGCCTAGGCACTCCCCATATGTTGGCTGGCCGACCAAAGATTATTTCATAGGGGCTGAGTTTCATTCGCGAATGCACAGTCATTCTGGTGGATAGGAGTGCTAAAGGTAGAGCGTCGGGCCATTTAAGACCCGTGCTCGCTTGGATTTTGGCCAATTTAAGTTTAAGCGTGCCATTGTAACATTCCACTAATCCAGCTGATTGGGGGTGATTTGCAGCGTGGAACTTCTGACTAATGCCTAGCCCTTCACACACTCGTTTCATCACACAACCCACAAATTCACTTCCGTTGTCCGACCAGACCATTCTAGGCATTCCGAATCTGGGAAAGAACTCTTTCACAAGGGCTTTCGCTGTGGACAAGGCAGTATTGTCCCTTAGGGGATAGGCTTCTACCCACCTTGAGAAGGCGCAAACAACCACGAGCACATATTTTAAGTTGTTGCACCTCTCCATGTGTATGAAATCTAGCTGCAAAACCTCGAACGGATACGTAGGAGGTGCAAAATGACCAGCTGGAGTTGGGGTTCCCCTACCAGGATTGTGCTTCAGACATACCATGCAATTCTTGACAACATTCTCTGCACACTTGGGAATCCCTGAATTCTTCCACACTGGGGTCAACAACTCACAAATCCCTTTCGCGCTGATATGGGCCATCCCATGAGCCATTGTAACCACTGCAGGCACATATGCATCGGGTAACATCCATCTTTGTTGCTCTGTCGATTCAATCCAACAACCATTTGCATCCATTCTCCCTGTACTCTCTTTCCACATGCTTAACTCTTTCTCCGTGGCCTCAGCTTGGATGGACTTCACACTTTCTATTGTGTCTTCACATATTCCAACATCACCAGTCCATCTTTCTGGGCTCGCAACATACATTCGGCTCATCACATTCTTTGCCGTTTCTTTAGCAGTTTCATCAGCAAATGCATTTCCACGACCAACATCATCGATCACTTTCTTGTGCGCACTACATTTCACGACCGCTACTTTCAGGGGCAACGTCAGTGATTCAAGAAGCTCATTCACCAACTGACCATGCTGAATTTTAGCTCCATGCGAAGTCAGGAACCCACGTTCTCTCCACAATCGACCAAAACTGTGAGCCACTCCAAAAGCATACTGACTGTCGGTATAGACAGTCACTTTCATTCCTTTTGATAACACACATGCTCTCGTTAACGCCACAAGTTCGGCGGCTTGAACCGAACCATGTGGTATTCGCGCAGTTTCAACGATTGTGTGCAGAGTTGTGACAGCATACGCTGTAGTCACGTTACCATTTGGGAGTTTAAAGCATGAACCATCCACCCATAATGTACCATCACATTCGGCGAGAGGAGTATCAAATAGATCAACTCTCCCTTTTGTCTCCTCCTCCGTTCTGAGGAAACAATCGTGCTGTTCTGAAGCATCCGATTCCTCAGCAATTGGTAACAATGTGGCTATGTTCAGGGTACTGCACCTTTTGATGTGCACATGGCTTGCTAGTAGCGTCAATTCATAACTGGACAGTCGAGCACTAGTTAAGTGCTGTGTCTTAGTCCTATTTAACAATGTGTCTACTGCATGCGGAACCATCACGATTAGTGTATTATTCATTACTAGACCTGCAGACTGTCGAATAGAAACAGCTGCTGCTGCTGTGGCCCTTAGACAACTTGGCAATGCTCGTGCTACCGGATCCAAAGTTGACGAAAAATAGGCGCATGGCCGTTGTCTATCTCCGTATAACTGAGTCAGCACAGACAATGCACAACCCTCCTTCTCGTGGACATATAATGTGAAAGGTTTACTGTAGTTGGGGTTACCTAACACAGGGGCCGAACATAATGCTGTGCGTAATTCGAGAAAACTTTTCTGACACTCATCGGACCAAGGAATGGGATTGGGTGTATGTGTACACGTTAGTGCCAATAAGGGTTTGGCTAATAACGAAAAATTTGGAATCCACAGTCTACAGTACGATGTAATGCCCAAGAAAGCACGTACTTCTCTCTGCGTTCTTGGCACATTTAATTTCACTATTGCCTGAATTCTTTCTGGGGTCAGTTTCCTTCCCTCCTTCGATAAGAGATGACCTAAGTAGGTCACTTCTTGTCGGCAATATTGGAGCTTGGAAAGTGACACCTTGTGATGTAGATCACATAGATGACGCAGTAGTGCCAACGTGGCCATTTTACATATTTTCTCAGTATACGCGGCTATGAGCAAATCGTCCACATATTGTACGAGAGTGGAACCTTTGGGCAAAACCATTGCGTCGAGCTGACTTTTCAGAGCTTGACTGTATATTGAGGGGCTCTCACAGTAGCCTTGAGGAGCGCGTTTAAAGCGGAAGCTTCGACCACCTAAACTAAATGAAAAAATATCCCTGCTTTCCTCAGCAATCGGGATACTGAAGAAAGCATTCTTCAGGTCAATCACTGAAAACCAGGATGCGGATGCTGGAATCATAGTCAATAATGTTGTAATGTCGGGGACAACTGGGAATTGTGGCACCACTATCTTATTTACTTCCCTAAGATCAATCACGAATCTATACACAGGTGGCTGAGAAGGGTCAGTTCGTTTTAAAACAGGCAGAACAGGACTATTGCAAACATTGCCTCGTGTTTCTTCAATTACGTCTTTTTCAATCAACTCGTAAACAATCGCTAGCAAAGCTTTTTCGCCCTCATTGGATATTCTGTATTGGGGAATTCGTGGCATTTTGACATTCGACTTCAATGTTACAACATACGGTGGAATTTCTAAAAGACCTACATCATTCGGACCAGTAGCCCAAAGAATATCCGGTAGAAGTGTCAATTCTGTTGGAAGCGTATTTCTCGACAAATATATGGGAGAAACCACTTTCTTACCTAAAGTCAGTTGTACTCCTGAGGGAGAACAGTACAAAGTCGCATACAGTCTTTTCAGCAAATCTAATCCTAGCAAATTTTCACCACAACCTGTTGTCAAAATAAGGGGTGCTTCGAATTCACAAGGACCAACAGAAAGAGGTAAAGGGTCAGAAATCGGATTTCTAACCGGGGCGCCAGAAAAACCTACGGAAACGTTCATTTCGCCAGACAAAGGTGCGCCAGGGAGTTTGGAGTGCATAATAGAACTCTTTGTAGCACCAGTATCCAACAGAAAAGGCTCTGACACACCCGATGTAATCACCTCAACGTAAGGTCCACTCTGATCTACTGGAACTGAAACAACTCCCTCTCTTTGTCTAAGGCTGTCCTAGCAATCGTTATTCTCCCACTGCTCATTTTCTGTGTAATACTCATCGACGTAGTATTGAGCTGTCCTGTCAGATACGTTATTTTGCTGGTCAAACCTGTTCATAGAGTTTTGTGGTGGAAGGGGACGTGCGTCCTGAGGGGTGTTTCCACGCCCTCTACCTCTAGGCGCTTGCTGACTACCACGACCTCGTACACCAGAAAACTCGTTTGTACGTTGCGGCAGGGCAGGACAGTCATATTTGTAATGACCTTCTTGTTTGCAGTATAAACACTGATTGGGACCTACGCGATTTTGATTGTAATCGAATCTCTGCAAGTTTCTCTGCGGCTGCTGAAAAGTGTTCCGGTAGTGATTCGGACCATTATTATTTTTATTACCACCACCACGTGGAGGATAGGCTTGCTGTAGCAAAACCTTCGTTTTGAGTTCTCTAGTTTTCTTCTCTACTTTATCTTTCTCATCCTTATCTCTATTCTCGTAGTACTGTGCGGTAGCTAATATCTGGGCTGAAGATGAGACTGCCCAAGAGCTTTCTGAATCTTTTAATTTTCTACACAAGTCTGGAAGCAGATTGTGCACAAATTTATCGACAAACAATCTCTGGCCACCTTCTGTGGTCATATCTTGACCGCTGTGGTCAATGAATGTTTCTTCAAATCTGGTGAAGAAATCTGAAACAGTTTCTTCTTTCTTTTGCTTGCATGCAGATAACTTATCCCAATTTACACGTATCGCAGGCATTATTGTCTTCATGTAATTTACTATCCTACCAGGTAGTTCTGCTATCAGGGGCTCAGGCTTGGCACCACCAACTTGTCGTGCATCTGCAACAGTAATATTAGCCCACGTGTCACCTAATTCCTGGTCATGATCTTCATGACGAATTTTTCCCCATAAAGGCTGTGGAACGACGTTCCCGAATAACATATCGATATCGGCTAAATTCATAATACATGATCCAGCAGTTTGCGACAATTCTTTATAGTAGCCTGCAGGATTTTTACGCGGATCTGGTAGTGTTTGTTTGAGTGCTAAAACTTCAGCTCGCTTCCATGGAACATGTACCCATACTCGGTGAAAGTGGGGCAGGACAGGTGGGACAGCTGTCGCGTCACCCTCTCTCCACTGTGGGGGAACTTCTCTCATAGGGTATTGTCGTGCCTTTTTCCTACTAGATGCACTAGATTCCGATGGTGACCCAGAACTACTTCCCTTACTTCGATGTGATAATAGCATTTCAACTGCTTCTTCCACATCGGGACCTACAATCATACCCAGACTAAACTTAAACCTTATACGACACATCTCTTGTGGGAGGCAATCCTGATCATTGTCTTCTAAATCTTCGCAAAGAAAAACACACATCTGTTCGAACACATATCTCTGTGTCGCTGTTTCCCATTGATGAAAAACTCCCATGACAGACTGTAAATCATATTTTGCAGTGTCCATGACCCATTTCCGAGCTAAACCGTTCAGGGAATCTCTCTCTTGATAATCGGGCAGTTGACTTCGCAACTGTCTTCTACTTATGTTAGGGGTCGTAGCACGCGACCCGAAAAGTGGTAAAAGAAGATTAGTAACAGTACTGGCCATTTTCTGCCGAAGGGAAGGTGAAACGGAAGAACAAACAGATGAAAGAACGGGGTGAGGTAAAGCGGATGCAGAGATGGCAGAAGAGGTATGAGGAATAATAGATGTGGTACTAGGCAAAATCATAGAAGGGGCATTTGTAGAAAGTACAGTAGGCAAAATCGTAGAAAACACAGGAGCAACAGAAGTGGTCGGTGGGCCTGGAGGAGGCTGCACCGAAGAAGTAGGAGCCAGCTGGAGAACAGCTGGTGGGTGCTGTGGAAAAGCCAGAGGCGCAGCTTGTGCAACTAAGGGTTGCGGGGGTGCTGTAGCATTCTGCGCATAGGGCGGTGGCGAAGTTAACAATTGCGACATTAATTGGTCTTTTTCACGCTCTTTTCCTGTCCCTTGCTGAAGAGACGGCAAAACTGGATAGCACTTATCTATTGCCATTTTACGTTGCCTGTGCAACTGCTCATTTATCTGCTCTTCCTCATTATCTTTAAACTGCACGGCAGCTTGCATTACTGAAAGTCCCTCTTCTCTCTTATTTTTCTTAGCTAATTTAATTTCTTTTTGTTTGGCTTCTTTGCGCCATATGCGGAAAGAGTCAAACATCGCTGGCCGGGCTTTCTTTTTGAAGAGTTTAACTTCAAGGTTGTCTAAGATTTCAGAATCAAAGCTACCATATTGGGGCCATTTTAAAACACCGTCTTTCCTAGTGTATTTAATCCATACCTCGTTGTAAACGATGGGGCCTACCCCATGTTTAACGTACAGCTCGTAAGTCGGAGTTCCAACTGGAGGAACCGGACATGAGTCCTCCAATCGGGAGTCCCTATTATTATTACCAAGACAAAACAAATTCCTGATTTTAAGACTAGGCATCCTTTCTCTCTAGTCTAGTTCCAAAACTTCAAAGGAGTTATCGATTACGATATTGCTTGTGAAAACACGAGTCCTTCGGTTATGGTGCTTGCAAGAACCAATAAAAACCTTTATGTATCTCTAAGATGACACAAAGTAAGTCCAACTAAGGACTAGGAGACGCTCCACTTATACTTAACTGAAAATTATCGATGGCTTCACCAGAAGACTCGTCTCAGCGTTTCGCTCTACCGAAAATTTCAAGGGTCCAACGTCAGGGCGATAGCCAGGGCAGCAGTCCTTGTAGCCGTCGAGAAGCGGGGAACCTCGCAGTAAAGACCTTCGGACCACGTCGACATGCAGGGGTCGATGAGGTGGTGGGCCCTCCTCCGGAATTTTCACACGAAGCTCCTCACGATCTTCAGGCTGATTGGTACCACTGGAATCGCTCCAACGCTGGGCGCCAAATGAGGTACTGGGTTTTTAAGAACCGGTACCGAACCGGTAACCCAGCGGTGCCAGGGGATCAACACACCAAAGACCTCGGGTTCTCCTGAGTCAGACCCACAGAAACTTCAGAGTCTTCCAGGTGAAGTCAAAGATTCGTTTATTGGCTGCAACCAAGGTGACAGGGTCCTAGAAGTACAATGCCAGTATATTCAGGAGACTGCACACTTTCACAAAGTTAGGCTTCTCTTCTTATACACAATATTTACCCTTTGGCGAAACATTCCTTGGGTGCGTGGTATTTCATTTATGGTTACTGATTACAAAAAGAAAGCAGAGTCATGATGACATGTACATATTTCACGTCGTGCTGCCCATAACAAATCATCCGGCAAGGCCCAACATTTCATCAGATATCGCTGGACCCCTAATAAAAATGGTCACCTCCCCACCATAAAATAAGTGAGGAAAAGGAGTGGAGAAAGATGTGAGCGAGATATGGCAGGTGTGCGTGCTGAAATGGCTTTATGGCCGGTTGGGCCTAGATACTATCTTGCTCGGCCACTGGGAGGGAACTGACCTAACGAGCTCGGCCTGGGGCAATGGTTCTAACTTGTACTGGGGTCAGGAAGAAGTCGATTAAGGAGTACGTGTCCTTGTGGAATCAAATTCGACTGGATTAAGGCCTATGTAGAGGGCAACATGCAACTAAGGGTTCAGAAGGTAAATGACGATTTCGAGGTGAAATCGTCGCTCGAATATGCCGAAAATACATGTACTTGATGTACTCGTCATTTCCGGTCTCTTGATACCAAATTCGTCCTATTTCGACGAAGTTTTTATTCTCGAGTCCGGTACTATTACGGACCCATATTTTTCAGAACCACAAAGTGCCAGTCACTTTCATGAATGCCTCTGTGTGCAGAGGTAGAGATACTCCTTAAAATATAAAACAAATGTCTGTGTCACCTGCAGTGTTGAATCGGATGTTTGCCGCAGAGGCTTCTGGATATGCAAATGTTGCTGCCTGGCCACGCCCCCTCCAGTGACAGCAAGGCTCCTGCAGTAGCCCCATGGGGACTTGTGCTCTGGATGGAGATAAAAATAGATACATTTCCCTATAGAAGCTTAACTAGTATGCGCCAGGGGCGGATTGGCAATGCGGGCATTCGGGCAAGGGCCGAAGGGCCGGTGTCTCCGTGCCCTCTTTGGGCCGTTCTTTTTTTCCCCTTTCCCAGCCGCACAGTGAAGCTGCATTCATTTCTCTGTCTCTGTCTCCGCTCTCTCTGTGGCCTAGGAAAGGAGAGAAAAAAAAAACGGCCCACAGAGGGCACGGAGACAGAGAAATGAATGCAGCTTCACTGTGCGGCCGTACAGCGATTATCTGCTGTGGCCTCTCCTTCTGAAATATTTATTAAAATGTCTTTGAAGAAAGTAGTATTTTCCGACTGCTCCGTTTACTACGAAAGTCAAACTTGGGCTTTTAATCTGAAGTCAACGTCATGTAGGTGTGTTCTGAGTTCTGCCCTGTTTTTGGCTGGTGGCTTCAAAATTAAGGGCAAATGAAAGTTGAAGGTACTAAGTCACACAATGCACGCACCTTGCCTAAACGCAAGTCGAACACACCTGTGCACATTTCACATGTCTAATGTATACACTTTAGACATGATGTGGGCGTCTGTTTATCGTTTTGAAATACTTCCTCATTGCAGAGAGTGGCGGAAGGTCATCTTCATTTGTGGGGAGCCCCGCCTCGCCATGTCTCGCACTCTCATGCTATGGAGAGGACAATAGCCCCTAGTTACAGCGACCCTTCAGCGGCCGCAGCTGCCCATGCTATGCTGCATGCTATTCCGTGGCCCACAGGCCGGCCTCTAGTGCAGAGGGCAGCGCCGACCCTCACCAGCCTGCTTCATACAGCCCGATGGGTCGATGTGCGTGCTGCGGCCACTCGCACCCTCTCTGTTCCCCAGCAGCATGCACAGAAGATTGTACTTTAAATGGCAACATCCGCGTGCAGCTTTTGTGTGAGGGGCCGCGGGACTCCCACAGAAGCGCCCAGGGTCCATCACCACCCCCTTTGTACCAGGGTTATTAGTGGGCACGATGCCATGGGTCCTGGTGCAAGCAAGTGAAACTGTCCTTGTCGCTGCGGAGGCGGTGATAAAACACAACAAATATCAGCATTCCGAGGCCCCTAAGGGCTCTAGTTCCTGGCGCCACTGCACCTGCTGCACCAATAGTAGGCACACAGCTGGTTTGAGTTCGCCAGCATGGGGTGACCATGGCAGTTGTGGGGGGAGGGTATTGTTGACCAATCTTAGCACCTACTTTTAAAAACTGCGTATCTCACTAATGAACAGGCTTTTTAGTTCGAGCCTATGGTCAGCCTAGCTCTTGTCGAACACTTATAAGGTCCCAAAGGCGAGACCTATTGGCTATGCCAATGCTTGTTAAAGTAAACACCTGGAGATCTGTACATTGGATAACTGACTTCGGAAGTACAGCTGCATGCTGTCCGTTTCCCCTGTTCTGCTGCAGCCCACACTAGGCACAGTGTTGCTTCAGTATCATAAGCAGAATTGCCTCCTGCTTGTCTGAAGACACTAATCTGCCAGAATAGAAAATGGATTAGTATCATTCAAGGACCCAGCTTGTTCAAATGAAATGTTGGTGTTGCCCCAAAACAACTTAGATTGTGTGCCATGGTGGCAGACAGATGAGACAGACCAAGATGAAAAGTGAAGAAGGGTAAACTTTAGAAGTGACATTACCAATGGCAATATTCACTTTACACCAAGGGCATGTGACCACCTTCCCCTATATCTCATATGGTTCTTCTGATCTTTTGCTTACTGTTTATTTCATGTAATATTTTTATAAATACAATGGTGAACTTGCTATGACAATAAACATATTTTAATAAAAGAAATGCTTATTTGAATTCTTAATGTTCCTTTTCACTTAACGTTCCTTGTCAGGATTAATCTTTGTTTATATTTCTGAATTTATTTACACTTCTTTTCTTTTCAGATAACCTCTCCTGAACTCATGTTCCTGATTCTTTCTCTACGAATCTTGGAGATTTCGTTTGTCCTTCATCTACCTTGATTTTGTGAAGTCTCATCGTTGAAGTTTTTATTGGGACATTTCCTTTTTCTCCTTTACTCCTTATTTAACCCCTTCGCTGCAGCGGCTATTCCGCCGCAGCGCTAAGGGGGCGGGGCAGCGGCGCGGCGGTCCCGTGCTCGTGACGGAACCGCTCCGTCACGGCACGCGAGTGAGCTGTGCTTGTGACGGAACGGTTCCATCACGGCCCCGCCCGCTCAATAGAACGAGCCGCGCAGGCGCAAAATCAGCACCGCGCAGGCGCGCCAGCGGGGCCGTGACGGAACCGTTCCGTCACCAGCACAGCCCACCCGAGGCTCGTGACGGAACGGTTCCGTCACGGGCATGGGAGGGGTTAAAAGAGGCTGATTGCCTAGTGCTTACTGGAATTGTTTTGTTAAGAATGTTCTACATGGAACTATTTCTTTGTGACATGTTTGCAGTCTGCATTAAAAGTTATATGCATAATGTTAGCCTCCGTGTCTTTGATGAAATCCAGATTCTCTAGTCATGTTAATAAGAGAATAGCATTTATCTGCTGTGGCCTCTCCTTCACCCCCTGCCCTGCAAAGCAATCATGCTGAGGGTGGCTGGGGAGGGGGTGATTGTTTTAAAAAATCGGCCTCCCTGGGGGCCAGGTGTTGCTCAGGCCTTTGAGCCATTTTCACCTCGGCCCCCCCAGGGGCCCACGCAGCACTTAAACAGTGTTAGTTTTAACACCTCGCCCACAGCCCTTCACATTCAGGGCATAGTGGGCGAGGAAGAATGGGTCTCGCTGTGGGGGCCAGGTGATTTTTGGAACTTGCACCATCTTCACCTCAGCCTCCCCCTGGCTGCCATGGATGACCCAGCAGCTCTGTTTTGTGCTCCCCTGCCAGACAATTGCCCTGAGGCCCAGAGGGCTGATTAATTTACTAATTGCAGGGGCCTTACTGCTGTTCATGTGCTCCTCAGCTGAAGGTCTGGGGAGGGCTGAGTAGGTTAGTAATAGCAGGGGCTTCCTGCTTATTAGGTGCTCCTTCACTGGAGGGCTCGAATAATTTTGTGACAGAAAGGGGCCTTGCTGTTTTTTTAGTTGCTCAGCATGTAGGCCATTGTCACCTTGGCCCTGTGTCCTGTGCAAGAAGAGTATCCTCTCACTTTCATTCCTTGTCTGTGCCAAACATCTTAAGGATTTGGGGGGCCCTGGGCCAAACATATTTTTGGGCCCCTGTTCGGAACAGATTTGAATTTATAATCCAATTTCTGCTCTTTGATGCCCTCTTTCAGCTGGTCACTGGACAGAGCACTACCATACTTGTCCAAATTCTTAATGTATTTACATCTAATATTTTAGTCTTTTCAATATTATAACACAGTAGCAGCTCACTAAAATTACTGAAAATAATCTCGGTGACATCCTCCCATTTCTCATATGTGATGACCTGTTTGATCTCAAAAACATTTTTTATGGATGTTGCATGAAACATAAACACATTTTTCCGCAAAATCTCTGTGATAGGTTCTTACTCATCGCCCATATTAAAAATAAATTTGAAAAAATTGTATTTAAAACAATCTGTTTAAGGAGTATGCATAATCATTAGGGCAAGATTCTCTGCAGAACAGAGCTGGAGCAGAGGGGCTCCCTGAAAGGCTGGGGCCATTGGCCAGAGCCCACATTGCCCATGCCTTAAAACGTCTCTGGTCTGTGCATAGGCATATGTGGCCTGACGCCAGAGTTGCAGAGAGCGGGATTCAAGTTTGAGTCCCAGCGTCTGCTCAACAACCTGTCATTCTGGGCAGATCACTTCATCGCCCAGGCCCTTAAATAAACAAGCACTGGCGTTGCCAATAGGTCTCGCAGTAGGAAAGTTGGAGCTATTGGTTTTGTAAATGACAAAGCCCTTTATGTTTTTAAAATGAAAAAAAATAAAAGGCATTGTTATTTGCAATTGTAATGGTTCCAACTTTCCTACTGCGAGACCTATTGGCAACGTGAGTGGTGTTGCGTGTGTGAGTGGCGTTGCGTGTGTGATTGGTGTTGCGTGTGTGATTGGCGTTGCGTGTGTGAGTGGCGTTGCGTGTGTGAGTGGCGTTGCGTGTGTGAGTGGCGTTGCGTGTGTGAGTGGCGTTGCGTGTGTGAGTGGCGTTGCATGTGTGAGTGGCGTTGCATGTGTGAGTGGCGTTGCATGTGTGAGTGGCGTTGCATGTGTGAGTGGCGTCGCATGTGTGAGTGGCGTTGCATGTGTGAGTGGCGTAGCATGTGTGAGTGGCGTTGCATGTGTGAGTGGCGTTGCGTGGGTGAGTGGCGTTGCGTGTGTGAGTGGTGTTGCGTAGATGAGTGGCGTTGCGTGGATGAGTGGTGTTGCGTGGATGAGTGGGGTTGCGTGGATGAGTGGGGTTGCGTGGATGAGTGTAGTTGCGTGGATGAGTGGGGTTGCGTGGATGAGTGGGGTTGCGTGGATGAGTGGGGTTGCGTGGATGAGTGTAGTTGCGTGGATGAGTGGGGTTGCGTGGATGAGTGGGTTTGCGTGGATGAGTGTAGTTCCGTGGATGAGTGGGGTTGCGTGGATGAGTGGGGTTGCGTGGATGAGTGGGGTTGCGTGGATGAGTGGGGTTGGGTGGATGAGTGGGGTTGCGTGGATAAGTGGGGTTGCGTGGATGAGTGGGGTTGCGTGGATGAGTGGGGTTGCTTGGGTGAGTGGCGTTGCGTGGGTGAGTGTGGTGTTGCGTGGTTGATAGTGGGCTTGCGTGGGTGATTTCCTTTTTAATGAATATTTCTTTTTTTAATCATGGTGAGCCGGCCGCAGACATTTAGCCCCTAAGCACCGACCATACCCTTGTATATAACCCCCAGCAATTAAGGTTGTTGCAGGGTTAGAAACAACTCATGCAGCATAAACACAGGCAGGGCAAAACAGTGGTTTCACAGCAGAATCGGCAGTCTGAAAACCGTAGCAAGGCACAGGGTTTGGGGGACGGGCAAGCAATGAAGAGACAGGAAACAAATTAAATGGGGAAGGGGGGGGCAGGAACGATTGGAAAGCTCGCAGAGGAGGAGAGATAAAAGCTGCAAATGCAGTAATAGAGTGATAGATAGCAAATACAAGTTTGCTCAGGGTACTTTATCAATAAAATAAATATTCATCTAAAAAAGTTTGATTGCAAAGCGTCCTGTCCAGCTTAATGAGTGCGTGTTGCAAGCTGGTCAATGATGCCACAGAAATGGCTTAAAAGTTTCCCCTCTTCTAGGTAAGGACATGGATGGCTGCGCACTCTATGCACGGGGAAGGGTGGGTTGAGGGAAACGTTGCATTCGTGCTCGGAGGGTGGGGGAGGGCTCAACACCAATCCGGAAGGTGAGAGCGCTCACTTTGAAGCTCCGTGGGCTCCTGTGGTGACCTCAAACAAACCAAGGAGGGAAAAAAATGGTGTGCCTGCAGAAATGTTGTGTGGGGAAAACAAATGTAAGCCTGGGGCCACGAATTACTTCTTAAATCCACTTGGGAACGTAACTGTCAACGGCAAACGGCCATCTGCGCCACAATATCAAACGAGACAATTATGTAAAAGAAAATTAGTTTTTGCAGCTTAGTGGATATTGGGAACGGGTTTAGACGCTTTAACCAACTGTTCTTAAATTGAGCTTTATTTTCCGCAGCACTGTAAGCATGAACACTCCAAGCAGACAGCCCACAGATGTGCATCAACAGACACACCAGTCACAACAGTCACTTAAGAAATATGCAGTGCACAACTGAGGGTGTATGGATCGGATAACCAACTTAACATCAAAATGATATATTTTTAATTAATTAATTAATTTAATTAATGAAGCAACAGTACATGTCAGGCACTGTTTCATGGTATCACAGTGAGATAGCATCGCAGAAGACTTTCACAGCTGATCATGAAAAGCATTGCACACATGAATGCGAGTATCTTTCTATTATAAGTTATTTTAATGGATCAGCAGAACAACAATTATGATGTACATTATGACTCAGACTTGGTATGTTTTCGCTGGAATATAGACATTTGTCCGGAAAAACAGTAATGCAAATAGATTCATGCATTTCTTAGGGCGTACCTGAGTGCCAGGGCTGTGGCCGGAGGGAAGCCGGATGGGGGCAGGAGAGCCTGGTGGGGGGCGGGAATGCGAGCGAGGGGAGGAGAATGGAGGGGGAGGCAAGACAGAGGCAAGGAGTGTGGCAAATGGCCGGAGGGAAGCCGGATTGGGGCGGGAGAATTGAGGTTGTTGCAGGGTTAGAAACAACTCATGCAGCATAAACACAGGCAGGGCAAAACAGTGGTTTCACAGCAGAATCGGCAGTCTGAAAACCGTAGCAAGGCACAGGGTTTGGGGACGGGCAAGCAATGAAGAGACAGGAAACAAATTAAATGGGGGAGGGGGGGGGCAGGAACGATTAGAAAGCTCGCAGAGGAGGAGAGATAAAAGCTGCAAATGCAGTAATAGAGTGATAGATAGCAAATACAAGCAGTGACGTGCCCTGTAATGGCTGCACATGTACTGCTTCCGCACATCGATCTCCAAGTCTGCAGAGCAAAGCTGTGTACAAACTAAAAGGAAAGGCTATAATTAAAAAAAGGAGAAACACGAGAGACGAGGAGAGGTGGGCAAAAACAATGAAAAGGTGGACAAGGGAGGAGAGAAGGAAAGGTGACAGAACTGCTGGCTGCTGGAGGAGCAATGAGGAGAAAAGAAATGCGACACGGCGGGCAGGGGAGGGGGCGGAGCGGGTAAAAAAAAAAAAAAAACAAGACGGAGGGAAAGGCAGATAAGGGGAGGGGGGAGGAGAAATGCGATACGGCGGGCAGGGGAGGGGGCGGAGCGGGGAGAGGGTAGGCTGAGGGAACTGATGTGCACGCGCTTTTAAGCTCAATGCACATGCGCATTGAGCTTAAAAGTCACGGGCACTGCAAGGAATCGCCATGATTCCTTGCAAGTTAGTTAAAGACTGGTTAAGCCCCAATAGTCTCGCAAGCTCGATGCGCATGCGCATCGACAGGCGAGACCTAAAAATCGGATCATGTGTACTGTAATTGGTACTCATAAATAGAACTGTGTTTTTTGTATATGGACATAACCTGCTGGTTGTGAAGTACATTTATGACTAGATTGTACTGATACATTTTCCAGCATTCTTTACCCCCCAGACTGCCTTGAAGTGTAACCAAATGGTGTTCCATGAAAGGGCACACCCCTTGAATGTGGGCCAAGCCCCTTAATTGTGGGCCACTCCCCTTGAATGTGGGCCACTTTTTTTGTGAGTGCCCGGGCCAAATTGTGATCCCAATCCGACCCTGGTATGCGCTAGAACTACGACGCTGACACGTGCAGAAGAGCGTATTGCTTGTTGGGTATGACTACTACACAGCTCATTAAAGCCCTCTAAACATTGAAGGATGAGTGTACATTTATGAGTTAAAATATCGGAGTTAAATTACCAAACCTCGTTTTTACTATCCTTAAAAAATATCAAAACCATAAACCAGGAGCCCTAATTATATTCTTGATACTGAGCGGCAGACGGGCAACTAGAGCTATATTTCGGGGGGGGGGGGGGGGGGGGGGGGGTAATTCTTCCAACCATAGACAGAGTGACTGAAAGAAGGGGCGAAAACACAACAAAAGCCTAATTTACAAGTAAATGGTCTTTTAATGCATAGACCCTAAACCTTAGCTGCAGATGAAGGGTACCACTCAGTGAGGGGTCCCGTTCATCTGCAGATAAGGTTTAGGGTCTATGAAATACTGCTGTTTTTTTGCATAGATTCTGAGTTCCATTGTAGGTACTTGCAAAGTGACGCACCGGCGGCGTAAAAGTGACGCATAGCCTCATAAATGAGGCCCCAGGTACTTGCCTTCTCGTGCAGTCAAGTAAGCTGAAACATTTGGCCAGACCAATTTTAAGATCTTCGAGAACAGTACTTGCCAGGAGCATCTTTTAAGTCAGCCTCCTCATCCAGATTACCACATACCCTTTCCGAGTGAGGATCGCTAAGACTAAAACACAACACGACTGTGCAAAACATTACGTGTTCCTTATTATTTTGTATTAATATGTCTATATAACAAAAGACGGAGACTGCGTAGCTGTGTCCTCAGCTGATAAAGTGACAAACTCGAACACTGTTTTTTTCTAAGACTGCAACCACAGACATTCAAAAGCAAATTATGCATACACAGTGCAAGCTTATAAAATATTACAATTGATTGCGTTAATTGACTCGTTCAAAAATAATGTCTTATTCAATCAGGTGAGGAGCTCTGATGGAGGGAGTATCGTGCGACCCTTTCCCTACCCCTTATCCGAAATCCCCCGTGTGCAGTACTGTCCCTGTGTTTCACAGTCTCTCTGCCTGAAGAGGAAGCTTCCATCTTTCCTTATGTCATTAAAGCTTGCAGGTTTAATGACGTTAGACTTCGCAAAGTATAAACTTGTATGTTTGCTTTTGAGGAAGACTTAGACCATGCAACACAGGAACATATTTTACAAAAGTTTGGATTGAATTCCATTATATCCGTTGGCAAGATGTCTAAAATCCCAAATATATATATATATATATATATTTAATATATTTTTACATCCTTGACTTCCGGTGATCAGTTACATCTGCTGACCAGTTTAATCACCAATGCCCCCAAATAAAATCTTAGATATTCTCTCTGCTTTAGTCGCTTCTTGACAGGTTCATTGAATATATTATTTTGTCAAACATTCTAGCCTCTAACGTGTGTTTGGCAAGACTGCTTTGCACATGTGTGGTCTCTGTCTAGAATGGCACAGTGTGTGAAAAACAATGACCTGGAATGCAGTCTAAGCAAAGGCAAGAAACTGGAATTAATAATATCATTCCCTTCATCGTATTGTCCCTTTGAAGGTTTGACCTGTGCGTGTTTTGTAAAGAAGTCTTTCCTTTAAAAACTTAGGCCCCCATTTCTGAAAGTCTGTGGTGGCAGAACACTTCGTGTTGGAACACTTACTGCTGGTGGTAGCAAACTCCACTTGGCTTGTGAAATACATTAGCATCGTTTTGCTTTTTGTGTAACAATGAAATGGAGCAAACATATTTTTTGTTTCAGTCCATGCTACAGCAAGATTGTTGCACAATTGCAAAAATGAACAAGCTGGCTCTGTGGAGCCGACAGGGGGAGGGAAACTAAAAGCGCGCGATGCGCTCGCTGCCAGCCTACGGGGACAGGAGATGTGCACGCGTACGGAGTGCACATCTCCTGTCCGTACACGTGCACATCTCCTGTCCGCGGAATTCAAGCTTTATTTCAGCTAGTAGGAAGAATCTTGCACAGGCCACCAGCCCTATGATTGTGGCCAGTCAGAGTGCGTCACAATGTGAAACTAATCTCATAAATATTAATGAGGTAGGCAGGATTGGGACCTACTCCAAATTAGCATTTTGTGAACTAACCTATTAGTATGTAAACAAGTTCATATAAACCAACACTGGTATCAAACTGCAAGCAGTTTTTGCTGCCAGTGTTACTGCATCGCTGGCCCGTAGTCACATACTCTGTAGCACCTCTTTTTCGGATCTGTGTAATGTTTTGGAATAGGTCTATTGTATCACTTTGAGACAGGTTCTTTATTGCAGACGGCAAGGACAGGATACAGCATCCATGGCAGAGTCTACTCAGGACAGAGGTGAGGGACCCGAAGGCATGCACAAAATACAGCAATTTGTTAACATGCTTTGGAAAGGTCCACCCCGGAGCAACAGGAGCTCCCCTAGCAGGGGTGGATAGCAGACCCTGCTCTGGGAGGAGTAAAGTTTAATAGATGACTGACTGAGAAGAGGGGTGTAGAGAAGGATCTTGTTTATTCCAAGCCCCATCCAGTGAAGATGTAGTGGCAAGAAGAGGAATTTGCCTTTCTGCCCTGCAACGGACACCAGAGCTCGACGCCCTGGCAGTGGAGGGCAGGTAGGGGCAGTGCAAGGATTTCAGTGGCGTAGGCGCGTAGTGCAAACAGTATGCATGGGAGGGGGTGGGCCAGGTGGATAGAAGGGACACCAGCAGGTAGCTACAAGGCCTTCGGCACCCACTCCACTCAAAGGCAGCCGGTGTGGAAGGAAAAAGCAGGATGCACCGCACAGCACACACGGCCTACAACTCCCACTCCACTCAAAAGCAGCCGGTGTGGAAGGAAAAAGCAGGATGCACCGCACAGCACACACGGCCTACAACTCCGCCTCCACTCAAAAGCAGCCGGTGTGGAAGGAAAAAGCAGGATGCACCGCACAGCACACACGGCCTACAACTCCCACTCCACTCAAAAGCAGCCGGTGTGGAAGGAAAAAGCAGGATGTACCGCACAGCACACACGGCCTACAACTCCCACTCCACTCAAAAGCAGCCGGTGTGGAAGGAAAAAGCAGGATGCACTGCACAGCACACACGGACTACAACTCCCACTCCACTCAAAAGCAGCCGGTGTGGAAGGAAAAAGCAGGATGCACCGCACAGCACACACGGCCTACAACTCCCACTCCACTCAAAAGCAGCCGGGGTGGAAGGAAAAAGCAGGATGCACCGCACAGCACACACGGACTACAACTCCCACTTCTCTCAAAAGCAGCTGGTGTGGAAGGAAAAAGCAGGATGCACCGCACAGCACACACGGCCTACAACTCCCACTCCACTCAAAAGCAGCCGGTGTGGAAGGACAAAGCAGGATGCACTGCACAGCACACACGGACTACAACTCCCACTCCACTCAAAAGCAGCCGGGGTGGAAGGAAAAAGCAGGATGCACTGCACAGCACACACGGACTACAACTCCCACTTCTCTCAAAAGCAGCTGGTGTGGAAGGAAAAAGCAGGATGCACCGCACAGCACACACGGCCTACAACTCCCACTCCACTCAAAAGCAGCCGGTGTGGAAGGACAAAGCAGGATGCACCGCACAGCACACACGGACTACAACTCCCACTCCACTCAAAAGCAGCCGGTGTGGAAGGAAAAAGCAGGATGCACCGCACAGCACACATGGACTACAACTCCCACTCCACTCAAACGCAGCCGGTGTGGAAGGAAACAGCAGGATGCACCGCACAGCACACACGGCCTACAACTCCCACTCCACTCAAAAGCAGCCGGTGTGGAAGGACAAAGCAGGATGCACCGCACAGCACACACGGACTACAACTCCCACTCCACTCAAAAGCAGCAGGTGTGGAAGGAAAAAGCAGGATGCATCGCACAGCACAAACGGACTACAACCCCCACTCCACTCAAAAACAGCCGGTGTGGAAGGACAAAGCAGGATGCACCGCACAGCACACACGGCCTACAACTCCCACTCCACTCAAAAGCAGCCGGTGTGGAAGGACAAAGCAGGATGCACCGCACAGCACACACGGACTACAACTCTCACTCCACTCAAAAGCAGCCGGTGTGGAAGGAAAAAGCAGGATGCACCGCACAGCACACACGGCCTACAACTCCCACTCCACTCAAAAGCAGCCGGTGTGGAAGGACAAAGCAGGATGCACCGCACAGCACACACGGACTACAACTCTCACTCCACTCAAAAGCAGCCGGTGTGGAAGGAAAAAGCAGGATGCACCGCACAGCACACATGGACTACAACTCCCACTCCACTCAAAAGCAGCCGGTGTGGAAGGAAAAAGCAGGTTGCACCGCACAGCACGCACGGCCTACAACTCCCACTCCACTCAAAAGCAGCCGGTGTGGAAGGAAAAAGCAGGATGCACCGCACAGCACGCACGGCCTACAACTCCCACTCCCCTCAAAAGCAGCCGGTGTGGAATGAAAAGCAGGATGCACCGCACAGCACACATGGCCTACAACTCCCACTCCACTCAAAAGCAGCCGGTGTGGAAGGAAAAAGCAGGATGCACCGCACAGCACACACGGACTACAACTCCCACTCCACTCAAAAACAGTCTGTGTGGAAGGAAAAAGCAGGATGCACCGCACAGCACAAACGGACTACAACTCCCACTCCACTCAAAAGCAGCCGGTGTGGAAGGAAAAAGCAGGATGCACCGCACAGCACACACGGACTACAACGCCCACTCCACTCAAAAGCAGCCGGTGTGGAAGGAAAAAGCAGGATGCACTGCACAGCACAGCACACACGGACTACAACTCGCACTCCACTCAAAAGCAGCCGGTGTGGAATGAAAAAGCAGGATGCACCGCACACAACACACTTCCTACAACTCCCACTCCACTCAAAAGCAGCCGGTGTGGAAGGAAAAAGCAGGATGCACCGCACAGCACACACGGCCTACAACTCCCACTCCACTCAGAAGCAGCCGGTGTGGAAGGAAAAAGCAGGATGCACAGCACAGCACAGCACACACGGCCTACAACTCCCACTCAATCAATCAATCAATCAGTGACACTTATAAAGCGCGCTACATACCCGTAGGGTCTCAAGGCGCTGGGGGGGGAGGGGTGCCGCTACTGCTCGAACAGCCAGGTCTTCAGCTTTTTCCTGAAGGAGAGGTGGTCTTGGGTCAGGCGCAGGTCGGTCGGGAGGGAGTTCCAGGTCTTGGCGGCCAGGTAGGAGAAGGACCTTCCTCCTGTAGTCGCTCTTCGGATGCGGGGGACGGCGGCGAGGGCGTGGTTGGCTGATCGGAGGTGGCGTTTGGGAGCGTAGAAGTTGACTCGGCTGTTGAGGTAGCTCGGGCCTCGATCGTGTAGAGCTTTGTGTGCGTGGGTGAGGAGGCGGAAGGTGATTCTTTTGTTGACGGGGAGCCAGTGAAGGTCTCTCAGATGTCCGGAGATGTGGCTGGTTCGTGGGATGTCGAGGATGAGTCTGGCTGAGGCGTTCTGGATCCGCTGGAGTCTCTTCTGGAGCTTGGCGGTGGTACCGGCGTATAGGGCGTTGCCGTAGTCCAGACGGCTGGTGACGAGGGCCTGGGTGACGGTCTTCCTGGTCTCGGTGGGGATCCACCAGAAGATCTTTCGTAGCATGCGCAGGATGTTGAAGCACGACGAGGAGACGGCGTTGACTTGTCTGGTCATGGAGAGGGAGGAGTCCAGGATGAATCCCAGGTTGCGTGCGTGGTCTGTCGGTTTGGGTGCGGTGCCCAGGGCGGGTGGCCACCAGGAGTCGTCCCAGGCGGAGGGTGAAGAGCCCAGGATGAGGACCTCCGTCTTGTCTGAGTTCAGTTTCAGGCGGCTGGTCGTCATCCACTCGGCTACCTCTTTCATCCCTTCGTGCAGGTTGGCTCTGGCGGCGGCGGGGTCGTTGGTCAGGGAGAGGATCAGCTGGGTGTCGTCGGCGTAGGAGATTATGCTGAGGTTGTGTTTGCGTACGATGGCCGCGAGGGGGCTCATGTAGACGTTGAAGAGGGTGGGGCTCAGAGATGATCCTTGGGGGACGCCGCAGATGACTTCGGAGGCCTCTGACTTGTACGGTGGCAGGCGGACTCTCTGTGTTCTTCCGTCGAGGAAGGAGATGATCCATTCCAGTGCCTTCTCCTGAATTCCGACGTCGCTGAGGCGCTGCACTAGGGTACGGTGGCAGACAGTGTCGAATGCCGCGGAGAGGTCTAGGAGGATGAGGGCCGCTGTTTCTCCATTGTCCATCAGGGCTCGGATGTCATCGGTGGTGGCGATGAGGGCGGTCTCGGTGCTGTGGTTGGCTCGGAAGCCGGACTGTGAGGGGTCGAGGGATCCGTTCGTCTCGAGGAAGGCGGCCATCTGCTTGTTGACGGTCTTCTCGATGACTTTGGCTGGAAACGGGAGGAGCGAGATGTGGCGGTAATTCTTGAGGTCGGTGGGGTCCGCTGTTGGTTTCTTGAGTAGGGCGCTGAGTTCGGCGTGCTTCCAGCTCTCAGGGAAGGTGGCGGTGTCGAAGGATGTGTTGATGATGTCTCGCAGGTGGGGTGCGATGACAGCGTCGGCCTTGTTGAAGACGTGGTGAGGGCAGGGGTCGGCCGGTGATCCGGAGTGGATGGAGTTCATCGTGCGGATGGTGTCTTCGGTGCTGATCGGGGTCCAGGCGTGGAGGGTGGTGGTGGGGGGTGGTTGTTCGGTCATGGTGTGCGTTGGTTGGTTGTTGAAGCTGCTGTGTATGTCCGTGATCTTGTTGTGGAAGTATGAAGCGAGGGAGTTGCAGAGGTCTTGCGATGGGGTGATGTCGTTGTTTCCTGCGCTGGGGTTGGAAAGCTCTTTCACGATGTTGAAGAGTTCCTTGCAGTTGTGTGCGTTGTTGTCCAGCCGGTCCTTGAATGCTGTTTTCTTGGCGGCGCGGATCAGCTGGTGGTGTTTCCGGGTGGCAAGTTTGTAGGAGGTCCTGTTGTTCGGTGTCGGTTCCCTTTTCCAGACTTTCTCCAGGGCTCGGCAGTTCTTCTTGGAGCTCTTGAGTTCGTCGGTGAACCATGGGGCCTTCTTGCTGCCGTGTCTGCTAGGCGGGGTCCTCAGTGGGGCGAGTTCGTCCGCGCAGTTGCTGATCCACTTCGTGAGGTTGTCGGCGGCCTGGCTGGGGTTCGCTGAGCTGGCAGGGGGGTGCTGGCTCAGGGAGGTGGCGAGCTGGTCTGCTGTGATCTTGTTCCAGCTTCTGCGGGCGGCCTGTTGCTGGTGTTGGTGGGTCGTCGTTCTCTTGAAGGTGAAGTGGACGCAGCTGTGGTCCGTCCATTGAAGCTCTGTGGCGTGGCTGAAGTCGATGTCTGTGCTGGATGAGAAGACGGCGTCGAGTGTGTGTCCGGCGCGGTGGGTGGGGGTGGACACCAGTTGCTTGAGTCCCAGGTTGGCGAGGTTGTCGAGCAGGGTGCTGGTGTTGCGGTCGTTGTTGTTCTCCACTCCACTCAAAAGCAGCCGGGGTGGAAGGAAAAAGCAGGATGCACCGCACAGCACACACAGCCTACAACTCCCACTCCACTCAAAAACAGCCGATGTGGAAGGAAAAAGCAGGATGCACCGCACAGCACACACGGCCTACAACTCCCACTCCACTCAAAAGCAGCCGGTGTGGAAGGACAAAGCAGGATGCACCGCACAGCACACACGGACTACAACTCCCACTCCACTCAAAAGCAGCCGGTGTGGAAGGAAAAAGCAGGATGCACCGCACAGCACACATGGACTACAACTCCCACTCCACTCAAACGCAGCCGGTGTGGAAGGAAACAGCAGGATGCACCGCACAGCACACACGGCCTACAACTCCCACTCCACTCAAAAGCAGCCGGTGTGGAAGGACAAAGCAGGATGCACCGCACAGCACACACGGACTACAACTCCCACTCCACTCAAAAGCAGCAGGTGTGGAAGGAAAAAGCAGGATGCACCGCACAGCACAAACGGACTACAACTCCCACTCCACTCAAAAGCAGCCGGTGTGGAAGGACAAAGCAGGATGCACCGCACAGCACACACGGACTACAACTCTCACTCCACTCAAAAGCAGCCGGTGTGGAAGGAAAAAGCAGGATGCACCGCACAGCACACACGGCCTACAACTCCCACACCACTCAAAAGCAGCCGGTGTGGAAGGAAAAAGCAGGATGCACCGCACAGCACACATGGACTACAACTCCCACTCCACTCAAAAGCAGCCGGTGTGGAAGGACAAAGCAGGATGCACCGCACAGCACACACGGACTACAACTCTCACTCCACTCAAAAGCAGCCGGTGTGGAAGGAAAAAGCAGGATGCACCGCACAGCACACATGGACTACAACTCCCACTCCACTCAAAAGCAGCCGGTGTGGAAGGAAAAAGCAGGTTGCACCGCACAGCACGCACGGCCTACAACTCCCACTCCACTCAAAAGCAGCCGGTGTGTAAGGAAAAAGCAGGATGCACCGCACAGCACGCACGGCCTACAACTCCCACTCCCCTCAAAAGCAGCCGGTGTGGAATGAAAAAGCAGGATGCACCGCACAGCACACATGGCCTACAACTCCCACTCCACTCAAAAGCAGCCGGTGTGGAAGGAAAAAGCAGGATGCACCGCACAGCACACACGGACTACAACTCCCACTCCACTCAAAAACAGTCTGTGTGGAAGGAAAAAGCAGGATGCACCGCACAGCACAAACGGACTACAACTCCCACTCCACTCAAAAGCAGCCGGTGTGGAAGGAAAAAGCAGGATGCACCGCACAGCACACACGGACTACAACTCCCACTCCACTCAAAAGCAGCCGGTGTGGAAGGAAAAAGCAGGATGCACCGCACAGCACACACGGACTACAACTCCCACTCCACTCAAAAGCAGCCGGTGTGGAAGGAAAAAGCAGGATGCACTGCACAGCACAGCACACACGGACTACAACTCCCACTCCACTCAAAAGCAGCCGGTGTGGAATGAAAAAGCAGGATGCACCGCACAGCACACACGGCCTACAACTCCCACTCCACTCAAAAGCAGCCGGTGTGGAAGGAAAAAGCAGGATGCACCGCACAGCACACACGGCCTACAACTCCCACTCCACTCAAAAGCAGCCGGTGTGGAAGGAAAAAGCAGGATGCACAGCACAGCACAGCACACACGGACTACAACTCCCACTCCACTCAAAAGCAGCCGGTGTGGAAGGAAAAAGCAGGATGCACCGCACAGCACACACGGCCTACAACTCCCACTCCACTCAAAAACAGCCGATGTGGAAGGAAAAAGCAGGATGCACCGCACTGCACACACGGCCTACAACTCCCACTCCACTCAAAAGCAGCCGATGTGGAAGGAAAAAGCAGGATGCACCGTACAGCACACACGGACTACAACTCCCACTCCACTCAAAAGTAGCCGGTGTGGAAGGAAAAAGCAGGATGCACCGTACAGCACACACGGACTACAACTCCCACTCCACTCAAAAGCAGCCGGTGTGGAAGGAAAAAGCAGGATGCAACGCACAGCACACACGGCCCACAACTCCCACTGTACACGTCGAAGTGGCTGGTCACCTGTGGACTGCAGCAGCGCAAGCAAGCAGCATCTCGCCAACCTCTTAAGACACAGCAGAAGCCTTTCATGATCGTGGCCTCCAACTAGCATGCACCTCACCCGATGAACAGTGCCTAGACGCCGGCGCAGCGCTTCATAAAGGTTATTATTGTAGCAGACGAGACAGCTCTCGTGGTCTCACTTCACCAGATGGTGAATAGTGAGACTAGTACAATATAAGGCAAGGGAGACACTTCTAGGCATGACTGGTCCCAAACAGATACTCTTGATGTTGAGGTTCAGTCTGCTGCCGGTGCTCGCCAGGTAGAGAGCCAGAGGTGCAGGACGAGACACTCGTGCCACAGGTTCATGCAATCGTGGTCAAGTGGAGAAGCCAAGGTTAGGATCACACCCTTCAGACACCAGCTCATCAACATCGCCTTTTACTGATCACCTTGAATGATGTACATTTAGGGGTCACCTGGGGTGGGGATTACCAGCCACAGCGCCCCCTGAGAGCGCCGCCGTGCAGGCCGAAGCAACAAACTCTGAGTTCCAGAAACAAAGTGGGGACTATAGCAAAAGCACCCCCTCGAGTCTGCATAAACATGCCACAGGCTGGCCAGCACAGACTTCATTGCACGTCTACAAATAACAAATCCCTCGATTCATGCAGCCCTTCGAGGCTCTAGCTTGCTGCAGGAGTTCTTACCAACAGGAGCTAATAACAAGATCAAGCAAGCATTTGCAAAACCAATGCTGCTAGCCTTGCAAGAAGGTGGAACTCTTAGTTTTATTGGAAGCATGTGTCACAAACTGAAAGCAAATGATAAACACTGCCCCCATATCATATGCTTGCAATAAAAATGTGCAATGTAAAAACAGCAACTCGTGGTTGTTTTACTAGTGATGTTTTACAAATGCCAATGCTGTCAGTGCTCACAGGCATTTTATCATTTGTTAAGGGGAAACATATTTTACATATAAACAGGAAATCTGGTTTTCAGAGAACCTTAGAGTGCTCAAACAAACCGCAAGAAAACTGGAGAAGAAATGGAGGGCCTCTCGCCAAGATCAAGATAAACAATTATACAAAAGCTCTCTGAAAATATACCACAAAGTTATCCGAGCAGCAAGGAAAAATCATATTGCATCACAATTACTAGTAGCTGGTAATAATCCCAAAACTCTCTACCAGATTTTAGAGACTTTTTTTTAAACCCACAGCCTGTGAAAGTGCAGAAGTGGCGTCACAAAAACTTTGTGACAACATCTCCCAGTTCTTTAACCAGAAAATAGATGCCATCTATAGCAAAATCACACTCTCGAATCAACATAATACCGTTGATAATGACCTCATTACAAACCTGGAAACAGAAAAGCCGATTATGTACTCCCTCTCTGCCTTTCCCCCTATATCCATTGAGGAAGTAATAGGAAACATCTCTCTGATAAAGAGTGGATCCCCTATGGATACCATCCCTGCACGGGTCATGCCCATTTTGGCCACGGTTCTGGGACCTATTATCCAGAGACTAATCAACCTGTCACTGAGCACGGGACAGGTTCCTAAAGGATGGAAAAAGGCTCTGGTGAAAGCGCTGAGGAAAAGCACAGCTACTCCATGGGAAGAGTTAGCTAACCTCAGACCCATATCCCTGCTCCCGTTTTTAGGCAAAATTATTGAAAAACATGTAAACAGTAAATTGTCTAAATACATTGAATCCACTGAAGTGCTGGACCAGTCCCAATCCGGGTTCAGGCCCAGACATAGTACGGAGACCGCCCCGATGTCAGTCGCAGACGATCTACACATGTACCAGGACAGGGGTCACTCTGTTGTCCTGGTGCTGTTGGATCTGTCTGCGGCATTTGACACCGTATCTCACTACATCCTGACTACCAGGCTAACTAACATCGGCCTGAAGCAGGAAGCCTTGGCATGGTTGAGGAGTTTCCTGACGGACCGCACCCAGCAAGTAGCTATGGGCGCATACAGGTCAGAGGAAGTTGAAATCTCCAAGGGGGTGCCACAGGGCTCCTGTCTGAGCCCCACCCTATTTAACATATATGTGGCACCCCTGGCTAACATCATGAGAAGATATGGTTTCATCCCAATATCTTGCGCGGATGATACGCAACTCCTCTTTCCTTTCAAGATCTTTACACCTGAGGTCAGAAACTCCTTCTCCCAGGGCATGAAAGCGGTGGCACGATGGATGTCCTCCAACTATCTGCAGTGCAACGTTGGGAAGACGGAAGTCATGTTGTTTGGCGAGGCAAAAATGCTCTGGACCCCAGATTGGTGGCCACAAGACCTCGGCCCAGTGCCCAAGCCTAAACAAACTGTCAAGAACCTGGGGGTCCGATTAGATCAGGAGCTTACCCTCAAACAACATGGCAACCAGGTGGTGGGAGCATGCTTTCATGTAATTGGTATGCTGCGGAAAATCTTCCCATTATTACCCGACACAACCAGGAAGACGCTGGTCCAGGCGCTTGTCTTGAGTCGCCTGGACTATTGCAATGGCTTGCTCCTGTCTGCTAATGAGGGAGTCATGAATAGACTTCAGGTGGCCCAGAACACGGCTGCTCACCTGGTTCTGAACGCTCATCCCCGCACGCCTTATAAACCTCTGCTGACTAAACTACATTGGCTATCTGTCAGACAGAGGGCCAAGTTTAAGGTATGCTGTACCATACACAAAAGCCTGAATGGGATGGGTCCCGCATACTTGACCACGAAATTTATACCTTATATTCCCACTCGGACACTCAGATCAAGTGAAAAAGGTCT
Source organism: Lissotriton helveticus (assembly GCF_964261635.1). Lineage (NCBI taxonomy): Eukaryota > Metazoa > Chordata > Amphibia > Caudata > Salamandridae > Lissotriton > Lissotriton helveticus. The sequence goes on along the minus strand of NW_027612057.1, from coordinate 654,974 downwards.
TCTGTGTATACCCAGAGCAAAGAAGGCCAGACATGGAGCTAAAACACTATCAATAGCTGGACCCTCTCTCTGGAATAGCCTCCCTATATCCCTCAGGCTATGCGTAGACCATCTTCCTTTTAGGAAAATTCTGAAGACCTTTTTGTTTAAACAGTAAACCAGAACAGCTTTAAAGACTCTTCCTCTTAATTTATTGTAGAAGCCAAAGGCGCGGAGATACTCCTTAGGGAGTGAAGCCAGCGTGGTACAAACCTGCAAATAAAGAAATAAATAAATGCAACTTTTACCACGCAGTGCCTTTACGACGCAACTTTTACAACGCAAACCATTACAACAAATTGCGCTGGGGGGCGCTCTAGGATAGGGAATACGTTTAATGTACTATCCAACACCTTCCCAACTATCCACGGGGACTGGAGTTGCAATAGTAAATTAAACTATTCACTATCCAGCGCCCCAAAGCACTGTGCGTTATAATGGTATGCGTTGTAAAACTTGCGATGTAAAAGCATGCGTGGTAAAAGCATGCGTTGTAATGTCGTACATCCTTTGTTAAGAGACCACACTTAATCCAGCACTTAAACTGCAGGCAGCTAAAATGGCACTTCACAGAAGCTAGTTGGAACAAGAGACAGAAAAAAAAATGCAATCAAAAACAGAATTCTAAGTTTCGTGTTATGAAGGACCGTGCTTGTTTCTGCCTTTATGGTGCAATCACCCATATGAAGGTTTACACGGGGGTGGTGCAGCCGTATGAGAGTACTAGACAGTCACCTACGACACAAGCTAACTGGGTCGCCAATATATATATCTAAAGAACCCAGTTTCAGAAATTAAAAGAGACACAAAAACTGGGGCACAGACTGCGTTGTCTGCCTTTGGAGATAGGGTTCATTACCATGCACCCATGTGTGGGCTACACAGAAAGGCAGTGAGTGGAGCGGCCACACTGAAGACTGCCGAAGGGCATCTAGACTCCAATCCACTCATCTCCACATGATTAAAATGTGGTCTTCGGAGCAAAGATCTTATCTCCCAGCCCGTACTTCTCCCAGATGCAAAAAAAAACCACACTGGAGCACCTAGACAATATTTACCACCTGCCAAGCCACCCTCTACATGTACCATTTGCAATGGCAAAAGTTGGCTCTTTCGTTTGAACTTTACGCCTGCCAAGTTGTGCTACACTGAAGAACACGGATACAAAGTCAGGGCATCCCAAATGTGCCATTTACAAATCAGAAAATAAAACAAACTGTGCGTAATCAGAACAGAGTCTGGATAAAAGAGGTTTCATGTTGTCAGGGGACTTCGTTTTCTGCTCACAGAGCGTCCAGCTCCCGGGACAGAACTGTGGGGCATATTACCAAGCAATAGCGATAATTATCGCTATTGCTTGGTTAGAGACAAAAATTTACCGCTACGCTGCGGCGATTTTTATCGCAGATAAACCTTGGTATTACCAAGGTTTATCGCAAATGCGATAAAAATCGGCTGCAATGCATGAATATCGCTGAAAAGTCAGAAATATTCATGCATTACCGGGCTAATGCTCTTAGCCATGTTATCCACCTCCCATTGGATAACATGGCTAAGAACTGCTCAGGGGCAGGTGTTAGCTTTTGGAGATATTCGCGCTTAGCGCGAATATCTCCAAAAGTTGGTAATAGGAGATAGCGATGTTAGCGACTGTTTCCAGTCGCTAACATCTTGGCACGCCCACTTTGCATGTCATTAGTGATAAATATCACTGACATGCAAAGTGGGGCCCAAGATGGTCGCTATCTCCTACTAGCTGTCGCTAACTGGTGTTAGCGACAGCTAGGTAATAGGGAGATAATTTTATCTCCGTTTTCTTGGCTCTTAAAGCCAAAAAAGCAGAGATAAACCCCCTTGATAATATGCCCCAGTATTCTTTGCTGCAGTCTCCCACAGATAGGACACGCATATCGCAACACCCATAACAAGAGCTCCAGCACACACACCATTCACACTGGACAAAAGTAACTCCCTGGTCAGGACAGGTCATCTTTGAGTGAGTCAATGGACGGCAAAGCACGGCGGCCTTCCAGCATCTGTGGACACTTGGTGGTTCAACAGGTACCGACTGGTATATATCGGTCAGTGTTGCCGAAGTGTGAAGATTAGCCAGCCCTAAATACTGACTCGGTGATCTCCATTGTGACAGCTGGTGTAAGCAAGCAAGAGTGAGAAGGGACACACCTGCCCTTCCTAGCTTGAGGAATGCCTGCACTTACACATGTAGACAAGAAGGGCACAGCAAAGTGGGAACAATTCACGTATTTGATTTAAAACAAGCCCGGCCACGAATACAGCTACAGCGTCCCGCGAGTGGTGCACGTATGCTTGCGAGACGCTGCACATAACAGCAAGCCATAGGCCGGAAGTCCAGAGCGATTCCAAGAGGTAATTTTTCCTAGAGTAGCGCGTGCGTGCTGCCTAGGCAAGACCTAAAAAGGGAGTGACAGAAGGTCACACGGATGGCAGGGGTTCAAAGGTCAGTTATGGCTCCAAAGTGAGCAGAATAGACGCTCTGGTACCTCTCAACTGTCAACATTGTCTCTATGGTTACACATTATTCAGCGCCTTGAGACCCTCAAGGGTATGTAGTGCGTTATTATGAACACAACTTTGTTAACATTGATGATCGAGTACCTCATAGTTCCACAATGATGCCCCTTTCACAGGAGTGGTAACATGGAAACTGATCAACTTGATTGTTCCTGTAGCAACTTGTTTGCGTCATGTTGTTTGTATAACTTTTAATTCTGGAAAAACATTGTTTTAAACAAGCATTGGCAATGTCAATCAGTCTCTCTATATTTTTGTATTAAGTGGTGTCATAATGGTTGCCTACTTGTATTATCAAAAAACAAAAATAATGACGCTTTAAATTTTGTAATTTCTTTTATTAACTTGCATAAGTAATGTTATTTTGCTGTACTGTTAAGACATTTGCAATGGCTTAAAAGAATATATGCAGGATTCTTTGTGATTTTTTCAAAACAATATTTTTTTTAATACAAACTATTGTAAAATTTGATATTTATTATAAAGCTACATTTATCCAATATATTTCAAAACATTATCCGTATACCATTTGTACAACTGTGTATTTGTCTCCTTTTAAAATTTTGACTTTTGTTTTTGCAGTGTAGCTCTTAAACATTGAAAGTGCATGATTTATTGGAAGTTTTGTTTAACTTTTGTAGACAGAATAAAATAAGTTATGGAGGAAAGGTTTTCCAGTAACAAGTATACATTTTTTTTTAAATCTGCTTGCTAACCTTGGCCCTTATTTATGAAGGCCTTGCGCCGCCGATGCGCCGCTTTTAAAATGGGAAAAAGTGACGCACCGGCGGCGCAAGGCCTTCATAAATAAGGCCCCTTACCTCTTAGATTATTTTGTTCATTATATTGTATTGACCTTTGGGTACTGTTAGTTCACTGACTTATGATTATGTTGTATTGTCATAGAAAAACAAAAGAAGGAGTATCACCCGATGTATACCCTGGAGGTTTTCCAAAAGCGGAATAATTATTCCTTTTCTAAAAAAACCCTCACTCACCACCTAGTGGTGACATGCTTCATCATCGGGGTCCACCCTGGCGGCCTAGCGTCACCAGGGTGTGCTTCGACACCTGTAATACAGTGGAGCAGGTTGTGAGATGTAAGTGCAAAAAAATAGATGTTAAAAATTGTCCTGGTTTATCTTTGTGAAAGAGAATTTTATTAAAAAGCAACTGGACAATATTAAAAATAAAGTGCGAGATACTGGAAGGGGAGTTACGACCTACGTATCTCTATATGTGTTATAGTGCGTTGGTCAACATGTTTCTACCATTAGGGAAGGTTCCCGGTATTCATCAGGACCAAGGAGATGGACGGTATGAGTCCCCTAAAAGACTCACCCTATCCTAAATCCTTTCAGTACCTATGGCAAAATTTACCAAAGGGAGATTGCTCTCAAAAATAAGGAGCATGGACAAAAACTATCGGTAGTTTTCTATTGTACTTCAGCGGGCAGGGGGTAGGCACATCATAGCCGAGCAGCGGAAGGTAGAAGTAGGTTATGGGCCTCTTGCCACGCCAGTAAACTAATACGTTGTACCGCGTGATACTCGGGTGATACTCCTTCTTTTGTTTTTCTATATCCGTGACCAGGAGAACAGGAGTATTCCTCGTCCACCTCAAGTGTGTGGAAAAGTAAATTTTGCCATGTTCTGTGTCCCTACGTGTCATCCATCATATGTTATGTGTGCATGACCAATATGCATATGTTATTCCCCATGTCCGATTCAAGACGCCTCTGGTATATCATTTCCCAGTCCTCATGAGTAATATGAGTATCAGGCCTATGTAAAGTTATGTTGCCACGTTTCTCAGTGTGCACGTTATTCTATTATAAAGTCCCCGTTTCTAGGCCTCAACAGGGCCCGGACACCAGATTCAGCTCCTGTCTCCTGAAACCTCGCTGAGGAGCGATACAGCCCCCACCTGTATCCTCGACCCTTCACTTACTTCCTGCCTCGCAGTGCCCGGCCCAGCCTGGCTTAGTCTCTGAGTCTGCCAAGACTATGTTATGATTCCAGTTATCAGTTCAGTCCTCCTTCTCTGCATTCCTAAGCTACTGAACTGCATCAATAGTTTCCGTCATTGTCTAGCCTATTCGGCCCCATGTTAGGAGAAATACTGTATTTAATGGTCATTTAATATTCTTCATCACGCACTACATGTAGAGTAATGCATGGTCCAGTCTTAGAATCAAGTTAGCCTTTCCTCTCTTGACTTCTAGTTTATATCAACATGTTCCCTAAACATCAGATACTAGATACTGTTTAGGTACATGTCGCTCCGACCCTCCAGACTTTAGTCTCTGCTCCTAGCACAGAGTTCATAGCCCCCAGCTTCTCCTAGTAACACGTCATTGCCAGTTTGCGCGCACTATCAGATTAGAGGTCCCGGCTCCTTAGGTAGCCCCCTCCAATGTTTCCGCCCATTCATGACATATTCTGTTACGTTTGCATCACATGTCTATGTATACGCCCAGTTACACCTACTTTTACCCTTATCTTTCGCGACTGCTACGCGTCACGCCTTCTGCTCCACCCACTGCTACGCCTACTGCAATGTAATGCTATGTGTTTGCGTTATGTATATATGCTCTTGTATTGTTATTAAAAGTCAGCACGCTCATCCCAGATCCAGCCCCAGCAGCTGCTGGGCCCTGTCATCCTATTCCTATGCAGGTTGTCCTGTTCCTGTCCTTTATGCTGTAATAAACCTGCAAAACTCCTACTACCTCGAATTTTGACTCTTATTTATTGAGCTATCTGTTATTCATTCATTCATTCAAAAATAGATCCGGTATTATTTATTTATTTACCACATAATGGCGCCCGAACAGGGACTTGCCCTTTCCCCACGCGTCGGTGAAGCCACGCCGACCCCCTGACCCTCTGCAGTCGTGACGGAACTCTTCTGCGCAGTGGCAGATATTTCTGCTCAAGTATCCCTCAGGCCCACGGAGGAGACGGAGGAGGCGGTCCAGCATCCAAACGAGACGGTGGAGGAACGCGGCGAGTCCCGACCAGAGCCCAAGCCAAGAGTCCAAGGTCCGAGGTATCCGGAGGCCCACCCGTAACTGAAGTCCGAAGTTCGTCGTCCGTCGTCGTAGCAGTCCAGTCCGAGGCTTTCCGTTCTTGCTGCCCGGTGAGTACCATTACTGGGGTAGTATCTAGACAGGGTCAATCTAAATTGACTCTGGTCCGTGGGTTGGTGGTACACAGACTCACAAACGAAGTGTTCATCTAGGTGGATACGGGTCTTGATGCGTCCCTTTATGGGACCGGTATGTTCCGTACTGTTTCAGCAGTGCATCCAGTAACTCTAGTCTGTTCCGTTCTCGAGAAATTCTTGTGTTTCTGTTCTCAGTATTCCAGGTAATATTCTGTCCGAACTGTTATGTTATGATGTTGTTCAATGTATTTCCAATGTCGTGGTATGCCTGAATTGTTTTCCCAATTGTTATTGTTTCTCGTGTATTGTATTGTGTTCCGATTCAAGTTTACAATGTCTCTCTTTTCGAGATTACGTCAGTTAAAAACTAGAAAGGGTTTGTTAGAAGAAGCAGTTCCTGTTCCGCCAAGGGACAGTCCAGGTCACTTTATGTATCAGAAGCATGGCATAAGCGCCATATTGTATCTAGATTTATGGGTAGAGTATACCAAACAGTTAGAAGAAAAGTATAGATGGCCCGTATCGGGTACATGGGATGCCGAGTGCATCATGCGAGTAGAAGAGGCATTATGGAAAAAGAAAGCCAGACAGTCACAGAAAGATGCCATCGAGTTATGGCGTAAAGAAGCTCATAAAAGAACCGAAAAAGAAATCAGAAAGTCAGAATTAAGTAGAGAATCCTTAGAACGAGCACAAGAAAAAGAATTAATCGAGATTGGTGAACAAGTCAAAGCCGAACAGTCAGACAGACAGAGGCATGCCCTTATTAGGGGTATGTATCCTCTTCTTGCCGAGGGCTTGCCAAAAGCGACCCCGGAGGCATCCAGTAATTTCCCGCCACCATTAGTTCCGACCAAGCTACGTCACAAACAGACCGCAGCTGATATTTTTATTTCGTCCTATTTGGACGACACAGTCCCTGAATATGCAAATCCTGTTCGTGCTCCGCCAGTCCCTGTAAATCAGGCACATCCTGCTCCTCCAGACACCGGGGCACCCCATGCAGTACCTGCTACGGTACCCCCGGTCCAGTCAGCATTTCAATTTCCCGCTCCGCCACGAAGAATATCAGTCGACGATTCTAGTCTAGGGGCCGCAGGAGGAGGTCCTCCTCAAACCCCGCCGCCACGCAAGCGTTTATCAGCACTCGAATTACATGCTCAAGCATCACAGCGTACTCCCAAGAGTAATAAGTCTGTTGCAGAAATCAGGCAAACCCTTGGCGAATGTGCCTATGACCCAGTCCCAGGCGAGAATAATATGGTTTTATATTCAGTACGCGTAAGGAGGGTGACCGAGTATCTAGTCACCCTACCCAATATGAAAGAAGATCTAGACAGAATATATCGTTTCATCCGTACAGGGGATGACCCACAAAGTATTAGTGATGCCATGTCTCAAAGGAAAGCCGAGATTCAGCGCATGATATTAAAGTTTTTAATTAACTGTCTAATAAGAGAACAAGATTACCCGTCTAAAGATCCGGCCGAAATGAAAACCCTGACAAAGTGGAGTGATAATATAGCCGAGGGTAAGCACAATACCATTGGTGCCATGGAGAGTATGTACAAGAAAATCCGTAGAGAAATAATAAAGATACACGAACAACGTAAAGCAGCACAAGTAAGCGAGAAAGAAAGTACCTCTGATCCTGAAGAGGAAGACGACGAGAATACCGCCAGAATAGCGTATGTAGGAAAATCTAGATTTCCAGATCGCCATTTACGCCTAGAACACAAGTCTATTTTCCATCATTCAGCACCAGAACAAGGTTCCCTAGAACAAGTATTCCAAGCTACCGATTACATTCTGAAATCACGAATCGGTTACAGTGAGTTAAGTACCATGCATGAGCAGGAACTAGCCCGATCAGCAGTCCGATGGATTACTGATTCTACCACTTTTCCAGACGAAATAGTGGCACAAATGTTTCTGAAATTGCCCCCAGCCGAGCAGCGACTGGTGGGTATGTATATGATCCAGCACCTCATTATTCTGTATGAGGGTCAACACTCTGATCCAGGTCCGTTGCATGATGTCCTGAACGAGTTACTCCAGTATAGATGGAAAGGTCTAGGTACCGATTTAATTAGTGTCATTCTAGAACAGCGCCACAAATATAGAACGTTTCTGAACCCGCATTTTGTTCATGTCTCACCCCCAGAAAGTAAACCCTTTTACATAGAAAGACAGAACCCGTTACGAGAAGTGCATCCAGTTAAGACAGAGGACGGTGAAATGCAACGAGTGTTTGTATACACCCCAATAACAAAGATGGAACTCCTCGAGATGAAGAAATTAATTCCCTGTCATGATAAAGATCCAGCAGGGTTCCATAGAGAATTAAAAGACATGCTCCGTATGGGAGAATACACATACCCAGATATCATTAAAATGTTAAAGGTCCTGTTGCCCGCAGGGGTGTATGAAAAGCTAAAGGAAAAAGAATGGGAGGTGGGAGAGAAAAAGATAGATTGGGCTGTTCTAGAAGCTGAAGATAAGTCACGTGTACCAGGTACCGGTCTAGGAGAGAAATGTAAAGAATTACCAGAATTATTGATTCAAGTTTTACCCAGATTATTAACAACGAAAAAGGAAGACTGGGATGCAATCTCAGCCTGTAAACAGAAACAAGAGGAAGATATTAGTGATTTTTATTCTAGGTTTGAAAAATGCTTTAGCATCAATAGTGGTCTCAAGACAAGTAGTGAGTCGTACCCTCACCTTTTCGTTACTAAATTAGTCGAGAATTCAAGCCCACAAATTAAAAATCGAGTTCTGAAAGTCGAAAGTACCTGGCAAGCTAATACTCCGTCCCAGATGCTCCAGATGCTCCAGTACCACCAGAATAGAATCAGGGAAGAGCAAGAACACGAGAGAAAACGTATGAAAGACACGAAAATGAAAGTATTAGTTGCACAATCCGTTCCTCAGGACAGTCAGAAGAGGGGTCCGAATCAAGCCAGTCATCCTGCAGCTCCCGTTAAAGGGAACTGCAATTATTGTAAACAGCCAGGTCATTTTATAAATGAATGTGCAGTTCTGAAACACAACATAGCTACTGGTAAGACCAAAGAAAGACCACGTCCGCCTAGACAGGAACAAGTTTCACAGATTCCTCAGCCACAGAATGCACAACAGACAGTTACAGTACCGCAGCCTATTGCTGCAACACAGCATGTTACATCGCAGATGTACCAGTATGCACAGTCTGAGTATCCAGAGTATCAGCAGTATTCATGAAACAGCCTAGAGAGGAAGGTAGGCTTGCCTCTCATCGAGATACCTGTAGATCAAGAGGGTCCCTATGTTCACAGTCAAGTATTAGGGAAAGACAGAAAGTTTTTGATTGATACAGGGGCAAGTAGGACCACAATTAGTCACGCCGAAGTTCCAGGGGCTCCGCTCTCAGGCTCTAGAAATGTTTCCCTTGGATTTTCAGGAAAGCCTATCGTAAATGAGATTTCAAAGCCAGTTACTCTAGAAGTAGGTCCATTGTCCCGCACTACTGATCTGTTACTTACTAAGTCATGTCCAGAAAATCTGTTAGGCATTAAGACATTGAAAGAGTTAGGTGCAGTTATATGTTGTTCCCCAGAGGGAATACGATTGTTCCTACGTGACTTTAAGGGTCACTATGTATTACGAGATTTTGATTCAAGACTGTCTAATGTTCCACAGCATTTATGGGCGCAAGGTCCAACTGATGTTGGTTATATGCAAATCACACCCTATCGTGTGACTCTCAAACCAGGTGTAGTGTTACCACGAATCAGACAGTACAGATTGCCACCTGAGGCTGTAGCAGCCTTATCCAAAATTATTGACGAGCTCATGGCTCAAGGAGTAGTTGTAGAAACTGACTCCAATGTATGTAACTCTCCGATCATTCCAGTCATGAAACGTACTGATCCAAATGCACCCCCAGTATATCGATTAGTGATCGACCTACGAGAGCTTAATAAATGTATTATTCCGCAGTACCCAGTTGTCCCAGACATCTCTTCCCTATTGACAGCCATTGATTCCGAAGCCACGTTCTTTACAGTAATCGACCTCAAGAATGCATTTTTCAGTGTTCCAATTCATCCAGACAGCCAGTTCCTTTTCGGATTCTGTTTAAATGGAAGGAGCTATATGTTTACACGAGCTCCTCAAGGTTTCACAGAAAGTCCTAGTATTTACAGTCAAGCACTTAAGAGACAACTAGACAATATTCACATGCCAACTGACACTGCCCTGCTCCAGTATGTCGATGATCTACTGATCACAGCCCGTTCTGAACGTGATTGCGAGCGAGCATCACTGACAGTCTTGTATTTCCTAGCCGAGATGGGGCACAAGGTGTCCCCTTCGAAGCTTCAATTCTGTGTCCAGCAAGTGGTCTACTTAGGACACTTGCTGTCCAAGAGGGGTAGGCAGTTGACACCCGATCGCATCCAGTTGATAGCGAGTCTTCCTCAGCCCAGGACCCAGAAGGAGGTACGTGCTTTTATTGGCCTTACTTCTTATTGCCGACAATGGATTCCTCAGTATGCATTTCTAGCCAAGCCACTGATACAGTTAACGACACAGGAGGCAGCCGTATCGACTGTTCTCCCTTGGACATCTGAACATACACTTAGTTTCAATGAGTTAAAGAAAGCCCTATGCCAAGCTCCAGTTCTAGCGACACCGAACTACAGTAAGCCTTTTACACTTTTCGTTACTGAACGTGAAGGTACAGCATTATCTGTTCTTACACAAGATCAAGCAGGACAATACAAGCCCTGTGCTTATTTTTCGAGCACATTAGATCCTGTAGCCCAGGCTTTGCCCGCGTGCCTCAAGTCAGTTGCAGCCACAGCACTAGCTATCAGACAAAGTGATTCCATAGTCTTAGGACATACCTTGACAGTACAAGTCCCACATTCCGTGGAAGTTCTTCTGAACCGAACACAAACTCAGCACTTGACAATTGCACGTTTAACAGGTTATGAACTGACACTGTTCCAGCCACACATAGAAATCAGACGCTGCAACGTCCTGAACCCTGCTACACTGTTACCATCAGTTAATTCAAATCCAGCCACACATGATTGTGTGGAAGTAGTTAACATTACGACAAAGCCAAGGCAAGATCTGACAGACATTCCGTTACTAGACCCCGACCTGACACTTTATGTGGATGGTTCATGTATGAGAACTAGTACAGGAGAACTAGTCGCCGCGTATGCAGTGACTACTGACACCGAAGTTATTGAAACACACCGCATTGATACTCTGTCCGCTCAAGCAGCAGAGCTAGTTGCTCTGACACAAGCTTGCATACACGCCAAGAACCTGAAAGTTAATGTTTACACAGATTCACGCTATGCATTTGGAGTCGTACACGACTTTGGAGTGCTCTGGCAGGAGAGAGGTTTCATGACTTCTCATGGAACCAAGATTCAGCATGGTTTCCTTATCCAAGCTCTGTTAGATGCAATACATTTACCGACATCCATTGCTATTATGAAATGCAAAGCACATACGAAAGTCACTGACATTATTTCCCAAGGTAATGATCTAGCAGATCGCACAGCCAAGCTTACAGCACAGACTCCAGACATTCAAGTTAATCCGACACAGACACAAACTCCAGATCTAACTACATGTATGACAGTTAAGGACCCCACCCAGGATATCATAGATATCCAGTTACATGCTACTCCCGATGAAATCAAGAAATGGTCTGAACAAGGAGGGGTCCAGACAGATCAAGGATGGGTGACGAAGGGAAGAACCACATGGTTTCTCCCCGACTCTATGGTTCAAGTCATCATTAATACCGCACATAGTCCAGCACATTTAGGAGAAAAAGCTATGTTAGACAGTATCCAGAACATTTGGTTCAACAAGCATTTACGAGCTGCAGCCAAGCAGAAAGTCCGTACCTGTATGATATGTTGTCAGTTTAATCCAGGTAAAAGTGTCCCGGTGGAACAAGGTGGATTCCAGCCTCCTGACCACCCTTTTGAGGTCCTCCAGATGGATTATATTCAGATGGAGCGATGTCGAGGTTTCAAGTATGTTCTTGTAGTTGTATGCGCTTTGTCCAGATGGACAGAAGCATATCCAGTCCCAGATTACACAGCCGCGACCACTGCCAAGCAGTTGGTTCGTGAATTCTTCCCTCGATATGGACTCCCTAGAGTCGTATATTCTGATAACGGTCAGCCATTCTCCTCAGAGTTAATGAAGCACGTTTCCCTTTTGTTAGGGTACCAGTGGAAGTTTCATTGTGTACGCCATCCTGAAGCAGCTGGTCTGGTCGAGAGACATAATCAGACTCTGAAAATCCGAATTGCTAAAATATGTAAAGAAAAAGGTGTGGACTGGCTAGTAGCTCTGCCAGTTGCTCTATTTTATATGCGCATGGTCGCACATTCCAGATCAGGTCTGTCTCCGTATGAGGTCGTTTTCAGCCGCCCCCCTAACATGTGGGGTACTCCTAGACCCCGAAGTATTACTGATGTTTCATGTAATATGCTGACAGATTACCTAGCTTCCTTGATGTCTGCCCTCAACTCATGTCGTTCACAGGTTGCCGCCGCATTTCCAGACAATACCGAGGTGGCACCGCATGAAATCGTTCCAGGATCCATGGTGATGGTCCGCAACTTTGACAGATCAAGTCCGCTGGAGCCTCGATGGAAAGAGCCCCGACAGGTCCTCCTCACCACCCGTACAGCCGTGAAGTTGGAAGGACGCAAAGGCTGGGTGCACCTTTCTCATGTTAAACTTTTTAATGGACTAAAACCCGTCTTAAAGAACATTTCCCAGGATCTGAAGGATTGTCAAAACATTGTTCCTAAGGACTGTCCCGCAAATGACATTGACACAACCCCTCCCCTGTTAGAGAAAACTCCGCAGCAGGAGTATAAGCAAAAGCTACGGTCTAGTAAAATAAGTCAGCCAGTTTGATTGTCTAAGTCCTCCCCTAGGTGAAACGGTTAGACTGTTTCTGACATGTATAAAATAGACCCCCATAGTGAGAGAGTCAGTCAAAACTCAATCCGATGTATCGTTTTTCTAAGTTTCATATTATTTCTCAGCCTTTTGACTTCCTGCACTAGTTACGCATTTTATCTGTGTTTTCCAGTTCCTCATGTAAATAAGCATTCTAATGTTACAGTAGAACACACGTTTAGTGATCTGCCTCCTCATGAATATTCATACCGCCTCGCTATGCGTAACAATACTTTTATCCGCATGTTGCATTATTCACACCAGACCAGCAATGCCACTAATTGTTGGGTGTGTGGTCGACTCCCCCCTTTCCAGACGTCAAAGGGAGTTCTGCCACTCTTTCCTTATCCTTTTTCCCATAATGGTTCGTGTGGAGCATGGTCCACGTTAACGTCATCCTCAACAGATATGTCTTTTCTTAACAGTACATGTTTTTCAGACAAGCAAGGTCTCCCCCACAGAACAGGTTTAGATCTAGAAAATGAAGTGTACAATTTAGGTAACTATTCGTCGAATTTCATGGTCCTGAATGTTCAGTCTGATACTACTCTAGACTTACCCGCTATTTCAGTATTACCAGTCAAAGGCGAATTATGTGTCCAAAATAATGGTTCTGTACACGTAGGACATAGTGATTGTACTACTATTGTCAAGTATAGTGACAGTGGGAAATCTATTTTTAAAGCTTCACGTCATTCTTATTTTGTTTGTGGTCAAACTGCATATGTTCGTCTGCCCCTCGATTGGGAGGGAACCTGTTACATTGCCTTCCTACTGCCACCTGTTTTTCTAGCCCCACCTGACTACCATAGGAATTCCTACCTAGTACATACTAGACACAAGAGAAATCTCCCGATTGTCGACTATACTGAAACTGCTGCAGAACAATTCATTGATATTGATAAAGGTGTTTTCCCTTATTTAGGCACAGTTGTAAATAGTAAGCTAATTCGTAGGTTAACAAGAACCCTTGAAGCTGTAGTAGATGAGACTGCCTCCGCTCTAGGTAACTTAACCGAAGAGCAATCCTTTATGAGAATTGTTGTGCTCCAGAATCGTCTCGTCCTTGACGTCATACTGGCCGATAGGGGCGGGGCCTGTAGAGTCATCGGATCTAGTTGCTGCATTTTCATTCCAAATAACGCGCCGTCTGTTTATTCAGCTATAACCAGACTTCATAAAATTGCCCATCTGATACACCAAGATCCAGGCACCTGGACATGGCCCGGTTGGTTCTGGAATATAATTTCTGCATGGGGATGGAAAGTCCTGTCCTTTCTAGGTATCGCAGTAGCGATCATATTCAGCTGCTGCCTCTGTATACAATGTGGCCCTGCGATTTGCGGCATGTGTGCTACCTCTTGTATTCCTAGTCCCAAGCCCCGTTCTAAATCTCGTTCCAAGACAATTCGAGACGAGCAAATGATACTGTATGAAATGATAGATGGTATCATGAATATTGATGTTTCCTGATGGAAACGTAGTGACAAGGAGGGAATGTGGAAAAGTAAATTTTGCCATGTTCTGTGTTCCTACGTGTCATCCATCATATGTTATGTGTGCATGACCAATATGCATATGTTATTCCCCATGTCCGATTCAAGACGCCTCTGGTATATCATTTCCCAGTCCTCATGAGTAATATGAGTATCAGGCCTATGTAAAGTTATGTTGCCACGTTTCTCAGTGTGCACGTTATTCTATTATAAAGTCCCCGTTTCTAGGCCTCAACAGGGCCCGGACACCAGATTCAGCTCCTGTCTCCTGAAACCTCGCTGAGGAGCGATACAGCCCCCACCTGTATCCTCGACCCTTCACTTACTTCCTGCCTCGCAGTGCCCGGCCCAGCCTGGCTTAGTCTCTGAGTCTGCCAAGACTATGTTATGATTCCAGTTATCAGTTCAGTCCTCCTTCTCTGCATTCCTAAGCTACTGAACTGCATCAATAGTTTCCGTCATTGTCTAGCCTATTCGGCCCCATGTTAGGAGAAATACTGTATTTAATGGTCATTTAATATTCTTCATCACGCACTACATGTAGAGTAATGCATGGTCCAGTCTTAGAATCAAGTTAGCCTTTCCTCTCTTGACTTCTAGTTTATATCAACATGTTCCCTAAACATCAGATACTAGATACTGTTTAGGTACATGTCGCTCCGACCCTCCAGACTTTAGTCTCTGCTCCTAGCACAGAGTTCATAGCCCCCAGCTTCTCCTAGTAACACGTCATTGCCAGTTTGCGCGCACTATCAGATTAGAGGTCCCGGCTCCTTAGGTAGCCCCCTCCAATGTTTCCGCCCATTCATGACATATTCTGTTACGTTTGCATCACATGTCTATGTATACGCCCAGTTACACCTACTTTTACCCTTATCTTTCGCGACTGCTACGCGTCACGCCTTCTGCTCCACCCACTGCTACGCCTACTGCAATGTAATGCTATGTGTTTGCGTTATGTATATATGCTCTTGTATTGTTATTAAAAGTCAGCACGCTCATCCCAGATCCAGCCCCAGCAGCTGCTGGGCCCTGTCATCCTATTCCTATGCAGGTTGTCCTGTTCCTGTCCTTTATGCTGTAATAAACCTGCAAAACTCCTACTACCTCGAATTTTGACTCTTATTTATTGAGCTATCTGTTATTCATTCATTCATTCAAAAATAGATCCGGTATTATTTATTTATTTACCACAAGTGGACACAATCCCTTACTCTCCCCTTTGTTTTCCCAGTATGTTGTATTGTCTTCAATTAGTCAACCTTTTACTATTATATTTATACTTACTACTGGTGTGATTCTGTATTCTTATATTGCATTCCCTTATTTTATTCCGAATGAATTCTTTTAATGAAATATGTAACTTATGTTTTACTAGCTTGACATTCTATAATTTTCCGCTTTTTACTGATTTGTTGTCAAATTAATGGTTTAATACTTTATTATTTTATATTCACTATTTAATATTTAATGATGTTTGTATTTCCTGCTAATAAAAAATGATAACACAAAAAAAGAAAGTGCATGATGTACTGGTAATTCTGTATATACAGCTAAATGAGTGTTATTATAAAAAAATGTTTGTTTTCTAATGTAGTTTTGTATGTAAGTAAAAAACATTTTTTTCCTTTTTTCTACTATTATTTACATTTTGTAAAAATATATACAGTACAAAGACATAATGCCTAAACATTGTATAATATGAAATTCTTTATAAATCAATGTTCAAATAGTTCTAGTTAAAATCTTATGCTGTATAATATTTGTAAAACAATGTATTTATTCTCTTTTTTTTGTGCAATGTAGTTTGTAAACATTGAAAGTGTATAGTATATTACCTACTGGCGATAGCCAGTAGGTATATATAGTTAGGATTGTTTTCCATAGGGAAATCGCAACATTCTATTGGGAATAACTTTGGCGCCGGTTGAGGAATGTTCCTGAAATTTTCCTTAACTTTGCCTCGCGGCGCTCCGGTCCTTCCCTGAAAGTTTGGGGGGGATTCGTCAAGCGGGGGACGAGATAAAAGGGGGGGTCCCAAAATGTGTTTTCCCCATGTTAATTTCCATAGGGCGGTTGGACTCACTTTCAGCCCGAACGGCTGAATGGTTTTCCACCAAACTTGGCAAAATTGTAGGGACTGGTAGCCTGATGTGCCTTTGCTATGTCTCAAGATATGTGCTCCAGTGGTTTTTACGAAAATTAACTTTGAAAAAATATATATTGGGCTACATTGGGCTATATATATGTTAGAGCCCAAATGTAGCCCAATGTAGCCCAATGTAGCCCAATGTAGCCCAAAGATGGCCACCAGAGACCAAAAAAAACAAATGTAGCCCAAATATAAGCCAGATGTAGCCAAACTATAGCCCAATGACAGAATGTCCCACAGTGTTCTAAAGAACAACTAGAGCGCTAACAGTATTACTTATGACAAAAGTATGGCACACCTGAAGTCATCTTGATTGGAATAAAGTGTTAACACTTAAAACATTTAATGTGCAAAGGAACAAAATGAGGGGGTTCATTTTGCCATAGAAATTATGATTAGTGCTGAAGAAAGAAAAATTAGGGCACATTTTGAGTGACTTCTCAAATCCTCTTATATTTCATAAAAAAAATTCTGATATGCAGTCTCCCAAGATGGCCACCAGAGACAAAAGAGCCTGTGCTTAAAAACTCTGTTAGCAAAGCAGGCATTTGAGATTTAAAAACGTTATCCGCGAATAGAATTAGCATTTAAAAAACCTTGCGAATTCAATGAAAAAACCATAGGTTTCAGGCCTTATATAGTTAGGAATTAGCATTTAAAAAACCTTGCAAATTCACTGAAAAAACCATAGGTTTCAGGCCTTATATAGTTAGGAATTAGCATTTAAAAAACCTTTGAAATTCACTGAAAAAACCACAGGTTTCAGGCCTTATATAGTTAGGAATTAGCATTTAAAAAAACCTTTGAAATTCACTGAAAAAACCATAGGTTTCAGGCCTTATATAGTTAGAAATTAGCATTTAAAAAACCTTTGAAATTCACTGAAAAAACCATAGGTTCAGGCCTTATATAGTTAGGAATTAGCATTTAAAAAACCTTGCAAATTCACTGAAAAAACCATAGGTTTCAGGCCTTATATAGTTAGGAATTAGCATTTAAAAAAATTTTGAAATTCGCTGAAAAAACCATAGGTTTCAGGAGTTATATAGTTAGGAATTAGCTTTTAAAAAACCTTTGAAATTCACTCAAAAAACTATGGGGCATATTACCAAGCAATAGCGATAATTATCGCTATTGCTTGGTTAGAGACAAAAATTACCGCTGAGCTGCGGCGATTTTTATCGCAGATAAACCTTGGTATTACCAAGGTTTATCGCAAATGCGATAAAAAAACGGCCGCAATGCATGAATATCGCTGAAAAGTCCGCGATATTCATGCATTACCAAGCTAATGCTCTTAGCCATGTTATCCACCTCCCATTGGATAACATGGCTAAGAACTGCTCAGGGCAGGTGTTAGCTTTTGGAGATATTCGCGCTTAGCGCGAATATCTCCAAAAGTTGGTAATAGGAGATAGCGATGTTAGCGACTGTTTCCAGTTGCTAACATCTTGGCACGCCCATTTTGCATGTCATTAGTGATAAATATCACTGACATGCAAAGTGGGGCCCAAGATGGTCGCTATCTCCTAATAGCTGTCGCTAACTGGTGTTAGGTAGGTAATAGGTAATAGGGAGATCATTTTATCTCCGCTTTCTTGTCTTTTAAAACCAAAAAAGCAGAAATAAACCCCCTTGATAATATGCCCCTATAAGTTTTAGTGGTGTTATAGTTAGCTGGACATTTTACTCATACAAAACCATTGAAATTGCTACTATATAGTTAGTTGTACTAACTATATTTCGCGCACCCGCAATCCACTGCTGATGATGTCACATATTAGATCATTCATGACATGGTCAGTGACATCACAGGACTCCTAACTTTACTACTACTAAATTGAGAAAAATCCTGATTTTAAGACTTTCGGTATTCACAGAATGCATTTAGGAGTTCTAAAGTTAGGAGTCCTAACTTCTGTGAATACTGAAATGAGTAAGTGTCTTCTGTGAATACCAAAATGATAGTAAGTTTAGGATTTTGTCTTAAGTTAGTTCTGTGAAAAGGGCCCAACGTGTGGATTATTGGTATTACTGGGTTTTTAGTCTGTTTTGAGGTGTTTTTTTGTAAAGCAACCCTAGCACTAGGCATACTATTAAGTCTGCCACCACAATCAGAATCAGGTAAGGATGCAGGGTTTCCCAAGGGATTTACTGAGTTTGTTATCCCTGCCCCCTAATTATTTAAGTTAGAGAATAATCTGTTGAGCTTTGACACCAGGGGTTTAATGTGGGCAACAATAGTCCGCTCCAGGCATGCTTGCAAATCAGCCACCAAGTTAGTGACCCAGCACGGAATTCCTAGATTCGGATATGACGTATTGGGAATTGGGGTCACCAGGTTATGATTGATCGAGTTCTTTTTGCCCGATTTTTTGGGGGGGCTCTCTTTCTTTCTCCTGGGGCGTGGTTTGCCTACTGAGGGAGTTTTCCTGGGGGGTGGGGGGGATCCAAACAATGGGTGAATCCTCTACAACTACAGGGGTCTCTATGGATACCTGTGTACAGGGCAGTTGTACATAAGATGATGTTAAATAGGAGTTTTGATCCGGGATGTCAGTTGCAATAACTGAACATTCACCCTCCTGGCTTTGCAGTGATAGAGTGGGTGTGATTGATAACCTTCTCTGAGTGTTTTCGATTGCTGTAACCACAACCCCAATAGTTTTTTGTAACATCTTATTAAGCTAGGAAGGGGATGTGGTACTGCCGCTTGCAGTCTAGTGTTTGGTCGTGTAGCTGCTGGTGTTTGTTTTTTCCCCACTTCACTCATTCTAAGGGGATCAGTAGTACTAGGTGGGGATGAAATAAAGCAGCAAGAGCCCAATCAGATAGGCTAGCTCCCTTAAGGTTGCAGAGTAAATTGCTGGTGTAGTGCGTTTTAGGCCGCGGGAATTGAATCCAAGTAACATTACCTTTTATGGATTGTCCTCACCTAGAGATTGTCCTTGGCAAAAGTAAGGGGGGTGGCCCGTCCCGTCCTCTTCCATTCACTGACGGCCACAGATGGCCCGCCCTTTGCCTGGGCTTAGCCCGGCGCCGCCCGCGTGCGTCCCGTGGGGCGGGAGGAACTCCTTAGACTTGTAGCGCCTCCGGGCGCAGGGATGGTGTCACTGTGCAGCACCGGAGCACGGGGCTGCTGGGAGGTGTAGTTTCCCGCTGCAAATGGGACTGGCGATGAAGAAACAGCAGCCGTTGCCCTCACGGCGTGGAAGGTGGAGTAGAGGGTGTAGTTTGTCCAGGGACAGGTAGGAGCCAGCCGTTGCCCTCACGGCGTGTGTTCTAAGCTCTGCGTCCCCCTAGAGCACTCGGCTTTCCTTAGACATGTAGCGCCTCCGGGCGCAGGGATGGTGTCACTGTGCAGCGCCTGAGCCCGGGGCAGCTGGGAGCTGTAGTTTCCCATTGCAAACGGGACTGGCGATGAAGAAACGGCAGCCGTTGCCCTCACGGCATGGAAGGTGGAGAAGAGGATGTCGTTTGTCCAGGGACAGGTAGGAGCCAGCCGTTGCCCTCACGGCGCGTGCCCTAAGCTCTGCGTCCCCCTAGAGCACTAGGCTCTCCTTAGACTTGTAGCGCCTCCGGGCGCAGGGAAGGTGTCACAGTGCAGCGCCGGAGCCCGGGGCAGCTGGGAGCTGTAGTTTCCCGCTGCAAATGGGACTGGCGATGAAGTAACAGCAGCCGTTGCCCTCACGGTGTGGAAGGTGGAGAAGAGGGTGTCTTCGTCCAGGGACAGGTAGGAGCCAGCCGTTGCCCTCACGGCGCGTGCCCTAAGCTCTGCGTCCCCCAAATATGTAATATGGAATAGCTCATCCACTACAGATTTTGTTTTGCTTTGTTGTAGTCGTGATTTTGTAACTGGATAATTGGGGCTACAATTACCAGAATGCACAGTAAAACCTAGACTGGATGAGCTACTCATGCATGGAACCGGGAAACATGAGTGGTCTGGTGTAGGCACTTTATAGAGGATGCAAAGTGCTTTCTGGAGCACGGGGTCATGGGGCATTTCTGTTTACTTTGCTTAGGTGCCTCATCATAGGAGGCCTTCCTGGTGCTGTGCATGCGCTGGTGCTCATGGGTAGGTTTTTGTCTGAGAGGAGCTAGCTATGCGCATTGTTGTTGTGGCAGATCCCGTACAAGTATTTATCTGCATCCTGTTAGTAGAGGTGGGGCAGGGGGACTGCCTTTGTGCACCTTGTTATACCTGGTCAGGAGGGACTGTTCTTTCCTTCCTTTTACATGAGTACATTAAGGCCCTAACGGGGTCAGAGTGCCTCATATGAATCATATGCATGTCCGGTAAAATAAGAGTGCGTGGGAATTACACAGCATCAGGACATTCTCATACCTGCTAACTCACACGGTATCACCGTGTGACACATGATATGGGCTCCCATCATACGCATGAGAGAGCAACACACGGAGAACCTGGTCCCGAGTGGGTGGTACATTCCTGTTTGTGCAGTGAGTGGAATGTCAAGCTTCGAGGCTCACACCTCACCCTGCAACTTTCCCATGAAACATTGCGGCAGATCAAACTTAGTGAAATGTTCCTTGGAAGAACATGAAATTAATTCAGATAAATGCAAAATATGGTGCAAAAAATATAAATGTTTGCATTTAATTCCTCATTTTTCAAGAGGAGATTTCTGAACATTAGGGGCAGATTTACAAGCCCCTTGCGTCACTTTTCCCATGTTACCAATGACGCAAAAGTGGCGCATGGGGTTTCTAAATCTGCCCCCAGGTATTTACTGCACCCAGTAAATACCTCGCCCTTTTGCAGCCCACTTGTACTCAGGGCCTGAGGTGGCTGCCTCCTGATATGGACCAAAAGGCGTTAAGTACTCGCAGATGGTCTTTCACAGTAGCCTGGCAGCGGCCCTCAACCTCAGTCCAGGGGGAGCGGGAGAGGAGGCCCCTGCAGCCTGTGGGACTCAGTGGCCAAGTATCACTAAAGCAAAGACCATCTGCACCATTGTGCACAGGCACACCTGCAGGAGGCTGTACATAGGCCCTGAATAATCAACCAATCAGGACACTTATAAAGCGCACTACATACCCGTGAGGGTCTCAAGGCGCTGAATAATGTGTAACCATAGAGACGTTGGTGTCAGTCGAGAGGTACCAGAGCATCTATTCTGCTCCCTTTGGAGCTATAACTGACCTTTGAACCCCTGCCATCCGTGTGACCTTCTGTCACTCCCTTTTTAGGTCTCGCTACGCATTGCGTAAGCACTGCTTAGAGGGACCTCTTGTAATCGCTCAGCACTTTACTTGAAACTCGTGCATGTTTTGCATGGTTTCCTATCAGTACGCGTGCATGTATGGCGTTTTCCTCGCGGGAGTCAGCAGAAGCACCATCTGTTAGTAATGATCACGCTGGTTCCCGCGAGGTAAAAGCCCATACATGGACTTCCGGCTGCATGCGCCACTGAAACACCTTTGAGTGGTGCCAACAGCGTTGCTTTAACTTTCGCGATCCCCCTTGTTTTTCACCGCTTGTTCTTGGTTGCAGCGCTGCTCTAGTCTCTATCTTTTTAAAGCGTAACTGCCCCCTCACTTTGCAAAAGAGCCCCAACAGTGCACATTAGGACATTGTGAGCGACAATGCCATCGTCGACACATACCGATTTGGGTGGCATGTGGGGATGTGACCCAGGGGCGTGTCATAGCCCCTGAAGGACAACGAAGCTTTGACTTGGCTTAGGACTAAGCAGAGAGAGTTCTTTCGAAGCCTCAACTTTCCATCCAGAAACGTGTTCACAGCAACCAATTTGCTTTCAAAGACATTTATTTGGCAGTCGCTGTCGTTTGAGTCTGGTTGTTGAAAAGGGTAATTCAACACTCTTGTCCTATGAGAAATGCGAATAATGAAAACGCCTCTACCAACAGCTGTAATTTTCTGCTGCAGAGTAGACGAATGCCTTCAGACTGCACCAAAAATTAATGCTAGATCCCGGGGCGCTATGAGAACAGCTGCCACGGAGAAAAATGCCCCTGGAAAAACGAGCCAGACTCGTCCAAGTATGAGTTGTGGTTGCGTTAAACATCAGCTCTTCAGGACACAGCAGATTGATTATTTAGGTGTAATAATTACGAGCTATATAAGGTACACGTGGGTATAATCGTAATAATTTTATTTGCCGGTAAATCCAAGTAAAAACAATTTTTTAATAGAAATGACTGGAATAACGTTCTAGCAGATTTGGAAAAATTACATAGATTTAATTCCTTTATATTTGACCTTAGAACAGCCATACACCCTAGCCTGTGAAATGCACCACACGTAAAAGACATTTAAAGCAGGTTCACTAACATTGCGTCTGCCATTGGCTTGAGTTACTCAGATGAGGTGAGTACACAATGCTAATTCTTAGTACTGGGCCAACTCTCGAAGTTCACATAGGGCAGGCCATAACAAATATAAACAAGCATTGGCATAGCCAATAGGTCTCGCCTTTGGGACCTTATAAGTGTTTGGCCACACAACAGTTAATGTTGTTGCACCCAGGATATTGTGCTGCATAACTAAATACTTATAGGTCCAAAAGCGAGACCTATTGGCTATGCCAATGCTTGTTTTGTTTATTTCAGCAGGATTACTTCTGGTGGGACTTCTAGTGTCACTTTTTGTCTATATTAAATTAGCTTCACACACTCCCTTTATTGCTGGATTTTGAGACTCTTCACAGCCTGGACCCAGAGCACAAGAAACCATGGGGCTGCTGCAGGAGCCTTGCTGTCACTGGAGGGGGCGTGGCCAGCCACAGTCATTTGCATAGCCAGAAGCCTCTGCGGCAAACACCCGATTCATTACTGCAGGTGACACAGGCGTTTGTTTAATAGTAGAAGGAGCGCCTGTAGGTGTGCACACACAGGCATTCATGGGGGTGACTGGTACGTCACCGGTGTAAGGTCACCCTACCAGGAGGAAGGTATATTTTTATGATCAAGGGCGGACGGCACTCAGAATGATCGTTTGTTCGCAGCTGCGCACTGTCCGTGTGTCACGCGCACCCCGAGTGGCCGTGACGCCGGGAGGCGAACACTGTAATTTTTGAAGGGTTTCTGCACAAGAAGCTCCGTGTGTGGGTGAAAATAACGGATTCGAGATCGGGAGATAAATATGTGCAGGTTTGAAATGGGCTGATGTCCATGTGTTTACTCATGAATGCGCGAGGGAGCCGTCATGGGGGCGGTCAGGCCTCCTCGGCCGCTAAGGAGAGGAGCGCCTGCCGTTTCCCTCAGGAAGGCGCCATCACCGCGCGCGCAACACCGGTTGACGTAAGGCGTCACAACGTCACGTGACGCAGAACGAGGCGCCGTGCGTAAGGACTGGCGGGACTGTCGCTGGAGGTCAGGATGCGCCAGAGGAACCTTCAGCGCGTCACTCCTAATCTGCATACCCACAATCCTGTGCGCGCCTAATAAAGCTGCGTTACTTTCATATACATGCAGGGCTCTTTGTGGCATTGAAAACGAGAAAGAGCGGACATTTAAGAACGAGGGGGCCCGAGTATCAGTCCTCAAATTGGAAGGCACGAATCTAGGCACACTACGTTTCTAAGGGAAATTCCGGGTGATTAGTGTATTGTACTACATGTAATGCTTTGGCAGACCAAATAAAGCCCAATAGAGTGACCTTGAATGCTAAGTGTTACTGATGGATCAGAGTCAGAAATGACGCTCAGGCAAGGAAGGGAACAAATGAAGTGATGGACACCGACTCTAGACTGAATTTATGCATTTGGGATCACAAGAGCACAAGTCCCCATGGGGCTGCTGCAGGAGCCTTGCTGTCACTGGAGGGGGCGTGGCTAACCACAAATATTTGCATACCCAGAAGCCCCTGCGGCAAACTCCCGATTCATCACTGCAGCCGACACAGGCCCCTGTTTAATATTATAAGGAGTAACTGTACCAGTGCACACAGAGGCATTCATGAGAATGAATGGCACGTCACCGCTGCAAAGTCACCCTACCAGTAGTAAGTGATATTTTTATCGTGATTAAGCGAACAGATCAACAAGTGCGTGAAATTTTTGTCGGATTCCATTCGCTGATCACGTGCACTTCGAGGGGCCGTGAGAAGCGGAACTAGACCCAATTTTTGGAGGGTTTCTGTACAAGAAACTCCTTGAATGGTTGAAATGTGAGTTTACTGGTGGGCCTGTCCTTTTCGGCAGCTGAGGAGAGGAGCGCCCGCTGCTTCCCTCAGGAAGGCGTCACAGGTATAGTGTCCTGCCAGGACACAGTCTAGTTGTTTGCAGTGTAACCATAAACTGTACACCCACCCACCCACCACAGACGTCACTGGGTCAGGTGACGCTGCGAATAAAAGAACCCGAGCGCACGTGCTCGTGGCCAGATCTACTATCCCCTAACTGGTGTCCTGCGTCTCATTCCTTTCACCATGCGGGCCTAGGGCCCCAACATTACATTGGCGACGAGGTCGGTAGTGAAGCCCGTGCGTGCCACTGCCAAACATCCTGGAGAAAGGGGGAGAGAGCTGCCCGCCTAGAAGGCACCCCCTGCACCACGGCGCGACGCGCCGAGAGGCCCGCGGGGCGTGTGCTAAGCCCCGGGCCGACACGACTGAGGAGGTGACCGGGAGCCGACCCCGCACCTCGTGAGGTGTCCCTGCCAGGAGGCGAAGAGAGAGCCGTGCGGAGCCTACCCGCATCGGCCGCAACACAGTGACCCACCGGTGCCGAGCGGACCGCCCAGTGCCCACCTGCGACGGCCGCGAGGCAGAGACCCCCACCGGAGAGGTGCACCGGCCGGGCGGAGCCCACCCACCACGACCGCGACAGAGCATCAGGCCTGCCAGCCGAAGGTGAGCCCCAGGGGCGAAGTGACTTTCATGAACTATGCCCAAAGTATAAGCAGGACCAGCGTAGCCCACCCGCGGCATGCCCGAGTCGTCCCCTGCCCCCGCCGCGTGTGTGACTGGAAGCGGTGGGGCCCAGAGACGAGCGACGGCGTGGGGGAATGTGTGGCCAGACCCGCAACTAACATAAACAACGAGGGGGAGGGAGCGGAGTAGCTAACCGCCTCCCGACCCCCCTCGCAACGTGGTCCGATTGAGCAGCGCCAGCGGAGCTCACCCGCGGCCTGCGAGAAGCATGGCAGGTCTCCGCCGCGCAGCATGTGCTAGTTGAAGCTGCTGCGGCGGGAGACCGGGGAAAGTGAAGCCTGCCGCACCGGACAATCACCAGCGTCTACATAGGCAGAGCCAGTGGAGCCCACCCGCGGCCTGCCTCGAGCGCCCCCGCCCAGGGAGGAGTGACGGGAGCGACGCGCTCCCCCGCCGGAGGAAAGCTCCAAACACCCCCCCCGTGCGAGGATTGCCGTGGCTGCCGCAGGCGGGGAGGGAAAAGCAGAAGAAGGCAGCGCCTGGAATGCGGCCAGCACCGCCAAGACACAAACTTCCAGTGTACACACCCCCCCCCTTCCGGCAGCGTGTGGACCAAGAAGCTGCTGCGGGGAGGCGGGAGAGCGACAGGAGGGCTCCCCAGCCGAGGAGCGGAGTCCCTGTGAGCGGCCAGCGCCGCCGATGTTAAAGTTGAAAACACACATACAAACGTCAAAGTGCATGCGACAAGGAGCATTCCCCCCCCTGCACATATCCACAGAACTCACCATCATGCCTGCACCATCCTGCCTCAAAAAGTATAATGAAAATAAGAGAGACTCACCAGGTCACAGCAGCAGCTCCTGCCCCCTCATGTGCACCGAGATAATAGAGTGCTCAACAAGGGAAGACAGTCGTGAGCAAGGAGGAAGCAGGCATCACTGCCACCCAGTGGCCAAAAGGAAAAGCGCACCTGCCACCAGGAGAAATAAAACAAGCATTGCACAACACAAGATAAATCAGCAGCAGTAAGGGGCAACAGACTGAGTAACGCCCCAAGGAAAGCATCCAATCTCACGCAGCAAGCAAGTGCGCAACAGCGCAGAAGACACCCACACACACCAGCAAGGAGTCGGCAGATGCCACTTCCAGCGCAACGTGGGAAGAGGCACGAACGCCTCAGCGAGAACTCAAGCACTGACAGAACGTCTAGAGGGAAACGACTGCCAAGCACTGGAAGAACGTCCAGGGAAAAGACTGTTGCGATCAAAGGACGGAGAGAGCAACGACGCCTTGTGGCCACAGGTGTTCACCGCAGCATCAACTACTCCCGCCAACGGTCCAAAGCAGCAAGTCCCTGACAACAGCCAAAGCAGCAAGTACCCAACGACTCGCAACAGGCGTCCAAGAAATCCACGCACCAGACAGCACCAGTGCAAGCCCGCAACAACACAAGGAGAAACTGAGCAAACCGTGTGCAGCAACACTGCCACGCTCAAACGACGCCACGTCAATACGCAACCTCCTGAGGACAAAAGGGAGACTGCGCAGGAACGCGCCAGAAGCACAGAACCGTACCACAAAGTGCAAGAACGTGACAGGAGCGCAAGAACTCCACACCCGCACGCCAGAACCGCGCAGCACTGCGCCGGAACGTATCAAGAGCGCCAGAGTGACGCTGCACAGCGACACGCCAACGCCACGGGACAGAGCACAAAAGTCCCCAACGGAGACAGCGATGTCTCACAGCAACCAGAACGCCATCGTCAGCACGCATGGAGGCATGCACCAGGAGCGGTGATGCAACCCTCCTCCGCGCAGACAAAGCGCGCCAACGCCAAAACACCGTGACGGTGAATAGCAACCACAAAGAAAATAGCACAGCATTGTCATGTATTCCTAAAGGTTCTGAATCGATCCCCCTATTCCTGACCCTATTTTGGTTAAACTAACTATCAAGTTAACTAACAGTCAGCCCATGAGGCAAGAAAAACCCCCATGATGCAGATACCGTTATCTGACGCAGTCACACTACGGCACAGGAACGTGTTATCTGATTAGGTCATAACGCTTGAGATCTAATTAGACAAGCGACATTCCTCCAGCCCCTGATAAGGCATACGACGTTCTCATAACAAATCAAACCTATGACAACCTGGAAAATCCGTGCGGCCATTGTTTTGATTTCACAGAGAACTTCAGTAAAAGAATGTGCTAACGAGCAAGTCGTATGACATCTTTATTGACGTATCTATGTCCATCCTTACGTCAATCTCGGCACCTTAAAGGTATAAATATTGCCGATCTTGCCCTATGCAAACACACGCGTGGTGACGAGACGGAGCAGCCATACTTGCCGAAGCCCAGAAGCAGAGCAGACCCCGCTGGCAGCAGCCCCGCCTTCCTGACGCGCTGAGAGACGCGCTGCTATCTCCTGCCGAGAGACCCAGCACCGGCGCTTTCGGGCAGCCCTCGCAGGCAGCCTGGAATATCGAGAGCAGAGAAAGAGATACCATTCCTCATTCATCCTAACTTCCAGGTACAGAACTGAATAACCCCTCACAGAGAATTCTTTAGTTATTCACTTGGTAAAAACAAACTTAACTTAAACTGTAACGTTCTATTCCCGCCCACGTATTAGACTTAGGTCAGGTACACGGGGTAGGCGTATTTAGAAACACCAGTTGAGTACGTTTAGTCAAATGTATATGTGTATGTAAATATATTTTATTCATTTTAAAACATCATATGGCTTAGAAACCATATCAATGTTTTTACAGTATTATTTTATACTATTGCTTCTAATGTATGCACTTTACTTAACTATAAGTATTGCAATAATATCGATCCATTTCTCTTGTACGAGAAAAGAGACTGATCAATAAATAACACCTTTTTATTGAACACGCCCGTCTCTTCCTTTTCTCTACAATCTGATGAGACTAAGAATGCACGTACTGACTGAGTAAAATAATTGCCTTGTGCTCACACGACTCTGGAGATACACTCTTGATTAGGGGAGAGCAAAGTTGTCATGTTCTATGGTTGTCAGAAACTAAATCCCTTCTTGTCTAATCAGGGAAGTTAAGTCCTACTTGAACATTCGAGAAAGTTTCTAGCGAACTCTGAGCTAAGCTGGCAAACCCAAAATTTAAGTCTAGTATCGACAGTAGTAGACCTAGTTAACGTCTGGTCTAGGCCTTTACTGCTGTAGGTATTATTCCAATGCGCAGAGCCTATTGGGAAGATAGGAACTACACTACATGGCGCCCAACGCGTTTGGAAAGGGCGATAAAACTAACGTAAGACATTTAGAGTAACTCAGTCGTGCTTTCTCACTCAGACCCCTTTTCCCACATACTCCAAAGACTTCTGGAGTGGGTGAAAGGTAATATCCGCCAGACCTCGCAGGAGGGAACTCCTATGTATGGTTCTTGGTATTGTCAACGTTGAAGGATAACAGTTCCAAAATATTGTGCATCTAATCTCTGTTTCCATAAGAAACCTGATCTGCAAACAAACATAATACCATCCTGTCGGTAAAATGGGAGACAGTGATGAAGAAAGAGAGGCAGTTAGATTAGCAGCTGAAATAGCAGCAGCTGATACTGCACTACAGGATGCAGACGCGGATATAATACTCATTCCGGTCAGCAAAAGGAAATCTATAACCTTAAAACTCATAGAAAATGGACTGACACCTAGAGGTGGCACAGTCATATTCGTAATTGAGGCACACGAATATCGGCAGACAGAGGTATACTATTCATGGATACATTTTCCAGCAGCAAATGCTGTAACAAAGTACTGCCACTATTACAAAATAGAGGTACCACCTGACATTTACACTCCTTTCGAGGAGGTGGAAGTACCACTCAAATTCCAAGAGCATTTGCTCTTATTTGATGGCGCCCTAAAACATAAAAATCACATTACCAGGCTCGGTCCTTTAGGTAGACCAAGAGCAACGTGGCCGGTCTTAGCCGGATACACACCACACCCAGACAACGAAGGGATGTCTACAGGAGAGCTGTTAATACAGCTAAAACAATTACTAAAAATTCATAGACAATTAGTCCAGTATGTAATGCGGACTTCAACAATTCAGCCAGCGATTAAACTTCCACAGCTGACCCCTCACCAGGGGAACACAAATAAAATCACACCACAGAACATCCAATCCTGCCTAGGTAAAGTACCGGCTAAACGGGAACAAATACCATTCTGGTTGGCACAGAAAATTACCCAAATAGAGGCGGTGTTTCCTGACACCACCCCATTAGAAAAACACAGGATTCTGACTATATGTCTCCCAATGGGAATCGCACCACACATAGAGGACTGTGACACTTGGGGTACAGTCTTTGCTTCCATCTACACAAAAACGCACGGTGTTCCATCCATTTCGGTGATACCAGATGTGCTAAAACAAATTCAAGACGAATACGGTCCAGAACCTGCTTTAACTCTTGGTATGAAATTACTAAAAGACTTCAAGCAGGTCTCGGCTATATTATTAGCCAACATAAAAGGTGAAGCAGCAAACGTGGCGATCCGCCAGAGGTTAAAAGAGACAGATATAGCAGACCAACCAGCTGAAATTGCCAGAATCATAGAAAAATCCTATGAGGAACTAGGTAGAGATAGTTTAGGTGGGATACCAGTAAAACCGCAACTGACTGAAAGTCCAGAAAAATTATTTTTTAATAATAATTCACCAAAAAAGAACTGGGATGGAAACAAACAATCCAATCCTAAAGAAAAGAAATTCCAGTCCAGAGGAAGGTCTCCTAGGCGAAGAGAAAAATCTCCAAACCGAAGACAGAGGTCACCGCAGAGTGACCCCTCTGGGAATAGATATAACCTTAGAAATAGGGATAATATTAAAAAACCTGATAGATATCAAGACATTGATACGCGTCCCTCTCAATCTTTTCAGACTTCCTCGCAGAAATCAGAAAGAAGAGGACGATCAGAACAAAGAGAAGAGCACGCCAAGTCCAAAGACAAGGAACCTGCTCAGCTAAAAAAGAAATTACAATTTCCAAAAAAGAAGGTAGCCAGTATCAAGGTAGTTAACAATGCCGAGAATACTGAGGACACAACTGAAAAACGGAGAGTGGGCTCAGACAATGCTAGACAGCGCAGCAGAGGTGAGCATAGCTTGCAAAGTCCTTATGAATCATCTGGAGACAGTGGACACGAATGAATATCTTCAAGTGGAAACTGCGGACACCAGAGTTAGCAAACCCCACAAGATATACGAGATAACATTACGTATAGAGGGAGATAAGACTAGGAAAATAAGGGGACTATTTTGGGATAACCTCTCCAAGGGTTATGACATCCTTCTAGCTGAAAAGGACTGGCCACCAGAGTTTGTCAGGGAGTGCCCTCATGGCGAAGAAGTAATTATGCCTGCCTTCTCAAATCAAATTCCAATTCATAAAAAATACACACTTGCTAGAAGTGGGCAGTGGCTCTAGCACCTGCTTTATATAAAAATCATGTAGGATGGGATGAGGATTCTCCTCCTCACAAAATCCAGTTAAAATTACAACCTACTGCACAAAGGCAGTACCCAATTAAGCAAGAAGCTAAAAAACAGGTAAATGAAATACTAGATCAGCTAGAATACCAGGGGGTGATTGAAACTTGCACCTCACAAATGAACAACCCTTTGTTTCTGGTCTCCAAACCAGACAATTCATATCGTCTAGTTTTGGATTACCGACACCTTAACACATGTTGCAAAACTTTTGCAGTGCAAAACTCACACAGTGCTGCACTAATGAATAATATAGTGCGCAAAAAATACAAAACAACCTTGGACATCTCCAATGGATTCTTTTGTCAAAACATAGCACCAGAGAGCAGATATTTAACTGCATTTTCAGTAAATGGCACTCAAAAACAATTCTGTCGGTTAGCCCAGGGGTACAAGAACAGCCCGGGGGTATTCTCAGCGAGAGTAACAGAATTACTACAACTATATGATGATGAAGCATTATCTTATGTCGATGACATTTACTTAACAGATGATGACTTGGAGACTCACTTGAAAAGAGTGAACACCATAATACTTGGGTTCGCAGCAGAGGGTTACAAATTCAACTTTAAAAAATCCAGAATTGCCCATCTGACAGTCCTATTCTTAGGATATGAGTTATCAAGTGAAGGTAAAAGCCTGGCTGACAATTTCCTAGAGAAATGTGCCGTAATCCAAGCACCTAAAACACTAAAAAACCTACAGTCAATTCTAGGCTTCCTAAATTTCGGAAGAACATACATTGCAAATTACGCAGAAAGGGTCAAACCCCTTTATGATCTAATTAAACCAGACTTTAAAAGATCCAATTGGACTCAAACACACACAGAAATTTTGAGATCCTTACAAACAGACATGCTAATTAAAACACAATTAGAAACACGTGATAACACACGCAATCTTGTGATTCGAGTCATCCCAGGGAGATGCGGATTCACATACCTGACCTCTAATGAGGGAGAAAAGGTACCAATTGCATTCAAATCACACTTGTACACAGAAGCTGAACAGAAATTCAGCAAAAAAGAAAAAATTGTTCATGCAGTTCAAACCGCAATAGCTAGAGAAAAAGACATAGCTGACGGTAGACATATCACAGTCAGAACAGCAAAATCAGCCTTTGAAGCATTAACAACACCGTGGAATTTACCAACAACAGCATTGAATCCGGAATGGATACAATGGGTGAATTCTATCACAACGGACAAAGTGTACTACTACTTTGATCCAGAACTAGAAGAATTAAAAAATCTAGAATATGAAAAAACATACCCTCTGCCATCCGACATTCTGCCTCTACGACATTACGCCTGTGTAATCTATACAGACGGACATGCTCAACCCTCCGTTTGGGGAGAACAAGCATACAACCCCACATGTGAGATTACAAAAGAAGTGTGGCGCGAAGGTAAATTAAAACCTCTATTAACAAAATCACACTCAGTCGAAACTAATTCAGAAAACCAAACTGAAATAATCGCATTGAAAATGGCGCTAGATAATGCGGATCGCGAATTCCCGACACTTATAGTGTCAGATTCATATTACTGCGTCAAATCATATAACAGCGATTTGCAGACATGGATTCAAAACGGTTACAAAGATGACACAGATGCACCAATAAAGCAGAAACTGCACTGGGAACAAATAGCTCTTTTACAAAAAGAACTACCAAAGACTCACGTGACTCACTCACTGAGTCATCAGCGTGATGGCGTTCACGTTGTAGGGAATTCATTGGCTGAAACAGCCGCAGCGGCAGCCACTAAATCGGCTCCCGTAGTTCGAAAAAAGCGTACATTAAAATACATTGACGGTGAAACAGTGCTGGCAGTGAAAACGTCATCAAAGGGCGACTGCTCAGCGTTACCGATCAACTATCCACTCAATTATACATACATAACTGATGCAAACAATGTTCCTTTTGCTCGAATCCCTGGAGTGGGGGATAGGGCAATTCCAAACATGGAACATAGGTTAGGACTAATAATAGCGGCACACGAAGGGCTTGCTTCTATACATGCTGGCGTCTCAGCCACAGTATCATTATTAAAACAGAGATACTGGTGGCCACAAATGAGAAGACAAACGAGGAACTATGTTCTAGCATGTGAAATATGTCAAAAAATGAAAGTATCAACGGTGAGACGTCCAGCGCAGACGCCCCTTCTAATCTCGGATAAACCATTAGCCTGTATTTATCTAGACCACTGCGGTCCCTTACAAAGGGATGGTAACTATAAATATATCTTGGTCGCAGTGGATTCATGCACGAGATTTATATGGATGTGGCCCCAGCGAACGGCTGACGCCAGAACTGTTATAAAAGATTTGCGAGTCTTTATCGGCACATACGCAATTGGCATGCTGCATTCGGACAATGGTCCTGCTTTTAGCTCTCGGGCTTATAAGGAGGCCATGGTCAGCATGGGCGTGCAATTGCGGTACTCTTGTCCATTTCACCCTGAGGGAAACGGAATTGTTGAAAGAAAAAACCGTGACATAAAGCAATCTATAACGACAAAGGTATTAGGTTCGGGAGCTGGGTGGGTCAAACATCTAATAAGTGTCCAACGTAGTCTCAATAACTTGCCAAGAAATTCTCTGAAGGGATTCAGTCCGTACGAATTATTATTTGGAACTAGAATGATTATCTCTGACCTCGACAGTCAGACTTCAGTGGTTAAAGAAAAAAGCTTTGATGTCAAAGACCGTTTGGCTATTTTGCAGGACTTAAACAAAACAAGAAAAGACCTGAGCAACATAAAGTTGAAACAACAGCCAACAACCACTGAAGAACCACCACCTGTCCCAGCAAGACCTGTCTGGATTCCAAAAGTCGGGGATCTAGTCAGGGAGAAGATCGCGGTAAAGAAGGAATTTGGGCCTTCTTACAGAAAAGCAGTTCCTGTCTTGTCTGTCAACGGGACAAGATCAGTTGTACTACCGCCACTTGCTGGTAAAAAGGAGAACCGAGTTGTATCCATCGACCTGGTAAAACCACAACATGTGGCCGATAACAAACAGTAGGCCAAGTGGACTCCCAATAAGTAGCAGAACACCAAGGTTTGCTACCAGTACAGAGGTCCTAACAAAGAGGCTCATCACATTCGAAACGCCTACAGAAGAACAACAAGGACTATGCAGCAATGCAATAGAACTCAGACCTCTGAAAACCCAAATAAAAACATTTAGCAGAGACACACCAATCTATAATGAAGTACCAAGTGAAAATGCAAGAAACAAAAATCCTGAAGCAATTGGAACAATTGACAGAACTGCATCCGGCTACTTCATAAACTTCGATGATTCTTCTGAAGGCTTCAGTGAATCAAAGACACAGCCATCATCAAAATCCTTTAAAGACAAAGCTAAGGAACTTTTGAAACAACTGAAAGAAACATATCTGATTTCTCCATGGATTGAATTTTGGGTGGGTTTTGGTGCATTTATCCTCATACTTTGGCTCATCATGGTATTTACTTTGGGACGCTTCATTGAGGGAAAATATGCTAAAATGGACACAGCAAGTCAGAACATCAACTTGATCCTCAAACCACAAACATCCTCACACGTCGAGAAAAGAGAACTTTCTTCAGCCAACTTCACAGCCAATCCTATACCTGGTGGGGTAGCATGGGACAACACTGACTATGAAATTTATGGTCCGGTCGAGATCCTGAAATATCCACACCAAATTAAGATCTCCTTGAGTGACTTTGTGAAACCAAACTCATTTGCTGATGATTGGGACTTCGAAAGCATTAACAACATGATGTCTGACTTAGTAATGTCTTACCAAACATGATTATTTGCAGGGTTCAACAAATTATGATAGTATGTATTGCTATAACCACTATGGTAACCATTTTCTACATAAATCTGCACAACCTAGAAATGTTTTAAATTATAATCAATGGGAACATTGTGCTACGCCTCCAAAAGGGAGCTCAAGAACCGTTTACGACAAATATTCATATTTTTTAGGTTTTAACACAAGTAATGCTGAAACATTTTATTTTAAATTGTCAAACAA
This sequence comes from Lissotriton helveticus, assembly GCF_964261635.1. Classification (NCBI taxonomy): domain Eukaryota; kingdom Metazoa; phylum Chordata; class Amphibia; order Caudata; family Salamandridae; genus Lissotriton; species Lissotriton helveticus. Next base: position 620,134 of record NW_027612057.1, on the reverse strand, counting down.
GACAGGAACCAAAACCATGATAACCAACACAAAATTGTTATATTCAGACTCATTTTTCGAAAAAATGAATACTTTTGGATTTGATTATTGGGACAAAAATGTTGATTTGAAAAGTGTTTGGGGTACAAAAGAATGGCAAGTACAGGGTATAGAAGCTTTGTTTAGAGCCTGCATGATCCCAGAACAAATGATATTTTTAAATGACACTGTTCAACAAACCACCTGTCTTGGCTTAGCCAAAATCAAAGATTTAAATAAACCGTCTATTCCAAAGCCAATAATGTTTAGCAATAACTCTGATACAGATGAAGAGATAGACGTAAACCATATATTAAACCAAAACAGAACACATCCTGATTGGAAACAATGGTTGATCTGGCCCACAGATACTAATAACTGTCAAGACAGATTCCTGAACAAAACACAGGGTTTCAAAATGACCAGGCCAGACCCTAGATATCCCCAAAGACATCACCCAGGGATAATAACAACCTACAGTGTGGGCAAATTATGCCTTCAATGGCTACAAACTTCCACACTGCCTGAAATTAAGCAACACCTAACTTTACTTACTGATGGTGCTGACTTGCGTGATTTCATACTGGGACCACGCAAACAGCGTCAAAAGCGTTTCATAGCAGCCTCTGTATATGCAGCATACAATGAGGCCTGGAAGGTTACTCAAATTGAAACAGCAGAAAGAATACGGGAAATTGACCGTATTAATTTGGAAAAATCACTTTCTGTAGTGGACAATGGGTTAATGACTCTGTCCTCCAGAATTTTTTCTTTGGACAGCATTGTGTCTTCAGCAATCGACATATTATCGCAAGACTTACTGTTATTACAACATGGTCAGTCACAATTGCGTTCTATTGTACAGCTTGGCTGGACGTTACAAAATCTGCGTTCAGGCTATGTGCCTTGGCGTTTAATCAATACAACGTCATTATTCCAAATCTTTAACCTTACTGATAGACAAATCAGTATGGCGCAAAAGGGTGCTGATTATACAATCTTGAGCATTGAAAAACTAGAAAGATTACCAATGACAATGTCAGAACGACCTGTCAGTGAATGGATAATCCACGGAATCATAAATATTCCAATCTCAACCTTCAGGTTTCAATACTGCCAAAAATATATACAGGCTGGCATGTACGAGAAATTGGGAAAGGGGTACCTTAAAACAACATGGAACCTGCCCTATTCACATGCATGTGTCAGTAATAAAGGACAGAAAGTGTTTCTTAGTGGCAACAATTGTGCGATGTCACTAAGCGGCACGCTTCTGTGTAACGGAATTAGTTTGCATGGAGCCTGTGAAGGGAATTCATACAACCTTTCATGTCACCAGCAAGGCGCACCTGCAACTGAAATAGAACCATTCTTTCAAAGACTCTATAATGGGAGTTACATTCTTATTGTAGACCGCAGATGTTGTAGTCTTATGCCCGGGACTCCTTATCTAGTAACTACGACTGCGAAGGTCAAGTGCTGTGGACGTTCCTTGTTCCCCAGCTCCTTTCCAGACAGGGAGGCAAGGGCATGGCCCAATTTGAAAATTACTTCTATTCGAATAGATACTTTAAGCAGAATGAAAACAGTGCTTCTTCAGACGCCTACCAGGCTCACGTCATCAAAAGAAACGTATGATCTACAAGTCGCAAGGACGACTGCAGAGATACATACATTATTATCAACTAATTCCCCCGTACATTTCGCGGAAATCCTGAGCGAAATCTTAAATATTTCTGATACCACTGGGGTCTCAAAGTTATTTAAGACAGTATTTTCGATGGCATTAACACCATTCAAAGCCATACTGGGTATTTTTCCAGATTTTGTCCATTCGATTTTTGGCGGACTTCCCCTGATCCTGGGACTAATTGCAGGAATCCTATTCTTAGTCCTTATTTTTCGTTATGGCAACCCATGTCACAGACCAAACTCTCGCGACAATGGAAGAAACAATCCTAGCCATTGGATACCGGGACCGGATATCAAAAATCCTGGGACTCTCCCGGCTTAGAGACCTGAACATGACTTGGTTTCTATCATTTCGACCAATGTGGCAAAGATGTGTTTTACCTGTATTAAGGTGTCTGCTATGCGGAGAAGAATGCGTGTTAGACACCTGTCTGACGCTACAATCGGATGCGCCAGTGGATGCAGATACATTGTTGGTTCCTACCAAGGTTCACGCTTTGTGCTGTCCTCAAAGGCTGCCAATCCTGATGACGGCATTCGTGGAATCTTCACCACTACGATTGAAGAGTAGTGAAGTTCAAGATGAAAGCAGCATCGATCAGGTACGACCTTCTGTCAGCAATGCGAATCAGAATGTCAATGGAGACAATCATGCGCATGAATGCATGATTACACCTATTTCCGACTTAGTGGAACTTTCCCATGAAGCTGTTGACAGTTTTTTCGAAAGCCTAAATGATATGATGTTCTCTCCAGAACAGAAATAGAGACTTTTGAGCAAGCTCGCACACGGCGTTCCCTGAATTCGGCCTTCAACTTTAAAAATAAGGTCACATGAACAAATTTCCCTCCAGTTCACGGACAGCAATTTTTTAGCAGCCCCAAATTGATTTTTACAAAATTTCGGGACACTATCTTCTGCTTAAAGTAAGAAACTATTCCTAGAGAACTAAGATTTCTATTTTTAGATACTTTATAGACTTTAGCTGCCCGCTGGTATGTTCACAACTATTTTATTATGTGATGGAATGGTCTCGAACTTTCTTTCTGTATAGCCATATTGAGAGCCATTTCATGTGTAATTCTCATATACAAATGCGTTTACTTTAGCATTATTATACAGCGTGAGTGCATACAATATATATGTCTGCAAATTTGCAGTATATTTGAAAAATTCCGAAATGCATTTATGTATTTTGGGGTGGTAAGGTATACACTATACTCTATAGTATGTTGTACTATGTTATACTATGCATAGATTAGTAAATATGACCATAGTTAGCGTGGAGTGGGTGTCATGTATTCCTATAGGTTCTGAATCGATCCCCCTATTCCTGACCCTATTTTGGTTAAACTAACTATCAAGTTAACTAACAGTCAGCCCATGAGGCAAGAAAAACCCCCATGATGCAGATACCGTTATCTGACGCAGTCACACTACGGCACAGGAACGTGTTATCTGATTAGGTCATAACGCTTGAGATCTAATTAGACAAGCGACATTCCTCCAGCCCCTGATAAGGCATACGACGTTCTCATAACAAATCAAACCTATGACAACCTGGAAAATCCGTGCGGCCATTGTTTTGATTTCACAGAGAACTTCAGTAAAAGAATGTGCTAACGAGCAAGTCGTATGACATCTTTATTGACGTATCTATGTCCATCCTTACGTCAATCTCGGCACCTTAAAGGTATAAATATTGCCGATCTTGCCCTATGCAAACACACGCGTGGTGACGAGACGGAGCAGCCATACTTGCCGAAGCCCAGAAGCAGAGCAGACCCCGCTGGCAGCAGCTCCGCCTTCCTGACGCGCTGAGAGACGCGCTGCTATCTCCTTCCGAGAGACCCAGCACCGGCGCTTTCGGGCAGCCCTCGCAGGCAGCCTGGAATATCGAGAGCAGAGAAAGAGATACCATTCCTCATTCATCCTAACTTCCAGGTACAGAACTGAATAACCCCTCACAGAGAATTCTTTAGTTATTCACTTGGCAAAAACAAACTTAACTTAAACTGTAACGTTCTATTCCCGCCCACGTATTAGACTTAGGTCAGGTACACGGGGTAGGCGTATTTAGAAACACCAGTTGAGTACGTTTAGTCAAATGTATATGTGTATGTAAATATATTTTATTCATTTTAAAACATCATATGGCTTAGAAACCATATCAATGTTTTTACAGTATTATTTTATACTATTGCTTCTAATGTATGCACTTTACTTAACTATAAGTATTGCAATAATATCGATCCATTTCTCTTGTACGAGAAAAGAGACTGATCAATAAATAACACCTTTTTATTGAACACGCCCGTCTCTTCCTTTTCTCTACAATCTGATGAGACTAAGAATGCACGTACTGACTGAGTAAAATAATTGCCTTGTGCTCACACGACTCTGGAGATACACTCTTGATTAGGGGAGAGCAAAGTTGTCATGTTCTATGGTTGTCAGAAACTAAATCCCTTCTTGTCTAATCAGGGAAGTTAAGTCCTACTTGAACATTCGAGAAAGTTTCTAGCGAACTCTGAGCTAAGCTGGCAAACCCAAAACTTTAAGTCTAGTATCGACAGTAGTAGACCTAGTTAACGTCTGGTCTAGGCCTTTACTGCTGTAGGTATTATTCCAATGCGCAGAGCCTATTGGGAAGATAGGAACTACACTACAGCATGACAACTCATGCCCAAGATGAAAGCCGACCACCCAGTCTGGTCACCAAGGAAAGAAAAGCAGCAACAGAGAAGATCGCGACAAACGGTCCAGTCCGAGAAGAGAAGAGCACCATGCTGGAGAGCTATGCCCAAACCAGAAAGAAACAGGTGGAGTGCACGCCGCCTGGGGAAGACTGGTCGGGAAGGCCAACGACAGCAAGAGGACCAGACCACGTCGCAAGAAGGAACATGGAAAGGAAGGGCGCGACACCATAAAGAAAAGGAAGAAGGGACAGGAAGACACGACGACAGGTCTAGTCATCAAGCCAAGTGAAGACAGTGTCCTACCACATGGACAAGACCAAGGGGACGACATGTAGAGGGCCCGCTACATGGAGAAGCCTGGTTAGCATGAGTAAGCAAGAAAGAAGACTGGACCGCGTTGAAGAAGAGAACGTAGAGGAAGAATGGAGTATCACAACATCACTCCACAGAGGAAGAGAGAGAACCACAGCACACAGGAACATCGGTGCTGTCCAAGGAGCATCGTAACAGTCAGCACACAGGAACATCAGTGCTGGACAAGGAACATCGCAACATCCGTGTGGATCCCAGTAATCCTTACAACCTGCATTCGAGGAGACCAACCACTGAAGAACCGCATGGGTGCCCCGTGAACCTGAAGTTTGCCGAAGCAGAGCATACCCGAGCACTAGACAATCCACCCTTGTGGACTACACACGCAGCGACCCGCACAGCCCACGCGATCATGTGGCAGTCCAGGGGACAAGGGCCTCGGCCGCATGTCCTGTGAGAGAGGAATCCGGATGGGAGAGGTGCAGCAGCGGCAGCTCCACGACAGGCAACAGGAAGCATGAAGGCCCCAGGTAAACACCTGGCACCGAGAAACGGTCTGGTGAAGACACTGAACCCATGTCCTAACAGCAAGACCATCCTGGCGGATGACATCAACACCCCCGAGGACATCATGAGAGACTTGGCGGTGAGTCCGTTGGCAGTTCGGCAGCGACGCCTTTGCGCGGCTCATGCGAAGCCCGCACGGTCCACCCGGTCCCATCGTGTCCGGCAAGAGGGTCCTCCCAGCGTCTCTAGTGAGAGAAGAGTCAAAGCAGTAGAGGCCAGTCTTCGAGGCTCCAGTGAGAGAGGAGTCCAGCAAGGAAGGCAAGTCGGGAGTTACTTGGCCGGACGGAGGTGTGAAGGCATCAAGATCAGCAAATCCAAAGAAAGACCTCTCGTGCCATAGTCGTCTCCTACAACCAACAAGCGTTGTCATCCACTGGACTGGGAATACCTGCGAGACCCCTCAAGGGTCACACCCATTCTGCTCCCGATGCTCCAAGTGATGAACACTGTATATAAGCGTCAACACAGCAAGAAAAGGATGATCTGAAGTACACCGCCGAGGTGAAGCTCATCTGACTGACTTTGTAGTCCTGGAACTTTCAACATTCTCCCAGCTGATCGCCTGAAGAAGATCTGTTGGGGCTATCAAATGTTATTGTTCTGTTTTCTTGCAGGTTGGACATTCGCTTTTCCTTTCATTAAAGTTTGGGAGGAATGTAGTGTCCTGCCAGGACACAGTCTAGTTGTTTGCAGTGTAACCATACACTGTACACCCACCCACCACAGACGTCACTGGGTCAGGTGACGCTGCGATAAAAGAACCTGAGCGCACGTGCTCGTGGCCAGATCTACTATCCCCTAACTGGTGTCCTGCGTCTCATTCCTTTCACCATGCTGGCCTAGGGCCCCAACATTACAACAGGGTCACGTGACGCAGAACGAGGCGCCGTGCGTAAGGACTGACGCGCGCCTGCGGGAGTGCAACGCTCCCTCCTGACGCTAGAGGTCAGGAGGCTCGAGAGGAAGAGTCACCGCATCACTAGCAATCTGCATACCCACAATCCTGTGCGCGCCTCATAATGCTGCTTTACTTTCATACTAAATGCAGGGCTCTTTGTGGCATTGAATATGATAAAGAGCGGACATTTAAGAATGAGGGGCCAGAGTATCAGCCCGCTAGTAGGAAGGCACGAACCGTAGTTAGGCACACTACTTTTCTAAGGGAAGTTTCTGGGTAATTTGCTTCTAGTGTGACATCTTATTAAGCATTGGAAACATCAATAAACTCCATAAATGAAATTAGTATCCTTTACAGAATGCTTGGTAGTGGCCGCCTCGCGACTAAAAGCAGCAACAACAATAAAGTGGGGAAGAACTGTGATGGGGCAGATTTACAATAACTGGACCATCCCTTTATATCAGCAGGGATGCGCCAATTATTGTGCGCCATGGCTTCGCCACCATGGATGCGCCGCCACGGGGCAAAAACGGCACAGATGCGTGACGCATCTGTGACGCGTCTGTGCCGTAAACGCGGCTCATTGCTGGAGTCACGTCGCAAGCGTGATGCAGCTCCAGCAATGCTCTGGGGGCCCCATCTGTCCAATGCTGCGTCAATCCTTACGCCTGCTTCAAGCAGGCGCAGTGTTTGGACGCAGCATGGACGTAAAAGTGACTCAGTATTTCACTCAGCCACTTTTAGGAGGCGTTCCTGCACCAGAACGCCACCCCTGCGCCGGAACGCCTCCTTCTGGCGCATGGCTTTACAATTTGACGCATCTCCCAGATGCGTCACGTTGTAAATACCCCGCACCATGGTGCATCTTTTGTGCCGCCGCTGTGTCACAAAAGTGACGCAACAGCAGCGTAAAAGAGGCGCATGGGGCTTGTAAATCTGCCCCTTACTCTACAAGGTGGAAATGTAACTTTTTTTGTATAAATAAGAAGGCATATAATCAAGGGCTTATCGCCAAGTTAGCAGCCAAAGTAGCGTGCTAACATCCAATATCACCAATTTCCCTGCGATAGCAACCGCAAAAAGCATCGCCACAGATGAAAACCGTCAAATATCGCTAATGAGATGCAGAGTAGGCGTTCCCGTGCAAAAAGGCGCGACAACAACACTTCTTAACATTCTCAACGACCACCCAAATCGGCCATAAGAACACAAAACATGCGATTAGGAGCGTTAGCAGCAGGAATTTAACACCTGCTCTTACCTGGTGAAAGTCAGACAACAACCTGAACAAGACAGGGAGTGAGAGAAAGAGAAAGAGGGAGAGAGAAAGAGAGGGAGAGAGGGAGAGAGAGAAAGAGAGCGAGAGGGAGAGAGAGAGAGAGAGAAAGAAAGAGGGAGAGAGAAAGAGAGGAAGAGAGAGAAAGAGAGGGAGAGGGAAAGAGAGGGAGAGAGAGCCGACACTGAGGACCCAGGCCTCACTGCTCACCTGCTACCACCGGTGTGTGTCCAACCACGTGCCGGTATACACTGCAGTCCACCAGGTCCCTTATCTGAAACAGAGTCCACAGTCATGAATGGCAGAGTCCATACAGTTGCACACGCCATCATCGCTTGCCCGCCCCTGCGCACACAGGCTGCTGCACCCCAGCCCCTCCCACCGCCCAGCGATAATTGCACGCCCTTGTGCATCCAGGCCTCACTGCTCACCTTCCGACACCGGTGGGCGTCCAAGAGGGCCCACCACGTGCCGGTGCAAGCTTCAAGCCTGGGGCCCGTGCCCATGGCAGCCTCAGCATCATGCAGCCCCACACCACAGGCCACCAGGTCACACACTTGAGTCTGGGTCTTGATTTCGCAATGGCAGAGATCATATCAGTGCACACGGCATCATCGCGGGCTGCACACCTGCTCAGCCCTTTAGGTGCCACTACCTCTGTTTGCCCGAGAGGCAATGCCACGTGACAGTAGGCCCGCACTGCCCGCTGCCTCAGGCCTACACTGCAGTCCAGCAGGCTCACCAAATCCTTACTAGTCCGGACCGCCAGGACGGGGTATCATCGCAGGCTGCACACCCGCTTAGCTCTTTAGGTGCCCCTACCTCAGTGCACTGAAAGTCACCATCCCGAAGCGGTGTGCCTGTGCCAGCCGCAGTGTATCCAGTGCCACCAAGTCTGTGCCCCACAGGTCATGGACCCTTTAGGATTGAGTCTTGTGGTGCGGACACCATCATATCACCTCTGGCACTGGGGAATGTGATGTGGTAGGGCCCTAGTCCCTCATGCATAAATAATAACCACACGGATACACCCAGATAGAGAGTGGAAATGTTGTCCAGCACATGCGTCCTGCCCTTTTAATTGGCAGGGTCCCATGTCCTGTGAAGCATGTCCCGGATGGGTGTGGTGTGGGTGTAAACCATAAACAAAGTAGAATCCACTCTAGTGGTGGTGGTGATCCCTACAGTGGTGGGGAGCACACAGTGTTGTGTTGTGTAGAATACCCCTCACACACCAACAGGCCCCTTGGTGTCATGCTTCATCATCGGGGTCTTCGCACCCCTGTACGGGATGCGGCGTGCTGCGACTTACGACTACGTAGTGAAGTGGTGAGAGGTGAAAGTTAAAAAATACCTGGCTTTAACTTTCACCTCTCACCACTTCACTACTCACACAATAAACCCCCCCCCACACTCACCAACACATAGTTCACTTCAAGTGCTCCTACGTAGTCGTAAGTCGCAGCACGCCGCATCCCGTAGAGGGGTGCAAAGACCCCGATGATGAAGCATGACACCAAGGGGCCTGTTGGTGTGTGAGGGGTAATCTACACAACACTGTGTGCTCCCCACCACTGTAGGGATCACCACCACTAGAGTGGATTCTACTTTGTTTATGTAAATTGCCAGGGTAGATCGAATCCACTTACCCTCTCCCTCCCTCCTTTGTTAAAAACTTGTGGGTGTAAACCAGCCATGAGGGAGTGGCTGTGACATGCTGACAACTAGACCTGTGATCAGCAGATCACTACAGGGAAGACCTGGGACATGAAGCGTTGTTGCCACGCCTGTGAGCGTAAGAGGAGTGGGCTGGCCTGGCGTATGCCAGTCCAACGCAAGGGTGTGAACAATGACCCTGGGGCTCTGGGCGTGATTCCATCCTGGGCTGAACAAGGAAGTAATAAATGCGTGTATCTCTGTTTTAGGGTCGCGCCACCCGGACCGCAATTGGCAAAGTATCTCCCTGTGACCCAGTCCCACAACATGAGCAACATGGACGTAAGGGGGAACCACAGGACGATGCAAACCCCACTCTACATTGATGGCCCGTGGAGGGCCAGCCAGAGTCATTTAGGGAATGACAAGTTCATCAGAAGAGGAAGAGTACAGTCCGCAGTCTGAATGCTGTGGCATTGGTGACCAAACAGAATATGGCAGTCCATGTCGAGGTCCAAGGTGAGTGTCGCAGAGTGTATCGGGGGACCGTGGAAGGTGATGATGTGGAGGGCAGAACCAAGCAGAAACCAGCCATATGGCGGAGATAAATGCTACTGCGTCCTGCTTACCACGAAGGCAGATTCATCCGCATCTTCATCCTCTGCTGTTTCATGTGCCTCACATGTGGGTGGTGCTCTGTCTCAAGCACTGTGTGGCAGTGATACCTCAGGGGCTGGAGGTGGAATGTCTGCCACACTGTGTGTCACGGACACTTCAGGGGGTGGAGATGTGGATGTAGTCGTAGCAGCAGCATATATCATCGCAAGGCCTTGTGGCAGCAATGTCATGAGGAGGGTGTTTAGGGCAATGAGGATCCCAGATACCTCTCGCTGATGTGCAGCCATGGCAGCCGCTCTTTCCACCTGCGTCCGCTCCATGGTCTCCATTATCCTCCGCATGTGTGCCAACACCCGGTTGACATCGCTAGATCCACTCTGACTAGACAGTTGTTCTTGTCTCTGAGTGAGGACTCCAGCGATGTCAGCCATGGATCATTGGAGGACATGGAGCGGACTGGGGGTGTCCGTTAGGGACTGTGAGTGGTCCCTCATAGGACTTAGATACCCACGTATGGTATCTAGTTTGGCTGTCATGCGGTCGAACCCCGCCCGCACCTGTTCAGCCAGTTTCTCCTGGCACCCCAATACACGGTGTTGGAAGGCCAGGTGTTCTTCGTGGGGGTCCGGGGAGGCAGCCGTGGTGGTGCCTGCTGAGTGGTCTGTGCAGGGGGTGGGGTCTCCTAGATGCAGTTGGGCTGCCCTGCTCCTGGAGGTGGGGTGCGGAGGCTGTCAATTAACTCTTGGATGGCGTCTGTGTCGAAGGGTTGGTGGTCCTCTTCATCATCTGAGAACAGAGGTTCTGCCTGCTCTGCAGGAGGTGTTGGTTTTCCCTCTGCAATGTGAAGGGGAGACGTAGTTTAACATTGTGTTCACATGTATGTTGATGCATGGTGATGTGCTCTGCATGTTATGTGTTTGTGCTGCATTTTGGGATAGAGAGGTATAAATGCCTTCAAGGGGATTTGTTTGGAAAACAATTGGTGATTCAAGCTGATTTCAAAGGATAAATTAATGATCCTTACAAGCAATCAATGCAAAAATGAAGTACATATTTGATTCAGTATATAACCTCTATTTGGTCAAGACATATAAACAACATATAAACAACAAACACAAAGGTGTATTGGAAAAATAAAATTTATCAAAAAATTAGAAGGTAAGTGATTTCATATATACAGATGGGAATAATACAGAAATGATTAGGGCTGCAGGTACACAAATAAGTCAATTAATAAGTGACTGAACAGAACCTAAAAACACCTATCCCAAATCAAAATGAATAAAACAGAGCAGGGATGAGATGAAGGTTGACGTTTCGTTCTCCTAAATAGCACTTTCGGAGACCATCTTCAGGACTGATGTCAATTATGAACTGTATATGACCAAATGTAATCTTGATTGCAATGCTGCAAGTCTAAAGAGGTTGTTACTCGATCACGATTTCATGTATGGCGGAGCTACTGGAACTGCTCCTAATTCCGTGTGATGCCCACACCTTTGTAAATTATGGTAGGACGGCTGTAAATTTCAATACCACCGACCGGTAATCTATTGCTCAATATTATACGCACATAATCTAAAAACGAGTGGTATATTCTTCATAGACCATGGAAATTAAATGGGCAGAGAGTCGAGTTGGACCGCAAAGTCGAACAGACTCATATAGATCTTCAAATATTCAGTGTGAATACTCCAGTATCTCCAAGTGATTCGAGGTGAAAACGACAAGCAGCCAGCTGGATGCTCGTCGTTTTCACCTCGAATACTGGAGTATTCGAGGTCCAAGGGGGGAGGGGGCTTTCTGCTTCATCATTTTGCTCGCGGCTCCCATTTCACGGCCCCTCTGCCTGAGAATGAATTGAAAGTATGCCGACCGGACATGTCATGGGGATTGTGGGTAAAAGTGGGGGCAGCTGCATCCGAGGTAGGAGCGAGGCATCGTCGCAGAGGAGGAATCAGGCCGGCGTCTGGGCACTGAGCAGTGAAAAACCCAGGAGCAGCAACCCCCACCCCCCTACCTCCGGAGTCCATCGTTTCATTCTTGTCTCATTTCTGTGCCAGTCCCCTTGCTCAGCGCTCGGTCTTTTCCTGCTCATCCTCCCTCTCTCAGTTTATTCAGTAGAGCTTCACTGGCGTGACTTGTTGCTGACCTATTGATTTTTGCTTAAAATACAATTCCCGTACATTCCATCATTAACATGGAAACTTTTCATAGAAAGAAATGCATGAACTGTCCAGCTTATACCAGGGGGCCATTCGCTAAAAATAGACCCAGCACATATTGTGAAAGGGTACTACTCAGTTCTTGGCTGTCAGCGCTCTCATTGCAGACTGTTCTGGTGCAGACCTCACCGCACACTCCTATCAGTCCTGTCTTATCACTTATGTCAAAGAGCAAAACATGCTCGAGGCAACAACAGATGTCGTAACAAGTAGTCATCGCTGCTCTACAAGGCGGGCCTCGTCCTCCGCGGTTCGGGGTCTCTATATCTGTACACATATAGAGGAGGTTGTGAGTTCCCCACATCCTGTGTAAAATATTGTGCGCTTTGTACACACACATTGTAATGACACTCTTGGAGGGGTCCATATGGTAATGTTAATATAGCCTTGTAGCCCGCCGTAGAGGGCTATACCGGCTATTAAAGGCCCTCTCCAGCATTAAAGGCCTGAGCCGAAGGCGAGGGCCTTTAACAAGGGAGAGGGACTTTAATAGCCGGTATGGCCCAGATACGAAGGGCTATAAGGCTATTAGAACATTCTGCCACTAGAGGGCAGAATGTTCTAACAAAAAGAAACAAAGCCTTATGGGAGCGTGAGGGGGTTGGAATCCCCTCAGGCTCCCTGAAGCCTTTGTTTACAGCCAGAGCTGTGAACAAAGAAGCATTGAAATGATGGAGCTCCGGGCTTATACCAGCCATTATAAGCCCGGAGCACTCCATTGTTTTCAATGGAGCTCCCAACATTCCAATGTTCTAATGAGTGTTAACCATTCACCACTCGCTTTCTCTGTATGTAGATGCAAGTGCCAGGCGGTGTATTTAGAAGTCCTTGAGTGGTAGAAAGAATAAATCACAACTCCACTTGGGTAGGAGCCACCTCCTCGTGCTTCAGCGTTCGCCCAAACATGCCGCCACCAGTGATCCCTCCGGCAGGCATCTCACTGAGCCTCATCACAGAATGAATGATGTTGTTGATGTTGACCGGCGACTCCCAAAGGGTTAATATCTGCAGCATACTCAAGTGGCACTTTGACAGTGTCTTTCCAGTGAGCGTTTGCTTCAGGGCACTTTGGAGAGACAAGTGACACGACGAAAAGTTTGGAAAAGACCGGTTTTAATCAGTACCAATAAACACAGAGAACAGAAAATGAATTCCACAGGAAAGATCCTCATCTGCTGCTCTTAAGAGACTTTTACTATGCCGATGATACTCAGCTGTTGACACACTTGTAGGTACCTAAAACAGCCACAGAACCCAAAAGCTCTTTTCAGAGCTACCCTACCTGTAATCATTCAAAATGATTATTTTACATTTATATTACATTCATTTATGTTTTCAATGGAGCTCCCAACATTCCAATGTTCTAATGAGTGTTAACATTATTATTATTATTATTTACATTATTCATTTATATTTTACATTTATTATTTATATTCTTAGTATATTTTACTATGTGATCTGTTTTGGCCCCAAGAGCTTGGACCGACCCCAAAGCCATGCCCTAGCGTAACGAGCCTTGGTATTAAGATCGACCAGGAGCTCTCAATGACCAGCCAAGTATCCTCCGTCGTTGGAACCTGCACTAATTTGATAAGGCAGTTGCGAAAGTTATTTTTAATTGTTAACGTTATCGCATAACACCTAAATCGTATTTAATATCGGTATAAAGCCGAAAATGTTATTTGCCAATTCAGGACTGGAGTGTCAGCAAATCATATTTTCTTGAAAATAAGGTGCACTTCGAAGTAAGAGAGTATGTGTCTGTGTGCTTGCTTCTTTGCGCATATGTACATTTCTTTCTTGCAGACAACATGCAGTTCTTTTACGGATAAGTAAACATACATATATTGTTCGGCTTTAAAATAATTTCTTCCGCAAAGAGTGAGAAGTATCGTACGCTTCGCTGAAAAATAATCCCTTTCAACAAAGTTTAATGAAATAGGTGAAATTATTTACATTTATTAAAAAATCATTGAAATAATTGAGTAAAAGAGATTATGCGATGTTCTAATTCATGCAACTGTTTACTAAAAGAAAACAAAATATTATTCTAATGAACATATTTTGGAAACCATCTAAAAAACCACTACAGCCGTATGTGCATGATTACACTTAAGGCTCCAGAAAAGGAAAAACAGCACCACTCTCCGCAAAATGCTTACATTCTGGTAGGGACGGTGACAGTTCTGTGCTTTGTGACATTGTACATATGTCATACACATAGTACATTGCAGAGAAATAGCATATGTACAGCAGTTTCTACTTGTTCGACGCACAAGCAACACAATCTTTTCAACCATAATAATATGAGCAATCTGCCCTTAACTTCTAAAGCTCACAAATGAAAACTCATCAGTAATAAAAGTTGCAAATTTACATATGTAGCAGACCCTGAGCGCCACAAACAAAGGAGCAAAATGGCCTATACATTTTTCAGAGGATAAATAATGCAGATTAATTATGTGAAGCCAGGCCTTTATTCTTAATGGATGCCTTTAACAACAAGCATTGAAAATGCAATAGGTCTCGCCTTTGATTAAGTTAAAGCCATTTGCTTTGCTAATGGAATTGTATAGCAAAGCAAATGGCTTTAACAATGCAATAGGTCTCGCATTACTGAATGTTTGAGCTATTGGTGTTGCATTATTATTAGCAATGCCAAAAGCTCAAGCTTTATCAATGCGAGACCTATTGCATTGCAAATGCTTGTTTGCCTTCTGGTCCATTCATTGCCCCTGCATTTTCGTGCCCTTTTGCCTTCTGTTCCACTCGCTGCCCCACTATGTTGTGCCCTTTGCTTTCTGTTCCCTTAGTCGCCCCGCTCCCGCTGCTGCATCCCCTGTGGCCCCGCCCCATTCGTTGCCCCCACCTCCCAGCTGCCTCCTCCCTCCCACCTCCCCATATATGCTGGCCGCTGCATGGCCGCGCGCAGCAGGCGTGCCACTGGAGCGCCAAAGGCTCGCCTAAGGAAAGCCCGTCTGTGCCCGTCCGCGCCTAGACCACGCCCAGCACCAGAACCCCTGATCCCCGCACCCACCACAAGGAATGCTGCCACTACGATGCCAGCACTTTGCACGCCCTCAACCACGGATGGACCCACACCTGCCTCAAGGCCGCCCCGAAATGCACACACGGCCCCTTCACCTGCCAGAACTGCAGCTACACCAGCCTCAGACCCAACAAACCACCTGCCAAGAAATACCTCAACCACCTCTGATGCATTCTACTAAACACCCGCACTGCACGCAAACACGCCGTCGAGCTCTGGGACCTGCTTGACACAACATCCCCGGACGTCGCCTTCCTGACAGAGACGTGGATGAACGACTCCTCCGCAGCCGACATCGCCATAGCCATCCCAGACGACTACAAGATCACCCGCAGAGACCGCACAAACGGAGTCGGAGGAGGAATTACCATCATCCACAAGAACACCATCAGCGTCTCGTCCAGCACCGATGACACTCTCCGCACTACCAAACACATGCATTTCCAGAACCACACAGACCCCAACTCCACCCTCAGAGGCCCCCTCGTCTACCGACCCCCAGGACTCCGCCCCCAGTACAGCGACTCCATCGCCGACTTCATCAGCACCCACACCATGACCTCCTCTGACTACATCCTCCTCGGAGACCTGAACTTTCTCCTTGAGAACAACAACGACAGCAACTCCACAACCCTAATCGATAACCTCACCAACCTCGCACTGAGACAACTCGTCACAACGCCCACCCACTCCGCCGGCCACACGCTTGACCCCATCTTCTACTCTAGCCTGCACGTCTCCTTCAACCACACCACCGAACTCCTCTGGACGGATCACCGCTGCATCCACTTCCCCTTCCAGAAACCCACCACTCACCATCACATCCAACAGATCCCCCACCGCTGCTGGAGCAATATCACCGAAGACCAACTACATGCAAACCTCGCTCTCAGCCCACCCACTGTACCCTCCAACACCGACGACGCTGCCCACAGCCTCAGATGGTGGATCGAGGACTGCGCCAACACCCTCATCCCGCTGAAGAAACCCCCCACAGAGACACCAACAATAGGGCCAGCTGGTACACCCCAGAACTCCTAGCCTCCAAGCGAGCTTGACGGAAACTAGAGAAGAAATGGCACAGTGAACAGATCCCGGACAGCCACGCAGCAGACAAGGAGGCCATCCGCAACCACCACCATCTCATCAGGGCTGCCAAGAGGACATCCTTCAAAGACCGACTCGACAACACTGCACACAATAGCAAAGAGCTCTTCAACATCGTGAAGGAACTCTTCAACCCCAGCTCCAACACCGACATACCACCGTTGCAAGCCCTGTGCGACTCCCTCGCCACTTTCTTCTACCGCAAGATAGCAGACATCCACGACAGCTTTAACACCCAGACAGCCCCAACAGACAGCAACACAACAGACTCTCAGCACATCTTCGACCACGACCCCATGCTAGCCTCGGCCAGCATGAGCACCGATGACACCATCAAGACCATGAGCACAATCCACACAGCTCTCCGTTAGACCCACTCCGGCACCACGTCTTCAACAAAGCAAGCAGCTCCATCACACCCCACCTGCGCAACGTCATCAACCTCTCCCTCAAGACCGTGACCTTCCCAGAGAGATGGAAACATGCCGAGATCAACGCCCTACTCAAAAAACCCAAGGCAGACCCAAGAGACCTCAAGAACCTCTGGCCCATCTCTCTGCTCCCATTCCCGGCTACGGTCATCGAGAAGATCATCAACAGACAGCTAACTCGATACCTCGAAGACAACAGAATCCTGGACCCTTCCCAGTCAGGGTTCCGCAGCAACCACAGCACCGAGACCGCCCTCATCACCGCCACCGACAACATCAGGACCATGCTGGTCAACGGTGAAACTGCAGCACGCATCCTCTTAGTTTCTTGCTGGTCTGCACCAAAGCCATTCTCGACATTCTGCGTGGATTGCGCCTGCCAAGGCTTGTTGGGTCCAATTCAGAATCCGACACTGCAGTCAACCAGATAGATCCTTTGTGGAACAGCTCGAATCCAGCTCCTAGTTGTCATCTTGCCTCCTGGACCACGTGGCTGAAGAGACAAACTTCACCTGTTTCACCTGAATTTACCATTGGTTAGCAGCTTCCCATCGCCATCCTGGTCACTGGCTAGTGACCCAGACTATGTTCCTTCTGCTTTCAGGTTCTTCAGATCTTCGATCCACCCTTGCAACCACCTGGACACTTTTCCTCTGGTTGCCTGCAGCACTTCTTTGCAGCTCTCCATTGGAATCAACGACGAAACCTGACACCAAAAGGCACCTATGCACCCGGCTTCCCTGGGTGAGGTAGCACGAGTACTCCGATGCTACCGTGGGTCTTGACTCTCAAAGTGTTCTAGTCTAAAAGTGTTCCATCGTAGTTAACCTAGAAGTGTCCTTAAACTGTAAATTTGTAACTTGTTCGTTCTCCATAAATAGTCAATGGTAACCCACAGCTGTGTTTAGACACTGCACACGTCTCCCGTGGGTCTCCTACTTCCTAACCTTTGGTTGTCCTGAATAGCCCCAGCGATTCCACAGGCCCTAGGCCTGGCTTCTATTCCAGAGGTGGTTCTTATACCACAATTTTATTATATGGTTTGAGAGGCCCCTAGGGCATAACATATACTGTGCAACTTATCGTATGCTAATTAAGTTGTTTTTATTGTACTTTTACCTTTGACCTCATAAAGAGTGCAGAGGGGTTGTATTTATAATAAATACATACATATTTGATATATACCTTGTGTGGTGTGCTTTCATTTGATCATTCAAGAGATTATAATTGGTAAAAACAACTTGCTTAACTCGTCTCCAAGTCTTAGCCTGACGGCTGCTCTCCACAGCTACCACTAGGATAGCTTTCTATAAGGTTGACTTTATAACCTACCATCAATAAGGGTCGTTTGGACTGGTGCAAGGTGCCCACTAGAATAGTGGACATGATATACCAGGCCACCTTCTGACACACACTACATACCCATGAGGGTCTCAAGGAGCTGAATAATGTGTAACCATAGAGACACTGTTGACAGTCGAGAGGTACCAGAGCGTCTATTCTGCTCACTTTGGAGCCATAACTGACCTTTGAACCCCTGCCATCCGTGAGACCTTCTGTCACTCCCTTTTTAGGTCTTGCCTAGGCAGCGCGCATGCGCTGCTCTAGGAAAAATGACCTCTTGGAATCGCTCTGGACTTCCGGCCTACGGCTTGCTGTTACGTGCATCGGCTCGCAAGTGCTCGTGCACCACTCGTGGGACTTCCGGCCTATGGCTTTCTGTTATGAGCAGCGTCTCGCAAGCGTACGCGCACCACTCGCGGGACGCTGCTGTTGTATTCGGGGCTGGGCTTGTTTTAAATCAAATACGTGAACTGTTCCCACTTTGCTGGGCCTTTCTTTTCTACATGTGTAAGTGCATGCATTCCTCAAGCTAGGGAGAGTGGGCGTGTCTCTTCTCACTCTTGCTTACTTACACCAACTGTTACAATGGGGATCACTGGGTCAGTATTCAGGGCTGGCTAATCTTCACACTTCGGCAACACTGACCGATATATACCAGTCGGTACCTGTTGAACCACTGTGTCCACAGATGCTGGAAGGCTGCCGTGCTTTGCCGTCCATTGACTCTCTCAAAGATGACCTGTGCTGACCAGGGACCAGGGAGTTACTTTTGTCCAGTGTGAGTGGTGTGTGTGCTGAAGCTCTTGTTATGGGTGTTGGGATACGCGTGTCCTATTCGTGGGAGACTGCAGCGAAGAATACAGTTCTGTCCCGGGAGCTGGGCGCTCTGTGAGCAGAAAACGAAGTCCCCCGAAAACACGACACCAGACTCTGTTCTGTTTAAGCACAGTTTGTTATAATTTCTGACGTGTAAATGGCACATTTGGGATGCCCTGACTTTGCACTCGTGTTCTTCAGTGTAGCACAACTTGGCAGGCGTAAAGTTCAAAAGAAAGAGCCAACTTTTGCCATTGCAAATGGTATACGTAGAGGGTGGCTTGGCAGGTGGTAAATATTGTTGAGGTGCTCCAGTGTGTTTTTTGTTTTTTTGCATCTGGGAGAAGTGGGGGCTGGGAGATAAGCTCTTTGCTCCAAATCCCACATTTTGGTCATGTGGAGATGAGTGGATTGAAGTCTAGATGCCCTTCGGCAGTCTTCAGTGTGGCCGCTCCACTCACTGCCTTTCTGTGTAGCCCACACATGGCTGCTTGGTAATGAACCCTATCTCCATAGGCAGACCATGCAGTACGTGCCCCAGTTTTTGTGTCTCTTTTAATTTCTGAAACTGGGTTCTTTAGATATATATTGGTGACCCAGTTAGCTTGTGTCGTTGGTGACTGCCTAGTACTCTCATACGGCTGCACCACTCCTGTGTAAACCTTCATCTGCGTGATTGCACCATAAAGGCAGAAACAAGCATGGTCCTTCATAACATCAAACTTAGAATTCTGTTTTTGATTGCATTTTTTTTCTGTCTCTTGTTCCAACTAGCTTCTGTGAAGTGCCATTTCAGCTGCCTGCAGTTTAAGTGCTGGGTTAAGTGTGGTCTCCTTACCAAATGATAAAATGCCTGTGAGCACTGACAGTATTGGCATTTGTAAAACATCACTAGTAAAACAACCACGAGTTGCTGTTTTTACATTGCACATTTTTATTGCAAGCATATGATATGGGGGCAGTGTTTATCATTTGCTTTCAGTTTGTGATACATGCTTCCAATAAAACTAAGAGTTCCACCTTGCCAAGGCTAGCACCATTGGTTTTGCAAATGCTTGCTTGATCTTGTTATTAGCTCCTGTTGGTAAGAACTCCTGCAGCAAGCTAGAGCCTCGAAGGGCTGTATGAATCGAGGGATTTGTTATTTGTAGACGTGCAATGAAGTCTGTACTGGCCAGCCTGTGGCATGTTTATGCAGCCTCGAGGGGGTGCTTTTGCTATAGTCCCCACTTTGTTTCTGGAACTCAGAGTTTGTTGCTTCGGCCTACACGGCGGCGCTCTCAGGGGGCGCTGTGGATGGTAATCCCCACCCCAGGTGACCCCTAAATGTACATCATTCAAGGTGATCTGTAAAGGGCGATGTTGATGAGATAGTGTCTGAAGGGTGTCATCGTAACCTTGGCTTCTCCACTTGACACCGATTGCATGAACCTGTGACACGAATGTCTCGTCCTGCACCTCTGGCTCTCTATCTGGCGACCACCGGCAGCAGATTGAGCCTCAACTTCAAGAGTATCTGTTTGGACCAGCCACGCCTAGAAGTGTCTCCCTCGCCTTATATTGCACTAGTCTCACTATTCACCATCTGGTGAAGTGAGACCACGAGAGCTGTCTCCTCTGCTACAATAATAACCTTTATGAAGGGCTGCGCCAGCGTCTAGGTGCTGTTCATCGGGTGAGGTGCATGCTAGGTGGAGGCCACGATCATGAAAGGCTTCTGCTGTGTCTTAAGAGGTTGGCGAGATGCTGCTTGCTTGCACTGCCGCAGTCCACAGGTGACCGGCCACTTCGACGTGTACAGTGGGAGTTGTAGGCCATGTGTGCTGTGCGGTGCATCCTGCTTTTTCCTTCCACACCGGCTGCTTTTGAGTGGAGTGGGAGTTGTAGTCCGTGTGTGCTGTGCGGTGCATCCTGCTTTTTCCTTCCACACCGGCTGCTTTTGAGTGGAGTGGGGTTGTAGTCCGTGTGTGCTGTGCGGTGCATTCTGCTTTTTCCTTCCACACCGGCAGCTTTTGAGTGGAGTGGGGTTGTAGGCCGTGTGTGCTGTGCGGTGCATCCTGCTTTTTTCTTCCACACCGGCTGCTTTTGAGTGGAGTGGGAGTTGCAGTCCGTGTGTGCTGTGCGGTGCATCCTGCTTTTTCCTTCCACACCGGCTGTTTTTGAGTGGAGTGGGAGTTGGAGTCCGTGTGTGCTGTGCAGTGCATCCTGCTTTTTCCTTCCACACCGGCTGCTTTTGAGTGGAGTGGGGTTGTAGTCCGTGTGTGCTGTGCGGTGCATTCTGCTTTTTCCTTCCACACCGGCAGCTTTTGAGTGGAGTGGGGTTGTAGGCCGTGTGTGCTGTGCGGTGCA
Source organism: Lissotriton helveticus (assembly GCF_964261635.1). NCBI lineage: Eukaryota > Metazoa > Chordata > Amphibia > Caudata > Salamandridae > Lissotriton > Lissotriton helveticus. The sequence goes on along the minus strand of NW_027612057.1, from coordinate 599,076 downwards.
TCCTGCTTTTTTCTTCCACACCGGCTGCTTTTGAGTGGAGTGGGAGTTGTAGGCCGTGTGTGCTGTGCGGTGCATCCTGCTTTTTCCTTCCACACCGGCTGTTTTTGAGTGAAGTGGGAGTTGTTGTCCATGTGTGCTATGCGGTGCATCCTACTTTTTCCTTCCACACCGGCTGCTTTTGAGTGGAGTGGGTATTGAAGGCCTTGTAGCTACCTGCTGGTGTGCCTTCTATCCACCTGGCCCACCCCCTCCCATGCATACTGTTTGCACTACGCGCCTGTGCCACTGAAATCCTTGCACTGCCCCTACCTGCCCTCCACTGCCAGGGCGTCGAGCTCTGGTGTCCGTTGCAGGGCAGAAAGGCAAATTCCTCCTCTTGCCACTACATCTTCCCTGGATGGGGCTTGGAATAAACAAGATCCTTCTCTGCACCCCTCTTCTCAGTCAGTCATCTATTAAACATTACTCCTCCCAGAGCAGGGTCTGCTATCCACCCCTGTTAGGGGAGCTGCTCCGGGGTGGACCTTACAAAGCATGTTAACAAATTGCTGTATTTTGTGCATGCCTTCGGGTCCCTCACCTCTGTCCTGAGTAGACTCTGCCACGGATGCTGTATCCTGTCCTTGCCGTTGGGTGGACAGAGTGGAGAATTTACCGTCTGTAGCCTGTCCCTGTAGAGGGTGCTTCACCCTCACGCCGGTGTGGCCCCGGTACAGCTTTACTGGCTGCCTGTAATTAGTGTATGACATGGGTTAGTGGAGTTGTTGTTTTTTCTTTACTCCTGGGGGGAGTAAACCGGAGCAATGAAATTCTGACATTTCCATTTCACTTATAATTGGTGATCATAACTAACTCACTCTCAATAACTCACTCACTAACTCTCTCACTCTCACTAACTAAATCTCACTCACTCTCACTAACTCAATAACTCTCTCTCACTAACTAACTCACTCGCTAACTCTCTCACTCTCACTAACTAACTCTCTCACTAATTTTATCACTCTTACTAACTCTCTCAATCTCTCACTAACTATCTCTCACTAATTAACTCACTAAATCTATCACTCTCAATAACTAAGTAAGTAACCTTCACTCTCCTGTTATTTATACCCACCCCTTTAACAATAAACACCATAAAAAGGCAACGATTAGAACAGGCAGATACAAGTTGCCAGCATTCAAACATAAAAAAACACAAATCATTACTTCTAATTAACAGTTTTTTATCATCGTCATTTTGTGGTACATTATACATCATAAGTAACAAAAATGCTTCTCACACTTCTTTATTATAACATTTCAGCATACTGCAGACTTCTGCACAACACAGCTTAAAAACAACAGAAACTCAATATCTCTGCCTTAACACATATTAGTTCCCAAAGGCAAGACCTATTGGCTATGCCAATGCGTGTTTTGTTTACTTCTGGTGGGACTTCTAGTGTCACTTTTTGTCACTATTAAATTAGCTTCACACATTCCCTTTATTGCTGGATTTAGAGACTCTTCACCCCCTGGACCCAGAGCACAAGAAACCATGGGGCTGCTGCAGGAGCCTGGCTGGCGCTAGAGGGGGCGTGGCCAGCCACAAACATTTGCATACCCAGAAGCCTCTGCGGCAAACACCCGATTTATCACTACAGGCGACACAGGCGTTTGTTTAATAGTTTAAGGAGTATTTGTAGCTGTGCACGCAAAGGCATTCATGAAAGTGATCGGCACGTCACCGCTGTAAAGTCACCCTACTAGTGGTAAGTGATATTTTTTATTGTGATTGCGCGAACAGATCACCGCGATCTACATATTTTGGCAATACACTCCGCGGGTCACGCGCACTTCGAGGGGCCGTGAAAGCGGAAGTCGGTATAATTTTTGGAGGGTTTCTGTCCAAGAAACTCCGTGACTGGTTGAAATGTGAGTTCAATGGGGGCGGTCGGGCCTCCTCGGCTGATGAGGAGAGGCGGTGTCACAGGGACACAGTACGAGGCGGGAGGTGCTAAGCTCCCTCCTGTCGCTAGAGGTCAGCGCGTCACCAGCAATCTGCATACCCACAATCCTGTGCGCGCCTCATAATGCTGCTTTACTTTCATATACATGCAGGGCTCTTTGTGGCAGTGAATATGATAAAGAGCGGATATTTAAGTTCGAAAGGGGCAGAGTATCAGCCCGCTAGTAGGAAGGCAAAAACCGTAGTGAGGCACACTACTTTTCCAAGGGAAGTTTCCGGGAAATTTGCTTCTTGTGTGATGCTTTAATAAGCTTGGTAAAATGAAAAACCTGCATCACCTGCACAGGTCACTGCTGATAGCTGTAGGGACGGATCGAGGGCCAGGAGCTCCCGGACCCACTGCATCGAGCACTCTGCTCAGTGACGCCACCCGGCGGCCGCCACCGGTACTACACCCAGGAACGATCTCCCATTCAAAGACACGAAGGAAGAAGCGGCTTTTCCAACCGAGGCGAGTCTGCGCCCCCCCACTCACAGCTGCCAAGGTTTCCGACTGCTACGCGTGACATTTTCAAAATGTCAGTGTCATTATGAGTGACATTCAACAACTAGGAGTGACACTTTCTCACAAGCAAAATCAAGTAATGAAGATAAACATATACATATCTCGCTCTACGCTTCCCAGCTGAGTGGTCGCTCCCCTTTGGCTCCGGTATCGTTGTGTAGCGCTTTTTGCCGGAAACTGTCTGAAATTAATTGCCTGCTGTGTGCTTTGTATGCCGCTTTGTATATTTAATTATTAAGATTGCCAGCGCGACTTTCCTGCTCTTTTAGCGTATTCCCCCAAGCGCCCTCCATTTTGTTGTTGTTGTCCTCCTACATAGCCCGCCCCGCCTCCCAGCTGAGCCGCCCTCGCCCCTCCCCCCCACCCTCCTTATATGACAGCTGTTCCCGCGCGCAGCGTTCACGCGCAGCGTCCGCGCCCAATCCGCGCCGAAGGTGCGCCAAAGGTAAGCCCGTCTACGCCCGTCCGCGCCTGGACCGCGCCCAGCGCCAGACCCCCTGCCCCTCGCGCTGCCCAGCCCTCCCGCATTACCTACGATGCCACCACCCTCCTAGCCGTCAACCCCGGTCGCGCCCCCAACTGCGTCCAAGCCGCTCCCGGACACACCCATGGACCTTTCTCCTGCTACTCCTGCAAATTCAGCGGCACCGACAACATCTCCGCTACGACCACACCACAGATTCCCGACCCCAATCACCTACATTGCATCCTCCTCAACACCCGATCGGTCCACAGGCCCGCCATTGACCTATGGAATCTACTAGACACCATCTCTCCAGACGTCGCCTTCCTAACAGAAACATGGATGAACGCTTCCTCCGCCCCAGACATCACCATTGCCATCCCTGAAAATTATAAGATCACACGCAAGGACCGTACCGGCCACACAGGAGGAGGAATCGCTATCGTCCATAAAAAATCAATCCGCATCTCAACCAGCTCTGACGTCAATCTCGCCAACTCTGAACACCTTCACTTCCAGATCCACATCGACCCCAAGACCACACTCAGAGGCACCCTCCTCTACAGACCACCAGGACCCCGCGCAAAATTCAGTGAAGACATCACGGACTTCATCACTCCACACGCGCTCCCCTCCAAAGACTACATCCTTCTGGGAGACCTCAACTTTCACCTCGAAAAGATCAACGACCGCAACACCACCACCCTCTTGGACAACCTCGCCAACCTCGGACTTAAACAACTGGTCACTTCCCCCACCCACATCGCAGGCCACACACTCGACCCCATCTTCACCTCCAGCAAACATGTCTTCTTCAACCACACTACGGATCTCCTCTGGACTGACCACAGCTGCGTTCACTTCACCTACAACAAGCCAAAACCCACCAACCACCTCCAACCAACTCTGCAAAGAAACTGGAACAAAATCACCATCGACCAGATCTCCTCATCGCTCCTTCTAAACACCCCAGCCCACTCTTCTAACCCAAACCAAGCCACCGCCAACTTCACCCTTTGGTTATCCAACACCGCCGACACCTTAGCACCACTGAAAAAACGTCAAAGCAAACCTGGCAGCAAGAAGGCCTCATGGTTCAACGATGATCTTAACCCCTTCGACGCTCATGACGAGCTGGGCTCGTCATGGTGTAGCCTCCTCGCACGCTCATGACGAGCCCAGCTCGTCATGAAACAATGGGATTCACGATTTACCAGCACAGCAGGGGAATATCCTCAGCAGCAGAGAGGTTAAGAAGTCCAAGAAACTCTGCCGCTCCCTCACAAAGGCCTGGAAAAAAGACCCAACCACTAGCACTAAGGACGCATTCAAAAACGCCACCCGCACACACCACCAATTAATCCGAAAGGCCAAGAAAACAGCATTCAAGGATCGACTTGACAACAACGCCCACAACAGCAAGGAACTTTTCAACATCGTCAAGGAATTTACCAATCCCTCGGCCAACTCCAACGACATCACCCCCTCTCAAACCCTCTGCGACTCCCTAGCCTCATTCTTCCACAACAAAATTGCAGACATCCACAACAGCTTCGACAACCAACTCGGAGACCAACCCACTGAACCATATGCTGAACATTCTCCCCCCTTGAACACCCTTAACGACTGGAACCCAATCTCCACTGAGGACACCATCCGCCTGATGAACTCCATCCACTCAGGATCCCCCACAGACCCATGTCCTCACCACATCTTCAACAAAGCAGACTCCGTCATAGCACCACACCTCCGAGACGTCATCAACTGCTCCTTCAACTCCGACACCTTCCCGGAAAGCTGGAAACACGCTGAACTCACCGCCCTTCTGAAAAAACCCACAGCGGACCCCACCGAACTCAAAAATTACCGCCCCATTTCGCTCCTTCCATTCCCGGCCAAAGTAATCGAGAAAGCTGTCAACAACCAGCTCGCCGCTTTCCTCGAAGCCAACAAATCCCTCGACTCCTCACAGTCCGGCTTCCGAGCAAAACACAGCACTGAGACCGCCCTCATCGCAGCAACAGACGACATTCAAACACTACTGGACAATGGAGACACAGTCGCCCTCATCCTCCTCGACCTCTCTGCAGCCTTCGACACAGTCTGCCACAGCACCCTTTTACAACGCCTCAGAAATATCGGAATACAAGGAAAAGCACTTGAATGGATCACCTCGTTCCTCACCGGAAGAACCCAGAGAGTCCGCCTTCCACCATTCAAGTCCGAGGCCACTGAAGTCATCTGTGGCGTACCACAAGGATCCTCACTCAGTCCCACCCTCTTCAACGTATACATGAGCCCTCTCGCGACCATCGCCCGCCAACACAACCTCAACATCATCTCTTACGCGGATGACACTCAACTGATCCTCTCTCTCACTAATGACCCCAGCACCGCCAAAACTAACCTACACGAAGGAATGAAAGAAGTTGCCGAATGGATGAAACACAGCCGTCTGAAACTGAACTCAGATAAAACAGAAGTCCTAATCTTAGGTACTTCCCCCTCTGCATGGGACGACTCTTGGTGGCCGGAAGCTCTTGGGAAAGCACCCATCCCGACAGACCACGCACGGAACCTAGGCGTTATCCTGGATTCTTCACTCTCAATGAACAGACAAGTCAGCGCCGTATCCTCATCCTGCTTCAACATTCTCCGCATGCTCAAAAAAACATTTAGCTGGATCCCCACCGAAACCAGAAAAACAGTCACCCATGCTCTGGTCACGAGCCGACTGGACTACGGAAACACCCTCTACGCAGGCACTACCGCTAAACTCCAGAAGAAACTCCAACGAATCCAAAACGCCTCAGCCAGGATCATATTAGACATCCCGTGCAACGAACACATCTCTGGTCACCTGAAAGACCTCCACTGGCTACCCGTCAATAAGAGGATCACTTTCCGAATGCTAACCCACGCACACAAATCACTCTACGACATCGGACCAGAATGCCTCAACTCACGACTGTCCTTCTACACCCCCTCCCGCCAACTACGTTCTTCCAGCCAAGCCCTCGCCACTGTACCTCGCATCAACAAGACCACAATGGGAGGCAGATCCTTCTCATACCTGGCTGCTAAAACGTGGAACTCACTCCCCACTTACCTTCGCCTTACCCAGAACCACCTAGCATTCAGAAAGCAACTTAAAACGTGGATATTTGACCAGTAATCCCCCTCCCCTCCCTAAGCGCCTTGAGACCCTCTGGGTATGTAGTGCGCTATATAAATTCTTTGACTTGACTTGACATATCAGATATTAAAGTCCAAAGTCCACATTTGTAAAGCGCACAATCACCCGTAAGGGTTTCTAGGCGCTGGGGGCCGTCGGGAAGATTAAGCAAGCTATTGCCCAGAGTCACATGGTGCTGGGCTAATCTGCCGCCGGAGCCGGGGATCGAACCGTGATGCACAGATTCCGGAGTCAGTCGCCCTGGCCGCGGCGCCACACCTCTATACACCCATTTGAAGAACTAGAAACTCCAAGAACATCTTAAAAGTGCTGCAAAGCACCGGAAATGGTCTCTGTTCACATGGACCTGGCCCAGCAGGAAGGATGTGTGAGGCACCAACATGAGCGAGTTACCCACTGAGCCATCTCAGTTATCTAATGTCCCACTGTCTCATCCGACACGTGCACAGACAGGCGGCCTAGCACCATGCTGCATAATCTTCACAGGCTGAGGCCGGTGCAATAACCTCCTCCCATACAACATAGATGACAGCTTATTGCTGTCAGAAACCTGTTTTAAATTACCCCAGACTCTTCTCCTTCGAGCCGGTGGAAATCGCCCTCGCACTGAGCTCTTTCCTGGCTTCTCAGAGACAAATCCAAGGTTACCAGACCACAGAATGTCGATTCTTCTGAAAAGCATGCTGCGTGCATTAAAATAAAATAAAAACTTTCATAGCCCAGGCTGTGGGGGTTGCAGGAGGCAGTACCAGGATGACAGGAGAGCATCGTGCATGCATAAGTTGGCACGCCTCGGGTCGGCAGACTCAACCCCGAGCCTCTGCTTCTCCAGTGATTATATTTTTGAGCAGAAGGCAAACCGCTGGGAGGCCTCCGGGGCAGCTGCTGGCAATTCTAGGCCTGTGACAGGCAACCCAGGGACCTGAGTGCAGCCTGGTGGGCTCTGTGCCTGCGAAGCAGAACGGGAGGGACGTGAAGCTTGGGGACGGGTCGGAAAATACAGGTCCTCTTACTGAGCCTCCCCCTGGGCATGGGAATGGAAAGTCTTCAGGGGAGAATGCAGAGGGTGGGTGCTGGTGTGTGTCAGCCCGGGCTGCTGAGACAACTGTACCCGAGCACTTCACAGGACTTTAAAAGACCGTTTGCGGGGTAACGAGGCTTTGTTGTTTTTCACCCCTTCTTCCATCCGCTGCAGCTCCACTCTGCCTATTTCTGGAAGAATCAGCCCCCCACGAAATATTTTCTTAGCCCCCCTCCCCTGATATTGCACCTCTGGGTGTGAATACACAGTAGGACATTTTTAGTCAAGGAGCAGCATCAAATTAAGGTTATTTACATAGTGAAGGGTTTCAATGCCATAACATCAACACCTTTCATTTTTCACTCCTACGTTTGAAATTGAAAGAGGCCCAATTCACCACTCATCCCAATTAGACAGACCTTTTCAAACATGGTAAATATATGCGAAATAAAATAGCAATAATGGAAGATGCAGCCATGCCAGGACACTACAAAACGTCTGAGTTACAGTGAGTTTTGTACACTACCGGCACCGCTGCCGATCCCGCGCTGTCTGCAGGAATTCATTATTCACACACACACAGAGTCGGCGGCTACACTTACCAAGTTGCAGTAACTGGAGCTCAAGCCACCACGGCACCTCCTCAGAAAGTATTCTGGCCTGGACTGGGGTGCTGCAGCGAAAGTCCTGGCCAATGCTACTATTGCAACTTTTTTTTATTTATTTTCTGCCTCTTCGTGCAATTCATAGTGCCGCCCACAGCTGATCTCCGGTGATGAAAAATCTAATTCACCGTGGTACAGTCAGCACGTCATGGTGACCTGGGCAGTGCAATCAGCAGACGGTGATACGAGCGCAAAAACTGCGGTGGCGCTTGCACACCTTTAGCCAGCCAAAACCACTTTCTCCTAAAACAAACTCCCCGCCTCGCAAGCAGGACTTTCACTTAACATCTCCCAACCCGGCCCGTGGCGCCAGACTAGTACTGGTCACACTACCATGACGTCAGGTTGCGTGAAAGCCGGGCGGCGCCACGGAAATCGCTAAGAAACATTGTTGCATTGTGCAAGACTCAAGCCTGCAGGGACAACAGCGCGCGCTCACCAGGAACGGTGCGCTGCCACACTTTCACTGACCCATTATATTTAGGCAATGCCAGGGATGCTGAGATAGTATCAAAATGCGTGACAATACATTTCAGTGCGGTGATGCGGATCACCACACTGAAATGCGTTAGCGTCATGCCTGATGCGTGATACTTGACAGGACTGCCTCCTGCACAGCGCAGACGCCCCTTTCCCTCACACCCCTCCCCTGGGCCTCCCTCACGACCAGAGCACTCCGGCAGTAGTGGCAATCAGGCAGGCACAACGCTTTCACTGGGCACTTTCCTCCCCTCAATTGTTATTAACACCTTCGCTGCGGCGGCTATTCCGCCGCAGCGCTAACGGTCGCGGGGGGGCGTGTGGCTCACCTGCGCAGGTGACAGAACCGTTCCGTCACGGCTCGCGGGTGAGCTGTGCTTGTGACGGAATGGTTCCGTCACGGCCCCGCCCGCTTCATAAAACGCGCCGCGCAGGTGCGAAATCAGCGCCGCGCAGGCGGTGCTGCCTGGCCGTGACAAAACTGTTCCGTCATGAGCACAGCCCACCCGAGGGGCGTGATGGAACGGTTCCATCAATAGCGTCGACGTGGTTGAGCACACAGGGGACAGGGTGTTTTTTTTTCCTCCCACCTTCATAGCCAGTACCCCTCTCCCACCTATTAACAACGATGGCTATGTGCAGTGACAGTGACTAAGACTAAGCACAGATACAGGAAATCTGATACTTGGGCGCAAGCTCTCAGTATAATAAGAATGTGCCAAAGCAGGGGCACAACACAATCAAAATAAATCGAAGTTAATGAGGAGGAAAGAAATGTTAAAGGTGTGTGGTATCGGGTTCAGTCAGATCTACATACTCTGCAAAACTCTCGGAAAACCTTAGAAATAGAAGTTGGCACGGAAACTGGAAATGCAAAAGACAAGTTTATTAAGACCCCATGGGGTGGTGGTACAATCCTACAGCACCCTTCGGTAATGCAGGAAGTATCACCCTGAACATCGGTGTGCAACCTCTTTTATACAATTTTAACAGTAATAAAAAGGTAGGCGGTATACTTTTGAACAGTTAGGTACATATAAGGGCATTTTTGGAACACTGCCAATATGTGGGAGGAGTTTAGTACCACTGGTCAATTTTGGAGAGCATTCCTAAGAGATGACCACTCGTTAGTCCAATCGTGTGAGTACGCATGTGCAAGATTGACCAGTGCTAAAAATAGCCTGTTGCTGGGCAGGGTAAATGGTTCATTGGTATAAAGAAAGGACAAAAGGGCATGCTGACCATGAGGCAGCATGTTCATACAAAATGGAAGCCAAGGAATACAAAATGGCTCCCGCACGTTTGGTCAGGTTAACGAAGAAAGCTCATGTAGCTGAGCTAAATGCCAATTCAGGTGCTGCCAAATTACGACAGACGGCCCTTTTGGCATTTAGCTAAAGCTACCTCATAATGGAAGTAATCAGAATATTCGTCATCAGTATTTATCAGCATTAAATTTGTTATCTCTTTGTTAATTATTTTCTCATTGTTGACAATAGCTCGTTTGGATGGGATGCAGACAGTAATACATATAGAACATAAGGTGGGGCCACATTGAATACATAAACAAAAGAAGAAAAATATTCCAATAATCACACATAGAATCGTTAATAACTTCCAACCCCAAGTACTGAGCAAAGTCCAAAACCAACTAGAAAATGTCCATGTTCCATTCTCGGGATGTATTTCAGCAGCAATTTTGTGCAATTTATAAATAGCATCATACACAGAAGGCGAATTATCGGGCACATATACACAACAACTACTACCGATAATGCGGCATGCACCCCCACGATCAGCTAATACTACGTCTAGAACCATTCGGTTCTGGAGCGTAACAATTCTAGTAATTTGAAGTTCTTCAGTCAAGTTCCCTAAGGCGGAGGCAGTTTCATTTGCAACAGCTTCTACAACACGTGTTAGTCGTCTTATTTTCCTGCTGTTTAAAGCAGCACCAACAAAGGAAAACAGGCCTAAATTAAAATCTACATATTGCTGGAGTGAGGTGTCAGTTTGGTCAATATTGTCAAGTTCTAATGTTCTCTTAACCCTATTTAATATGAAGTCGTGATACAATACAAAATCATTATGATACATAGGTGGAGCAATAAATACAGGGGGTAACACAAAATAAATATAACAAGTTCCTAACCACCCAATGGGAAGACGGTGGTATCCCTTATTTCCACAAAGGAAGTAAGTGTTACGTGATGCTACAAAAGCAATACCATTTGGTGTATCAAAAGTGAGAGTGATGTTACACTCACTTTTGCCTACTGGAATAGTGCCTTTATTACGGATACATAATTCAGCCTTAGTATCAATAACTGTAATTACATGTAAACTAGACATATTCGTAGTTCTTTTATTGGTGAAAATGCGAGGTGTATATACATTGTCCGGTCGGTATTCTTCCCACTCGAATTTATAGCAACAAATGCCGCGTTGAAAAACATACAGCCTGATTCATGAAAAACGGGATTTGCGAGTCTCAAATAGCGATAAAATGCGAATCGCTATTGAGAACTCGCAAATCAGAATTCATGTACATTTCCGGAAAAAAAAAGCGACTCGCACGCGGGCGCTAAATCCGTTAGCGACTACCGATAATCGCAGAATAATCGCTATTTCCGGCTACCAGCGTCGGGAATGCGAGTCGCAATCTCGTGCGATCGGGAATGCGAGTCGCAATCTCGTGCGATCGGGAATGTGAGTCGCAATCTCGCGCGATCGGGAAAACGGGAAGTCGCTTTACGAGCACAGTGATGACATCACAACCAGGAAGCAGGCAGTTCCCACCCCCAAACACCACAGTTAGGCAAACCTCGAGGGAGCAAGTCGGAAAGCAGCAGCTAATCTTGTAATTGCGAAATTACTACCAAACTGCTGCCATGTCTGAGGAACCTGTTCCTGGCCCCAGCAACAGCACAGGGCGGAAGAGGAAGCTGAAGTTCTCAGAGCAGGAGCTCGAGAATCTGATAGAAGGGGTGGTGGCCAACCACGACAGACTCTTTGGGATCAACTCCAGGAAGGTCCCAGAGCAAGACAAAAGGAGGATCTGGCTGGGAATAGCCTCCAGTGTGAACTCCGTGGGTGTGGCCGATAGGTCATTGGAGGAGCTCAAGAAGCGATGGTATGACCTCCGAGGTCGTGCCAAGGAGAGGGTGGCGGAGCGCCTTGGAGAGGCGTCGGGCACTGGAGGTGGCGGACCTACAGTCCCTCCCAACACACCCTTGGAGGACCAGGTGGAGAACACCCTTGAGAGGGAGGCGTGCGTTGGCGTCACACTTCTGGACTCCTCCCGCCCCAGCCAAGACACCCAAGGTAAGTGGCATGCGACTGCGACCCTGTCCCCTATGACCGTCCCTGACCAAATAGGCTCACATAATGGCCCTTAGTCATGCCTTTGTTGCGCATCAGGAAATGCCCTGAAGCATTGTGGGAGATGTAGTATGTCCACAATGTAGTAGTAGCACAATGCAGCCAGACAGGTTCCAAAGTACGCAAATCCACAGCCATCCAGGGAATGTCACCCAGCATGCATGTAACATCAGCACGTCTGACAGTCACATGCAACTAATGAGTATCCACTTACCCTCACAGGTGGCGCAGATAGCAGCGACAGTGAGAGGCTGCAGATAGATGAGGAGGCCCAGGAGGAGGATTCTCAACCGGAAACCCAGGCACCAGCCCCTGCCGCTGCAACAACACCAGCAGCCAGGCCCCCCACCGTTGTGGCCCCTGCATCTGCCGTTCCACCCACAGCCAAGGCCAGGCCCCCCACCGTTGTGGCCCCTGCATCTGCCATTCCACCCGCAGCGAAAGCCAGGCCCCCCACCGTTGTGGCCCCTGCATCTGCCGTTCCACCCACAGCCAAGGCCAGGCCCCCCACCGTTGTGGCCCCTGCATCTGCCGTTCCACCCGCAGCCAAGGCCAGGCCCCCCACCGTTGTGGCCCCTGCATCTGCCGTTCCACCCGCAGCCAAGGCCAGGCACCCCACTAATGTGCCTCCAGTCCCTGCCGCACCAGCAACGCCTGCTGTGACTCCACCTGCAGCTGGTGCTACGACATCTGGGCCTGCGACAGCGCCAACACAGCGGCCAGCCACTGTGACAGGCCAGCAGAGCAGGCGTGGGAGTTCTCGCCATGACACCACAGCTCCAATCAGCAGGAGGGGCAATGGACAGCGCCATGCCTGTTTGAGCGTTGAAAGACGCATGCTGAGGATCCATCAGCGCCAGTCACAGCAGCAAGGTGCCATTCAGCTCCAGCTGCACAAAATTGGGCGCAATGTGGCCGGAGTGGGAGACCGCATGGACCGCATGACGGCGGCCATGGGCCGCATGACTGCAGCCATGGAGGCAAACACTGCTGCGATGATCAAGCAGCGCAGTGCAGCAAGCCGGCGCCACCACCAGCTCATGAGCCGTCTGGCCTCCTACAGCAGGTCTAATTATGTGGCTGCAAATGCCACCTCACAGTTGTTGCGCCGGTCACTCACACAGCAGCACCAACTAGTACAGTGCTGTGAGGACATCACCAGGGTCCTGGAGCACCTCACCACGGCGGTAACGGCACTACACCCTCCTGCTCTACCTGCCACTGTAGGGGGTGACGATGGCAGTGAGGGGGCTTCCAGCGTCAGCAGCCAATCTGCCACACTAGTCCCGCCACTTAGGCGCAGCACCAGGGCAACGCCAGGTACAGGTGCCCCGGATGAGGAAGAGCCTCAGAGGCGCTTGGGCATAACGCGCAGGAGGCGCAATTGACTGTCAGAAAAACACTGGCACAGGCTGACTATAAGCCTGCCATGTACTTTCACACTGCAGTATGAAGGAATACTGTTAGTTGTAAATACTTGTACTGATTACCTTTTTTTTGTGAATGAAACAAATATATTTATTTTGCAGCACACATTAGCCTTGTGTAATCATTACATTTTGCATGCAATTGTGATTTGTGGGGTGGGGGAAGAGGGTGGGCTAGAAATTGTTCTCTGTGATGTGGTTGCGACGTCTGTGGCCTTCAGCTGGGTTCTCCCCGCGTGCATGGTGCGCATGTGCTGGTGGCCGGTCGTCCCCCTCAGATTCACTGCCTGAGATGTCAACAGGTATCCGGCGCTTGGTTGCAATGTTATGAAGCATTGCACAGACAGCCACAATGCGGCAGCAGGCAGCAGGACTGTAATACATGGCCCCACCTGTCTTGTGCAGTATACGGAACCTGCTCTTGAGCAGCCCAAATGTCCTTCCTATACAGTTCCTTGTCCGGATGTGCGCAACATTGTAGCGCCGTTGCTGAGGTGTGGCAGGGTTGAGGTAAGGGGTCAGGAGGTATTCCCGTAGGGCGTAGCCACTGTCACCTGAATGAGAGGAGCAGATGTTGATTGCCTGTGCAGCGCAGTGACTTCATAGCAATGTGACATTGTCGACAAAGTGTACTTACCAAGTAGGTGTCCTTCCTCAAACTCTCCCCTGAGCAGTCGTGTGTGGAGTCCGCTGTGCCTGAAGATAAAGGAATCGTGGGTACTCCCTGGGTACTGGGCGACAATGTCAGTGATGATGGTCTTGGCATTGCAGACCATCTGTATGTTGAGGGAGTGGTAGGACTTCCTGTTGCGGTACATATACTCCGTGGCAGCTGGTGGGCAGATGGCGACGTGGGTACAGTCTATGCAGCCGAGGACATGGGGAAAATGGGCTACATTGTAAAATTGTATTTTTGTCAGGTCCAATTCCTGTTGGCTCGTGGGAAATGTGATGTGACGGTGGAGCTGGGTGAGCATGGCGTCAACGAAAGTGTGGAGGCAGCGTGACATGGTGGGCTGGGATATCCCCCCAGCAGCCGCTACTATGCCCTGGAAACTCCCGGAGGCCAGGAGGTGCAGGCTACACAATACCTGCACATGTGTAGGCACCGAATTGTTTCGCCTTGTTGGGTGCTGCATGAGGGGGTCAAGTTCATGTATCAGCCAGATGATCATTTCCCCATTCAGCCTGTATTTGGTATAAATCTGTTCTCTGGTTTGGCCCAGCAAGGTGACCCGCTGCCGGTAAATCCTTTCCTGCCTCATGCGTCTCCTCCGTGCTGCTCGCTGTAGCCTTCGCCGCCTCACCACCATGTACATTCCTGGCATTGTGGAACGCCTAATGCTGCTGCTGAATGTCCTTCTGTGTGATTGGTCAGGCCTGGACCTGTTGGTGATTGGCCAACGGTTTTTCAAATTTTTCTTAATCATGGCTTTTATGGTTACCACCTGCTTTGAGTTGTCCTTAATTTGCGCCGCGCAAACTGCGATTTTGGGGTTTTTCGCAATTGTATTTTTTTCATGAATGCCGATAGAGAATATATTGCGTTTCGCTATTTATTTCGCAGATTGCGTGGTTGGTCGCTATTTCCGTATCGCTAATGCTCGACTACCGGGAATCTGCGACTATTATAGCGTAATCGCTATTATAATCGCTATTATGTGTTAGCGAATTCGCTATTTTGTTCTTGAATGCCAATTCCGTCATTTGCACCCGCAATTGCATTTTCGCTGCGATTGCGGGCGCTATTTCGCTTCATGAATCAGGCTGATACTCTCTTACTTCGAAGAGCGCCTTATTTTCAAGAAAATATGATTTGCTGACACTCCAGTCCTTAACTGGCAAATAACATTTTCGGCTTTATACCGATATTAAATACGATTTAGGTGTTATGCGATGACGTTAACAATTCTGCTCTGAAAAAACACATTCCTCCGACGGGAAGTGTATTTCTCTCTGCAACAAACTCGTGACTTGCGTGGAAGAAAGTGTACGGGAGTCGAGGGAGCCAGGAAGAGTGGATCAGCCCGCACTGGCCAGAGGCTGCGGTGAATGTCTGCAAAAAACCCCCACAAAACAGTCAAAACACTGGCCCATATACGGACCTTTCAGATCAGCCCATCAGGCACTGCCTGATTTCCCAATAGGCCAGTCCGACCCTGATTAGAATTGAACAGTGCTTAATTTGAGCCGGAGGTTTCCAGTGCTCAGCACCAGAACTTAATTGTCAACACCAGCAGCGCTTGTAGCAGTGTGCCACAAAGTGGTGCTGTCTGAGATGACCACAACAACAGTCAATTATTAATTCAGTATACAATAAAAATTACTATTACTTGCCGCCCAAACCATTCTTATAGCTTTGGGGGCCTGGAATAGTCCGAATTGTCACGCTTGTAAGATTGTGATAGTTAGCAGTTGTGTTGTTACTATCATAGGCAGCACCAGCAGGGGCAATGTGTGGTGCAGGCTGCAGTGTCCTCCTGAGAGCCCTGGCACTATTTTTTTTTTACAAATTAAGCACTGGAGTTGAAAAGTCTCTTAAGAGCAGCAGATGAGGATCTTTCCTGTGGAATTCATTTTCTGTTCTTAGTGTTTATTGGTACTGATTAAAACCGGTCTTTTCCAAACTTTCCGTCGTGTCACTTGTCTCTCCAAAGTGCCCTGAAGCAAACGCTCACTTAAAAGACGCTGTCAACGTGCCACTTGAGTCTGCTGCAGATATTAACCCTTTGGGAGTCGCCGGTCAACATCAACAACATCATTCATTCTGTAATGCGGCTCAGTGAGATGCCTGCAGGAGGGATCACTGCTGGCGGCATGTTTGGGCGAACGCTGAAGCACGAGGAGGTGGCTCCGACCCAAGTGGAGTTGTGATTTATTCTTTCTACCACTCAAGGACTTCTAAATACGCCGCGTGGCGCTTGCATCTACATACAGAGAAAGCGAGTGGTGAATGGTTAACACTCATTAGAACATTGGAATGTTGGGAGCTCCATTGAAAACAATGACGTGCTCCGGGCTTATAATGGCTGGTATAAGCCCGGAGCTCCATCATTCCAATGCTTCTTTGTTCACAGCTCTGGCTGTGAACAAAGGGTTCAGGGAGCCTGAGGGGATTCCAATCCCCTTAGGCTCCCATAAGGCTTTGTTCCTTTTTGATAGAACATTCTGTCCTCTAGTGGCAGAATGTTCTAGTAGCCTTATAGCCCTTCGTAGCTGGGCTATAATGGCAATTAAAGTCCCTCTCCCTTGTTAAAGGCCCGAGCCGAAGGCTCAGGCCTTTAATGCTGGAGAGGGCCTTTAATAGCCGGTATAGCCCTCTATGGCGGGCTATAAGGCTATATTAACATTACCATAACAACGCTTCCAAGAGTGTCATTACAATGTGTGTGTACAAAGCGCACAATATTTTACACAGGATGTGGGGCACTCACAAACCTCCTGTATATGTGTACAGATATAGAGACCCCGAACCGCGGAGGACGTGGCCCCGCCTTGTAGAGCAGCGATGACTACTTGCAGCGACATCTGTTGTTGCCTCGAGCATGTTTTGCTCTTTGACATAAGTGATAAGACAGGACTGATAGGAGCGTGCGGTGAGGTCTGCACCAGAACAGTCTGCAATGAGAGCGCTGACAGCCGAGAACTGAGTAGTACACTTTTACAATATGTGCTGGGTCTATTTTTAGTGAATGCCCCCTGGTATCAGCTTGACAGTTCATGCATTTCTTTCTATGAAAAGTTTCCCTGTTATTGATGGAATGTACGGGAATTGTATTTTAAGAAAAAATCAATAGGTCAGCAACAAGTCACGCCAGTGAAGCTCTACTGAATAAACTGAGAGAGGGAGGATGAGCAGAAAAAGACCGAGCGCTGAGCAAGGGGACAGGCACAGAAATGAGAGAAGAATGAAACAAACCGGACTCGTAGGTGGGGCGGTGGGGGTTGCTGCTCCTGGGTTTTTCACTGCTCAGTGCCCAGCAGCCGGCCTGATTCCTCCTCTGTGGCGATGCCTCGCTCCTACCTCGGATGCAGCTGCCCCCTGACCTGCTTCATGTTCAGAGGCAAAGGAACATCAGCACGCTGCCGAAGATCACACAAAACCTGCTTTTCCAGACAAAAAGAGATCTAACCGGCCTGCTTTTACCCACAATCCCCATGACGTGTCTGGTCGGCATACTTTCAATTCTTTCTCGGGCAGAGGGGCCGTGAAATGGGAGGCGCGAGCAAAATGACGAAGCAGAAAGCCCCCTCCCCCCTTGGACGCTGACTGAGATTAGTCAGAGCAGCGGAGTACCTCCCGGGGTTAGCGAGCCCTGCCACCTTTGCACATGGGATCGGGGGAGGCGCCCAAAAAAATAAAATAAACAGCGGCCGTGAAATGGGAGCCGCGAGCGTGCCAGCGGAACAGAAGAGCTTGATGGGGGCTAGGGGAGGGCAAAACCTCCGTAAGTAAGCAGAAGCAGATGGCGGCCGTAAAACGGGATCTGAGCTAAGAAAAAGTAGTCCCTAAATAGACTGATTTACAGCCCAGCAGCGTAACTAAACAGTAGTTAGTCGGTGCTGCTTCCTGCAAAACGGCAGCACAAAGGAAGTGACGTTTTGCATCCCAAACCAACCATAAGCAAGATAAGAAAGAGCAATGCAATGTTCAACAAATGGCAAGCAGCAGCACATATTAGCTGCCAATAGGCGGAGTTTCACTCAACATTTACATTACTTTAGTCCCGCTGAGACAGCGCACGCGGCGCATGCGCCGTCCAACACGAGACCTAAAAAGGGCAGAGGGTTACAGGGGTAGCTCAAGGACCAAAAGGCACAGACGGGCAGAGAGACACAGAGACAGCGAGGGGTACAGAAGGTAAAACCGGGCAGAGAGACACGGGACAGGGAGGGGAACAGAGGGAAAAAACGGCACAGATCAAGTACCGGCAGCGGGGGAGGACAGAAAACAGCAGTCACAGGCACAACAATGACAATAACGGCAATACACTGAATACAATACACTACAATACAATAAATAGCGGAAAAATAGCACAGATGAACAAACCTATGGCCTACCACTGGCCACCAGGGATGAGGCGCAGGAGGGAACCAGCAGGTGGAGGAGGGCCTCAAGCTTCCTCAGCAGCGGTGGCTGGGGCAGGGACACACAGGCGGTGCGGTGCGGTGCGGAGGGGGAGCGACCTACCTGGTAGGATCAAGGGTCGTGCTCCTCACCGCGCAGCGGCCAGCATATATGGGGAGGTGGGATGGAGGAGAAGCTGGGAGGCGGGAGATGGGGGCAGTGAATGGGCAGTCAGGGGGACCGGGCCACAGGGGGCGCAGCGGCAACAGCGGTGAGGGGCGACTAAGGCAACAGAAAGCAAAGGGCACAAAATAGTGGGGCAGCAAGTGGAACAGAAGGCAAAAGGGCACGAAAATTCAGGGGCAATGAATGGACCAGAGGGCAAACAAGCATTTGCAATGCAATAGGTCTCGCATTAATAAAGTTTGAGCTTTTAGCATTGCTAATAATAATGCAACACCAATAGCTCAAACATTCAGTAATGCGAGACCTATTGCATTGTTGAAGCCATTTGCTTTGCTATACAATGCCATTAGCAAAGCAAATGGCTTTAACTTAATCAAAGGCGAGACCTATTGCATTTTCAATGCTTGTTGTTAAAGGCATCCATTAAGAATAAAGGCCTGGCTTCACATAATTAATCTGCATTATTTATCCTCTGAATAATGTATAGGCCATTTTGCTCCCTTGTTTATGACGCTTAGGGTTTGCTACATATGTAAATTTGCAACTTTTATTACTGATGAGTTTTCATTTGTGAGCTTTAGAAGTTAAGGGCAGATTGCTCATATTATTATGGTTGAAAAGATTGTGTTGCTTGTGCGACGAAGAAGTAGAAACTGCTGTACATATGCTATTTTTCTGCAATGTACTATGTGTATGACATATGTACAATGTCACAAAGCACAGAACTGTCACCATCCCCACCAGAATGTAAGCATTTTGCGGAGAGTGTGCTGTTTTTCCTTTTCTTCAAGTGTAATCATGCATATACGGCTGCAGTGTTTATTAGTACTGATTAAAACTGGTCTTTTCCAAACTTTTCGTCGTGTCACTTGTCTCTCCAAAGTGCCCTGAAGCAAACGCTCACTTAAAAGACGCTGTCAACGTGCCACTTGAGTATGCTGCAGATATTAACCATTTGGGAGTCGCCGGTCAACATCAACAACATCATTCATTCTGTAATGCGGCTCAGTGAAATGCCTGCAGGAGGGATCACTGCTGGCGGCATGTTTGGGCGAACGCTGAAGCACGAGTAGGTGGCTCCTACCCAAGTGGAGTTGTGATTTATTCTTTCTACCACTCAAGGACTTCTAAATACGCCGCGTGGCACTTGCATCTACATACAGAGAAAGCGAGTGGTGAATGGTTAACACTCATTAGAACATTTCAATGTTGGGAGCTCCATTGAAAACAATGACGTGCTCCGGGCTTATAATGGCTGGTATAAGCCCGGAGCTCCATCATTCCAATGCTTCTTTGTTCACAGCTCTGGCTGTGAACAAAGGGTTCAGGGAGCCTGAGGGGATTCCAATCCCCTTAGGCTCCCATAAGGCTTTGTTCCTTTTTGATAGAACATTCTGTCCTCTAGTGGCAGAATGTTCTAGTAGCCTTATAGCCCTTCGTAGCTGGGCTATAACGGCAATTAAAGTCCCTCTCCCTTGTTAAAGGCCCGAGCCGAAGGCTCAGGCCTTTAATGCTGGAGAGGGCCTTTAATAGCCGGTATAGCCCTCTATGGCGGGCTATAAGGCTATATTAACATTACCATAACAACGCTTCCAAGAGTGTCATTACAATGTGTGTGTACAAAGCGCACAATATTTTACACAGGATGTGGGGCACTCACCAACCTCCTGTATATGTGTACAGATATAGAGACCCCGAACCGCGGAGGACGTGGCCCCGCCTTGTAGAGCAGCGATGACTACTTGCAGCGACATCTGTTGTTGCCTCGAGCATGTTTTGCTCTTTGACATAAGTGATAAGACAGGACTGATAGGAGCGTGCGGTGAGGTCTGCACCAGAACAGTCTGCAATGAGAGCGCTGACAGCCGAGAACTGAGTAGTACACTTTTACAATATGTGCTGGGTCTATTTTTAGTGAATGCCCCCCTGGTATCAGCTTGACAGTTCATGCATTTCTTTCTATGAAAAGTTTCCCTGTTATTGATGGAATGTACGGGAATTGTATTTTAAGAAAAAATCAATAGGTCAGCAACAAGTCACGCCAGTGAAGCTCTACTGAATAAACTGAGAGAGGGAGGATGAGCAGAAAAAGACCGAGCGCTGAGCAAGGGGACAGGCACAGAAATGAGAGAAGAATGAAACAAACCGGACTCGTAGGTGGGGCGGTGGGGGTTGCTGCTCCTGGGTTTTTCACTGCTCAGTGCCCAGCAGCCGGCCTGATTCCTCCTCTGTGGCGATGCCTCGCTCCTACCTCGGATGCAGCTGCCCCCTGACCTGCTTCAGCTTCAGAGGCAAAGGAACATCAGCACGCTGCCGAAGATCAGACAAAACCTGCTTTTCCAGACAAAAAGAGATCTAACCGGCCTGCTTTTACCCACAATCCCCATGACGTTTCTGGTCGGCATACTTTCAATTCTTTCTCGGGCAGAGGGGCCGTGAAATGGGAGGCGCGAGCAAAATGACGAAGCAGAAAGCCCCCTCCCCCCTTGGACGCTGACTGAGATTAGTCAGAGCAGCGGAGTACCTCCCGGGGTTAGCGAGCCCTGCCACCTTTGCACATGGGATCGGGGGAGGCGCCCAAAAAAATAAAATAAACAGCGGCCGTGAAATGGGAGCCGCGAGCGTGCCAGCGGAACAGAAGAGCTTGATGGGGGCTAGGGGAGGGCAAAACCTCCGTAAGTAAGCAGAAGCAGATGGCGGCCGTAAAACGGGATCTGAGCTAAGAAAAAGTAGTCCCTAAATAGACTGATTTACAGCCCAGCAGCGTAACTAAACAGTAGTTAGTCGGTGCTGCTTCCTGCAAAACAGCAGCACAAAGGAAGTGATGTTTTGCATCCAAACCAACCATAAGCAAGATAGGAAAGAGCAATGCAATGTTCAGCAAATGGCAAGCAGCAGCACATATTAGCTGCCAATAGGCAGAGTTTCACTCAACATTTAATTACTTTAGTCCCGCTGAGACAGCGCACGCGGCGCATGCGCTGTCCAACGCGAGACCTACAAAGGTCAGAGGGTTACAGGGGTAGCTTAAGGAAGAAAAGGCAAAGACGGGCAGAGAGACACAGAGACAGCGAGGGGTACAGAAGGTAAAACCGGGCAGAGAGACACGGGGACAGCGAGGGGAACAGAAGGTAAAACCGGGCAGAGAGACACGGGGACAGCGAGGGGAACAGAGGGAAAAAATGGCACAGATCAAGTACCGGCAGCAGGGGAGGACAGAAAACAGCAGTCACAGGCACAACAATGACAATAACGGCAATACAGGCAATACAATACAATAAATAGCAGAAAAATAGCAGAGATTAACAAACCTATGGCCTACCACTGGCCAGCAGGGATGAGGCGCAGGAGGGTGCCAGCGGGAGGAGGAGGGCCTCAAGCTTCCTCAGCAGCGGCGGCTGGGGCAGGGACACACAGGCGGTGCGGTGCGGAGGGGGAGCGACCTATCTGGTAGGGTCAAGGGTCGTTCTCCTCACCGCGCAGCGGCCAGCATATATGGGGCGGTGGGATGGAGGAGAACCTGGGAGGCGGGAGGTGGGGGCAGGGAATGGGCAGTCAGGGGGGCCGGGCCACAGGGGGCGCAGCGGCGGGAGCGGTGAGGGGCAACTAAGGGAACAGAAGGCAAAGGGCACAAAATAGAGGGGCAACGAGTGGAACAGAAGGCAAAAGGGCACGGAAATGCAAGGGCAACAAATGGAACAGAAGGCAAAAAAGGGCAGAGTGTTACAGGGGCAGCTTAAGGAAGAAAAGCAAAGACGGGCAGGGAGACACAGAGACAGCGAGGGGTACAGAAGGTAAAACCGGGCAGAGATACACGGGGACAGCGAGGGGAACAGAGGGAAAATATGGCACAGATCAAGTACCGGCAACAGGGGAAGACAGAGAACAGCAGTCACAGACACAAAAAAAATGACAAGAAAGGCAATAACGGCAATACAGTGAATGCAATACACTACAATACAATAAATAGCGGAAAAATAGCAGAGATGAACAAACCTATGGCCTACCACTGGCCACCAGGAATGAGGCGCAGGTGGTAAGCTTGCGGGTTGAGGGGGGCCTCAACCTTCCTCAGCAGCGGCGGCTGGGGCAGGGACACACAGGCGGTGCTGTGCGGAGGGGGAGCGACCTACCTGGTAGGGTCAAGTTAACTCCCATGGAGTATTGCCTCTGGATCGAGCAGCGCCGTGCATGCTGCTTGAATGCCTTTATCCTTTTTCCTTTCTTTCTTCCTTACGAAGAGCTTATATTTTAAAGTGTTTTATTGTTAACCTAGCCACAAATCCCCACGTTTTGGGAATAGCACTATAAGCAGATATGAAAACATGCAGTTTACTGCTTTTCCAAACATCATGTTGTGGATAATTACCTTTGATGCTACTTAAAACACTCTCAATGGACCTGTCGGAAATCACACAGGTCAAGCCCCCGAGTTATAGCTTTAGAAGACCAAGAGCCAAATGCATCACACATTTTTGCCCTCGCGAGGGAAAAAAGGACTTTTCTGAAGCAATGAAAGGCTTTGGGGCAGATTTATGAAGGCCTTGCGCCGCCGGTGCGTCACTTTTTCCCATGTTAAAAATGACGCACCGGCGGCGCAAGGCCTTCATAAATCTGCCCCTTTGTATTTGCAAATTAGGTAATTGCACTTTTTTGCAATCACCTATATTGCGAATGCATTTAGGAAATTGCAATTGGTCATTCCCTAATGCCGATGCACGTAGCCTAAATGTGAACTGTGCATTTAGAAAACGCTGATTACTTTCAGCTTCAAGTTGATGGCAATTTGCACATGCATTGAAAATGCACAAAAATGCATTTTTCAAAGTGATATGTGACAGAGGTGGGGCCCGAGGCACCATCCAGTTCTGTGCATTTGGCGTCCCAGTTCAGTCCATCCCTAATTGACATACCAAGCCCTGAACAGTATTTTTTTAATGGGGTCGGAAACGCTTCTGTTATCTAAAGGTGTAATATCTGACATTAGTTTTTGTCCATTTTAATCCAGAAAATCCTAGCCACTGGCAGTCGGTGAATCACTCCTGAATCTCCAGAGCTCAGTGTATGTGAATCTACTAATGAAAAAGTTACACGGATAGATTACAGCTCCCTGAGTCAGCAGCAAGGATTGCTGAGCCATAGTGGTGGCCACATCTCCCCTACTGTCAAAATCATTTGCCCTCCCAATCCACCCGCCTACCACAACAAGATACATTTTGTGCAAACTGTTCCTTCAAATGTACAGTGGGCCTCATTTATGAAAAGTGACGCATCACTGCGTGAAAACAGCGATGCGTCACTTTTCATTGCGCCCTCCTTGCGACATGCTGGATGCGTGATATTTATAATATGACGCATCATGTCGCAAGGAGTTACAGATATGTCAGTATTTCTGACGTATCTGTAGGCGCAAAAGTGACTCATTGCTGGAGTGTGTCACAAAAGTGACGCAACTCCAGCAATGTGTCCTTTCACATGGGGCAAGCCTGCGTCAGTCTTACGCCTGCTGTTAGGCAGGCTTAAGAAATTGATGCATTTGTGTCCTAGAAGTGGCGCAGTGAAATCTCATAGCTTTCACTGCGTCACTTCTACGACCCTTTCTTGCGTCAATATGCCCCCCTTGCATACATTATACCTGGTGCAGGTATAATGTGGCGCAGGGGTTTACAAAGTTACGCATCTACCTAGATGCGTCACTTTGTAAATATGGCGCAACAAGGTGCATTTTTTACGCCACTGGTGCATCACAAAAAGTGACGAACTGGCGGCGTAAAAGTGACGCACAGCCTCATAAACGAGGCCCAGTCTTTTTAGCTATTTGTGCGTGCACTCAGGGATGTCAGTGGGGCAGCAACACACATTTCAGGTCTTTCTGTGCCTGCACATTGTTCCTTTCCATACCCTGTCCAGCTGGTGTTAATCTGCTAAGGACATCCACTGATTCTTCTGTCCACATGTTTTGCACACTTTAACCTCTTACACTTTAAAGGCCGGGCGTAGATCAAATGTTAAAGTAAAATGTTCTTTCCTGAAGTGACTGGCAATAAATCGTGAAACTCTGAGAGTTGTAAGAGTGTGAAGAGTGCATACTTTATGTTGTCTAACCGAGATGCAGCAGGGGAGCCCAGTTCGAGCCGTGCATTTGTTTACTGTATTCATTTGTTATCTTCATTAGAGCCAGAGGTAGGTCCCTCCTGCTTCTGTCCTCTGCATCCACGTTGGCTGCGTTCATGATAGTCACTCGCTTTGGTACTCTATCAGTTGGGTTAAGTAGGTCTTCCATTTGTCCAGCCCACTTCATGTCCTCGTCCATTTTCTTGGTATAGGGCTTATCTCTTCGCATCTCAGGGGGATCTTCTCAAGAACGTGTGATAATCATCGGCAAAATCGGTTATCGCAATGTTTCATATCGCCGTCCTTCATGGGAAAAAAACTCTGTGTTAACGTTCTATTTCCATGACGGCGATTACATGCGATATGTTCCCGATAACGTGTCAAATGTTCGCAATAAAGTCACCAGGACGGCGATAAAAATGTAAACCCCAGTACAAATGAAGTTGCGATGGGGTCAACCGTGATAAATAAATCAGCAATAATCTTCGCCCGCACAAAAGATGACACAGCGGCGGTGCAAAAGATGCACCATGGTGCGGGCTATTTACAACGTGACGCATCTGGGAGATGCGTCAAATTGTAAAGCCCTGCTCCAGAAGGAGGCGTTCCGGAGCAGGGGGGGGCGTTCTGGTGCAGGAACGCCTCCTAAAAGTGGCTGAGTGAAATACTGAGTCACTTTTACGTCCATGCTGCGGCAAAACCCTGCACCTGCTTGAAGCAGGCGTAAGGATTGACGCAGCATTGAACAGATAGGGCCCCCAGAGCATTGCTGGAGCTGCGTCACGCTTGCGACGTGACTCCAGCAATGAGCCGCGTTTACGGGTGGCGCACAATAAAGGAATGGTCCAATTATTGTAAATCTGCCCCCTCACAGTTCTTCCCCACTTTTCTGTTGTTGCTTTTATTGCCCAGTGAATTGCGCGAGGCGGCCACTTTCAAGCATTCCTCAAAGAATAGTACTATCATTTGTTTAATTTATTGATTTTACCAATTATTTATTAAATGTCACACAAGAAGCAAATTACCCAGAAACTTCCCTTAGTAAAGTAGTGTGCTTAGCTACGGTTCGTGCCTTCTTACTAGCGGGCTGATACTCTGCCCCTTCGTTCTTAAATATCCGCTCGTTATCATATTCAATGCCACAAAGAGCCCTGCTTTAAGTATGAAAGTAAAGCAGCATTATGAGGCGCGCAGAGGATTGTGGGTATGCAGATTGCTGCTGACGCGCTGACTCTTCCTGTCGAGCCTCCCGACCTCTAGCGACAGGAGGGAGCGTTGCAGTCCCGCTCCTTCGCGCAGGTCACTGAGTCTGAGTCACGTGACCCTGTGACGCCTTCCGATGGCGCCTCGGGAGCCTTCTCCCCTCAACTGCCGAGGAGGCCCGAACCCACCAGTAAACTCACATTTCACCCATTCACAGAGTTTCTTGTACAGAAACCCTCCAAAAATTGGGTCTAGGTCCGTCTCACACGGCCCCTCAGAGTGCACGTGATCAGCGGAAATACGACAAAAATTTCACGCTGTTGTCGATCTGTTCGCTTAAGCAGGATAAAAATATCACTTACTACTGGTAGGGTGACTTTGCAGTGGCGACGTGCGGGTCACTTTCATGAATGCCTCTGTGTGCACAGCGACAGATACTCCTTATAATATTAAACAGAGGCCTGTGTCGGCTACAGTGATGAATCGGGAGTTTCCCGCAGAGGCTTCTGGGTATGCAAATGACTGTGGCTGGCCGCGCCCCCTCCAGTGACAGCCCCATGGGGACTTGTGCTCTTGTGATCTCAAATGCATAAATTCCGTATAGACTAGGGCTGGTTTCCAGCAATGGGGGGGTGCACTTCATTTGTTTCCTTCCTTGCCTGAGCGTCATTTCTGACTCCGATGCGTCAGTTACACGAGAGTATTCAAGATCCCTCTATTGGGTTTAATTTACTCTGCCAAAGCTTCGTTTTCAATAACATGTAGTTGTTGTGATTACGAGTGTCCTTTCCAGGACACCGTACGCCCTGTGCCTACGTCACCAGCTGTCTCTGGAATGTTGACAGATGACAGCTGGTGGCAGGCTTGGCAGGTCGGGCGCTCCGGTGCCGGAGCGCGTGTGTTGGTGTACCAGAATAAAGTAGCTTTAACCAGCGAATTATTGTTATAAGTTTCTTAACAAAACTGGCGACGAGGACACCAACACAAGAACCCACGCACCAAGACTGGAAAAATTAAAACGTGAGTGAAAAAAAAAAAGACTGGATGAATGAGTAATAACTTGAAGAAGATATTACAGGAAAACAAAGTATTTCTGTATAACAGCATTGAGAACGTGTAAGGATAAATTTCCCTTAGAAACGTAGTGTGCCACGTTTCATGCCTTCCAACTTGAGGATTGAAACTCGGGCCCCATCGTTCTTAAATGTCCGCTCTTTCTCGTTTGCAATGCCACAAAGCGCCCTCCATCTATATGAAAGTAACGCAGCTTTATTATGCGCGCACAGGATTGTGGGCATGCAGATTAGGAGTGACGCGCGGAAGGTTCCTCTGGCGCACCCTAACCTCCAGCGACAGTCCCGCCAGTCCTTACGCACGGCGCCTCGTTCTGCGTCACGTGACGTAGTGACGCCTCACGTCACCCGGTGTTGCGCGCGCGGCGATGGCGCCTTCCTGAGAGAAACGGCAGGCGCTCCTCTCCTCAGCGGCCGAGGAGGCCCGACCGCCCCCATGACGGCTCCCTCGCGCATTCATGAGTAAACACATGGACATCTGCCCATTTCAAACCTGCACATATGTATCTACCGATCTCGAATCCGTTATTTTCACACTTTCACCCACACACGGAGCTTCTTGTGCAGAAACCCTTCAAAAATTACAGTGTTCGCCTCCCAGCGTCACGGCCACTCGGGGTGCGCGTGACACACGGACAGTGCGCAGATGCGAACAAGCGATCATTCTGAGTGCCGTCCGCCCTTGATCATAAAAATATACCTTCCTCCTAGTAGGGTGACCGTACACCGGTGACGTACCAGTCACCCCCATGAATGCCTCTGTGTGCATATCTACACATACCCCTTCACCTGTTAAACAGAGGCCTGTGTCGCCTGTACTGATGAATCGGATGTTTGCCGCAGAGGCTTCTGGGTATGCAAATGTTTGTCTGGCCACGCCCCCTCCAGTGACAGCCAGGCTCCTGCTGCAGCCCCATGGTGACTTGTTCTCTGGGTCCAGGCTGTGAAGAGTCTCAAAATCCAGCAATAAAGGGAATGTGTGAAGCTAATTTAATAGTGACAAAAAGTGACACTAGAAGTCCCTCCAGAAGTAATCCTGCTGAAATAAACAAAACAAGCATTGGCATGGCCAATAGGTCTCGCTTTTGGACCTATAAGTATTTACTTATCCAGCACAATATCCTTGGTGCAACAACATTAACTGTTGCGTGGCCAAACACTTATAAGGTCCCAAAGGCGAGACCTATTGGCTATGCCAATGCTTGTTTATATTTGTTATGGCCTGCCCTATGTGAACTTCGAGAGTTGGCCCAGTACTAAGAATTAGCATTGTGTACTCACCTCATCTGAGTAACTCTAGCCAATGGCAGACGCAATGTTAGTGAACCTGCTTTAAATGTCTTTTACGTGTGGTGCATTTCACAGGCTAGGGTGTATGGCTGTTCTAAGGTCAAATATAAAGGAATTAAATCTATGTTATTTTTTCCAAATCTGCTAGAACGTTATTCCAGTCATTTCTATTAAAAAATTGTTTTTACTTGGATTTACCGACATATAAAATTATTACAATTATGTAAATGTAAATGTGTGTGTCTTGTAAAGCGCACCGCTGCCCTGAGGCGTCCTGGCGCTGTAGACCGCTGGGGAACCCGTCCTGGCTATCCCTGTGAGATGGTCCCTACTGGGTATCTCCAAGGTGAAACCAGGCATCCCGGCGAATGTGGGGGGCCGTTGTAGAGATGAGGCTAGCTAATGCCCAGAGTTGCAGAGTGTGATCCCTAGATAGAGTAGGCACCGAGGCGAGAATTATCGGTCCGCTGACCCTGGTCCACAACTCTGCCGCGTCGGGAATTGAACCCTGGTCCCGGGCCGTTCTCTGCTTCCGGGTCTGCCACCTCTAACCAGTTAGCCACACCACTCTACAGTGAGCCACACCACTCTACAACATTATACCCACGTGTACCTTATATAGCTCATAATTATTCCACCTAAATAATCAGTCTGGTGTGTCCTGAAGAGCTGATGTTTAACGCAACCACAACTCATACTTGGCCGAGTCAGGCTCATTTTTCCAGGGGCTTTTTTCTCCGTGGCAGCTGTTCTCATAGCGCCCCGGGATCTAGCATTAATTTTTGGTGCAGTCTGAAGGCATTCGTCTACTCTGCACCAGAAAATTACAGCTGTTGGTAGAGGCGTTTTCATTATTCGCATTTCTCATAGGGCAAGAGTGTTGAATTACCCTTTTCAACAACCAGACTCAAACGACAGCGACTGCCAAATAAATGTCTTTGAAAGCAAATTGGTTGCTGTGAACACGTTTCTTGATGGAAAGTTGAGGCTTCGAAAGAACTCTCTCTGCTTAGTCCTAAGCCAAGTCAAAGCTTCGTTGTCCTTCAGGGGCTATGACACGTCCCTGGATCACATCCCCAAATGCCACCCAAATCTGTATGTGTTGACGATGGCATTGTCGCTCACAATGTCCTAATGTGCACTGTTGGGGCTCTTTTGCAAAGTGAGGGGGCAGTTACGCTTTAAAAAGATAGAGACTAGAGCAACGCTGCAACAAAGAACAAGCGGTGAAAAACAAGCGGGATCGCGAAAGTTAAAGCAACGCTGTTGGCACCACTCAAAGATGTTTCAGTGGCGCATGCAGCCGGAAGTCCATGTATGGGCTTTTACCTCGCAGGAGCCAGCGTGATCATTACTAACAGGTGGCGCTGCTGCTGACTCCTGCGAGGAAAACGCCATACATGCACGCGTACTGATAGGAAACCATGCAAAACATGCACGAGTTTCAAGTAAAGTGCTGAGCGATTACAAGAGGTCCCTCTAAGCAGTGCTTACGCAATGCGTAGCGAGACCTAAAAAGGGGGTGACAGAAGGTCACACGGATGACAGGGGTTTAAAGGTCAGTTATAGCTCCAAAGGGAGCAGAATAGACGCTCTGGTACCTCTCGACTGACACCAACGTCTCTATGGTTACACATTATTCAGCTCCTTGAGACCCTCACGGGTATGTAGTGCGCTTTATAAGTGTCCTGATTGATTGATTGATTATTCAGGGCCTATGTACAGCCTCATGCAGGCGTGCCTGTGCACAATGGTGCAGATGGTCTTTGCTTTAGTGATACTTGGCCACTGAGTCCCACAGGCTGCAGGGGCCTCCTCCCGCTCCCCCTGGACTGAGGTTGAGGGCCGCTGCCAGGCTACTGTGAAAGACCATCTGCGAGTACTTAACGCCTTTTGGTCCATATCAGGAGGCAGCGACCTCAGGCCCTGAGTACAAGTGGGCTGCAAAAGGGCGAGGTATTTACTGGGTGCAGTAAATACCTGGGGGCAGATTTACAAACCCCATGCACCACTTTTGCGTCATTGGTAACATGGGAAAAGTGACGCAAGGGGCTTGTAAATCTGCCCCCTAATGTTCAGAAATCTCCTCTTGAAAAATGAGGAATTAAATGCAAACATTTATATTTTTTGCACCATATTTTGCATAGATCTGAATTAATTTCATGTTCTTCCAAGGAACATTTCACTAAGTTTGATCTGCCACAATGTTTCATGGGAAAGTTGCAGGGTGAGGTGTGAGCCTCGAAGCTTGACATTCCACTCACTGCACAAACAGGAATGTACCACCCACTTGGGACCAGGTTCTCCGTGTGTTGCTCTCTCATGCGTATGATGGGAGCCCATATCATGTGTCACACGGTGATACCGTGTGAGTTAGGAGGTATGAGAATGTCCTGATACTGTGTAATTCCCACGCACTCTTATTTTACCGGACATGCATATGATTCTTATGAGGCACTCTGACCCCGTTAGGGCCTTAATGTACTCATGTAAAAGGAAGGAAAGAATAGTCCCCCCATACCAGGTATAACAAGGTGCACAAAGGCAGTCCCCCTGCCCCACCTCTAACAGGATGCAGATAAATACTTGTACGGGATCTGTCACAACAACAATGCACATAGCTAGCTCCTCTCAGACAAAAACCTACCCATGAGCACCAGCGCATGCACAGCACCAGAAAAAGCCTCCTATGATGAGGCACCTAAGCAAAGTAAACAGAAACGCCCCATGACCCCGTGCTCCAGAAAGCACTTCTATAAAGTGCCTACACCAGACCACTCATGTTTCCCGGTTCCATGCATGAGTAGCTCATCCAGTCTAGGTTTTACTGTGCATTCTGGTAATTGTAGTCCCAATTATCCAGTTACAAAATCATGACTACAACAAAGCAAAACAAAATCTGTAGTGGATGAGCTATTCCATATTACATATTTGGGGGACGCAGAGCTTAGGACACGCGCCGTGAGGGCAACGGCTGGCTCCTACCTGTCCCTGGACGAAGACACCCTCTTCTCCACCTTCCACACCGTGAGGGCAACGGCTGCTGTTACTTGATCGCCAGTCCCATTTGCAGCGGGAAACTACAGCTCCCAGCTGCCCCGGGCTCCGGCGCTGCACTGTGACACCTTCCCTGCGCCAGAGGCGCTACAAGTCTAAGGAGAGCCGAGTGCTCTAGGGGGACGCAGAGCTTAGGACACGCGCCGTGAGGGCAACGGCTGGCTCCTACCTGTCCCTGGACAAACGACATCCTCTTCTCCACCTTCCATGCCGTGAGGGCAACGGCTGCTGTTTCTTCATCGCCAGTCCCGTTTGCAGTGGGAAACTACAGCTCCCAGCTGCCCCGGGCTCCGGCGCTGCACAGTGACACCATCCCTGCGCCTGGAGGCGCTACAAGTCTAAGGAGAGCCGAATGCTCTAGGGGGACGCAGAGCTTAGGGCACGCGCCGTGAGGGCAACGGCTGGCTCCTACCTGTCCCTGGACAAACGACATCCTCTTCTCCACCTTCCATGCCGTGAGGGCAACGGCTGCTGTTTCTTCATCGCCAGTCCCGTTTGCAGTGGGAAACTACAGCTCCCAGCTGCCCCGGGCTCCGGCGCTGCACTGTGACACCTTCCGTGCGCCAGAGGCGCTACAAGTCTAAGGAGAGCCGAGTGCTCTAGGGGGACGCAGAGCTTAGGGCACGGCCGTGAGGGCAACGGCTGGCTCCTACCTGTCCCTGGACAAACGACATCCTCTTCTCCACCTTCCACGCCGTGAGGGCAACGGCTGCTGTTTCTTCATCGACAGTCCCGTTTGCAGCGGGAAACTACAGCTCCCAGCTGCCCCGGGCTCCAGCGCTGCACAGTGACACTATCCCTGCGCCCGGAGGCGCTACAAGTCTAAGGAGAGCCGAGTGCTCTAGGGGGACGCAGAGCTTAGGGCACGGCCGTGAGGGCAACGGCTGGCTCCTACCTGTCCCTGGACAAACAACATCCTCTTCTCCACCTTCCACGCCGTGAGGGCAACGGCTGCTGTTTCTTCATCGACAGTCCCGTTTGCAGCGGGAAACTACAGCTCCCAGCTGCCCCGGGCTCCCAGCTGCACAGTGACACCATCCCCGCGCCCAGAGGCGCTACAAGTCTAAGGAGAGCCGAGTGCTCTAGGGGGACGCAGAGCTTAGGGCACGCGCCGTGAGGGCAACGGCTCGCTCCTACCTGTCCCTGGACAAACGACATCCTCTTCTCCACCTTCCATGCCGTGAGGGCAACAGCTGCTGTTTCTTCATCGCCAGTCCCGTTTGCAGCGGGAAACTACAGCTGCCAGCTGCCCCGGGCTCCGGCGCTGCACAGTGACACCATCCCTGCGCCCGGAGGCGCTACAAGTCTAAGGAATGCCGAGTGCTCTAGGGGGACGCAGAGCTTAGGACACGCGCCGTGAGGGCAACGGCTGGCTCCTACCTGTCCCTGGACAAACTACACCCTCTACTCCACCTTCCACGCCGTGAGGGCAACGGCTGCTGTTTCTTCATCGCCAGTCCCATTTGCAGCGGGAAACTACACCTCCCAGCTTGCCCGGGCTCCGGCGCTGCACAGTAACACCATCCCTGCGCCCGGAGGCGCTACAAGTCTAAGGAGTTCCTACCGCCCCACGGGACGCACGCCGGCGGCGCCGGGCTAAGCCCAGGCAAAGGGCGGGCCATCTGTGGCCGTCAGTGAATGGAAGAGGACGGGACGGGCCACCCCCTTACTTTTGCCAAGGACAATCTCTAGGTGAGGACAATCCATAAAAGGTACTGTTACTTGGATTCAATTCCCGCGGCCTAAATTGCACTACACCAGCAACTTACTGTGCAACCTTAAGGGAGCTAGCCTATCTGATTGGGCTCTTGCTGCTTTATTTCATCCCCACCTAGTACTACTGATCCCCTTAGAATGAGTAAAGTGGGGAAAAAACACAAACTCCAGCAGCTAAACGACCAAACACTAGACTGCAAGCGGCAGTACCACATCCCCTTCCTAGCTTAACAGCGATCGATAAGATGTTACAAAAAACTATTGGGGTTGTGGTTACAGCAATCGAAAACACTCAGAGAAGGTTATCAATCACACCCACTCTATCACTGCAAAGCCAGGAGGGTGAATGTTCAGTTATTGCAACTGACATCCCGGATCAAAACTCCTATTTAACATCATCTTATGTACAACTGCCCTGTGCACAGGCATCCATAGAGACCCCTGTAGTTGTAGAGGATTCACCCATTGTTTGGATCCCCTCCCCCCCCCCCCCAGGAAAACTCCCTCAGTAGGCAAACCACGCCCCAGGAGAAAGAAAGAGAGCCCCCCAAAAAAATCGGGCAAAAAGAACTCGACCAATCATAACCTGGTGACCCCAATTCCCAATACGTCATATCCGAATCTAGGAATTCCGTGCTGGGTCACTAACTTGGTGGCTGATTTGCAAGCATGGCTGGAGCGGACTATTGTTACCCACATTAAACCCCTGGTGTCAAAGCTCGACAGATTATTCTCTAACTTAAATAATAAGGGGGCAGGGATAACAAACTCAGTAAATCCCTTGGGAAACCCTGCATCCTTACCTGATTCTGATTGTGGTGGCAGACTTAATAGTATGCCTAGTGCTAGGGTTGCTCTACAAAAAAACACCTTAAAACAGACTAAAAACCCAGTAATATCAATAACCCACACTGAGTCTACACATATCTCACCATCCCTACAACCTAATAGTAATGCACATGGCCAAACCCAAGTGTCAGTGGGAAATTCCATTGCCAATTTGGATAAAACTGATTCAAAGGCAAAGGGGGGTAAAAATGAAAGTAAAACTAGTATTATAACGACCAGGAATGTTCCACCCAGAGCCTCTTCCTGCCAGCTACCAATAATCAACCTACCCCCGGAAGCACAACCATATGTGGTAGCCCTTACAGGAGTCCCAGTTCTAAGTTCTAAGTGATGGGAAAAGAGAAAAGGAGATTGACCTTAGAAATAAGTGCATTCAATGGTTAAGCACAAACAGACCCTTACCTCCAAATGTCTCAGGAGAAATACTGGCAGTTAGAAGAATAGACTGGATAGGGAGGGGACCTAAAACAGTGTCAGGAGACGTTGTAATAATACATTTCAGGGACACCTCCGCTGTGGATTACAGCTGCAATGCCCCCTATCGCAGATCAAATTCCCAAATATGCCCATTACATTTATCATTATTCTACCCTACCCCCACTTGGAGATCAACCCACCCCAACGGGATCCACTGTAACAGGGGAATCCACTTACCAACAAGCAGAATGCAATATAGGCCAACATTTGGGGAGGATTTGTTTCCACATAATCCTACACACCTCCTTCGACCCCATTGGAATAGGTTCAGTGTGCTTGAGGAGGTTGGTTGACTTAAAATAAAGGGGAACTCCCCATTACAAATTACTAATAAAGAGGCCATTGGGCGATGGGCAGTGGAGGAAAAGGTTACATTCACCACTACAGGGGACGATTCAATACTTTACTCCTAGGAGAAGGAGGGGACCAGAGAAAAGGGGAACCCGGATACCCCCCCTGTAAATGGAGGGAGGGAAGCTCAAGGCTTAGACAAACCAGTGGAAGGTTGTTTAAAAATAATCTCCTGGAACATAGCCGGGCTAAAAAATAAATTGCATACACCAGATTGGCATTCTTTTATGGCTGCTCACGATATCTGCCTTATGCAGGAGACCAGGGCAATGGAGGAGAGCAATAGCCCAGCCTTTGCAACCTATGATATTCTAGCAGTATCGACAGGAAGAGGCCGCCCTTCCGGCGGACTATCGATATGCATTGGCACCTACTTGGGCATCCAGGCAAAACAAAGGCAAACTAATTCCCTGGATGTCCAGTGTGTCCTACTAACACCCCAAAGTAACCCACAAGTAGCCATAATAAACATCTACTCAAGGCCAGTTAAAAAGGGGCGGGAATCAAATACAATTAAAGCACTTGATCAATTTATCCAAGGTTTGGACCCCTCTATTGCAATAATCTTGGGTGGTGATTTTAACTGCCAATTCGAGCCTCTGGGTAGTATGGAGGGTAGCGAACAAGACGAGTTAGACTCATTCTTGCATATCCCAGACCCGAAGATCACCCCAGAGAGAGCATGGACACCATTGGTGCTCCAGATAAAATCTTTCACCCTTGCAACGTCTATGCGGTTGTGCAATGGGAGATTGGACCCTGACTGTCCAGGAGTATTCACCTACAATAGGGCAAATCATACCTCCATCATAGATTACATCATGATGGAGGCAAAACATTGGGATAGACTGAAAGAATTTAGGGTTGTACCAAGGCATGATAGTGATCATAATTCCTTGGTTCTAACCCTCAAGCCTGTGTCTTTTGGTCTTACAAATCCTGCCCCAGACCCAGCCATGGTTAGAACACCTCTCGCGGTCACTAACAACAGGAAAAGGGTAAAATGGCCGCACTTTGCGAATTCTCCCACTAACCTCGCAAAAATATACCAGATGGCAATTCCCTATATAAGCGAGATGGGTGAGCCGGCTTCTTGCCGGCAACACGTACAAATACATACGCAACTAGCTATGACACTAGGGGAGGTACACTACCCAGTTAGTAGAAACAAACTAAGCATTCCTAGGTTGCACCCTTGGTTCGACTGTACCTGCAAGAATGTAAAAAGGGTCCTCCTTGCAGCAATAAAATCCAAAGATATGCCATTAATTAGGGCAACTAGACAGCGGTACAAAAAGGAGATCACCAGGGGCAAGGGAGAGTGGGAGGAAGCCAGGTGGGAAGAATTAAGACAAGCGCTCCTTTTAAAGGGTGCTAAATTATTTTGGGCTCTAATTAATGCTGGTACAAAAGGGGTGGGTGAGGCTAATTTCCCAAATATAGCCCCCTCAGTATGGGAGTGACACTTCGCAGCTCTTTACACAAGCCCGGAGACTGGTGTTGATGCCTATCACAGATAGGCCCAGTTGTCAGGGGCAGATAGGACCCTTCGGACTTCCCCGGCCCCAGGCCCTCCACAAGAGTATCGACTGTCGGGGGCCTCGGGCCTTGGTCATCCGAGGGGCCCGTTTGACGAACGGGTGATGACTCCCTTTCCAAACCTAGAGAGTATTTCCCTAAAGGAAGTGGAGTCCGCTATCGAAAGATTGCTCGCAAACAAAGCTCCAGGCCTTAACAAATTACCCGGCGACCTATTTCGCTCCCAGCCCAAAATTTGGACTCCGTATCTCGTAGTCCTGTTTAATGCGATCCTTTGGGGTTCCGAGTTACCGGATACCTGGTTGGGAGCTGAGATTGTCCCCATTTACAAGAAGGGCTGCCCGTTATCCCCGTCCAACTACAGGCCCATAAGTCTTCTAGACACTACCCAAAAACTAATGGGCTGGATTCTACTGGATAGGATACTGGGTTGGATAGAGGAGCACAAAATACTGACCACCTTCCAAGCCGGATTTAGATCAGGCATCTCGACCCTGGATCAGATTTGTAGGCTGCAGGTCCTTTT
Source organism: Lissotriton helveticus (assembly GCF_964261635.1). Taxonomy (NCBI): domain Eukaryota; kingdom Metazoa; phylum Chordata; class Amphibia; order Caudata; family Salamandridae; genus Lissotriton; species Lissotriton helveticus. The sequence continues at coordinate 562,481 of NW_027612057.1, read as the reverse complement.
CTGGAAAACTGCAAGAGTAGAGGGTGGCAGCCTCTACCTTGTTTTTGTGGACCTGCGGGCCGCCTTCGATCTTGTGCCCAGAGAGAAATTATGGAGAGTAATTGAAGAACTAGGCCTCCCGTCCTATTTACTAAATGTCTTGGTCCGACTCCATGCCGGGAACAATGCCCAGGTCAGGTGTGGAAGGAATGGCGAACTCTCGGCCCCCTTCCCAGTAACCAGGGGTGTACGCCAGGGTTGCGCCCTTGCCCCTACACTCTTCAGCCTTTACGTCAATGGCTTGATAGAGGAATTGGATGGAGTTAGGGATAACGATGCCCCGAGATTGGCTACTGGAAGGGTGCCTGCTCTGATGTTCGCAGATGACACTCTGTTGTTACCTCGAACATCAACAGGCATCCAGCAGGTTCTGGATGGGTTTTCAACTTTTTGTATAATTGGAGAAAACCGCTGCACTCCTGAGGTATGAAAATGGAAGTGATCGAATAATCCCAAATGACAGTCTTTTAGGTACTCAGGGAAACACCTTCTGGTTCCAAAAAGGTGTGCCAGACAATAGAAAAAAAGAAAGTCTTATAGCGAGTAAGAACTACCCTGAGCACTCTGAAGGCACTGAAAAGTGCGTAAATGTAGGTAAACTTGAAATAGGAAACGTAGTGTTCAAAGCTTCATGAATTTTTTATTCATCAAAGTAGTTCAAGTGAATCCAAAAAATGATATTCATTAGCACATATTTCTTCATATGTTGATTAAGCTTCTAGTGAAGGATAAATCCATATCAATACCAATACATGGCACATATTCAACTTAAGGTGAAATGGAAATCCCAATGCATTTCGTGCTAGAGCAGCACTTCTTCAGGGGGATATATTTCCATCACCAAGAACGGGCGTGTGTACAGGGAGAATCACAACGGTTGGTCCGAGCCGCAACCCGGAAGACGCAATTCATGAAGCTTTGAACACTACGTTTCCTATTTCAAGTTTACCTACATTTACGCACTTTTCAGTGCCTTCAGAGTGCTCAGGGCAGTTCTTACTCGCTGTAAGACTTTCCTTTTTTCAACTTTTTGTGCCACAAGGGGATTGGAGGTTAACTTGGATAAAACCAAGTTTATGGTTTTCAATCCCCCAAGGCACACCCGCCCGAACCCTGTCTTGAACGGCACCTCGCTCGAGCGGGTGAAAACCTTTGTTTACCTGGGTGTCACGTTAACTGAAGATTTTGACTGGGGTCACCAGGTGTCTAGATCTGCCCTGAGACTTTCACAGATTACAGGAGGCATTGGGAAATTTCATAAAACTACACAATTTAAACAGTTTCCCCCGTTCTTGAAACTTATAGAGCCCAGACCAGGTCAGCAGCTACGTATGGGGCAGAATTATGGGGGCACAAGAACGCACTGAGTCTGCTCAGGGTGGAACAGGCTTTCATGAGAAATTTGGTAGGCTTACCCCAAAGCACCCCTCTCATACCGGTGCGGCTAGATATGGGCCTTGAGTCCATAAAAGATCTTATAGCCGCACGACCCTTGCTCTACTGGCGAAGGCTCTGGACTGTAGCGGAACTTGCTGACTACAGAGCGGAATTTTTAGCAGTCTGGGGGCAACTCAAGAACAAAAATATACCCTGGCTATCCCACATTAAGATTCTGCTTTACCAAATTGGCTTGCCTCAATTGTGGGAGTCCCCGGGGGAGAGCTGTCATAGGTTCCAGAGGTCAGAACTGTTGGCTATCTTGAGAAATCACACCCTCAACTCGCTACGCAACTCGTCAACTCTGGGCAGGCTAACAACTGAATTCCTGCAGGTGAAAACTGTGCCCAAGAAGGAGGAATTCTTAGATCTAGTGCAGCCTCCTCTTGCGAGAAAACTATATATCCAACTGAGGCACGGCTGCTTGCCCATCAGGGCGCTGACCTCTAAATGGACTATCTCAAATGAGGGAACCTGCCCAGCCTGCAATAACAGCACAGAAGATATCCTCCATGTCCTGTTCTTCTGCCCGGCGTATAGCAAAATACGGAAATGCTGGTTGGCTCCACTGTGCAGAAACTTGGGACTTAGAAAATATGCACAGGCTTGCAGAATTTTAACATATGATACCTCCCCTCCCACTGTGTTTGCTGTTTCCCGCTTCTTACATGGCATGTGGCGTAGAAGGACCACCTTTCTGACAAGAACCTAATTGGAGCAACCCCCCTCTATTATTCCTTTTTCCTCTTATTCCCCCTTCTTTGATAACTTTTGACCAACTCGTTGTTTAATAACTTTTTAACTGCTTGTATTTATTAATTTTATCACCGTGCCTGTATGCATTTTATCTGCACTTTTATGGTCAATGACCGAAATAAAGTTATCAAATGAATGAATGAAATAGAGGGTTATGATCTGGGAATGTTTTTTATAGATATTTTGCATCTAATACCCACTCTACCCACTCACAGTAGAAATATGGTAGAATGTATCAAATTGTGTACACAGTTTGCTTACTGCTGAGCAGGAACCGTCAGCCATGTCAGGTTGTTTTGCCTGCATTACATGGCTTATCTCCTACTGACCGTCCTTCCTGCATTTCTTGTACATTCAATTAACTAGAAGCTGTGGATAACGGGGGAAAGGACCTTCCACAAGCCCACCCTCTTTACAGGTGAAATCACCTCCCATTATCACCAGGTTATCCACTAATCTTTTCAGACTCTCATAACATCCTTCTGTATCATTTAATAGCTGCACCATCTAGGGTGGAGCCCCTGGTTTTACCCAGATCAGAACCCACTGTGCATGGGTGAAAAGAGTCTAGCAGAGCCCACCCCTTAACATCTGTTGTGTAGTTTATTGCTTCCATCTTGGAGAGCTGAGTTTCTTGTAGAAACACCACTTTTGGATTCATATTACGAGTCATAACTTGAAATGGGTTTGAGCTGCCATTTTGCATCTATGGTTCAGTCCCTGCTTGTGAGCTGTCTATTCTAGCTTTCACTAGTTTGAGGTAGTTTCATATCCATATTGAAGTGAATGGAATTATTATTATGCATCTGTAATGGTGAAAAGCTCCTTCTACAGAGCAGAGGTTACAAAGCCCTCAGCCCTCAAACTATCCAACCCAACATTAGTCAGTTCGGCCTTCATGAGTCTGGTATCACAGAGTGGTTCTAACGCCACATCGATAGGGCAGGGACTCATCATAGCAGTCTTCGAAGATAGTTTGGGGGTCGCCATCTGCAGTGCACATGCTATAAAAACTATTGTGTGGAAGTGGAGGAATGTCCAAGGATTGCCATCCCCATTTCTGAACCTCAAGGTTCCTAGCAACACTTCAAGACTTTTAAGCAGCCCCAGCCCCAGCATGCCCACAGGCCAAACTGTTCTCATCTCCCGAAATATCCTACTGATGCCTGTGTGAGTTCAGCATTCAGGTTGTCCCGTTCAATAATGGTGCTGCGGGCGCACTGTACCCCTAAAATCCGACACCTGAAAAGCACGCCCAAGAGTTGGGTGGATCGGGGACAGTATCAACCTCAATTTCATGAGACAACATGTCCCAGAGACAAGGTACAAAACTGCAAATCAAAATACAGTTAATTAAGAAAAGATTGACAAAAAATGTGAGTTCTTGAGTGGGAAGGTTTGTTACAAACCTTTTAAAGGTACAATACACAGTAAAGGAATGCAGAAATTGATGATCTGATGTTGGTTCTCCGGGTGAATCGTTTTTGGGCATATACTTCCACCCACGTGTACGCTTCGTTCAGCTTGTAATCTATCGTATCACTTTTACATTTTCTCAACTTCATCTCTTGTATCTCTTTCCCATATTTCTCAAGTTTGATGTTTAAATCTTCCAATAATTGATTCCACGCTCCTTCTTCCACCCTTGCTGACATGTCTCTTTTGATATTGTACATTTCTTCCTCCAAAAGTTGTTCTCTGTGCAGATGGATACTTAGAGCTGATGAGGATGTAGCGCTGACATAAGCTATGTTTGTTATACAGAATTTTCATGTCCACAAGAGGTTCACTTCGTATTGTGGAAGGAAAGCGACACACTCATTGGTAAGAATTATGGGAGAGGGGCACGACGGTGTTTGTTTACATTCACGAATAGCCCATACTGACACAAGCTTTCATTTCATCACCATGCAGTTCATGGCGGGCCACAAGCTAATTACTGGGAGCCCGTTTGTGGTCAGCTATTTGTTTGCATGACTTTTTCAAATCAATCTGGTCACATTGACACTGGGCTTTTCGGCATGAACAGTTTTACATTGTATTCAAGATGGAAATTGACATAGGTTTTCATGAACTGAGTGATGAAGTGTTGTAAATACAATGATGGTTCAAATATTGTGCACCGCAATTGATTTCATTATTATTTTTGCAGATTTTCCCCTGACGAAGGGATAGGCAGTCCCAAAATGCATTGGGCAGCATTTTTATTGTGATATCTTATTTTGTAATTTAGAACATTAGAGTTGTTGTGTTATAAAGATGTGTCACACTGTGAATATTTAATCTTGTGATATTCAATGAATTAATTAATCATACAATGAGTATTAAATTGTATGTTGGATACAACTGAATAACAATTATTGATTAATTGTGTAATTTGTTGGAAAAATTGTCACCTTGTTAGTATTTAAACCCCTCGCTGTGCACATGTGAGTCTGAGTCGCCCCACCTGGGACCCAGCCACTTGTTGACTACATTTTCACATGAGAGGCAGACATTGGTCACATGTCTCGCGCAATATACTTTAAAGGCTAACCGGTTCTGTCACTAGCTTGCGGGCAAAGCGAAATAACCGCTCCACAACCCGACTAGTATGTTGCACCCTAGCTGTAATAAGGTGGTCCCAATTCAAAGTATCATTGAAAATATTCCCTAAGTATGTAACATTTTTCAACTTGTCAATGATCTTACCCTTAACCTCAAACGTCCTAGTTTTCGTATCTTTAGGGCCACACACCATGACATAAGGGTTAATAAAAGGTACTTTTAGGTCCAACGCCGCCATAAAATCGGTAAAAGCATTCAATGACTTTTGGAGAATGTTGGCTGTCAAAGCCATTAAAACAGTATCATCCGCATATGATGACATTGGAATTGCGTTGCCTCCGCTTTTTGGGAAATCAAATTCCTTCTCCATTAAAAAAGCCTCTAAACCATTTGTATACATTAAAAAGAGGAATGGGGCTAGAAAGCAGCCCTGCCGAACACCTTCTGTTTGGGACAATAGGCCCCGTCTTCTCCCTCCTAGAACCGTATCATATGACAACCATTGTAGAGGTATGACGTCTACGCAGGGGGATACAAGAGCCTCTTCAAAACCCATTTGCTCCATTTTTCCCCACAACTTGTCCCGATTAACTGTGCCGAAAGCACTCGACTAGACCATGAACGCCAGGTGGATAGAACCCCTCCTGGCCTTCATGTACTTGCCCATAATAAGGGACACATTGAGGCACTGTTCTGTGGTGCCCACCCCCCTTGTTAACCACTTGGCTGCTAAGGGGTGTGCGAGGGGTTCCATTGACTTTCCATTGAAATCAATGGAAAGTCCATGACGAGTTACCCTTGTCATTAGCGCTGAAGTGGTTAAACCATATTGCAATCTGGACACAATCACTGCACTATTCGCCCAGGTCTCAAGACGCGTAATGATAACCCTCCCTAATACCTTTACAGTGGGGTCGTTTAATGAGATTGGCCTATAACGGAAAGGGTCACTCCTGTTACCTTTCTTATATACTGGAACCACAATAGCCTCTCTCTAGGTTGATGGAATGGGGCCAATCACTACAGCTTTAAAAACATTAGTGAGCAAGAGTGGCCATAATTAGGGTTTCTTTTAACCAAATCCAAAGGACCCCATCAGGGGCTTTCATGCTAATTCCTCTCCCAAGGGCCTGCTCAGTCTCTGCCACTGTGAGTGATGAACTTAATTGTGAGGCCAATGATAGGTCAAAAACTGGTTCCCCACTTCCTTCATCTATTTTTTGGGTTAAATATTACTGAAAATGGGATTCCTAAATTGCCCCTAGGATCTGTGAATCCAAGGCCATCTTTAAAAAGGGGGCGAGTAATTATGTGTCAAAAACTCTTATACTCGGGAGGAGCTTCGCGCGATTCCAAGATGGACGCGTGAGCTAAGAGCTCCCGGGACCCCTTCCGCCTCCCGCGACTATCCTGTCACCTATCCTGATTCTGACGACGGGTATTCTTCATTGACGCCCTGCTGATGCCAGTGTACTTTTCGTGATTTGTTTTGGCCGTCGGACACTGGACTTACTGTGTCCTGAACTTTGGGGCCTACCACGTATGCCAACCGGGGGCTTGATTTCCCGAGGTACCCAGGTGGCAATTGAACAACAACGGCTAATAAGCCACGCCCTTCACCCCATGTGTACTTTCGGTTTCGTTTCTGCTCCTTGTGACTGCCTGCATCCCGATTGGAGTTTCGATTCTGCCACCACCGGCCTGGTGCTAGTGCTGTGCCCTTCATCACTCGCAATTTGGCGCCTGCCACGACGGAGATTGTTTTGCTGGGTTTCGCAATTCCAGTTGGAGTCTCTCCCCGGTCATGACGGGCAGGACGGTTGTCGAGAGGCGCGGCGCCAGAGGTTCGTCCCGAGGGGGGGTCGCCCAATCCCAGACCATTGATCGATTTACTCGACCTAAGGGCTCCCCGGGCGGATCAGGTGGTGGCCTGGAGGAAGCTGGGGATGGTGCTCCTGATGACGAGGAGCCTACTCTGAAGGATGTTATGGGCGCTATTGCGAGTGTTCAATCCAACATGGGCCAGCAGTATGAAACCCTGTCTGCTAAAATAGACACTGTGGCGGTTGATGTTTCCCTCATCAGAGCGGACCTTGGGAAAACGAACGAGCGTGTCAAGTCTCTTGATCTTAAGACCGCTAGCCTGACCACGGATGTCTCGGACCTCCAGACCACAGTCCGTGATCTTCGGACCACTTGTGACCTGCTTGCCAATCGTTTGGAGGATTTCGAGGGCCGGGCCAGGCGCAATAACGTTCGCATCGTTGGTGTTCCGGAGACTTCTGCCGATATGCCTGTTGATATCCTGGTGGAGGACCTAGTGTTAAAGCACCTGGCGCCGAGGGGCCTGAGTAAATTCTTTGCGGTCGAAAGGGCCCATCGTGTTCCGGGTGGCAAGCCGAAGTTGGGGGCCGCTCCGCGGCCTATTATAGCTCGACTATTTAACTTTCGTGATAGGGACGCTATCCTGCAAGCGTCGCGGACCAATGGGCCCACGAAATTTGAGAACGCTTCAATAAGTTTCTATCCGGACTTCACGCAAGCAGTCCAGAAACAGAGGATGGACTTTACGGGCGTGAAGAGGCGCCTCAGAGAACTGGGGCTGAAATATGCTATGCTTTTCCCGGCCAGCCTGAGAATCGAACATGCTGAGCGTGCCTTTTTCTTCGACCGCCCCGAGGTGGTGAGTGACTGGTTGGACACTTTACCGAAGCGTACCGAAGGCCCGGAAGATCCGAGAGGAGCTGAGGGGGGCGTAGAGGACCAGGAGCAGTGAGTCTACGTTGGCAGGCCAGACTACATCGCAGGGACTATTGGACTGTGTTTTGAGTATTATGTGTATGCCCGGGGGTGTGGGGGGGTCTGAGGGATCTTCCTCCTCTGGGGATTCTTTCTCTCTTTCTGTAGGTTAGTTTAATGGGGCGACAGGCACACTGCAAGTTGGGGTGGCTTCTAGGTCTACCGCAGGGGTGCAGGGTGGGGGGTTTGATACTGTCGGGTTTCTTGGGATTGGGGGGGAGGGTTTTCTCTTCTTGTTTGTTTCGAGGCTGTGTTCTGCTTATCAAATGCTTTCACTTGACTGTTTCGAGGTGGGGAGGGCGGTCGGTTTACTTCCGGGATGGGGGGTAGGGGGCTCAGGGTGTTGAGCTGGAATGTTAATGGTCTTGGGGACAGGATAAAACGTGTGATTGTGCTGCAATACTTGAGGAGGTGCTCCCCGGATGTGGTCCTGCTTCAGGAGACCCATTTGGTGGGCAACACATGTTATGCTTTGAACAGGAGGGGCTATCGTTTGGTGGCACACTCCGGCTTTACCTCGGGATCGAGGGGGGCTGGTATCCTGGTCAGGAACTCCCTTCCCTTGGAGGTTGATACCACACTGCTGGATGATAGGGGCCGCTATGCTGGCATTACGGGGAGATGGGAGGGGAAATTGATTTCCATACTGTCTATTTATGTTCCGCCCGGGCTGCAATCTACCACGTTTGCTGACTTGGGCGAGGTCATTCTGGGCCTGCCTGATGGCTTGCTTGTGTTAGGCGGTGATTTCAATTCAGTGGCGAATGGTGAGAGTGATCGTAGCCCCCCCCGCCTCCTCCCTGCATCGCAGTTATGGTTGGGTAAATTCCTTGATGCCTTTGGGCTGGCCGATTGTTGGAGACAGTTGCACCCTGGCCAACTACAGTACACCTTTCATTCGGGGGCTCACGGAAGTCTCTCGAGACTTGATTATATTATTGTGTCTATGGTGCAGTTGGCCTCGGTGCGTGAAATCAGACACTTGGCTAGGGGGATCTCGGATCATTCCCCGATATGGTTTCACTTCGACGCCTGCTTGGGGACGGGGGGCCGAATCGCCCCGATCAATCCATGGCATTTTCAGAACCCTAGGCTCAGATCCGAGGTGGTCAAATGTGTGGACTATTATTTTCTCGAACATGAGGGGTCGGTCTCCTCCCCTGTCTCACTGTGGGAGGCCTATAAAACGGTGATCCGTGGTCAAACTTTGTCCCTGGTGGCCGACGAGAAACGGCGCAACCAAGAAGAGGTGGTGAATTTGGAATCTGAGATTGCGGTGCTGGAGGGAAGGTTGGAGACTGGTGTGACGCCTGAGATTCTGCATGTTTTGGCTCTTAAGCAAACTGAATACAGGGCCCTTGTGACTGCCGCTGCTGAGACCATGCATCGCATGCAGCAAGGGCGCCTTTATGACGTGGGTGATAAGGCTGGGAAATTGCTTGCGTGGCTGGACAGGAGAGACAGATTGAATCGTGTGGTGCCTATGGTTGAGAGAGATGATGGAGTGCAAGTCGTGGACCCGGTGGAGATAGTAGAGGTGTTTGCTCAGCATTTTCGGGTCGTATATGCCCCGGTTTCGGGCCTCCCCGAGGAGGACTCGTGCTTGTTACTTCGCGACCTTGCGCTGCCCAGTCTCTCGGATTCAGACGGGGTGTTACTGGAGGCTGATTTTTCCGCCGATGAGGTTGCGCTTGCTATTCGCTCCCTTCGTTCGGGGAAGGCTTCGGGCCCTAATGGTATACCGGTTGAGTTATATAAATTATGCCCGGACAAAATGGCGCCGTATTTGCTACGTATGTTTGCGGCTTTGCGAGATCTTGGCTGTCTTCCCAGGGACCAGAGGCTGGCTTCCATTGTGGTCATTCATAAAGATGGCAAGCCCCGCGAGCGATGTTCATCATATCGTCCAATTTCACTTCTAAACGCTGAACCCAAGATATTGGCAAAACTACTGGCAAACCGACTGGTCACGGTGATCGGCGGGCTGGTTCACCCGGACCAGTCCGGTTTTATCCCCCAGCGCAATACTGCTCTCTCTTCTTCGCCGCCTGCATGGAGTTATCGCGAGGGCGGGGTCTCTTTGTGAGCCGGCCATCTTGGTTTCTCTCGATGCTTCGATGGCCTTTGACACAGTCGAATGGCCTTATTTGTGGGCCACCCTCGCCAAGTTCGGTTTTGGTCCCAAATTCATTGCCTGGGTTAAACTCCTGTATGAACAGCCGCTTGCGCAGGTGGTGGTTAATGGCCGGGCCTCGGAGCCCTTCGCTCTTGGGCGTGGCACGAGGCAGGGCTGTCCTTTGTCGCCGTTGTTATTTGCGCTCGCGCTTGAACCGCTGGCCGCCTGGCTCCGGTGGGAACCCTCCCTGAAGGGTATTCGCTGGTCTCCGGATTTTGAAGACCGAATCTCTCTATATGCCGATGATATCCTGTTGTACCTGACGTCCCCCCGTAAATCGCTGGGAGTTCTTATTGACGTATTGCGCTCTTTTGGCCGTAACTCCGGGTTGGTTATTAACTGGTCTAAATCCTGTGTCTTTCCGCTCACTACTGGCCCTCTCTCTTTGCCCCGAGTATGTCCGATCCCGGTCTGCACCGATGGCTTTAAATATTTGGGGATTTACATTTCACTGGATCCTGTGCTGCGTTACGATCGGAATTTGCTGCCTCCGCTCGCTCGGCTCCGGTCGGACGTTGCGGCGTGGTGTAATCTGCCCCTCTCCCCCTTGGGACGTGCGGCCTTATTTAAAATGATGTCCCTCCCCAGGTTTTTGTATGCCGTACAAAATACGCTAGATTTAGTGCCGGCTAGCTATTTTCGTGAAATAGAGTGCCTTCAGAGGAAGCTGGTGTGGGCTGGTCGGCCTCGTATAGCATTGGCTAAACTCACGCTACCCTGGTACGACGGGGGCATTGCATTACCCGACATACGTCGATATTATTGGGCATCCCAATTGAGTGCTGTGAACCATGCTATGTATGGTCCTATCCCGAACCCGGCTTTTGAAATGGACCGATGGCTCTTACCCGGGGGGGATTACTACAAGGCATTTTACTCTAGGAGTGCTAGGAAAAACCTGATGGGTCCCACGGCAGTGGCAGTGCGGGTTTGGGGCAGTGCGACTGCGGCTACTGGGTGGACGGATAGGCTTACCAGAGCGACCCCTTTATTTGCTGCGGAGAGGCTGGGTGAACTATGGACATCAAAGGGGTTTGATAGATGGGACCTCATCGGTATAGCAAATTGAGTGATCTTTGGGTTAAGGATAGAGTGAAGACCTTTGCGGAACTACAGCAGGAGTATGGTCTGCATGACTCGGAATTTTTTCGGTATCTTCAAGTTCGCCATGCCGTTGGGTCGGTTTTTCCGGCCGGTTCCGACATCCCGGAGAGTTCCCCCCTGGAGGATAGGGTGCTGGACGGCCATGTTCCGGACAGCACTATTTCCCTTATTTATAAGAAACTCATCAACGTTCGATCGGACTTGCTTGTTCATTTGCGTGGCGCCTGGACTGCCGACGGGCTGGAGCTAGATGATGAGGACTGGCAGGCTGCGGTGTCCTCTCCTAAAGAGGTCGCGATTCCGGCGCGTCTGCGACTTGTTCAGCTGAAAATTCTGCATCGTGTCTATGTCACGGGTCCCCGGCTGATGCGTATGGGTTTTTCTGATGATGGTCTGTGTCGGCGGGGTTGTGGTATGCTTGCTACTTTCCTCCATATTGTATGGGAGTGCCCGGTGGTCGTGTCTTTTTGGAAGGGAGTGCATGAAGTGATGAGTGAAGTTACGACTGTTCGGCTGTTACCTGAATCTAGACGCTGTTTGTTGAATGTGTGGGAACCGACTGACTGTAATGTTGCTCAGACCCAATGGGTGACTCTGGGCAATATGATCGCTAAGAGGGACATTGCACAGTTGTGGGGGTCTCAGAGGGCTCCCTTGGTCTCCGGGTGGGAAGATAACATGGACTGGTGCATGTTCAGAGAGAAAATTGTCTACGTCTCCCGTGGCAGGCCCCGTAAGTGGGGTAGGATATGGAACCAGTGGAACGCATTCCGTGGGGACATTTGTGAGCCCCCCTTCGAAGATCCCCCTGATACTCCTAGTTCCCCTTGACGGTTCACCCCAGCTCACTCATGTACAGCTTTACCGATGTTTTTACTGGCTCTGGGTTCCCGCTTAGTCCCTCCCTCCCTTTTTCGTATCCATCCTGGGCCATCTCCTGTCTCCCATAATGTTTTCTGACCGCTTCTTCCTGCAACACGCGAAACGACCATAGTGCTTGGAGTGCAGCCTTGTGTCTTTCTTTGTTTTGATGTTATAAAATGAAACCGTACATATCCTGTCGTTTGGAACTTAACGATTTTCTTACCATGGCTGCCGGACCCCTGGTTGTCGGCTGATGAGCTGTGTACTATGTTATATCTTGTGATGTTTGATTGGCCGGCCCAGAGGGTTGTAGGCAAGTATTTGTATTTCCCTAACTTTGTCAATAAAGGTTTTAAAAAAAAAAACCTCTTATACTCTTTCAGGGCACTGGCTCTTTCCAAGTCCTCCAACGCCAAACTCCTAAGTTACTCTTGTCTTGGTTTAATGGTGCCCTTGTAGGTCTGCCTTAAATTTTGAATTAGTGTTCGATCACGAGGATTGGCATGGAGGGCCATTTTAAGATTCTTATGCGCTCTGGAACTCTCAGCATTAAACCATTGCACCTCCTGAAATTCCCCTTTTCTAAATGATCTGGTCAGATCTTTTGCCACATCTGCACAGATCAGTTCAAAATCATGAACCACCTCATCAGGCAGGGAGTCCGCAGGCAGCAGGCAGACGTGCCCTGCTGAGGCTCCGTGATCGGGCTCTCATGCCGCCCGCTTCCTAGCTTCGCCCCGACCTATATTGACATCGGCCGGGTGACGGAGTGTATGCAGCGCTGGAAGATGCCGCGAAATCATGCCTGTGTGCGCTCCCCACAGCAGAACGGGGAGAGTTGCATTGCATGCTCCCGGTGGCAAGATGGCGCCCGCCGGGGCTCTGGGAGTCCGGACCGGTGCCTCGAGCTGTGCGCCAGGAGTGGCACGGGGACATTTGTCTGCAGACACAGCAGAGGAGTGGCGGCACTCCGAGAGTGCCTTTCCCTGACGCGAGTCCTGGAGGGCACACAAGGAGACTGGTGGCGGCGATCGGTGACGGCCCGCCATCTTGGCTGTTCCGGATCTCTGCCTCGCCACCCCACAGCCCCGTGATCTCAGCCCGCAGTTTCACCGAGCACGGTCGGGACGCCACCCATCCATCAGCGGCGATCTGGGAGCTGGGGAGTCGATTGCTGCCCCCAACTCCGCATTGAAGCACGAAATAGCCCCCGATCGGCAACAATTGCTTGACTCCAAGATGGCGCCCAGTGGTGAAAACGGCCGACGGAGCCGATCCTGAATATCTGGGGGTGTACAGCACCAACGGGATAGAGGTGAGCAGCGGACCACGCGCAGGGACAAAGCTAAAGGGAATTTCTCTCTCGGCTGCAAGGACATAATAAACACACGTTGCCTGCCTGACTCTAAGATGGCGGCCGGAGGCGACTGCTGATGGCGATCGCCGCTTCCACTGGATCGTCCCAACTTTTCCCCGGCCCCCTGCTAATCTTGTGGCCCCCTATTGATCTAGTGACCTGCCTCCCGACCTGTGGCCAGCTTGGAGCCACTGCCAGAGCCGGATTATCCGGTTGTCTATTTCGTATGAACTGCAGTCTCCTGTTATTTCCACGCAGAAGAACTTAGATGGAAAAAACTGTGTCGGGGTTACTTATGGCCTTGAGGAACTAGCACCAAGCGCGGAGAGAAACTTGGAGACAGAGAGCTCACCTGGTGGCTGCTGGGACTGAGTCTGCCATCATGACTTCAAACAAAGTAGTTGTAAAGGGACAGCTGAAATTCCAGGAGCCTAGTCCCGACAGTTCGACGACTTCGAAGGGCTGGAAAGGTCCCCCGCTACACGGCGGAGGAGGGCACTGGACATTCCAGGAGCCTAGTCCCGACAGCTCGACGACTTCGGAGGGCTGGAAGTGGTCCCCTGCTACACGGCGGAGGAGGGCACTGGACATCGAATGCTGTCTTATTTAAAGCGCTTTGACAACCTAATCGGTTTAAGTTACTGAAATGTGCAACGTAACTGATTCTATGTAAACTGATAAATGTAACATGTGCTATGTAAAGCGCTCTGATAACCTAATCGGTTCAAGTTCGCGCTATAGAAAACTCTAAAAATAAATAAATAAATAAATGATGGGATTTAAATTTGTCGTGGCGGTTTTTGCTTCAAATTGGATGGGATCAACTTTACCCCATCTTAGTTTCAAACCTTTATTTTGATTAAAATCTATAGGGCTCCCATCAACTTGCCCAGCCCTAGCTGTTATACGAAAGAGAACGGTTTAAGGGATATGCAGCCACATGCATCATTGTAGGAATTTGCGATTCCTAAATTGCGAAAATTAAGGAATCGCAATTTAGGAATCGCAAATTCCTATGCATCAAGAAATCGCAAATGTTTTTGCGATTTCTTAATTTTCCTTATTTGCGATTCCTTAATTGCGAATTGCAATTAAGGAATCGCTTTACATTGATTCCTATGGGCCTAGAGGCCGATAGGAATCAATGGGAAGGCATTCTCATTTTGCGAATTCGCAATTAAGGAATCGCAAAATGAGAATGCAATTTCAAGGGTGCAGGGGGGGATCCAAATGCCCCCCCCTGCACCCCTGAAATGTCACGTAAGTACATTTTACTCACACACATGTCCCAAGGGCATGTGTGTGTGTAAAATATAAGTTTAAAAAATGCACTTTTGTGCATTTTTGAAACTTTTCGCAAATTACCACAAAGGTTTACTTCATGGTAATTTTCCCCTTCCTAATTGCGAATTCGCAAATTAAAAAAAATCATGCATAGAATTTAAGAAATCACAAAATTTGCGATTTCTTAAATGCTATCGCAATTTAAGAAATCGCAAAAAATTGCTTGATGCATGTGGCTGATGGTCACTTGCAGTGTTTGGTGCTACCTCGAGGTCACCAGCCAGCAGGGAGTACTTCCTGGTAATAAACATAAAAGCAATGGTGCTTTCTCTGCCTCCTTCAACATGGGACACCGGGGTATAGAGCTGCAAGCCAAATTATTAGTGTTAATAAGAACCAGGTCATGTCAATCATAAAGAAGTTCAAGGCGCCCCTCTCCTCACGAGGCGAAGCCGCCCCCGGATTCTCCCATTTTCAACCAATCACAGAGTTTCTTGCACAGAAACCCTCCAAAAATGTCAACAACTCCCGCTTCTCACGGCCCCTCGAGGTGCGCGTGACCCGCGGGGTGCCAAATCTATTTAGATGGTATTAAATTGTTCTGTCCGCGCAGTGAGGATAATAATATCACTTCCTACTGGTAGGATGACTTTATACTGGTGACGTATCGGTCGCTCTCATGAATGTCTTTGCGTGCACACCTACAGGCGCTCCTCCTCCTATTAAACAAATGCCTGTGTCGCCTGTACTAATGAATCAGGTGTTTGCCGCAGAGGATTCTGGGTATGCAAATGATTGTGGCCGGCCACGCCCCCTCCAGCGACTGCCACGATCCCAAATGTACAATTTTCGTCTCGATTCTGTTTCCAGCAATGGGGGAAGAGGGAAGATAACACCTCATTTGCTTCCTTCCTTGTCAGGGCGACATTTCTGACTTCGATCCGTCAGTTACAAGTATTATTCAAGGTCCCTCTGTGGGGCACTAATGGCTTTACCAATGCTTCATTAATGACATATGGTACAATACAGCAATAACCCGGAATTTCCCTTAGAAACGTAGTATGCCTAGTTTCGTGCCTTCCAACTTGAGGACTGGTACTCTGCCCCCTTCGTTCTTAAAAGTCTGTTTTTATCATATTCAAGGCCACAAAGAGCCCTGCATTGATATGAAAGTAAAGCAGCTTTACGGTGCGCGCAGGATTGTGGGTATGTAGAGTGCTGATGACGCGCTGACTGTTCCTTCTCGAGCATCCTGACCTCTAGCGGCAGGAAGAAGCGTCAGTCCTTAAGCACGGCGCCTCGCGCTGCGTGACTCCGTGACGTCACCTAGTGTTGCTGAAACAGCGGCCGCTCCTCTCAACCACCCCGGGAGACCTCACGTTTCAACCAATCACGGAGTTTCTTCTTAAGAAACCCTTCAAAAATTAAGGTAAACCCCGCTTCTCACGGCCCCTCGGAGTGCGCGTGACTGGCGGAGGCTTAGGATGATAAGGATATAGGTGATGGCTTGGAAGTTGTGCCACACAATCACGATAACTCCCTACTGGTAGGGTGACTTTACAGCGGTGACGTGTCAGTCACTCTCATGAATGCTTCTGTGTGCAGAGGTACAGATACTCCTTAAAATATAAAACAAACGCCCGTGTCACCTGCAGTGTTGAATCGGATGTTTGCCGCAGAGGCTTCTGGATATGCAAATATTGCTGCCTGGCCACGCCCCCTCCAGTGACAGCAAGGCTCCTGCAGCAGCCCCATGGTGACTTGTGCTCTGGGATCCCAAATGCATACTTTTCGTCTCGAGTCGGTTTCCAGCAATGGGGGGGATGCACTGTATTTGTTTCTTCCTTCTCTGAGCGTCATTTCTGAACAATTTCTTTTACTGTGTATATTCTAAAACAGAGGTTTACATAAAGTAGATGCTTTGAAGGTCTCTCCGTGAGAATCATGACTGCCTGGAAGTGACAGCACAGGGAGATAAAAATAGATAAACTTCCCTAAAGAAGCTTAAATAGCGGCTAACGTACATATGCGCTAGAACTAGGACGCTGACACGTGCAGAAGAGCGTATTGTTTGTTGGGTATGACTGCTACACAGCTCATTAAAGCCCTCTAAACATTGAAGTATGAGTGTACGTTTATGAGTTAAAATATCGGAGTTAAATTACCAAACCTCGTTTTTACTACCTTTAAAAAATATCAAAACCATAAACCAGGAGCCCTAATTATATTTGTGATACTGAGCTGCAGGCAAGCAACTAGAGCTAAATTTCGGGGGGGGGGGGGGAGGGGGGGGAGGGGGGGGAGGGGGGGGAGGGGCTAATTCTTCCAACCATAGACAGAGTGACTGAAAGAAGGGGCGAAAACACAACAAAAGCCTAATTTACAAGTAAATGGTCTTTTAAAGACCTGTTAAGTCCTCGGGTGCGGCTGCAACGAGATGGTCACCTGCCCCCAAAGCTGTCTCTGCCGGGGCTGACAGACACGATGTGAGAAGTTGGCCTGGTAGGGGATGTTTCCAATTCTGGAACCACCTACTACCTGACCAAACAATCCCCTTATGGTGTCTGGTTGTAAGTCAACCTTATTAGACAAGCTATCCTAGTGGTAGCATGGACTAAGCAGCCTAAAGGCTTAACTTAAGAGGTCGTGTTAAGCGAGCTGTTTTACCACATACAATCCTGTAATACCAAATGAAAGGACACCACACAAGTATATATTATAAAAATATATGTGTTTATTACTAAAAACAATCCCCAGTATTCTTTATGAATAAAGGGGCACAAGCGTTAAATCAAAAGCACTGTTTAAACATACAAAGTTGCACAATTATGGATGAGGGCAGGGGGCCACTCAAACCATATACTAAACAAGTGGTATAAGAAAGGCCACTCGAACAGTGGTTAGGCCTAGGGCCTAGGGAATCGCTGGGAGCAGTCAGGACAAGCAATGCTGAAGTCGGGAATGGCCCTCGGGATTCGGGAGATGTGCGGAAAGCGCACGCATGCACCAATGTTAACCAATGGTGCGTAAAAGTCAAATAGTTAAAGTTTAAGGACACTTCCGCTGAACCTAGAGGAACAAAACTTAACACACAGACCCTAGAGGTGTGCACCAGTGTGGGAACACCGGCGTAGCAAAGTTACCTCACCCACAGGAAGTGGGTGCACAGGGTCGAAGTGGCGTCGGGTTTTGACACGCAGGCTCTTGGTGCTTGAAGCTGAAAGGGCTGCAGGCAGGGTGAAGACGAAGTGTCCGGTGGAGTCCAAGGGTGGACTCAAGTTGTAGAGTACCTGAAAGCAGAGGGGACAGAGTCTGGGTCACTCAGCAGTGACCAGGGTGGAACCAGGACGGAACCAGGCAATGTCGGGCGCAATCAGGTGGTCGTCGAGGCGCTTCTCTTCGCTGTCACGTGGGCTCTGGGGCATCTGCGACGTCCAGGAGCAGGTCACGATCTGTCCCACGCAGGCTCTCACCGTCAGTGCAGTCGGCTTCCGATTTGGAGCAAACAAGCCTTGGTAAGAGCAATCCACGCGGGATTGGAAGATGGCGTCTCACTCGGACCAGGAAGGTCAGAGTCGGGGCTCCCTTTCAGGGGAGCTGGTGTGGGTCTGGAGCAACCAGAATCACGAGTCTTCTTTTGTAGTTCGTCGGCACAGGGACCACAAGCCAGCTGGCAAGTGACCGGGCCAACGCGTTGAGCCAAATCGTGCCAAAGGGCCCCACGCAGCACTCGTCGAGTGTGGAGGGCTGAACTTCGGCTCAGGAGTAGCTCAGGGTGGGGGCTTCTCAAACCCCGGTGTACAGCTTCGAGGGTCACTCGTGGGCTGCACGGTCAGCGTCTCGTGGTCACTTCAAGATGGCGTGCCCCACGCTTCCGGTCGCCTCCACGGGTCTCAGCTTTGCAGGGACTGTGGATCGGGCTGTTAGAAGCTGGGCAGGCTTGATCTCGTCGATCTCAGTCGCTCGAGTTCCGGCGGGAACTGCAACTAAGTAGACGTCGAGGGCTGGATGGTGCCTGCTGCTGCAGGGTGGTCACTCCTTGACCACAAGGGAGATTCTTCGGGCTTCCACGTTGAGATGGAGGGCGAAGGGTCCAGAATATCGTTTCAAATGTTTCTTCCAGGAAATCTGATGTGCATTGGCACTGCTCCCACTCTTATTCGAATCTGGTGGGCGTGATTACCTGCTAGGTCCCCTCCTATGGGTGGGACCCAGGAAGTGGGTGGATACACCCCCTTCCTTTGATCCAGGCCGCCCTGGCACGAGGGCTGGAGTGCCCCAGAACCGGTTTGGCCGGATTATGCAAGGGGCAGCCTTGTGCGCCCCAGGCAGTGTCTGGTTTCTTTCAAACCTCCCTGCTACAATACACTATCTCCTGTCTGGAGGGCGGTGACACCCTCCTGTGACAGGAAACCCTTTGTCCAGGACCCCCTTGACTGGGTTTCGGTCAGCTCCAGGGGTCCAGACATTTGTCTGTGGCAGAGGCATCCATTTGGTGGATCTTAAGGCCTTTGGAGAAATCAACCGCATTAAAGTGAAGTAACATGTCTTACCCCTCTAGAGGGGTGGAATGCCATCCCCGTCGCCAGAACTGGCGAGGGGATGGTATTCCAAAGCGTATGACACCTTACACGACATGTTTTGATAAAGCCAAACCAGAGTTGCTAAATAACCGCGAGGATTATAAGGCACTTAATAGTATATGGTATGGCATTATCCTGAAACAGCTTAGGGATTTGTTCCCGACGGCTGCAGACAGGCTCAGCTCATGCTAGAGCTCCATCTCACATAAAAACCATGCACCCAGCCTCCAGGATTGGTGAGGCCTGTCTATAGGAGTGGCTCACAGGTTTACATGTGTCCAGATATAGGTTTAGACATAGGTATACTATATCTAAGCAAGGGGTGTGTACACCACCTTACCCCAGCTGAGTGATCAGCCAGTTGTGTCAATTTAAGAACCAGCCAGGGGTGGCAAAAGATATGCTGCAGCCCCTGGTAGGCCTTAGTGGCTCCTGTGCCCTGTGCACCTATAGTGCTTTCTACAGGGGCTGACAAGGAGTCCATTTCCAATTGGTATGTGCCTATAGCACATGTGTCATTAATTTAGTGAGAGAACAGCAGGCTGGGGGTCTGATCAGCAGGCCCACAGCCTCAGTAGTCGAAAACCAGTGAAGCAAAAAGCAAAAATTTGGGGTGACCATAGGATAGCAGACCCTACTCTCCTACACAACCCCCCCCCAAACGCAGGGACATTAAACTAACCTTGACCAGATAAGTCTTCATGTTCTAAGTGGAAGTACCTGGAGAGACCATCTGCATTACCATGGTCAGTCCCTGGGCGGTGCTCCACTGTAAAGTCCATCCCCTGTAGGGAAATGGACCACCTGAGCAGTTTGGGATTTTCACCCTTCATCTGATTAAGCCATAAGAGGGGCTTATGGTCTGTTTGCACCAGGAAGTGAGTTCCAAACAAGTAGGACCTCAACTTCTTTAATGCCCAAACCACAGCAAAGGCCTCCCTCTCAATGGCTGACCAACGTTTTTCTCTTGGGGTTAGCCTCCTGCTAATGAAAGCAATTGGCTGGTCTTGACCATCTTGATTAAGTTGTGAGAGTACAGCTCCCACCCCCAACTCAGAAGCATCTGTCTGAACAATGAACTGTTTGGAGTAGTCAGGACTCTTTAGGATAGGTGCAGAGCACATGGCCTTTTTCAGGTCTTCAAATGCCTTCTGACAGCTAACTGTCCACTGAACCTTTTTTGGCATCTTCTTGGATGTCAAGTCATTTAATGGTGTCACTATAGACCCATAGTTTTTCACAAACTTTCTGTAATACCCAGTCAGGCCCAAGAAGGCTCTGACTTGTGTCTGGGTAACTGGAGGAGCCCAGTCCTGTATGGCCTGGATTTTGCTTTCCAGTGGCTGAACCTGGCCTCCACCTACTAGGTGGCCCAGGTATACGACCTTACTCTGCCCTATCTGGCACTTTGTGGCCTTGATAGTTAGGCCTGCCTTTTGCAGGGCCTCCAAAACTTTCTTCAGGTGGATCAGGTGATCCTCCCAGGTGGAGCTAAAGACAGCAATATCATCTAGATAAGCTGCACAAAAGTCATCCAACCCAGTAAGGACTTGGTTCACCAACCTTTGGAAAGTGGCAGGTGCATTCTTCAAACCAAAGGGCATTACCACAAACTGATAATGTCCACTAGGGGTAGAGAATGCTGTTTTGGCTTTTGACTCCTCAGCTAGTCTGATTTGCCAGTAGCCAGCTGTCAGATCAAATGTGCTCAGAAACTTGGCAGAAGCCAATCTGTCAATGAGCTCATCTGCTCTTGGAATGGGGTGAGCATCTGTCCTAGTGACAGCATTGAGACCCCTGTAATCCACGCAAAACCTCATTTCTCTCTTACCATCTTGGGTATGAGGTTTTGGCACCAGGACTACTGGGCTGGCCCATGGGCTCTCTGATGGCTCAATTACTCCAAGCTCCAACATCTTTTGCACCTCAGCCTTGATGCAATCCCTGACATGATCAGGTTGCCTGTAGATCTTATTCTTGACAGGCAGACTGTCACCAGTGTCCACAACATGGGTACACCAGTCAGTTTGGCTGGGTGTGAGTGAAAACATTTGCCTGTGAGCCTGCAAAACTTGTCTGCAGTCCCTCTGTTGCTGGTCAGTGAGGCTGCCTGCCAAGGCTACTCCATCAACTGAACCATCATCAGGGTTCTGAGAAAGCAGGTCTGGGAGAGGGTCACTCTCTTCCTCCTGCTCCCCATCTGTGGCCATGAGCAAGCTCATGTCCTCCCTGTCTACAAATGCTTTCAAGCGATTCACATGGATTACCCTGTGAGGGCTCCTGGGGGTTCCAAAGTCTACCAAGTAGGTGACTTCCCCTTTCTTCTCAATAATAGGATAGGGTCCACTCCATTTGTCTTGGAGTGCTGCTGGAGCCACTGGCTCCAGTACCCATACCTTCTGTCCTGGTTGGAACTCTACCAGTACAGCCTTTTGGTCATGCCAAGCTTTCTGCAATTCTTGGCTGGCCTCCAGGTTTTTGGATGCTCTTTCCATGTACTCAGCCATCCTGGAGCGGAGACCAAGTACATAGTCCACTATGTCTAGTTTGGGCTTTTTGAGAGGTAACTCCCATCCTTCCTTCACCAAACACAATGGACCTCTCACAGGGTGGCCAAACAAAAGTTCAAAAGGGCTGTAGCCAACCCCCTTCTGTGGGACCTCTCTGTAAGCAAAGAGCAGGCAGGGTAAAAGAATGTCCCATTTCCGCCTGAGCTTCTCTGGTAATCCTTTTATCATGCCTTTAAGGGTCTTGTTAAATCTCTCCACAAGCCCATTGCATTGTGGATGATATGGGGTGGTAAACTTATAGTTTACTCCACATTCCTTCCACATTGCTTTTAGATAGCTGGACATAAAATTTGTCCCTCTATCTGATAGTACCTCCTTAGGAAAGCCCACTCTTGAGAAAACTGCAATGAGGGCTTTTGCCACCACAGGTGCTGTGGTGGTCCTTAGGGGAATAGCCTCTGGGTACCTGGTGGCATGATCCACTACCACCAGTATGAATCTGTTCCCAGATGCTGTTTGGGGGTCCATTGGACCCACAATATCAATTCCAACTCTCTCAAAGGGGACCCCCACCACAGGTAGTGGCATTAGGGGGGCTTTTGTTGTGCCACCTGACTTACCACTGGCTTGGCAAGTGACACAGGAGCGACAAAACTCCTTGACATCCTCTGACATGTGAGGCCAGTGAAAGTGTGGAACAAGCCTGTCCCACGTCTTGTTCTGGCCTAAGTGTCCTGCAAGGGGAATATCATGGGCCAAGGTAAGGAGGAATCCCCTAAACTGCAGAGGTATCACCAACCTCCTGGTCATGCCAGGCTTGGGGGCTCTAGCCTCTGAGTAAAGGAGTCCCTCATCCCAATACACAGTATGGGTACCTTGGGCATCCCCAGCAGCCTCAGCAGCAGCCTGCTGTCTGAGGGGTTCAAGGGAAGGGCAATCTAATTGAGCCTGCCTCAGGTCTGCCCTTGAGGGTCCCCCTGTCCCCAGAAACTCAACCTGGTCAGGTTCAAGCTCCTCAGAGACAGTCTCCTCTTGGACTGCAGAATCAGTTTCCTCTGAAACCTGATCCTCAACCTGGGGCAAGGTGGAAGGCGAGGCCTTTCCTCTCTTGCTCCTTCTCTTGGGTTGTGGCTGGTCTATTGTCTCAAGATCCACCACTGGTTCAGGAAGGCACTTCTTAGCCTGAGCCCTTGTCATGGCAAGGACATGCTCTGAAATCCCTAGCATTTCTGCATGAGTCCTGTACTCCACTTCTGACCATGCTGAGCTTTCAAGGTCATTGCCTAACAGACAGTCTACTGGTAGGTCTGCACTCACCACAACTTTCTTTAGGCCATCAACCCCTCCCCAGGAGAAGTTCACAACTGCCACACTATGGGAGGTAGTGGAGTTGCTTGCATTGGTTACTAGGTAGCTCTCTCCTAGTACAATCTGTCCAGGGTCCACAAAGCCAGGGGTCACCATGGTGACACTAGCACATGTGTCCCTGTAAGCTTGAGCCAGTTTCTCATTTATTAAGGGAGTCTGCCTGTATTTGCCCAGGTTAGTGGGGCTTACTGCAGTGGGCAACTCAATGTCCACATCATACAGGAGAACTGCCTGTGTAGGGACTCTGACTAGGCCAGATCCTACTTCAATACCCAGGGTCAACCCAGCTACACCCTTGGACTGTGTTCCACCACTGCTTACTGTACTTGGGGTTGCAGTTGCTTTAGGAGCTGTAGTGGTGGGAACTGGATTTGCCTTGGTGCACTCACTGCCCCAGTGTGAAACTGATTTGCAGGTATTACACCAAGGTGTCTTTGGACCTTTGTTCTTCTTCTTCTTGTTACCATTTTGGGAACCACCCTCCTTACTATTAGTTTGGGGGCCTGAAGACTTCTGGTCTTTTTCTTTATCTTTCTGATTCTGATTACCACCCTTCTGGTCTGTTTTCTTCTGGTCACCACCTTGGTTCTGGGGTTTCTGCTTAATCCTTGTTCTGACCCATTTGTCTGCCTTCTTTCCCAATTCTTGGGGAGAGGTCAGATCAGAGTCAATAAGGTATTGATGCAACAGCTGGTTTGTACAGTTATTAAGGATCTGTTCTCTCATCATAAGATTGTACAATCCGGTATAGTCTGAAACTTTACTTCCCTGTAACCAACCCTCCAAAGCCTTAGTGGCACACTCCACAAAATCAGTCCAGTCTTGAGTCTGTGCTTTCTGGGTGTCTCTGAACAACAACCTGTATTGCTCAGTGGTTAGGCCATACCCTTCAATGAGAGCACTCTTCAAAACAGAGTAGTTTTTGGCATCCTCAGGTCTAACTGTGAGGAGCCTGTCCCTCCCTTTCTCAGAAAAGGAGTACCACAAAATTGCAGCCCACTGATTCTCAGGAACCTGCTGTACCATGCAGGCTCTCTCAAGAGCAGTCATCCATTTGTGGATGTCATCCCCTTCTTTAAAGGGGGGCACAATTTTGGTCAGGTTTCTATTATCATAGGCCCTGTCTTTTTCTCTTGGAAAATTGCTGCCACCAGTGACATCTAAGCCACTTAATTTCTGCTCTCTTGCCAAGGCAAGTCTAGCTTGAGCCAAGGCTACCTCCTCCCTCTCTATCTGGAGTTTGACAGCCCTCATTCTGGCCCTATGCTCTAACTTTTGAGAAGCATTCATGCCTCTCTGTGATTCCCTGGAGGCACTAGAAAGATGAGAGTCCCCTGAGGGAGATCTCACTCTTCTGTTGCCTGGGGGAATCATATGTTGGGTTCTGGGGAGGTGCTGGCCCTCTCCATTCCCCAGTAGGTCCAAGTTGGCCTGGCTAAGCCTACCAACTGGAACCTGGCTACCCTGATCCTGTACTCCTAAGTCCTCAACATCTGAGTCCTCATCCAAGTCATCATCATCCTCCTCTTCAAGGGGATCAACTGCAGGGGGGTTCCCTCCAGTTCCTGTATCTAGGGAAGCTGCTTTTGCCTTCTCTAAGTCATCCTGTTCTAGGATTTCTACCAGGATTAGGCAGGTGGGGCTTCTGCCCCTTTTTAACTCTCTTGCTTTGCACAAGGCAATCAAGTCTCTGCGGGTTAGTTTGTCATATCCAAAAGTTGCCTGGGTAGGGTCAACTGTCACAGGACTAGACCCTGAGGCCTTTCCTGTGTCAGACATGGTTACTAGTGAGGTGTAAGTGGTGCACTTACCTACACTAAGTGTTTTCCTACTGGACCTTGCTAGTGAGTTGTAGTCAGGGGTGTGCTACTCCCTTCAACCTACAACTACTAAGTTCAGTAGAACTTAATATGCTAAGCTTTTGATTTTATATGTACCTAGAGGTACTTGATGTGATCTTTCAATTTGATATAAAGATTGCAATGGTAAAACAACAGCAAGCTCAAATCCGCACCGCTGCTCACCAAAGTGAGAAGTTGGCATGGTAGGGGATGTTTCCAATTCTGGAACCACCTACTACCTGACCAAACAATCCCCTTATGGTGTCTGGTTGTAAGTCAACCTTATTAGACAAGCTATCCTAGTGGTAGCATGGACTAAGCAGCCTAAAGGCTTAACTTAAGAGGTCGTGTTAAGCGAGCTGTTTTACCACATACAATCCTGTAATACCAAATGAAAGGACACCACACAAGTATATATTATAAAAATATATGTGTTTATTACTAAAAACAATCCCCAGTATTCTTTATGAATAAAGGGGCACAAGCGTTAAATCAAAAGCACTGTTTAAACATACAAAGTTGCACAATTATGGATGAGGGCAGGGGGCCACTCAAACCATATACTAAACAAGTGGTATAAGAAAGGCCACTCGAACAGTGGTTAGGCCTAGGGCCTAGGGAATCGCTGGGAGCAGTCAGGACAAGCAATGCTGAAGTCGGGAATGGCCCTCGGGATTCGGGAGATGTGCGGAAAGCGCACGCATGCACCAATGTTAACCAATGGTGCGTAAAAGTCAAATAGTTAAAGTTTAAGGACACTTCCGCTGAACCTAGAGGAACAAAACTTAACACACAGACCCTAGAGGTGTGCACCAGTGTGGGAACACCGGCGGAGCAAAGTTACCTCACCCACAGGAAGTGGGTGCACAGGGTCGAAGTGGCGTCGGGTTTTGACACGCAGGCTCTTGGTGCTTGAAGCTGAAAGGGCTGCAGGCAGGGTGAAGACGAAGTGTCCGGTGGAGTCCAAGGGTGGACTCAAGTTGTAGAGTACCTGAAAGCAGAGGGGACAGAGTCTGGGTCACTCAGCAGTGACCAGGGTGGAACCAGGACGGAACCAGGCAATGTCGGGCGCAATCAGGTGGTCGTCGAGGCGCTTCTCTTCACTGTCACGTGGGCTCTGGGGCATCTGCGACGTCCAGGAGCAGGTCACGATCTGTCCCACGCAGGCTCTCACCGTCAGTGCAGTCGGCTTCCGATTTGGAGCAAACAAGCCTTGGTAAGAGCAATCCACGCGGGATTGGAAGATGGCGTCTCACTCGGACCAGGAAGGTCAGAGTCGGGGCTCCCTTTCAGGGGAGCTGGTGTGGGTCTGGAGCAACCAGAATCACGAGTCTTCTTTTGTAGTTCGTCGGCACAGGGACCACAAGCCAGCTGGCAAGTGACCGGGCCAACGCGTTGAGCCAAATCGTGCCAAAGGGCCCCACGCAGCACTCGTCGAGTGTGGAGGGCTGAACTTCGGCTCAGGAGTAGCTCAGGGTGGGGGCTTCTCAAACCCCGGTGTACAGCTTCGAGGGTCACTCGTGGGCTGCACGGTCAGCGTCTCGTGGTCACTTCAAGATGGCGTGCCCCACGCTTCCGGTCGCCTCCACGGGTCTCAGCTTTGCAGGGACTGTGGATCGGGCTGTTAGAAGCTGGGCAGGCTTGATCTCGTCGATCTCAGTCGCTCGAGTTCCGGCGGGAACTGCAACTAAGTAGACGTCGAGGGCTGGATGGTGCCTGCTGCTGCAGGGTGGTCACTCCTTGACCACAAGGGAGATTCTTCGGGCTTCCACGTTGAGATGGAGGGCGAAGGGTCCAGAATATCGTTTCAAATGTTTCTTCCAGGAAATCTGATGTGCATTGGCACTGCTCCCACTCTTATTCGAATCTGGTGGGCGTGATTACCTGCTAGGTCCCCTCCTATGGGTGGGACCCAGGAAGTGGGTGGATACACCCCCTTCCTTTGATCCAGGCCGCCCTGGCACGAGGGCTGGAGTGCCCCAGAACCGGTTTGGCCGGATTATGCAAGGGGCAGCCTTGTGCGCCCCAGGCAGTGTCTGGTTTCTTTCAAACCTCCCTGCTACAATACACTATCTCCTGTCTGGAGGGCGGTGACACCCTCCTGTGACAGGAAACCCTTTGTCCAGGACCCCCTTGACTGGGTTTCGGTCAGCTCCAGGGGTCCAGACATTTGTCTGTGGCAGAGGCATCCATTTGGTGGATCTTAAGGCCTTTGGAGAAATCAACCGCATTAAAGTGAAGTAACATGTCTTACCCCTCTAGAGGGGTGGAATGCCATCCCCGTCGCCAGAACTGGCGAGGGGATGGTATTCCAAAGCGTATGACACCTTACACGACATGTTTTGATAAAGCCAAACCAGAGTTGCTAAATAACCGCGAGGATTATAAGGCACTTAATAGTATATGGTATGGCATTATCCTGAAACAGCTTAGGGATTTGTTCCCGACGGCTGCAGACAGGCTCAGCTCATGCTAGAGCTCCATCTCACATAAAAACCATGCACCCAGCCTCCAGGATTGGTGAGGCCTGTCTATAGGAGTGGCTCACAGGTTTACATGTGTCCAGATATAGGTTTAGACATAGGTATACTATATCTAAGCAAGGGGTGTGTACACCACCTTACCCCAGCTGAGTGATCAGCCAGTTGTGTCAATTTAAGAACCAGCCAGGGGTGGCAAAAGATATGCTGCAGCCCCTGGTAGGCCTTAGTGGCTCCTGTGCCCTGTGCACCTATAGTGCTTTCTACAGGGGCTGACAAGGAGTCCATTTCCAATTGGTATGTGCCTATAGCACATGTGTCATTAATTTAGTGAGAGAACAGCAGGCTGGGGGTCTGATCAGCAGGCCCACAGCCTCAGTAGTCGAAAACCAGTGAAGCAAAAAGCAAAAATTTGGGGTGACCATAGGATAGCAGACCCTACTCTCCTACACACGACGGGGGGGGGGCTGAAGCCCCGTGAGCCCAATGGATGTTGCATAGACCCTAAACCTTATCTGCAGATGAACGATACCACTCAGTGAGGGGTCCCGTTCATCTGCAGATAAGGTTTAGGGTCTATGAAATACTGCTGTTGTCTTGCGTAGATTCTGAGTTCCATTGCAGGGGCCTCATTTATGAGAAATGACGCATCGCTGCGTGAAAGCAGCGATGCATCACTTTTCAGTGCGCACTCCCTGCGACATTCCTGATGCGTCATATTTAATGTATGACGCATCATGTCGCAAGGAGTTACAGATACGTCAGTATTTCTGACGTATCTGTAAGCGCAAAAGTGACGCATTGCTAGAGTGTGTCACAAAAGTGACGCAACTCCAGCAATGCGTCCTTTCACATGGGGCAAACCCCATGTGAAAGGGCCTGCGTCAGTCTTACGCCTGCTGTGAGGCAGGCGCAAGAATTTGACGCAACGGCGTCCTAAAAGTGACGCAGTGAAATCCCATAATTTCACTGCGTCACTTCTACGACCCTTCCTTGCGTCAATACGCCCCCCTTGCATACTTATACCTGGCGCAGGTATAATGTGGCACAGGGGTTTACAAAGAGACGCATCTACCTAGATGCGTCACTTTGTAAATATGACTCAACAAGGCGCATTTTTTATGCCACTGGTGCGTCACAAAAAGTGACGCACCGGCGGCATAAAAGTGACGCATAGTCTCATAAATGAGGCCCCAGGTACTTGCCTTCTCGTGCAGTCAAGTAAGCTGAAACCTTTGGCCAGACCAATTTTAAGATCTTCGAGAACAGTACTTGCCAGGAGCATCTTTGAATAATAAAACAACTTCTTTGAAGTCAGCCTTCTCATCCAGATTACCACATACCCTTTCCGAGTGAGGATCGCTGAGACTAAATCACAACACGACTGTGTGAAACATTACGCGTTCCTTATTATTTTGTATTAATATGTCTATATAACAAAAGACGGGGACTGCGTAGCTGTGCCCTCAGCTGATAAAGTGACAAACTCGAACACTGTTTTTTTCTAAGACTGCAACCACAGACATTCAAAAGCAAATTATGCATACGCAGTGCAAGCTTATAAAACATTACAATTGATTGCGTTATTTGACTCGTTAAAAAATAATGTCTTATTCAATCAGGTGAGGAGCTCTGATGGAGGGAGTATCGTGCGACCCTTTCCCTACCCCTTATCCGAAATCCCCCGTGTGCAGTACTGTCCCTGTGTTTCACAGTCTCTCTGCCTGAAGAGGAAGCTTCCATCTTTCCTTATGTCATTAAAGCTTGCAGGTTTCATGACGTTAGACTTCGCAAAGTATAAACTTGTATGTTTGCTTTTGAGGAAGACTTAGACCATGCAACACAGGAACATATTTTACAAAAGTTTGGATTGAATTCCATTATATCCGTTGGCCCAAATATTTATATATATATATATATATATATATTTAATATATTTTTACATCCTTGACTTCCGGTGATCAGTTACATCTGCTGACCAGTTTAATCACCAATGCCCCCAAATAAAATCTTAGATATTCTCTCTGCTTTAGTCGCTTCTTGACAGGTTCATTGAATATATTATTTTGTCAAACATTCTAGCCTCTAACATGTGTTTGGCAAGACTGCTTTGCATATGTGTGGTCTCTGTCTAGAATGGCACAGTGTGTGAAAAACAATGACCTGGAGTGCAGTCTAAGCAAAGGCAAAAAACTGGAATTAATAATATCATTCCCTTCATCGTATTGTCCCTTTGAAGGTGCTTTTCCTGACTGAAACTTGGCTGCAGGACTCCGAACTCCTCTAATATTAATTTGGCCTTCCCCCCAGATTATTAAATAATTCCATCTTTACCCAAAAATGGGTGGCTAAGGGGGGTGGGGGGGGGATTGCTATGGCCATTAAGCAGCGCTATCCGCGTGAGTGGAAGGCCGCTAAACTCCCAGGGTGTGAAAGTGCTCTTTTTAAAATATCGGTCAGCCACCATTGTACCCTTTCCGGCCTGTTAATTTACCGCCCTCCGGGTTGTGACTCTGCCTTTAGGGCGGCTCTCCCTGATCTCATTAGTTCAGAGGCATTGGGATGTGCTAATTTTAATGTAATTGGAGACCTCAATCTGCATCTGGATTGTAGGTCCTTACCCTCTATTGGGAGCTTTCTGGCCGATCTTGAGGCCTTACAGCTCTCCCAGTTGATCACCACCCCCACACATAGAGACGGCCACATTCTTGACCCTTTTTTTTACGAACTTTGAGGGAGTTAGAGCTCTTGGTTCTACCCAGTTGGTCTGGACAGACCATATGCTGGTGAAAATGTTATGGCCTATGTCTGAGTCTCCTTTTATACCTCAGGATAGACTCGTTCTTAAACGACATTGGAACAAACTAAGGCTGGAGGATTTTTATCGTCTGCTTGCGGAGGCTCCCTTAGCTCCTTTTACTGAGGTTGATCGTGGTTACGACTCCTTCTGTGAGTGGATCTCTAGGACCCTCGATTCTTTGATCCCTGTGGGTTGGTCCAAGTGTCGTCGGAAGGAGCCCAGCCCTTGGTATGATAGTGCCTTAGCGTCCCTCAAAAGAGCCTGTAGACAGGCCGAGAGATCATGGAGGAAATCTTTCGCTCCTGAACTGAAGGCTTGCTATCTTGCTAAGATTAAAATCTACCATAGGGCAGTATGTAAAACACGAGCAGCCTTTTATGCTCATGAGTTTCAGAATAACGCGAACCCTGAGAAACTCATTTTTAAGTTGCTAAAGGATCTGATGGCCAAGAGGGCAACCGCGGTGGATATATGTTCGGACTCCCACTGTGAGGGACTGGCCTCCTTTTTCTACGAGAAAGTGCAAGCCATTTACCGAACTTTTCCATTGGGCTCTTTACCCTGGGCGCGGGTCAGCCGCACCTTGGGAGACGATGAGTGTCTTACCATCTTGCCTTCCTTATCTATGGAGGCCTTTAACGCTCTTAGCCTTAAAATCAAGTCAGGATCCCCGGCAGACCCATTGAAACCGGTCCAACTTAAGAACTTGGCGCCGCTCTGCCGCACTCCGGTGCTCTCCTTGATTAACCTGTCTCTTTCCTCTGGGGTGGTTCCTGTCAGATGGAAGCAGGCTATAGTCACACCGATTTTGAAGAAGGCGACCCTTGACCCCCTTAAATCTGAAAACTACCGCCCTATCTCCTTACTTCCTTGGGCCACGAAAGTTGCGGAGGCCCATGTGAACGCCATTCTTGCAGACCATCTATCTAGGGCTAACATTCTTGACCCTACTCAGAATGGGTTCCGTGCGGGCCATAGCACGGAGACGGCCCTGCTTTCGATGGTCGAACATCTGCGTTCTGTGCTTGATGCGGGTCGAACGGCGGCGCTACTGTTACTAGATCTTAGCGCCGCGTTTGACACGGTCTCGCACAGGATCTTGCTTCAGCGACTTGAGGAAGTGGGCGTCTCGGGCTCCGCCCTATGCTGGTTTCAATCTTTTCTTGCTGATAGGTCTTTCCAGGTGGCGATCCCGCCCGGTAAATCGAAATCTTATCCGCTAGATCTGGGGGTCCCACAGGGGTCATCGTTGAGTCCCACTCTTTTCAATCTCTACTTGAGACCGCTGGCTGCGGTCGTCAAGCAGTGGGGCCTGACGATGGTCTCATATGCAGACGACACGCAGCTGGCGGTCACACTGAGTGGGGACTCAGATATGGAGGCTCCCAGATTCTGTGACGGCTTACGGGCAGTGGCTAACTGGATGAATTCTAAATGTCTCCAGTTAAACACCAAGAAGACTGAGATTATGGTAGTTGGCAAGCAGGTGGCATTGTGGGGTGATAAGTGGTGGCCTTCTGAATTGGGTGTGACGCCTTCCCCAGCATCAGAGATCAAAAATCTGGGGGTATGGCTTGATCCCTTTCTCAGTTTTGTCTGTCATACCAAGAAGGTGGCGGCTTTTTGCTATGGCATTATCAGAGGACTTAGACCGATCCTCAAATTCTTCGATGCATCCACTAGACAACTGGTGGTTCAAGCATCAGTGTTGTTGCAGTTGGACTATGTCAGCTCTCTACTGGCTGGGATTAACCAATCAGAACTCTCTCGGTTGCAGCGAGTCCAAAATGCTGCGGCCCGAGTGGTGATAGGTCTGCCAAGGCGTAGCTCGGTGTCTAAATCCTTGCGCTCCCTCCATTGGCTCCCTGTGCACCAGAGGATTAAATTCAAGGTTCTCTGCCTTGCATTTAAAATTCTTAAGGGTACGTCTCCCCAAATCTTGGAGAATTTGCTGACACCATATGTCCCTCCGCGTACTCTTAGATCCTTGGGTCAGAACTTAGCAGTGGTCCCGCGTTTCAGACTGAGTAGAGCTGGTGGCCGCTCTTTTAGAGTTCTGGCGGCAAGCTGGTGGAATTCTCTCCCCATGCATATCCGGGCCATTGATGAGCTTCTCCAGTTTAGACGGGCCATTAAGACCTTTTTATTTGTTTAGATTTCAAGCTATGGTTTATTTTTCTGAGTTTCTTTAAGTGTTGTGTTGTGCTTGCCTTGTCAAAGCGCCAGGACGCCCCTTTGCTGGGGCAGCTGTGCGCGGTATAAGTAAAAATGACATAACATAACATAACATAACATAACCTGTGCGTGTTTTGTAAAGAAATCTTCCCTTTAAAAACTTAGGCCCCCATTTCTGAAAGTCTGTGGTGTGCAGAACACTTCGTGTTGGAACAGTTACTGCTGGTGGTAGCAAACTCCACTTGGCTTGTGAAATACATTAGCATCGTTTTGCTTTTTGTGTAATAATGAAATGGAGCAAACATATTTTTTTGTTTCAGTCCATGCTACAGCAAGATTGTTGCACAATTGCAAAAATGAACAAGCTGGCTCCGTGGAGCCGACAGGGGGAGGGAAACTAAAAGCGCGCTATGCGCTCGCTGCCAGCCTCCGGGGACGGGAGATGTGCACGCGTAGGGAGTGCACATCTCCTGTCCGTACACGTGCACATCTCCTGTCCGCGGAATTCAAGCTTTATTTCAGCTAGTAGGAAGAATCTTGCGCAGGCCACCAGCCCCATGAT
The DNA here is from genome assembly GCF_964261635.1 of Lissotriton helveticus. Lineage (NCBI taxonomy): Eukaryota > Metazoa > Chordata > Amphibia > Caudata > Salamandridae > Lissotriton > Lissotriton helveticus. The sequence goes on along the minus strand of NW_027612057.1, from coordinate 529,799 downwards.
TGTGGCCAGTCAGAGTGCGTCACAATGTGAAACTAATCTCATAAATATTAATGAGGTAGGCAGGATTGGGACCTACTCCAAATTAGCATTTTATGAACTAACCTATTAGTATGTAAACAAGTTCATATCAATCAACACTGGTATCAAACTGCACGCAGTTTTTGCTGCCAGTGTTACTGCATCGCTGGCCCGTAGTCACATACTCTGTAGCACCTCTTTTTCGGATCTGTGTAATGCTATGGAATAGGTCTATTGTATCACTTTGAGACAGGTTCTTTATTGCAGACGGCAAGGACCGGATACAGCATCCATGGCAGAGTCTACTCAGGACAGAGGTGAGGGACCCGAAGGCATGCACTAAATACAGCAATTTGTTAACATGCTTTGTAAGGTCCACCCTGGAGCAACAGGAGCTGCCCTAGCAGGGGTGGATAGCAGACCCTGCTCTGGGAGGAGTAAAGTTTAATAGATGCCTGACTGAGAAGAGGGGTGCAGAGAAGGATCTTGTTTATTCCAAGCCCCATCCAGTGAAGATGTAGCGGCAAGAAGAGGAATTTGCCTTTCTGCCCTGCAACAGACACCAGAGCTCGACGCCCTGGCAGTGGAGGGCAGGTAGGGGCAGTGCAAGGATTTTAGTGGTGCAGGCGCGTAGTGCAAACAGTATGCATGGGAGGGGGTGAGCCAGGTGGATAGAAGGGACACCAGCAGGTAGCTACAAGGCCTTCAACACCCACTCCACTCAAAAGCAGCCGGTCTGGATGGAAAAAGCAGGATGCACCACACAGCACACACAGACTACAACTCCCACTCCACTCAAAAGCAGCCGGTGTGGAAAAAAAAAGCAGGATGCACCGCACAGCACACCCGGACTATAACTCCCACTCCACTCAAAAGTAGCCGTTGTGGAAGAAAAAAGCAGGATGCACCGCACAGCACACACAGACTACAACTCCCACTCCACTCAAAAGCAGCCGGTGTGGAAAAAAAAAGCAGGATGCACCGCACAGCACACCCGGACTATAACTCCCACTCCACTCAAAAGCAGCCGGTGTGGAAGGAAAAAGCAGGATGCACCGCACTGCACACACGGACTACAACTCCCACTCCACTCAAAAACAGCCGATGTGGAAGGAAAAAGTAGGATGCACCCCACAGCACACACGGCCTACAACTCTCAGTGGCCAGTCACCTGTGGACTGCGGCAGCGCAAGCAAGCAGCATCTCGCCAACCTCTTAAGACACAGCAGAAGCCTTTCATAATCGTGGCCTTCACCTAGCATGCACCTCACCCGATGAACAGCGCCTAGACACCGACGCAGCGCTTCAACGCTCCGGTGCTTAATGAGAACCACACGCCGGATAGTGAAGTCCGATATTTCTCTGAACCAGAGCCGATTGATTCGCTCGTGAACTCCGATCATTATTGCGCTCAAGCTGCTGTTTTACAAACTCTATTTCCTACCTGCTGCTCCTGATTCCTGTTTCCTTATGTTTATTTTCCTTTCTACCGATCTCTATTTGCTGTGAAGCGCTCTGATACTGTGGTACTGGGTTTTTCATAACCGGTCTCTATCCGGTAACCCAGCGGTGTCAGGGGAAACACACCCGAGGACCACGAGTCCTTTTCCTGATTCAGACCACAGAAACTCAGAGTCTTCTAGGTGAAGTCAAGGATCGATTTTATTGGCTGCAACCAAGGTAACAAGCGTCCTAGAAGTACAACACACAGGGAGTATGTTCTCAGGAGACTGTCGCAATTTACAAAATCAGGCCTCTCTTCTTATACAGAATTTTAAGCTTCAGGCAAACATTCTTGGTTTTACAGTTGATCATTGGCATAACTTCTGTACAAAGAAAAAGGCAGAGTCATGATGACATGTACATATTTCACTTCGTCCGGCCCATAACAAATCACCCGGTGAGGCCCGACCCTTCATCAGATATCGGTGGACCCCCAATAAAAACGGGCACCTCCCCATCATAAAGTAAGTGAAGCAAAAAGAGTAAAGACAGATGTGAGCGAGATACGGCAGGTGTGTATGCAATGAGGAGGTTTTATGGCCGGTTGAGCCCTGATGCTATCTTGTTCGGCCACTGGAGAGGAACTGACCTAACAGGTCCGGCCTGGGGCAATGGTTCCAACTTGCATAGGTCATGGAAAAGTCGATTTAAGGTGTACGTGTCCTTCTGGGGTCGAATTCGGCTGGATTTATAAGCCTATGTAAAGGGCAACTCAAAAATGGCTGCCATACATTAAAATGGAAGCCGAGGGTTTTGAACAAGAGTGACGATTCCAAGGTGAAATCGTCACTCGAATGCGCTGAAAATACTTGTGCATGATGTACTCGTCATTCTCGGTCTTTTGATTCTAAATTCGTCAATTTACGACGAAGTTTTATTCTCGAGTGCAGACATATTACACGAGTCCAGAATTTACAGTACTACAATCCCTCATTTTGCCCTTACATAGGCAATTAATCTATCCTCATGTTAATCTGAGTCCAGACCTGTATTCCTAAAGTCATTGAGATGTTGCTGTAACATCATGCTAGTACTTAGTTCATCTCTTGATACAGGCTTCCTTACACATGATGTAACACAAAGGCCACATATTGCAGGAGCACACTGTACGCACAGACAGAACAGGAAAAGAATGGCTAAGACCATCCCAATGACCATCAGAATCTTCAACCCCCAGGCGGATATCAGTTCCCAGAACCAACCCATTAACGACCAATCTCCTCTATCCACACGTATAGATTCGGAAATCTAGTGTAATTTGGAGATGGCCTGGTACACTTTTGGAGCGTTATCTGGGATAAAAATGCAACAACTTGATTGGATAAATCTGCATACTCCACCCCGGTCTGCAAGGATGACATCTAAGGCGACCCTGTTCTGAAGGGTCATAAGACGATCCGACTGGAGCTCAGCAGTCAGGTTACTAAGGGCACCAGCCGTTTCAATTACGGTGGACTCAACTACCCTTGTCAATTGCCTTATGTTCCTGCTGTTAGCCATAGATCCCCAGAACGGCAGAAAACCCTTTGCAAAGTCCCCAAATTCTTGACCTGCAGTGTCTTCTTTAGTCAAGATACCTCTAACTACCCTTGTCCTATGGTAATCTGCTGCTGCTGTGTAGGTGGGAGGCAACAGGAATGAAACAAAACAGGTGCCCGAAAAGTCAGGGGGCAACCATGTATGGGCTCTATCGTGGCAGATGAAGTAAGTACCCTTAGCTGCTAAAAACGCAGGGGAAGTCTGAGACCCAAAAACATACGTTTCCGTACAGATGCTTTTCCCTAACTGAGCTCCGGGATTCTTGCCAGTGCCTTGCAGACACAGGTGACCCTGATGGGGTACAATCCATATTGGGGGTGGTCCTTTAGCTTGCTGCTTCTCGCTAAGGGTGGCTTCATATCCGGTCACGTTCCAGTTTACATATGCGAATATCTCTTCACTTGGGGTATTTTCATAAGAGATTTCTCCCTTAATCATGTCGACTATACCTCTAACCAGAGCACTGTTCTTGGGGTTATCTTTTAAAGAACGTAGGGGGTGGACTTCACGTGCGTATATGAACATTGTTCTGTATGCCCACACAGACCCATTGTGGCTGAAGGGGAAAACCAGATAAGGGATACCTTTATCCGTGGTGTGGGGCATAAGACCGCACACCCAACAGTTAGTCGTGTTCATTACTAGTTGGTGTTGGTGTAGCAGCTGAACAAAAGAATTATTGATGAACTCTAACCTTCTATTGGATTCATGGTCAGGAAGAGGGTGGAAAGAATGAGAGGAAACAGTAGGAGGAGGTATGGGCGATACAGTAGGTGCGAATGTTACACGAAAAGAGAATAAAATGTAACTTATTAGAAATATCATCATACTCAATAACATACATATGCACAATATCATAAAACCCTTCTTTGTCATTATATTACATAATTTTCGTTTAAAGTTAACAGGCTTGGCAGGTCTCTCCACATCGGGAAACGCCATCCTCTCTAAGGTGCTGCCCGTGGTGGCAGGTTGATTCTGCTAAGTGATGCTTCTGTCAGCCCAGGGCAACTCCCTTGGACCAACCAGTACTGCCGACCTAACGTCGTCAGCTGCACTCCAAAGACTTACGTCAACCGCGGCCCTAGCAGCGGAACCCAGATGGCGGTTCTAAAAACAAAAATAAGCAAGTTTCCTAGATGGGAGAGCTGCGATTTTCCAAAAATAGTACTAGGGAGGGAAAAAGAATATCTTTATTTGTCCATAGGTCTTGGTCTCAAATTGCGAAAAAGAAATTATTTTTTATTAGTTCGTATTTCTCATTCTCAAGTTGTATCTTCTTTTTCCCGATACTGTTTGATCCATAAACAAAAGTTCAGGCTCTGTAGTGTTCAATCGTTTTGATGGAGGCACGGCCTCTTGTAGAACGTTCTCGCTTTCACGTTCAGAGTTAGTCCCTTTCACTTGTGCGTCACTGAAAGGTAGGAACCGAGGCATGGTGTCCGTTTCTGAGTCGCCGACACCCTCCTGGACCCACTGGTCATATGGCAGAGGTAAAGGGATCTTCTTACAGTGGACCCCGTGGATCCAGGCCTTTTTCCCTTCCACTCGAACTGCCGATCTGGTAGAGAGAAGGACGAGGTGTGGCCCTGTCCACCTGGGCTGGTCGTTCTTAGTCCTCTGGAAGTTCCGTACCAGCACCCAGGATCCAGGATTTATGGTGTGGCCCGGAGTATCAGAGACTGGAGGCAGGGTGTCATGTACCTGTTGATGCAAAACACGCAATTTAGCAGTCAATTCATACAGGTAATCAAGTAACACAGGGTGTTCGAGCTCGCTGAACTTAGTGGGCCTAGGCACTCCCCATATATTGGCTGGCCGGCCAAAGACGATCTCATAAGGGCTAAGTTTCACTCGTGAATGCACAGTTATTCTGGTGGATAGGAGTGCTAGGGGTAGAGCGTCAGGCCATTTAAGACCTGAGCTCGCTTGAATTTTGGCAAATTTAAGTTTAAGCGTGCCATTGTAACATTCTACTAATCCAGCTGATTGGGGGTGATTTGCAGCATGGAATTTTTTCCTAATGCCTAGCCCCTCGCATACATCCTTCATCACTCGTCCCACAAATTCGCTCCCGTTATCACTCCAGATCATTCTAGGCATTCCAAATCTCGGGAAGAACTCTTTCACAAGGGCTTTTGCTGTCGATAGGGCAGTATTGTCTTTTAGGGGATACGCTTCTACCCATCTTGAGAAGGCGCAAACAACAAAGAGCACGTATTTTAAGTTGTTGCACCTTTCCATGTGTATGAAATCTAGCTGCAAAACCTCAAACGGATACGTAGGAGGTGCAAAATGACCAGCTGGAGTTGGGGTTCTCCTACCAGGGTTGTGTTTCAGACACACCATGCAATTCTTGACGACATTCTCTGCACACTTGGGAATTCCTGAGTTTTGCCATACTGGAGCCAACAACTTGCAAATCCCTTTCACGCTGATGTGAGCCATTCCATGCGCCATCGTAACCACTGCAAGCACATACGCATCAGGTAACAACCATCTCTGATGCTCTGACAATTCAATCCAACAACCATTCGCGTCCATTCTACCCGTACTTTCTCTCCACGTGCACAACTCTTTCTCTGTGGCCTCAGCTTGAATGGACTTCACACTTTCTATCGTGTCTTCACACATTCCAACATCACCAACCCATCTTGCAGGGCCTGCAACATACATTCGGCTCATCACATTCTTTGCGGTTTCTTTCGCGATTTCATCGGCAAATGCATTTCCACGACCAACGTCATCGGTCACCTTCTTGTGAGCACTACATTTCACAATCGCCACTTGCAGAGGCAGGGTCAGTGATTCAAGAAGCTCATTCACCAACTGACCATGCTGAATCTTAGCTCCATGCGAAGTCAGGAACCCACGTTCTCTCCACAGTCGTCCAAAACTATGAGCCACACCGAATGCATACTGGCTGTCGGTGTAAATGGTCACTTTCATTCCCTTTGACAACACACATGCTCTTGTGAGTGCAATCAATTCTGCGGCTTGAGCTGATTTATGTGGAATACGTGCAGTTTCAACAACCGTGAGCAAAGTCGTGACAGCATATGCTGCAGTCGTGTCACCATTCGGAAGCTTGAAACATGAACCATCCACCCACAATGTACCATCACATTCAGGAAGAGGAGTGTCGAAAAGGTCTACTCTTCCTTTCGTCTCTTCCTCTGTTCTAAAAAGGCAGTCATGCTGTTCTGAAGCCTCTGATTCTTCTACAATTGGTAATAACGTGGCTGGGTTAAGTGTACTGTACTTTTGGATGTGCACATGACTTGCTAGTAAAGTCAATTCGTACCCTGACAATCGAGCACTGGTTAAGTGCTGTGTCTTGGTTCTATTCAACAATGTCTCTACTGCATGAGGGACCATCACGACTAGTGTATTATTCATGACTAGGCCAGCAGATTGTCGAATAGAAACAGCTGCTGCCGCTGTGGCTCTTAGACAACTCGGCAACGCCCTAGCTACCGGATCCAAAGTCGACGAAAAATACGCGCATGGGCGTTGTCTGTCCCCAAATAACTGAGTCAGTACCGATAATGCACAACCTTCCTTTTCGTGGACATACAATGTAAAAGGCTTACTGTAGTTGGGGTTACCTAACACAGGAGCCGAACATAATGCTGTGCGTAATTCAGAAAAACTCTTTTGACACTCTTCTGACCAAGGGACGGGATTGGGTATATTTTTACATGTTAACGCCACCAAAGGTTTGGCCAATAACGAGAAATTTGGAATCCAGTATCTGCTGCAATGAGCAGATCATCGACGTACTGTACCAGAGCAGCCCCTTCAGGTAAAACGATCGTATCGAGCTGTGTCTTCAAAGCTTGACTGTATATTGATGGACTCTCACAGTAGCCCTGGGGAGCGCGTTTAAAGCGGAAACTTCGACCTCCTAAACTGAAGGAAAAAATATCCCTGCTTTCCTCGGCAATCGGGATGCTGAAGAAGGCATTCTTCAAGTCAATCACAGAGAACCATGCGGCAGAAGCTGGGATCATAGTCAATAATGTAGTGATGTCGGGGACAACTGGAAATTGTGGCACCACAATTTTATTCCCTTCTCTGAGATCAATCACAAATCTGTACACAGGTGGCTGAACTGGGTCAGTTCATTTTAAAACAGGTAGAACGGGACTATTGCAAATGTTGCTTCTCGTCTCTTCAATTACATCTTTTTCAATTAACTCGTAAACAATCGCTAGCAACGCTTTCTCGCCTTCGCTAGAAATTCTATATTGGGGTATTCGTGGCATTTGAACATTGGCTTTCAATGTCACAACATATGGTGGAATTTTTAAAAGGCCGACATCGTTAGGACCAGTAGCCCAAAGAATATCAGGAAGAGATAACAATTCTGCTGGGAGGGTGTTCCTCGATAAATACATGGGAGAAACCACTTTCTTTCCTAAAGTAAGTTGTACTCCTGAAGGAGAACAGTATAATGTCGCATACAATCTTTTTAACAGATCCAATCCCAACAAATTTTCACCACAGCCTGTTGTCATAATAAGGGGTGCTTCTAATTCTCAAGGACCAACAGAAAGAGTCAAAGGGTCAGAAATCGGGTTTCTAACCGGGGCGCCAGAAATACCTACCGAAACATTCATTTCGCCAGACAAAGGTGCGCCAGGGAGTTTGGAGTGCATAATAGAACTCTTTGTAGCACCAGTATCCAACAGAAAAGGTTCTGACACACCTGATGTAATCACCTCAACGTATGCTCCCTCTCTTTCTCTATGGCTGTCCTAGCAATCGTTACCTTCCCAATTCTCATTTTCTGTATAGTAATCATCGGTATAGTACTGAGCTGTCCTACCATGTGCGTTATTCTGCTGATCAAATTTATTCATAGAATCTTGAGGCGGAAGGGGACATTCTTTCTGGGAGGCACTTCCGCGTCCTCTTCCTCTAGGCGCTTGTTGAGCGCCTCGACCTCTTACACCAGAAACGCCATTTGCGCGCTGTAGCAAGATAGGGCAGCTATATTTAAAATGACCTTCCTCTTTACAGTATGAACACTGATTGGGGCCCACAGGCGCACGTGATTGGGAATACTCGACCCTTTCCGAGTTCCTCTGATACTGTTGAGGCTGCTGAAAATAACTCTGGTGGTTGCTCGGACCACCATTATTCAGACCACCACCACTACGCGGTGGATATGCTTGTTGTAATAAAACCTTCGTTTTCAACTCCTTGGTCTTTTTCTCTGCCCTATCTTTTTCGTCTTTGTCTCTATTTTCGTAATATTGGGCGGTAGCTAGTATCTGTGCTGAAGACGAAATTGCCCAAGAACTTTCTGAATCCTTTAACTTTCTACACAACTCAGGAAGCAAATTGTGCACGAATTTATCGACGAACAATCTCTGACCACCTTCCGTGCTCATATCCTGACCACTGTGGTCGACAAAAGTTTCTTCAAACCTCGTGAAGAAATCTGATACTATCTCATCTTTCTTCTGCTTACACGCAGACAGTTTATCCCAATTCACACGTATTGCAGGCATTATCGTTTTCATGTAATCAAGTATTTTACCAGGCAGTTCGGCTATTAAAGGCTCGGGTTTAGCACCACCAACTTGTCGTGTATCTACAGCAGTAATATTAGCCCATGAGTCACCTAATTCCTGTTCATGATCTGAATGACGAATCTTACTCCATAGGGGCTCTTGGACAACATTTCCAAACAGCATATCGATATCTGCTAAGTTCATTATACATGATCCAGCAGTCTGTGACAACTCTTTGTAATATCCTGCCGGATTTTTGCGAGGATCAGGAAATGTCTGTTTGAGGGCTAAAACTTCGGCTCGCTTCCACGGGACATGTACCCACACACGCTGAAAGTGTGGCGGGATAGGTGGGTCAGTTGTTGTGTCGCCCTCTCTCCATTGTGGGGGAACCTCTCTCATAGGGTACTTTCGCGCCTTTTTCCTATGTGTATCGCGCTCAGATTGCGATCCAGAAGTGTTCCCTTTACTCCGATATGACAACAATATCTCAATTGCTCTTTTGATATCGGGACCTACGATCATACCTTCCCCAAACTTAAATCGTACACGACACAACTCCTGCGGGTTGCTTTGTAAATCATTGTCTTCCAAATCCTCACAGAGAAAAACACACATTTGTTCAAAAACATATCTCTGTGTTGGTGCTTCCCACTGAAGGAAAACTTCTGTGACACACTCCACATCATATTTTACAGTATCCACAATCCATTTACGAGCTAAACGATTCAATAAATCTCTCTCTTGGTAGTCAGGCAGTTGACTCCGCAACTGTCTTCTTCCTGTGTTAGGGGTCGTAGTAGGCGACCCGAAAAGAGGTGAAAAGATATTAGTTACAGTGCTGGCCATTCTTTGCCAAACAGAAGGAGAAACTGATGGGAGAACAGGTGGGAAAACGGGGTAGGATGAGGCAGAAGTAGAGGCAATAGCAGAGGGAGCATTAGGAGAAATCGATGGTGCGCTAGGCAAAGACGTAGAAGGCATAAGTGAAGTAGATGTAGTCGGCGGGCCGTGAGGAGGCTGTACCAGAGGAGCAGAAGCCAGCTGAAGAGTAGCTGGTGGGTGCTGCGAAGAAGCAGGCATAACGACCATGGGTGGCGCAACCAAGGGTTTAGGTGGCGCCGTGGCTGTTTGTGCATAGGGGAGCGGTGAACTTAACAAATGGCCCATTAACGGGTCTTTCTCAAGGTCTTTTGCTGCATCTTTCTTGGGACGCGGCAAAACTGGGTAACACTTATCTATCGCCATTTTACGTTGCCTGTGCAACTGCTCACTTATCTGTTCTTCTTCTTTGTCTTTAAACCGCATAGCGGCTTGCATTACTGAAATATTCCCTTCTCTCTTATTTTTCTTTTCTAATTTAATTTCCTTTTGTCTAGCCTCCTTACGCCATAGGCGGAAAGAGTCAAACATTGCCGGCCGGGCTTTCTTCTTGAAAAGTTTAACTTCGAGGTTGTCTAGAATTTCCGTATCAAAGCTACCATGTTGGGGCCATTTTAAAACACCATCTTTTCTGGTGTATTTGATCCACGCTTCGTTATATGTGATGGGACCCACGCCATGTTTCACATATAATTCGTAAGTTGGAGTTCCAACCGGAGGAACCGGACACGAGTCCTTCAATCGGGAGTCCCTATTATTACAACCAAGACATAACAAATTTCCAAGTCTAAGACCAGGCATCTTCGCTCTCTAGTCTAGTTCCAAACTTCAAAGGGTTATCGATTACGATATTTCTCGTGAATACACGAGTCCTTCGGTTTTGGTGCTTGCAAGTACCAACAAAACGTTCCCAAAGGATACCCAAGACTAAGACCAACTAAGGACTGGGAGACGCTCCACTTATACTTAACTGAAATATCGATGACATCACCAGAAGACTCGTCTCAGTGTTTCGCTCTACAAAACTTCAAGGGTCCAAATCAGGGCGATAGCCAGGGCAGCAGACATCTGTAGCCGTCGGGAAGCGGGGAACCTCGTAGCAAAGACTTTCGGACCACGTCGACATGCAGGGATCGATGGTGGTTGGCCTTCCTCCAGAATTTCCACACGAAGCTCCTCATGAACCTCTGGCTGGACCGGTGCCGCTGGAATCGCCCCACATTGGGTGCCAACTGTGGTACTGGGTTTTTCAGAACCGGTCTCTATCCGGTAACCCAGCGGTATCAGGGGAAACACACCCGAGGACCACGAGTCCTTTTCCTGATTCAAACCACAGAAACTCAGAGTCTTCTAGGTGAAGTCAAGGATCGATTTTATTGGCTGCAACCAAGGTAACAAGCGTCCTAGAAGTACAACACACAGGGAGTATGTTCTCAGGAGACTGTCGCCATTTACAAAATCAGGCTTCTCTTCTTATACAGAATTTTAAGCTTCAGGCAAACATTCTTGGTTTTACAGTTGATCATTGGCATAACTTCTGTACAAAGAAAACGGCAGAGTCATGATGACATGTACATATTTCACTTCGTCCGGCCCATAACAAATCACCCGGTGAGGCCCGACCCTTCATCAGATATCGGTGGACCCCCAATAAAAACGGGCACCTCCCCATCATAAAGTAAGTGAAGCAAAAAGAGTAAAGACAGATGTGAGCGAGATACGGCAGGTGTGTATGCAATGAGGACGTTTTATGGCCGGTTGAGCCCTGATGCTATCTTGTTCGGCCACTGAAGAGGAACTGACCTAACAGGTCCGGCCTGGGGCAATGGTTCCAACTTGCATAGGTCATGGAAAAGTCGATTTAAGGTGTACGTGTCCTTCTGGGGTCGAATTCGGCTGGATTTATAAGCCTATGTAAAGGGCAACTCAAAAATGGCTGCCATACATTAAAATGGAAGCCGAGGTGAAATCGTCACTCGAATGCGCTGAAAATACTTGTGCATGATGTACTCGTCATTCTCGGTCTTTTGATACTAAATTCGTCAATTTACGACAAAGTTTTATTCTCGAGTGCAGACATATTACACGAGTCCAGAATTTACAGTACTACAATACCCTCGGGTCCAGCCAGCGCTATACAAAACTTCAATAAATAAATAAATAAATAAATAAAGGTTATTATTGTAGCAAACGAGACAGCTCTCGTGGTCTCACTTCACCAGATGGTGAATAGTGAGACTAGTACAATATAAGGCGAGGGAGACACTTCTAGGCATGGCTGGTCCAAACAGATACTCTTGAAGTTGAGGCACAGTCTGCTTCCGGTGCTCGCCAGGTAGAGAGGCAGAGGTGCAGGACGAGACATTTGTGCCACAGGTTCATGAAATCGTGGTCAAGTGGAGAAGCCAAGGTTAGGATCACACCCTTCAGACACCAGCTCAAAAACATCGCCTTTTACTGATCACCTTGAATGATGTACATTTAGGGGTCACCTGGGGTGGGGTTTACCATCCACAGCACCCTCAGAGAGCGCCTCCCCGTGCAGGCCGAAGCAACAAACTCTGAGTTCCAGAAACAAAGTGGGGACTATAGCAAAAGCACCCCGTCGAGTCTGCATAAACATGCCACAGGCTGGCCAGCACAGACTTCATTGCACGTCTACAAATAACAAATCCCTAGATTCATGCAACCCTTTAAGGCTCTACCTTGCTGCAGGGGTTCTTACCAACAGGAGCTAATAACAAGATCAAGCAAGCATTTGCAAAACCAATGGTGCTAGCCTTGGCAAGGTGGAACTCTTAGTTTTATTGGAAGCATGTGTCACAAACTGAAAGCAAATGATAAACACTGCCCCCATATCATATGCTTGCAATAAAAATGTGCAGTGTAAAAACAGCAACTCGTGGTTGTTTTACTAGTGATGTTTTACAAATGCCAATGCTTTCAGTTCTCACAGGCATTTTATTATTTCTTAAGGAGACCACACTTAACCCAGCACTTAAACTGCAGGCAGCTGAAATGGCACTTCACAGAAGCTAGTTGGTAAAGAGACAGAAAAAAAATGCAATCAAAAACAGAATTCTATATTTGATGTTATGAAGGACCATGCTTGTTTCTGCCTTTATGGTGCAATCACCCATATAAAGGTTTACACGGGAGTGGTGCAGCCGTATGAGAGTACTAGGCAGTCACCTGCGACAAAAGCTAACTGGGTCGCCAATATATATCTAAAAACCCAGTTTCAGAAATTAAAAGAGACACAAAAAATGGGGCACGTACTGCATGGTCTGCCGATGGAGATAGGGTTCATTACCATGCACCCATGTGTGGGCTACACAGAAAGGCAGTGAGTGGAGCGGCCACACTGAAGCCTGCCGAAGGGCATCTAGACTTCAATCCACTCATCTCCACATGACCAAAATGTGGGCTTCGGAGCAAAGAGCTTATCTCCCAGCCCCCACTTCTCCCAGATGAAAAAAAAACAAAAAAACACACTGGAGCACCTAGACAATATTTACAACCTGCCAAGCCACCCTCTACGTGTACCATTTGCAATGGCAAAAGTTGGCTCTTTCTTTTTAACTTTACGCCTGCCAAGTTGTGCTACACTGAAGAACACGAGTGCAAAGTCAGGGCATCCCAAATGTGCCATTTACACGTCAGAAAATAAAACAAACTGTGCTTAAACAGAACAGAGTCTGGATAAAAGGGGTTTCGTGTTATCGGGGGACTTCGTTTTCTGCTCGCAGAGCGCCCAGCTCCCGGGACAGAACTGTATTCTTCGCTGCAGTCTCCCACGGATAGGACACGCGTATCCCAACACCCATAACAAGAGCTCCAGCACACACACCACTCACACTGGACAAAAGTAACTCCCTGGTCAGGACAGGTCATCTTTGAGAGAGTCAATGGACGGCAAAGCACGGCAGCCTTCCAGCATCTGTGGACACTTGGTGGTTCAACAGGTACCGACTGGTATATATCGGTCAGTGTTGCCGAAGTGTGAAGATTAGCCAGCCCTGAATCCTGACCCAGTGATCCCCATTGTGACAGCTGGTGTAAGTAAGCAAGAGTGAGAAGGGACACGCCCGCCCTCCCTAGCTTGAGGAATGCATGCACTTACACATGTAGACAAGAAAGGCACAGCAAACTGGGAACAATTCAAGTATTTGATTTAAAACAAGCCCAGCCGCGAATACAACTGCAGCGTCCCGCGAGTGGTGCACGTACGCTTGCGAGATGCTGCACACAACAGCAAGCCATAGGCCGAAGTCTCGCGAGTGGTGCACGAGCAATGCGAGCCGATGCACATAACAGCAAGCCGTATGCCGGAAGTCCAGAGCGATTCCAAGAGGTCAATTTTTCCTAGAGCAGCGCATGCGCGCTGCCTAGGCAAGACCTAAAAAGGGAGTGACAGAAGGTCACACGGATGGCAGGGGTTCAAAGGTCAGTTATGGCTCCAAAGTGAGCAGAATAAACGCTCTGGTACCTCTCGACTGTCAACAGTGTCTCTATGGTCACACATTATTCAGCGCCTTGAGACCCTCATGGGTATGTAGTGTGGGTGAGAAGTTGGCCTGGTATATGATGTCCACTATTCTAGTGGGCACCTTGCACCAGTCCAAATGACCCTTATTGATGGTAGGTTATAAAGTCAACCTTATAAAAAGCTATCCTAGTGGTAGCTGTGGAGAGCAGCCTTCAGGCTAAGACTTGGAGACGAGTTAAGCAAGTTGTTTTTACCAATTATAATCTCTTGAATGATCAAATGAAAGCCCACCACACAAGGTATATATCAAATATATATGTATTTATTCTAAACACAACCCCTCTGCACTCTTTATGAGGTCAGAGGTAAAAGTACAATAAAAGGAGCTTAATTAGCATACGATAAGTTGCACAGTATATGTTATGCCCTAGGGGCCTCACAAACCATATAATAAAATAGTGGTATAAGAACCACGTCTGGAATAGAAAGCAGGCCTAGGGCCTGTGGAATCGCTGGGGCTATTCAGGACAACCAAAGGTTAGGAAGTAGGAGACCCACGGGAGATGCGTGCAGTGTCTAAACACAGCTGTGGGTTACCATTGACTATTTATGGAGAACGAACAAGTTACAAATTTACAGTTTAAGGACACTTCTAGGTTAACTACGATGGAACCTTTTAGACTAGAACACTTTGAGAGTCAAGACCTACGGTGGCATCGGAGTACTCGTGTTACCTCACCCAGGGAAGCCGGGTGCACAGGTGCCTTTTGGTGTCAGGTTTCGTCGTCAATTCCAATGGAGAGCTGCGAAGAAGTGCTGCAGGCAACCAGAGGAAAAGTGTCCAGGTGGATCCAAGAGTGGATCGAAGATCTGAAGAACCTGAAAGCAGAAGGGACATAGTCTGGGTCTCTAGCCCGTGACCAGGATGGCGATGGGAAGCTGCCAACCAATGTCGGGTAAATTCAGGTGAAAGAGGTGAAGTTTGTCTCTTCAGCCACGTGGTCCAGGAGGGGAGATGACAACTAGGAGCTGGATTCGAGCTGTTCTACAAAGGATCTATCTGGTTGACTGCAGTGTCGGATTCCGAATTGGACCCAACAAGCCTTGGCAGGCGCAATCAACGCAGAATGTTGAGAATGACTTCGGTGCAGACCAGCAAGAAACTAAGAGGATGAGTGCTGCAGTCTCACCGATGTCCAGCAAGGTCCTGATGTCGTCGGTGGCGGCGATGAGGGCGGTCTCGGTGCTGTGGTTGCTGCGGAACCCTGACTGGGAAGGGTCCAGGATTCTGTTGTCTTCGAGGTATCGAGTTAGCTGTCTGTTGATGATCTTCTTGATGACCTTGGCCAGGAATGGGAGCAGAGAGATGGGCCAGAAGTTTTTGAGGTCTCTTGGGTCTGCCTTGGGTTTTTTGAGTAGGGCGTTGATCTCGGCATGTTTCCAGCTCTCTGGGAAGGTCACGGTCTTGAGGGAAAGGTTGATGACGTTGCGCAGGTGGGGTGTGATGGAGCTGCTTGCTTTGTTGAAGACGTGTTGCGGGAGTGGGTCTAACGGACAGCTGAGTGGATTGTGCTCATGGTCTTGAGGGTGTCATCGGTGCTCACGCTGGCCGAGGCTAGCACGGGGTCGTGGTCGAAGATGTGCTGAGAGTCTGTTGTGTTGCTGTCTGTTCGGACTGTCTGGGTATTGAAGCTGTCTTGGATGTCTGCTATCTTGCGGTGGAAGAAAGTGGCGAGGGAGTCACACAGGGCTTGCAACGGTGGTATGTCAGTGTTGGAGCTGGGGTTAAAGAGGTCCTTCACGATGTTGAAGAGATCTTTGCTATTGTGTGCAGTGTTGTCGAATCGGTCTTTGAAGGATGTCCTCTTGGCAGCCCTGATGAGATGGTGGTGGTTGCGGAGGGCGTCTTTGTGTGCTGCGTGGCTGTCTGGGGTCTGTTCACTTTGCCATTTCTTCTCTAGTTTCCGGCAAGCTCGCTTGGAGGCTAGGAGTTCTGGGGTGAACCAGCTGGCCCTCTTGTTGGTGTCTCTGTGGGGGGGTTTCTTCAGCGGGATGAGGGTGTTGGCGCAGTCCTCGATCCAGCATCTGAGGCTGTGGGCAGCGTCGTCGGTGTTGGAGGGTACAGCGGGTGGGCTGAGAGCGAGGTTTGCATGTAGTTGGTCTTCGGTGATATTGCTCCAGCAGCGGTGGGGGATCTGTTGGATGTGATGGTGAGTGGTGGGTTTCTGGAAGGTGAAGTGGATGCAGCGGTGATCGGTCCAGAGGAGTTCTGTGGTGTGGTTGAAGGAGTGCTAGAGTAGAAGACGGGGTCAAGCGTGTGGCCAGCAGAGTGGGTGGGCGTTGTGTTGAGTTGTCTCAGTCCGAGGTTGGTGAGGTTATCGATTAGGGTTGTGGAGTTGCTGTCGTTGTTGTTCTCAAGGTGAAAGTTCAGGTCTCCGAGGAGGATGTGGTCCGAGGAGGTCATGGTGTGCGTGCTGATGAAGTTGGCGATGGAGTCGCTGTACTGGGGACGGAGTCCTGGGGGTCAGTAGATGAGGGGGCCTCTGAGGGTGGAGTTGGGGTCTGTGTGGTCTGGAAATGCATGTGTTTAGCGGTGCTGAGAGTGTCATCGGTGCTGGACGAGACGCTGATGGTGTTCTTGTGGATGATGGCAATTCCTCCTCCGACTCCCTTTGTGCGGTCTATGCGGGTGATCTTGTAGTCGTCTAGGATGGCTATGGCGATGTTGGGTGTGGAGGTGTCGTTCATCCACGTCTCTGTCAGTTAAGCGACGTCTGGGGATATGTGTCAAGCAGGTCCCAGAGCTCGACGGCGTGTTTGCGTGCAGAGCGGGTGTTTAGTAGAATGCATTGGAGGTGGTTGAGGAATTTCTTGGCAGGTGGTTTGTTGGGTCTGAGGCTGGTGTAGCTACAGTTCTGGCAGGTGAAGGGGCCGTGTGTGCGTTTCGGGGCGGCCTTGAGGTAGGTGTGGGACCATCCGGGGTTGAGGGCGTGCAAAGTGCTGGCATCGTAGTGGCATCATTCCTTGTGGTGGGTGCGGGGACCAGGGGTTCTGGCGCTGGGCGTGGTCCAGACGCGGATGGGCACAGACGGGCTTGCCTTAGGTGAGCCTTTGGTGCTCCAGTGGCACGCCCGCTGCGCGCGGCCATGCAACGGCCGGCATATATGGGGAGGTGGGAGGGAGGAGGCAGCTGGTAGGTAGGGGCAGCGAATGGGCGGGCCACAGGGGATGCAGCAGCGGGAGCGGGGCGACTAAGGGAACAGAAAGCAAAGGGCACAAAATAGTGGGGCAGCGAGTAGAACAGAAGGCAAAAAGGCACGAAATTGCAGGGGCAATGAATGGACCAGAAGGCAAACAAGCATTTGCAATGCAATAGGTCTCGCATTAATAAAGTTTCAGCTTTTGGCATTGCTAATAATAATGCAATACCAATAGCTCAAACATTCAGTAATGCGAGACCTATTGCATTGTTAAAGCCATATGCTTTGCTATACAATGCCATTAGCAAAGCAAATGGCTTTAACTTAATCAAAGGCGAGACCTATTGCATTTTAAATGCTTGTTGTTAAAGGCATCCATTAAGAATAAAGGTCTGGCTTTACATAATTAATCTGCATTATTTATCCTTTGAAAAATGTATAGGCCATTTTGCTCCCTTGTTCATGACGCTTAGGGTCTGCTACGTATGTAAATATGCAACTTTTATTACTGATGAGTTTTCATTTGTGAGCTTTAGAAGTTAAGGGCAGATGGCTCATATTATTATGGTTGAAAAGATTGTGTTGCTCGTGCGATGAAGAAGTAGAAACTGCTGTACATATGCTATTTTTCTGCAATGTACTATGTGTATGACATATTAACAATGTCACAAAAAACAGAACTGTCACCATCCCTACCAGAATGTAAGCATTTTGCGGAGAGTGTGCTGTTTTTCCTTTTCTGGAGCCTTAAGGGTAATCATGCATATACGGTTGTAGTGTTTTTTTAGAT
The DNA here is from genome assembly GCF_964261635.1 of Lissotriton helveticus. NCBI lineage: Eukaryota > Metazoa > Chordata > Amphibia > Caudata > Salamandridae > Lissotriton > Lissotriton helveticus. The sequence goes on along the minus strand of NW_027612057.1, from coordinate 511,856 downwards.
GGTTTCCAAAATATGTACATTAGAATAATGTTTTGTTTTCTTTTAGTAAACAGTTGCATGAATTAGAACATCGCATAATCTCTTTTACTCAATTATTTCAATGATTTTTTTATAAATGTAAATAATTTCACCTATTTCTTTAAACTTTGTTGAAAGGGATTATTTTTCAGCGAAGCGTACGATACTTCTCACTCTTAGAGGAAGAAATTATTTTAAAGCCGAACAATATATGTATGTTTACTTATCCTGTAAAAGAACTGCATGTTGCCTGCAAGAAAGAAATGTACATATGCACAAAGAAGAAAGCACACATACACAAACTCTCTTACTTCGAAGTGCGCCTTATTTTCAAGAAAATATGATTTGCTGACACTCCAATCCTTAATTGGCAAATAACATTTTCGGCTTTATACCGATATTAAATACGATTTAGGTGTTATGCGATGATGTTAACAATTCTGCTCTGAAAAAACACATTCCTCCGACGGGAAGTGTATTTCTCTCTGCAACAAACTCGTGACTTGCGTGGAAGGAAGTGGACGGGAGTCGAGGGAGCCAGGAAGAGTGGATCAGCCCGCACTGGCCAGAGGCTGCGGTGAATGTCTGCAACAAAAAAACAAGCAGTCAAAACACCGGCCCATATACTGACCTTTCAGATCAGCCCATCAGGCACTGCCTGATTTCCCAATAGATTGTCAAATAAAAGTTCCCTTTTGGGTACAGCTTTATATATTGAACACACCTTATGACCACACCTCATTCATACAAGAGCAAAAAAGAAGGATTAAAAAAGGCAATTTATTAAATCACAAATTGATTAAAAAATGCTTATCTTTTCTTGACATCAAATATACTAAATATTGAGCAAAGTTCTTCATCAACAAATATTAATACACATTAGAAATTCATTATAAAACACAAGTGGGAAACAAAAGCCAAAGGAATTGATGAATCCAATTAGCATGAGGTAAGTACAGTAGTGACACATGTAATCCTACTCTGATATTTAAAATAATTTTCCACCAGAGTTGTTATCATCAAACTTAAAGTACTTTCACTCAAATATAAAAAGGGCATCGACGCGTTTCGGTGGGCAAGATATTTGGAAGCCAACACCTTCTTCAGGATACAATAGTTGAATCCCACAAAATATTTAAAATATCTGAAATACAAGAAGAGATATCTTAGATAGGCAATTCTCCAGCCTTTTATCTTAAAAGCAACGATAAACAATTTAATTAACTTTTAAAAAAACCTCCTTAAAGCTTCATTTATACAATTACTCTTTCCACCATTCATACTAACATACTACAATGATTTCCCAATAGGCCAGTCCGACCCTGATTAGAATTGAACAGTGCTTAATTTGAGCCGGAGGTTTCCAGTGCTCAGCACCAGAACTTAATTGTCAACACCAGCAGCGCTTGTAGCAGTGTGCCACAAAGTGGTGCTGTCTGCGATGACCACAACAACAGTCAATTATTAATTCAGTATACAATAAAAATTACTATTACTTGCCGCCCAAACCATTCTTATAGCTTTGGGGGCCTGGAATAGTCCGAATTGTCACGCTTGTAAGATTGTGATAGTTAGCAGTTGTGTTGTTGCTATCATAGGCAGCACCAGCAGGGGCAATGTGTGGTGCAAGCTGCAGTGGCCTCCTGAGGAGAGCCCTGGCACTATTTTTGTTTTACAAATTAAGCACTGGAATTGAAAAGTCTCCTAGGAGCAGCAGATGAGGATCTTTCCTGTGGAGTTCATTTTCTGTTCTTAGTGTTTATTAGTACTGATTAAAACCGGTCTTTTCCAAACTTTTCGTCGTGTCACTTGTCTCTCCAAAGTGCCCTGAAGCAAACGCTCACTGGAAAGACGCTGTCAAAGTGCCACTTGAGTATGCTGCAGATATTAACCCTTTGGGAGTCGCCGGTCAACATCAACAGCATCATTCATTCTGTAACGAGTCTCAGTGAGATGCCTGCAGGAGGGATCACTGGTGGCGGCATGTTTGGGCGAACGCTGAAGCACGAGCAGGTGGCTCCCACCCAAGTGGAGTTATTCTCCACTCAAGGACTTCTAAATACACCGCGTGGCACTTGCATCTACATACAGAGAAAGCGAGTGGTGAATGGTTAACACTCATTAGAACATTACAATGTTGGGAGCTCCATTGAAAACAATGGAGTGCTCCGGGCTTATAATGGCTGGTATAAGCCCGGAGCTCCATCATTCCAATGCTTCTTTGTTCACAGCTCTGGCTGTGAACAAAGGGTTCAGGGAGCCTGAGGGGATTCCAACCCCCTCACGCTCCCATAAGGCTTTGTTCTTTTTGTTAGAACATTCTGCCCTCTAGTGGCAGAATGTTCTAATAGCCTTATAGCCCTTCGTAGCTGGGCTATACCGGCTATTAAAGTGCCTCTCCCTTGTTAAAGTCCCTCTCCCTTGAACGCTGGAGAGGGCCTTTAATAGCCGGTATAGCCCTCTACGGCGGGCTATAAGGCTATATTAACATTACCATACGGACGCCTCCAAGAGTGTCATTACAATGTGTGTATACAAAGCGCACAATATTTTACACAGGATGTGGGGCACTCACCAACCTCCTTTATATGTGTACAGATATAAAGACCCCGAACCGCGGAGGACGTGGCCCCGCCTTGTAGAGCAGCGATGACTACTTGTAGCGACATCTGTTGTTGCCTCGAGCATGTTTTGCTCTTTGACATAAGTGATAAGACAGGACTGATAGGAGTGTGCGGTGAGGTCTGCACCAGAACAGTCTGCAACGAGAGCGCTGACAGACGAGAACTGAGTAGTACACTTTCACAATATGTGCCGGGTCTATTTTTAGTGAATGGCCGCCTGGTATCAGCTGGACAGTTCATGCATTTCTTTCTATGAAAAGTTTCCCTGTTAATGATGGACTGTACGGGAATTGTATTTTAAGCAAAAATCAATAGGTCGGCAACAAGTCACGCCAGTGAAGCTCTACTGAATAAACTGAGAGAGGGAGGATGAGCAGAAAAAGACCGAGCGCTGAGCGAGGGGACAGGCACAGAAATGAGACAAGAATGAAACGAACCGGACTCCGGAGGGCGGGGGGGGGGTTGCTGCTCCTGGGTTTTTCACTGCTCTGTGCCCAGCAGCCGGCCTGATTCCTCCTCTGCGGCGATGCCTCGCTCCTACCTCGGATGCAGCGGCCCCCTGACCTGCTGCAGCTTCACAGGCAAAGGAACATCACCACGCTGCCGAAGAACACACAAAACCTGGTTTTCCAGACAAAAAGAGATCTAACCGGCCTGCTTTTACCCACAATCCCCATGACGTGTCCGGTCGGCATACTTTCAATTCTTTCTCAGGCAGAGGGGCCGTGAAATGGAAGCCGCGAGCAAATTGACGAAGCAGAAAGCCCCCTCCCCCCTTGGACGCTGACTGAGATTAGTCAGAGCAGCGCCAGCGGAGTACATCCCGGGGTTAGCGAGACCTGCCACCTTCGCACATGGGATCGGGGGAGGCGCCCAAAAAAACCCAATAAACAGGGGCCGTGAAATGGGATCCGCGAGCGTGCCAGTGGAACAGAAGAGCTTGATGGGGGCTAGGGGAGGGCAAAACCTCCGTAAGTAAGTAGAAGCAGATGGTGGCCGTAAAACGGGATCTGAGCTAAGCAAAAGTAGTCCCTAAATAGACTGATTACAGCCCAGCAGCGTAACTAAACAGTAGTTAGTCGGTGCTGCTTCCTGCAAAACGGCAGCACAAAGGAAGTGGTAGGGTCAAGGGTCGTTCTCCTCACCGCGCAGGGGCCAGCATATATGGGGAGGTGGGAGGGAGGAGAAGCTGGGAGGCGGGAGGTGAGGGCAGCGAATGGGCAGTCAGAGGGGCCGGGCCACAGGGGGAGCAGCGGCGGGAGCGGTGAGGGGCGACTAAGGGAACAGAAGGCAAAGGGCACAAAATAGAGGGGCAACGAGTGGAACAGAATGCAAAAGGACACGGAAATGCAAGGGCAACAAATGGAACAGAAGGCAAAAAAGGGCAGATGGTTACAGGGGCAGCTTAAGGAAGAAAAGGCAAAGACGGGCAGGGAGACACAGAGACAGCGAGGGGTACAGAAGGTAAAACCGGGCAGAGAGACACGGGGACAACGAGGGGAACGGAGGGAAAAAATGGCACAGATCAAGTAACGGCAGCAGGGGAAGACAGAGAACAGCAGTCACAGGCACAAACAAAATGACAAGAAAGGCAATACAGTGAATACAATACAATAAATAGCGGAAAAATAGCGGAGATGAACAAACCTATGACCTACCACTGGCCACCAGGAATGAGGCACAGGTGGTAGCCTGCGGGTTGAGGAGGGCCTCAAACTTCCTCAGCAGCGGCAGCTGGGGCAGGGACACACAGGCGGTGCTGTGCGGAGGGGGAGCGACCTACCTGGTAGGGTCAAGTTAACTCCCATGGAGTATTGCCTCTGGATCGAGCAGCGCCGTGCATGCTGCTTGAATGCCTTTATCCTCTTTCCTTTCTTTCTTCCTTACGAAGAGCTTATATTTTAAAGTGTTTTATTGTTAACCTAGCCACAAATCCCCAAAGCTTTCTTTGCTATTTGGGGATTTGGAACCCCTGTTTTGTCTCTTGTTATTTTCTGTGCGCACGTTTTGGGAATTTCACTTCAAGCACATTTGAAAAGATTCAGTTTACTGCTTTTCCGAACATCGTGTTGTGGATAACACCTTTGATGCTACTTAAAACACTCTCAATGGACCTGTCGGAAATCACACAGGTCAAGCCCCCGAGTTATAGCTTTAGAAGACCAAGAGCCACATGCATCAATCGTTTTTGCCCTCGCGAGAGCAAAAAGGACTTTTCTGAAGCATGAAAGGCTTTGTATTTGCAAATTAGGTAATTGCACTTTTTTGTGATCACCTATATTGCGAATGCATTTAGGAAATTGCAATTGGTCATTCCCTATTGCCGATGCGCGTAGCCTAAATGCGAACTGTGCATTTAGAAACCTCTGATTACCTTCAGCTTCAAGTTGATGGTAATTTGCACATGTATTGAAAATGCACAAAAATGCATTTTTCAAAGTGATATGTGGCACAGTTGGGGTCCGAGACACCATCCAGTTCTGTGCCATTGGCGTCCCAGTTCAGTCCATCCCTAATTGACATACTAAGCCCTGAACAGCATTTAATTAATGGCGTCGGAAACGCTTCTGTTATCTAAAGGTGTAATATCTGACATTAGTTTTTATGCATTTTAATCCAGAAAATCCTAGCCACTGGCAGTCGGTGGATCACTCCTGAATCTCCAAAGCTCAGTGTGTGTGAATCTACTAATGAAAAAGTTACATGGACCGATTACAGCTCCCTGAGTCAGCAGCAAGGATTGCTAAGCCATAGTGGTGGCCACATCTCCCCTACTGTCAAGATCATTTGCCCTACCAATCCACCCGCCTACCAAAATAAGATACATTTTGTGCAAACTGTTCCTTCAAATGTACAGTGGGCCTCATTTATGGAAAGTGACGCATCACTGCGTGAAAACAGCGATGCGTCACTTTTCATTGCGCCCTCCTTGCGACATGCTGGATGAGTCATATTTATAATATGACGCATCATGTCGCAAGGAGTTACAGATACGTCAGTATTTCTGACATATCTGTATGGCGCAAAAGTGACGCATTGATGGAGTGTGTCACAAAAGTGACGCAACTCCAGCAATGTGTCCTTTCACATGGGGCAAGCCCCATGTGAAAGGGCCTGCGTCAGTCTTACGCCTGCTGTGAGGCAGGCTTAAGAAATTGACCATTTGTGTCCTAGAAGTGGCGCAGTGAAATCTCATAGATTTCACTGCTTCACTTCTACGACCCTTTCTTGCGTCAATATGCCCCCCTTGCATACATTATACCTGGTGCAGGTATAATGTGGCGCAGGGGTTTACAAAGTGACGCATCTACTTAGATGTGTCACTTTGTAAATATGGCGCAGCAAGGTGCATTTTTTACGCCACTGGTGCGTCACAATAAGTGACGCACCGGTGGCGTAAAAGTGACGCACAGCCTCATAAATGAAGCCCAGTCTTTGTAGCTATTTGTGCATGCACTCAGGGAGGTCAGTGGGGAAGCAACACACATTTCAGGTCTTTCTGTGCTGCACATTGTTCCTTTCCATACCCTGTCCAGCTGGTGTTAGTCTGCTAAGGACATCCACTGATTCTTCGGCCAACATGTTTTGCACACTTTAACCTCTTACACTTTAAAGGCCAGGCGTAGATCAAATGTTAAAGTAAAATGTTCTTTCCTTAAGTGACTGGAAATAAATCTTGAAACTCTGAGAGTTGTAAGAGTGTGAAGAGTGCATACTTTATGTTGTCTAACCGAGGAGCAGCAGGGGAGCCCAGTTTGAGCCGTGCATTTGTTTACTGTATTCATTTATTATCTTCATTAGAGCCAGAGGTATGTCCCTCCTGCTTCTGTCCTCTGCATCCATGTTGGCTGCGTTCATGATAGTCACTCGCTTTGGTACTCTATCAGTTGGGTTAGGTAGGTCTTCCATTTGTCCAGCCCACTTCATGTCCTCGTCCATTTTCTTGGTATAGGGCTTATCTCTTCGCATCTCAGGGGGATCTTCTCAAGAACGTGTGATAATCATCGGCGAAATCGGTAATCCCCGTCCATCATGGGAAAATAACTCTGGGGCATATTACCAACAACTAGCGATAATTTTTGTCTCTAACTTGTTTAGAGACAAAAATTATCGCCGCACATCGGCGATTTTTATCGCAGATAAACCTTGCTATTAGCAAGGTTTATCGCAAATGCGATAAAAAACGGCCGCAATGCATGAATATCGCTGAAAAGTCAGCGATATTCATGCATTATCGAGCAAATGCTCTTAGCCATGTTATCCACCTCCCATTGGATAACATGGTGAAGAAATGCTCAGGGCAGGTGTTAGCTTTTGGAGATATTCGCGCTTAGCGGGAATATCTCCAAAAGTTGGTAATAGGAGATAGCGATGTTAGCGACTGTTTCCAGTCGCTAACATTTTGGCACGCCCACTTTGCATGTCATTAGTGATAAATATCACTGACATGCAAAGCGGGGCCCAAGATGGTCGCTATCTCCTATTAGCGGTCGCTAACTGGTGTTAGCGACAGCTAGGTAATAGGGAGATAATTTTATCTCCGCTTTCTTTGTTTTTAAAGCCAAAAAAGCGGAGATAAACCCCCTTGATAATATGCCCCTCTGTGTTAACGTTCTATTTACAACACGGCGATTACATGCGATATGTTCTCCTCTCCTCAGCTGCCGAGGAGGCCCGGCCCCCGCCAGTAAACTCACATTTCAACCATTCACGGAGTTTCTTGGACAGAAATCCTCCAAAAATTGGGTCTAGGTCCGCTTCTCACGGCCCCTCGGAGTGCACGTGATCAGCGAAAAGCATACGACAGAAATTCCATGAACTTGTTGATCTGTTCGCACAATCACAATAAAAATATCACTTACTACTAGTAGGGTGACTTTGCAGCGGTGACGTGCCGGTCACTTTCATGAATGCCTCTGTGTGCACAGGTACATATACTCCTTATAATATTAAACAGAGGCCTGTGTCGGCTGCAGTGATGAATCGGGTGTTTGCCGCAGAGGCTTCTGGGTATGCAAATGACTGTGGCCCCTGTAGCATCCTGCTACAGATACACACAGACTCTGCTTGGCCTTTAACTGGAGCTTTATTAAACACAACCTGTTTCTTCCCTGTCCCTACTCTAACTGCCCACCAGCCAGTCCCGGCTCCTCCTGTTCCCCTTCCTGGCTCCGCCCTCCCAAACACTAGACTGCACAGAACAATGCTACATCTCCCCCTTTCTTAATAAAATGAAATTAACTTCTACCAAGTTCGCAATTGTCCACTCAGCCCCATGAGTCGGCAGACAGTCTGTTTGGGCCACAGGAAGGTGGCTCCATGCATGAGCTCAGACTCAGTTCTGTCCTCAAGCATCAGCAGGGTCGAATCAGTGATGGGTCCGTCTTTGGTCGATCCTTCGGTCGTCTCACCACAAACATCTTTGACCACAGGAGCGCGTTCTTGAAAGTGTGAGACATTGTGTGTGAACGGCTTGTTCTCAGATTCCACAGTTGTTATGGTTTCGTTCTGCTGTGTGACTACTGACGTCTCGGTGTGGCAGTGACAGTCCGTTCTCCATCGTGACACATGTCTTCCTGAGCATCCGCTTGTGCGTTCACTTCCTACACCCCTTCGGTTAAGGGCATCAATGTTCTCGTGCTCATGATCCTGCATATTGGAGGATAGAGTGCTGGGTGTCTTGGTTCGGTTTTGGGACTCATGTGCGGGTTTTGTTTATCCTCTCAGTTCCCACCCGCATTCGTAAATGTTGAGCTCATTGAGCACGGAGTTATCAGGCTCTTTTGATCCTCTCTGCTCCCACTCGCGTTTGAAGATGTTGAACTCTTCGAGTATGGGAGTATGGACATGTTCCGTTCTCGCCCCTTCTTGTCTCCGCGATGTGGACCCATCTTCGTCAACACACCTTGTCTCCTTGACGGAGTGATGAGATAGTCCTTTCCCACGCCAATGTGTAGTGCCCCATATGGCCCCCTCTTTTCTGACAACTCTTGGAGTTAGCCTCGCAGACCCCGTCAGGGGTGATGGTATCCTCCTCAAGTCCGGATATGATCGCGACAGACCGGACAAGTTGCTTGGCGGGGTAATCAAATGTTCCGAGACACCTACGTGCACTATGCTGTTTTGGGTGAGTGAAGTAGTCTCTGAGTTGAAGGTCCGTTCAGGTGATCGGTGCCATGGATGTTGTCGTGAACTAGATCCTGTTGACCTCCGTGATTGTACCGACCTGTCCTCTGAATCAGAGAGATCTCTTGCTGCTTTTCTATGAGACCCTTCTTTCAAATGTGTTTGGACTGATACATTTCTTGCATTGGTAGGCTGTGGCAAATGACTCTCAGGTTTAGAGTTGTCCGTGGGACACTTCTTGGGGTATGTGTCTCGCCATGTCTTCCATGCTGTTTCCGTGAAATGATTGTCTGAAAGCCAAGCGGGTATTTCTTTTGTTCGATCCCGAGGTTTTTCGTTGCTGCCCTTCTCGTATGATGTCACTAGTCTCCTCCCAGTTCTCTCGCTTTCATGGGTGTCCTGAGTGTACTTGCCTCTCACTTTCTGGTGTCGGGGCGAATCACTCAGGTTTGTGATGTCTCTTTCGTCTTCTGGCTCGCTGGGAGCCCTGGTGTCTGTGTCCGGGGAGTGGTGTTTTCTACGACTGCATGTTTCTTCAAACTTGTCTGTGAAAGTCGGTGACCCGCAGATTGTTCGGGTGTGCTCGTGTACCGGCTCCCAGAGTTGACAGGACTGGTCCGATATCCTATAGCTTGTCTTTTCGTCATGCTCGTTGAGTAGGCTGACATCGGTTCCATCCTCGTGAGCTATCTCACTTGATTCTTCTTCAGAATGGCTTGTGTCAATTGCTGATTGACTCCTTGAGGTTGAGTATCTCCCGAGGTCATGTCTGTGCGGCTGTTATGATTCTGGATCATCCCAGTCTTTTGTCTTTGCGTCGTTGACTCAGAGTGTTTTGTGTCACTTTGCCTCTCCCACTGTCTTGTCTCTAGTCTACCTTCGCCCTTCCGTTTTCTGGTTTCAGTTGCCTCTTGAATCTTATGCTCAGATCTGAGCGAGGTCTCCTTTCGCTTCTCTTCTCTTCTTGAGTTGATGTGTAACTCTCTTGACAATTCTCTTGTTTCAGCTCGCTCTCCAGCTTTGGCCCTCCTGACAATTTCCTTCAACGAGAATTGCCTTTGAAGTATCTTGCGCTGTGTGTCCGGTTCTGAGCAGCTCTCAATCACTCGCAGGCCGATAGCTTCCTCATCGGTGAATGCGTTGAATTGACAGTATCGTACCAACTTGTGTAACCGCGTCGCAAAGTTTGATAAGGATTCTCCTGGTTCCCGCCGTGCTGTATTGAAAGCGATGCGTTCATGATCGACATCTTCCTTCGTGATGAAATGAGCACATAACGCCTTTTTGAGTTTCGTGTATGTTCCGGTATCCTTCGCTGAGAAGGTTCTGATCAGGCGTCGGCCCTCGTGACCCACCAATTGGAGTAGTAGTAGTAGACGTTTACTATCTCTTCGCTCTCCGATAGCGTCCAGGAATGCATCCAGTGACTCCAGCCATCGGTCCCATTCCGGACCCAGACTGTGGTCGCTGTTTTGTGTCACTGGGGGTGGCACTCCGATGCAGGGGCTCGATGTGCGTGTTTCTTCTCTCACCGACATGATGGTGGAATGTGCTGGCATGCCTAGGTCACGGGACTGTTTCCTCACTTTCTTCTTGTCTTCTTTTGAATTGTGGTAAGGTTCGCCGCTCCCGGGTGACTATTGTATGTAATCAGTCTTAGGCGCGACTGTCTCGGTATGCTTCCGTGAGTTGGATTGGGATTTCCTGAGGGCAACTGGCCACCATTCAGCTGTGTCATACGTGGCTCTGCGAATTCCCGCTTTCCTTGATGTTGCGTGCCGACTGCAGGTGGTCGGTGGTGCCTCCGTAATGATACGTGGCAACGTTGTCAGTGTTCTTGCGTTTCGTTCCAAGCTAATTCAGATTATCCAGTCACTCTGTTGATGAGAGGCGACTTCTTTTATACTTGTCCGCTCCCGCTTCTGGATCATTTGTTTTCTTGACTTCTTCCACTTTTGCAGCTATTTGTCTTCCCGTGGTGCGGAGGTTTACTTTGGTACTTGTCTTTGCTCGTGCTTGCTCGTGTTGTTAGCTCTTGTGTTTGCTCGGGCTGGTTTGTATGACGTCCCTTTGTGTTGATCAATGTTTGTTTACTTCTTCTTGCCAATGCGTGTTTGTTTGCTCTTGTCAATGCTTGGTTTCTTAGACTGCTTCTTGTATTTGCATGTGCTTGTTTGTATGTGTTAATGTTTGTTTTGTTACAGTCACCACTGCTTGTTTATTTGCTCTCGCCAACGCTTGTTTGTTTGCTCTCGCCAATGCTTGTTTGTTCCTTCTTGCCAATGCTTGTTTATTTGCTCGCGTCAATGCTTCTTTGTCTCTTCTCGCCAATGCTTGTTTATTTCTGCTCGCCAATGCTTGTTTACTCCTGCTTGCCAATGCTTGTTTCTTTCTATGCGCCAATGCTTGTTTATTTGCCTCAGTCAGTGCTAGTTTCATTTGCTGGGTGCCTGACTTCAAAATGGCCGCTCTGCAACCACCAAAGGTTTTGTCCTGAAAAACGCCTGACTTCAAGATGGCCGCCGTCACTGCAGGCACATACAAGGCTTTCTCTCTTGTTCCATTCACCACCAGTTCTTTCAAGACTCACCGGTGGTCGACTTCAGGGTCAGCACACATCGGAATTCACTCACTGCAGCCTCTGCTACCACCAGGTGAGGTTGGGGTGGGCTCCCACCTTGCTTTTCAAGTTCTCGCTCTTCCACGCCGATAGCGTGCCAAAGCTCACGCATCGGGCGTGAGGTTTTCCGACCTCCGTCGGCACCCGGGCTCCGGCTCCAGCGCGTTCAGCGACGCTGGTCAGCAATCTCTCGGGGACAGCGTCCTCCACCTCGAGGTACCTTCGTTTTGCTCTGGGGGTTTAGGCAGGGTCGGAGTGGGCTCCCGACTCCTGTTTCTTTAAGGGTGCCAAATTGCACGCATCAGGCGGGACTCGCGCTTCCAGCGCGAACAGTTTCTTCTCTCGAGCGTCTCAGCGCTCGTTACAGTGGCTCCCTCAGGACTCCTCACGGTCACTGGAGGAGCAGGGTCACCTGCTGCTGTCCTCTGTCTTCAGGCAGCAGCACCACACGGCAGCGAGCTCCTTTTCTCGACGCTGCATGGGCACAGGGGCACTCTCCTGAGATTCTATGGGTTGCAGTCATGCAGATCCCACCCTCGTCGCCAGTTGTAGCATCCTGCTACAGATACACACAGACTCTGCTTGGCCTTTAACTGGAGCTTTATTAAACACAACCTGTTTCTTCCCTGTCCCTACTCTAACTGCCCACCAGCCAGTCCCGGCTCCTCCTGTTCCCCTTCCTGGCTCCGCCCTCCCAAACACTAGACTGCACAGAACAATGCTACAGCCCCCTCCAGTGAGAGCAAGGCTCCTGCAGCAGCCCCATGGGGACTTGTGCTCTTGTGATACCAAATGCATAAATTCCGTCTAGAGTCGGTTTGCAGCAATGGGGGCGGATACACTTCATTTGTTCCCTTCCTTCTCTGGGCGTCATTTCTGACTCTGACCCATCACTAACTCTTAATCTTCAATGTCCCTCAATTGGGCTTTATTGGCTTTATTAAAGCTTCGATTTAATTACATGTTGTACAATACACAATACACTAATCACCCGGAATTTCCCTTAGAAACGTAGTGTGCCTAGTTTCGTCCCTTCCAACTTGAGGACTGATACTCTGGCCCCCTCGTTCTTAAATGTCGGCTCTTTCTCATTTTCAATGCCACAAAGAGCCCTGCATGTATATGAAAGTAACGCAGCTTTATTAGGCGCGCACAGGATTGTGGGTTTGCAGATTAGGAGTGACGCGCTGAAGGTTCCTCTGGCGCATCCTGACCTCCAGCGACAGTCCCGCCAGTCCTTACGCACGGCGCCTCGTTCTGCGTCACTTGACGTTGCGACGCCTTACGTCACCCGGTGTTGCGCGCGCGGCGATGGCGCCTTCCTGAGGGAAACGGCGGGCGCTCCTCTCCTCAGCGGCCGAGGAGGCCCGACCGCCCCCATTACGGCTCCCTCGCGCATTCATGAGTAAACACATGTACATCAGCCCATTAACAAGCCTGCACATATTTGTCTCCCGATCTCGAATCCGTTATTTTCACATTTTCACCCACACACGGAGCTTCTTGTGTAGAAACCCTTCAAACATTACAGCGTTCGCCTCCCGGCGTCACGGCCACTCGGGGTGCGCGTGACACACGGACAGTGCGCAGCTGCGAACTAACGATTATTCAGACTGCCGAGTCCGCCCTTGATCATAAAAATATACCTTCCTACTGGTAGGGTGACTTTACACTGGTGACGTGTCAGTCACTCTCATGAATGCCTGTGAATGCACAGCTACAGGTGCTCCTTCTGCTATTAAACAAACGCCTGCGTTGCCTGTAGTGATGAATCGGGTGTTTGCCGCAGAGGCTTCTGGGAATGCAAATGTTTGTCTGGCCACGCCCCCTCCAGTGACAGCCAGGCTCCTGCTGCAGCCCCATGGTGACTTGTTCTCTGGGTCCAGGCTGTGAAGAGTCTCAAAATCCAGCAATAAAGGGAATGTGTGAATCAAATTTAATAGTGACAAAAAGTGACACTAGAAGTCCCACCAGAAGTAATCCTGCTGAAATAAACAAAACAAGCATTGGCATAGCCAATAGGTCTCGCTTTTGGACCTATAAGTATTTACTTATGCAGCACAATATCCTGGGTGCAACAACATTAACTGTTGCGTGGCCAAACACTTATAAGGTCCCAAAGGCGAGACCTATTGGCTATGCCAATGCTTGTTTATATTTGTTATGGCCTGCCCTATGTGAACTTCGAGAGTTGGCCCAGTACTAAGAATTAGCATTGTGTACTCACCTCATCTGAGTAACTCAAGCCAATGGCAGACGCAATGTTAGTGAACCTGCTTTAAATGTCTTTTACGTGTGGTGCATTTCACAGGCTAGGGTGTATGGCTGTTCTAAGGTCAAATATAAAGGAATTAAATCTATGTTATTTCCAAATCTGCTAGAACGTTATTCAAGTCATTTCTATTAAAAAATAGTTTTTACTTGGATTTACCGACATATAAAATTATTACGATTATACCCACGTGTACCTTATATAGCTTGTAATTATTCCACCTAAATAATCAATCTGCTGTGTCCTGAAGAGCTGATGTTTAACGCAACCACAACTCATACTTGGACGAGTCTGGCTCGTTTTTCCAGGGGCATTTTTCTCCGTGGCAGCTGTTTTCATAGCGCCCCGGGATCTAGCATTAATTTTTGGTGCAGTCTGAAGGCATTCGTCTACTCTGCACCAGAAAATTACAGCTGTTGGTAGAGGCGTTTTCATTATTCGCATTTCTCATAGGGCAAGAGTGTTGAATTACCCTTTTCAACAACCAGACTCATACGACAGCGACTGCAAAATAAATGTCTTTGAAAGCAAATTGGTTGCTGTGAACACGTTTCTCGATGGAAAGTTGAGGCTTCGAAAGAACTCTCTCTGCTTAGTCCTAAGCCAAGTCAAAGCTTCGTTGTCCTTCAGGGGCTATGACACGCCCCTGGATCACATCCCCAAATGCCACCCAAATCGGTATGTGTTGACTTTGGCATTGTCGCTCACAATGTCCTACTGTGCACTGTTGGGGCACTTTTGCAAAGTGAGGGGGCATTTACGCTTTAAAAAGATAGAGACTAGAGCAGCGCTGCAACAAAGAACAAGCGGTGAAAAACAAGCGGGATCGCGAAAGTTAAAGCAACGCTGTTGGCACCACTCAAAGGTGTTTCAGTGGCGCATGCAGCCGGAAGTCCATGTATGGGCTTTTACCTCGCAGGAGCCAGCGTGATCATTACTAACAGGTGGCGCTGCTGCTGACTCCTGCGAGGAAAACGCCATACATGCACGCGCACTGATAGGAAACCATGCAAAACATGCACGAGTTTCAAGTAAAGTGCTGAGCGATTACAAGAGGTCCCTCTAAGCAGTGCTTACGCAATGCGTAGCGAGACCTAAAAAGGGGGTGACAGAAGGTCACACGGATGACAGGGGTTTAAAGGTCAGTTATAGCTCCAAAGGGAGCAGAATAGACGCTCTGGTACCTCTCGACTGACACCAACGTCTCTATGGTTACACATTATTCAGCTCCTTGAGACCCTCACGGGTATGTAGTGCGCTTTATAAGTGTCCTGATTGATTGATTATTCAGGGCCTATGTACAGCCTCCTGCAGGTGTGCCTGTGCACAATGGTGCAGATGGTCTTTGCTTTAGTGATACTTGGCCACTGAGTCCCACAGGCTGCAGGGGCCTCCTCTCGCTCCCCCCCGGGCTGAGGTTGAGGGCCGCTGCCAGGCTACTGTGAAAGACCATCTGCGAGTACTTAACGCCTTTTGGTCCATATCAGGAGGCAGCCACCTCAGGCCCTGAGTACAAGTGGGCTGCAAAAGGGCGAGGTATTTACTGGGTGCAGTAAATACCTGGGGGCAGATTTACAAACCCCATGCGCCACTTTTGCGTCATTGGTAACATGGGAAAAGTGACGCAAGGGGCTTGTAAATCTGCCCCTAATGTTCAGAACTCTCCTCTTGAAAAATGAGGAATTAAATGCAAACATTTATATTTTTTGCACCATATTTTGCTTTTATCTGAATTAATTTCATGTTCTTCCAAGGAACATTTCACTAAGTTTGATCTGCCACAATGTTTCATGGGAAAGTTGCAGGGTGAGGTGTGAGCCTCGAAGCTTGACATTCCACTCACTGCACAAACAGGAATGTACCACCCACTCGGGACCAGGTTCTCCGTGTGTTGCTCTCTCATGCGTATGATGGGAGCCCATATCATGTGTCACACGGTGACACCGTGTGAGTTAGCAGGTATGAGAATGTCCTGATGCTGTGTAATTCCCACGCACTCTTATTTTACCGGACATGCATATGATTCTTATGAGGCACTCTGACCCCATTAGGGCCTTAATGTACTCATGTAAAAGGAAGGAAAGAACAGTCCCTCCTGACCAGGTATAACAAGGTGCACAAAGGCAGTCCCCCTGCCCCACCTCTACTAATGATGGAGCAAGGATTCGCATATTACGCGACTTGCTTGAATTCATGAACCTCGAATAACATGTAACAGCGTAACCCAACCTGTTTTGTCTTACTAATTTCCCTTTATTTTGACATTTGGGGTGTCCTAGAGACGCTTGCCTATGTGTTTACTAACTCAATAACATTTGTAACTAAAAGTGGCCGCTGCTTGGCGGGTTTTCTTCTGCGCATGCGTTAGTCACACTCACGTGACGTGACGTACTTGCAGTTCTGGTGGGAATCTTTGCGCTTGCGCATTAGCATTAAAATGGCTGCTTTGTGTCCTCACATGGTGAAGCTTGCACAGCTGCTTTCGTGTTGTTGTTTATTTGCACTTAAGCCTAGTGCCATAGTATATATAAAGTAAGGGGTATAGAGTAGCTATTCACGGTATACAGTGTATTCATTTATTTCTGCGTTTTAATTTGTTTTCGCTTATTTTTCATGTACCGCGTTCTTGAGGGTCTGAGAGACACTCGTGAATCCATCTTGAACAACCTTTCTGCGCATGTCAGTCTTCTGCCGGTGGCATTGAATCCCTGCCAACCCGAGGTCTCAGCCAAGATGTGCCTGGGAAGATGCACCCTCACCTAGCAGAAGAAGCTAAACTGTCCTGCAAATGCAACAAATGTATTTTATTTCATTGTATTCCGTAGAGTATGTCATGGGAACCCCAAAATCAATAGGCGGTCCCAGAATATGTTAATGCAGGCTTATAGAAATGAAATGTGATTGGTGTGTTGACCTATCCTACTTGGGGACCAATCGAAATTGGGGATTCTTACACTTGCAACATTTGGGGGGTGGTACACTGACCCGAAAACAGTATAACTAGCCTAGGTTTAGCTAGGGAAATTGTCCGACTTGTCTGAATAGCTGACCTGTCACTGACCCAACGCACTCAATAGGTGACTGATACAGAGAGGCTGCGGAGCACTCTGTCTGAAATATACCATAGACTCAAGAGGTTTTACTAAACCTTAAGTGCTGGCGGAGCACTTTGCTGGGGAGTTCGATAACCCAATCGGGGTTCTGACTGATAGCTGCAGAGAGGGTGGAGCGCAGGCGTTGCTTCCGAACTTCGGGTGCTGGTCGTTCCTTGGTGATCCTGTCCTGATCCTAATCTGGGTTTCCTGTCCTGTCCTGGGGTGTCCATTCTGCACCTGCTGTCCCATTGATGACTGTCCTTCCTTGGGGGTATTTCCTGTCATTAACTGACCCGTGGCCAGGGTTGGTCTTCACACCATTCTAGGTAAATATAGTGCTGAAAAGTCTATTCTGCACCTTCTATTTTTCTGTCTTTTGCTTCAATAAAGACATACCTTTGCATACGTTAATTTTCCATGCTTTTCGCCATCTACTAAATGAAAAGTCATACACTTATTTTTCTTAGCATGTTCCTATGTTACCCTTCCTTTAAGCAAAATTCTCCATACTGTTTATGAGATATAAATACGTGGGACACCTCCGCTGTGGATTACATCTGCAATGCCCCCTATCGCAGATCAAATTCCCAAATATGCCCATTACATTTATCATTCTTCTACCCTACCCCCACTTGGAGATCAACCCACCCCAACGGGATCCACTATAACAGGGGAATCCACTTACCAACAAGCAGAATGCAATATAGGCCAACATTTGGGGAGGATTTGTTTCCACATAATCCTACACACCTCCTTCAACCCCATTGGAATAGGTTCAGTGTGCTTGAGGAGGTGGATTGACTTAAAATGAAGGGGAACTGCCCACTACAAATCACTAATAAAGAGGCCATTGGGAGATGGGCAGTGGAGGAAAAGGTTACATTCACCACTACAGGGGACGATTCAATACTTTACTCCTAGGAGAAGGAGGGGACCAGAGAAAAGGGGAACCCGGATACCCCCCCTGTAAATGGAGGGAGGGAAGCTCAAGGCTTAGACAAACCAGTGGAAGGTTGTTTAAAAATAATCTCCTGGAACATAGCCGGGCTAAAAATAAATTGCATACACCAGATTGGCATTCTTTTATGGCTGCTCACGATATCTGCCTTATGCAGGAGACCTGGGCAATGGAGGAGAGCAATAGCCCAGCCTTTGCAACCTATGATATTCTAGCAGTATCGACAGGAAGAGGCCGCCCTTCCGGCGGACTATCGATATGCATTGGCACCTACTTGGGCATCCAGGCAAAACAAAGGCAAACTAATTCCCTGGATGTCCAGTGTGTCCTACTAACACCCCAAAGTAACCCACAAGTAGCCATAATAAACATCTACTCAAGGCCAGTTAAAAAGGGGCGGGAATCAAATACAATTAAAGCACTTGATCAATTTATCCAAGGTTTGGACCCCTCTATTGCGATAATCTTGGGTGGTGATTTTAACTGCCAATTCGAGCCTCTGGGTAGTATGGAGGGTAGCGAACAAGACGAGTTAGACTCATTCTTGCATATCCCAGACCCGAAGATCACCCCAGAGAGAGCATGGACACCATTGGTGCTCCAGATAAAATCTTTCACCCTTGCAACGTCTATGCGGTCGTGCAATGGGAGATTGGACCCTGACTGTCCAGGAGTATTCACCTACAATAGGGCAAATCATACCTCCATCATAGATTACATCATGATGGAGGCAAAACATTGGGATAGACTGAAAGAATTTAGGGTTGTACCAAGGCATGATAGTGATCATAATTCCTTGGTTCTAACCCTCAAGCCTGTGTCTTTTGGTCTTACAAATCCTGCCCCAGACCCAGCCATGGTTAGAACACCTCTCGCGGTCACTAACAACAGGAAAAGGGTAAAATGGCCGCACTTTGCGAATTCTCCCACTAATCTCGCAAAAATATACAAGATGTCAATTCCTTATATAAGCGAGATGGGTGAGCCGGCTTCTTGCCGGCAACCCGTACAAATACATACGCAACTAGCTATGACACTAGGGGAGGTACTCTACCCAGTTAGTAGAAACAAACGAAGCATTCCTAGGTCGCACCCTTGGTTCGACTGTACCTGCAAGAAAGTAAAAAGGGTCCTCCTTGCAGCAATAAAATCCAGAGATATGCCATTAATTAGGGCAACTAGACAGCGGTACAAAAAGGAGATCACCAGGGGCAAGAGAGAGTGGGTGGAAGCCAGGTGGGAAGAATTGAGACAAGCGCTCCTTTTAAAGGATGCTAAATTATTTTTGGCTCTAATCAATGCTGGTACAAAAGGGGTGGGTGAGGCTAATTTCCCAAATATAGCCCCCTCAGTATGGGAGTCACACTTCGCAGCTCTTTACACAAGCCCTGAGACTGGTGTTGATGCGTATCACAGACAGGCCCAGTTGTCAGGGGCAGATAGGACCCTTCACTTCCCCGGCCCCAGACCCCCCGCACGATTATTGACTGTCGGGGGCCTCGGGCCTGGGTCGTCGGAGGGGCCCGTTGGACGAAAGGGTGATGACTCCCTTTCCAAACCTAGAGAGTATTTCCCTAAAGGAAGTGGAGTCCGCTATCGAAAGATTGCACGCAAACAAAGCTCCAGGCCTTGACAAATTACCCGGCGACCTCTTTCGCTCCCTGCCCAAAATCTGGACTCCGCATCTTGTAGTCCTGTTTAATGCGATCCTTTGGGGTTCCGAGTTACCGGAAACCTGGTTGGGAGCTGAGATCGTCCCCATTTACAAGAAGGGCTGCCCGTTATCCCCGTCCAACTACAAGTCCATTAGTCTTCTAGACACTACCCAAAAACTAATGGGCTGGATTCTACTGGATAGGATACTGGGTTGGATAGAGGAGCACAGAATACTGACCACCTTCCAAGCCGGATTTAGATCAGGCATCTCGA
This sequence comes from Lissotriton helveticus, assembly GCF_964261635.1. Lineage (NCBI taxonomy): Eukaryota > Metazoa > Chordata > Amphibia > Caudata > Salamandridae > Lissotriton > Lissotriton helveticus. The sequence goes on along the minus strand of NW_027612057.1, from coordinate 492,214 downwards.
CCCTGGATCAGATTTTTAGGCTGCAGGTCCTTTTCTGGAAAACTGCAAGAGTAGAGGGTGGCAGCCTCTACCTTGTTTTTGTGGACCTGCGGGCCGCCTTCGAACTTGTGCCCAGAGAGAAATTATGGAGAGTAATTGAAGAACTAGGCCTCCCATCCTATTTACTAGATGTCTTGGTCCGACTCCATGCCGGGAACTATGCCCAGGTCAGGTGTGGAAGGAATGGCGAACTCTCGGCCCCCTTCCCAGTAACCAGGGGTGTACGCCAGGGTTGCGCCCTTGCCCCTACACTCTTCAGCCTTTACGTCAATGGCTTGATAGAGGAATTCGATGGAGTTAGGGATAACGATGCCCCGAGATTGGCTACTGGAAGGGTGCCTGCTGTGATGTTCGCAGATGACACTCTGTTGTTATCTCGAACATCAACAGGCATCCAGCGGGTTCTGGATGGGTTTTCAACTTTTTGTGCCACAAGGGGATTGGAGGTTAACTTGGATAAAACCAAGTTTATGGTTTTCAATCCCCAAGGCACACCCGCCCGAACCCTGTCTTGAACGGCACCTCGCTCGAGCGGGTGAAAACCTTTGTTTACCTGGGTGTCACGTTAACTGAAGATTTTGACTGGGGTCACCAGGTCTCTAGATCTGCCCTGAGACTTTCACAGATTACAGGGGGCATTGGGAAATTTCATAAAACTACACAATTTAAACCAGTTTCCCCGTTCTTGAAACTTATAGAGCCCAGACCAGGTCAGCAGCTACGTATGGGGCAGAATTATGGGGGCACAAGAACGCACTGAGTCTGCTCAGGGTGGAACAGGCTTTCATGAGAAATTTGGTAGGCTTACCCCAAAGCACCCCTCTCATACCGGTGCGGCTAGATATGGGCCTTGAGTCCATAAAAGATCTTATAGCCGCACGACCCTTGCTCTACTGGAGAAGGCTCTGGACTGTACCGGAACTAGCTGACTACAGAGCGGAATTTTTAGCAGTCTGGGGGCAACTCAAGAACAAAATTATACCCTGGCTATCCCACATTAAGGTTCTGCTTTACCAAATTGGCTTGCCTCAATTGTGGGAGTCCCCGGGGGAGAGCTGCCCTAGGCACCAGAGGTCAGAACTGTTGGCTATCTTGAGAAATCACAGCCTCAACTCGCTACACAGCTCGTCAACTCTGGGCAGGCTAACAACTGAATTCCTGCAGGTGAAAACTGAGCCCAAGAAGGAGGAATTCTTAGACCTAGTGCAGCCTCCTCTTGCGAGAAAACTATATATCCAACTGAGGCACGGCTGCTTGCCCATCAGGGCGCTGACCTCTAAATGGACTATCTCAAATGAGGGAACCTGCCCAGCCTGCAATAACCGCACAGAAGATATCCTCCATGTCCTGTTCTTCTGCCCGGTGTATAGCAAAATACGGAAATGCTGGTTTGCTCCACTGTGCAGAAACTTGGGACTTAGACAATGTGCACAGGCTTGCAGAATTTTAACATATGATACCTCCCCTCCCACTGTGTTTGCTGTTTCCCGCTTCTTACATGGCATGTGGCGTAGAAGGACCACCTTTCTGACAAGAACCTAATTGGAGCAACCCCCCTCTATTATTCCTTTTTCCTCTTATTCTCCCTTCTTTGATAACTTTTGACCAACTTGTTGTTTAATAACTTTTTAACTGCTTGTATTTATGGATTTTATCACCGTGCCTGTATGTATTTTATCTGCACTTTTATGGTCAATGACCGAAATAAAGTTATCAAATGACTGAATGAAATAGAGGGTTATGATCTGGGAATGTTTTTTATAGATATTTTGCATCTAAGACCCACTCTACCCACTCACAGTAGAAATATGGTAGAATGTATCAAATTGTGTACACAGTGTGCTCACTGCTGAGCAGGAACTGTCAGCCATGTCAGGTTGTTTTGCCCGCATTACATGGCTTATCTCCTACTGACCGTCCTTCCTGCATTTCTTGTACATTCAATTAACTAGAAGCAGTGGGTAACGGGGGAAAGGACCTTCCACAAGCCCACCCTCTTTACAGGTGAAATCACCTCCCATTATCACCAGAAGGTTACCCACCAATCTTTTCAGACTCTCATAACATCCTTCCGCATCATTTTGTATCTGCCCATCTAGGGTGGAGCCCCTGATTTTATCCAGATCAGATCCCACTGTGCATGGGTGAAATTACTCTATCAGAAACCAACCCTTAACATCTGTTGTGTAGTTTATTGCTTCCATCTTGGAGAGCTGAGTTTCGTGTAGAAACACCACTTTTGGATTCATATTACAAGTCATAACTTGAATCAGGTTTGAGCTGCCATTTTGCATCTATGGTTCAGTCCCTGCTTGTGAGCTGTCTATTCTAGCTTTCACTAGTCTGAGGTAGTTTCAAATCCATATTGAAGTGAATGGAATAATTATTATTTATCTGTAATGGTGAAAAGCTCCTTCTACAGGGCAGAGGTCACAAAGCCCTCAGCCCTCAAACTATCCAACCCAACATTACTCAGATCGACCTTCATGAGTGTGGCATCACACAGTGGTTCTAACGCCACATCGATAGGGCAGGGACTCATCAGAGCAGTCTTCGAAGATAGTTTGGGGGTCGCCATCTGAAGTGCGCATGCTGTAAAAACTATTGTGTGAAAGGGGAGGAATGTTCCAGGACTGCTGTCCCCACTTCTGAACTTCAAGGTTCCTAGCAATACTTCAATCCTTTTGAGCAGCCCCAGTCACAGCATGCCCGCAGACAAAATAGTTCCCATTTCCCTAAATATACTACTGATGTCTGTATCAGTTCAGCATTCAGGTGGTACCGTTCAATGATGGTGCTGTGGGCGCATTGTATCCCTAAAATCCTACACCTGAAAAGCACGCCCAAGAGTTGGGTGGATCGGGGGCGGTATCAACCTCAATTTCATGAGACAACATGTCCCAGAGATAAGTACAGAACTGCATATCAAAATACAGTAAATTAAGAAAAGATTGACAAAAAATGTGAGTTCTTGAGTGGGAAGGTTTGTTACAAACCTTTTAAAGTTACAATACACAGTAAAGGAATGCAGAAATTGATGATCCGATGTTGGTTCTCCCTGTGAATCGTTTTTGGGCATATACTTCCACCCACGTGTATGCTTCGTTCAGCTTGTAATCTATTGTATCACTTTTACATTTTCTCAACTTCTTCTCTAGTATCTCTTTCCCATATTTCTCAAGTTTGATGTTTAAATCTTCCAAGAATTGATTCCACGCTCCTTCTTCCACCCTTGCTGACATAACTCTTCTGATATTGTAAATTTCTTCCTCCGAAAGTTGTTCTCTGTGCAGATGGATACTTAGAGCTGATGAGGATGTAGCGCTGACATAAGCTATGTTTGTTATACAGAATTTTGATGTCCACAAGAGGTTCACTTCGTATTGTGGAAGGAAAGCGACACACTCATTGGTAAGAATTATGGGAGAGGTGCACGACGGTGTTTGTTTACATTCACGAATAGCCCATACTGACACAAGCTTTCATTTCATCACCATGCAGTTCATGGCGGGCCACCAGCTAATTATTGGGAGACAGCGTTTGTGTTCTACCATTCGTTTGCATGACTTTTTCAAATCAATCTTGTCACATTGACACTGGGCTTTTCGGCATGAACAGGTTTACATTGTTTTCAAGATGGAAATTGACATGAGTTTTCATGAACTGAATGAGTGATGAAGTATTGTAAATACAATGATGGTTCAAATATTGTGCACCGCAATTGATTTCATTATTATTTTTGCAGATTTTCCCCTGACGAAGGGATAGGCAGTCCCAAAATGCATTGGGCAGCATTTTAATTGTGATATCTTATTTTGTAATTTAGAACATTAGAGTTGTTGTGTTATAAAGATGTGTCACACTGTGAATATTTAATCTTGTGATATTCATGGATTAATTAATCATACAATGAGTAATAAATTGTATGTTGGATACAACTGAATAACAATTATTGATTCATTGTGTAATTTGTGGGAAAAATTGTCACCTTGTTAGTATTTAAACCCCTCGCTGTGCACATGTGAGTCTGAGTCGACCCACCTGGGACCCAGCCACTTGTTGACTATATTTTCACATGACAGGCAGACATTGGTCACATGACACGCGCAATATACTTTAAACGCTATCCAGTTCTGTCACTAGCTTGCGGGCAAAGCGAAATAACCCCTCCACAACCCGACTAGTATGTTGTACCCTAGCTGTAATAAGGTGGTCCCAATTCAAAGTATCATTGAAAATATTCCCTAAGTATGTAACATTTTTCAACTTGTCAATGATCTTACCCTTAACCTCAAACATCCTAGTTTTCGTATCTTTAGGGCCACACACCATGACATAAGAGTTAATAAAAGGTACTTTTAGGTCCAACGCCGCCATAAAATCGGTAAAAGCATCCAATGACTTTTGGAGGTTGTTGGCTGTCAAAGTCATTAAAACGGTATCATCCACATAAGATGACATTGGAATCGCGTTGCCTCCATTTTTTGGGAAATCAAGTTCCTTCTCCATTAAAAAAGCCTCTAAACCATTTGTATACATTAAAAAAGAGGAATGGGGCTAGAATGCAGCCCTGCCAAACACCTTCTGTGGAGACATTGGGGCCCGTCTTCTCCCCCCTAGAACCGTTATCATATGGCAACCGTTGTAGAGGTATGAAGTCTACACAGGGGGATACAAGGGCCTCTTCAAAAGCCCTTTGCTCCATTTTTCCCCACAACTTGTCCCGAAAAACTGTGTCGAAAGCACTGGACAAGACCATGAACGCCAGGTGGATAGAACCCCTCCTGGCCTTCATGTACTTGCCCATAATAAGGGACACATTGAGGCACTGTTCTGTGGTGCCCATCCCCCTTCTAAAACCATATTGTAATCTGGACACAATCACTGCACTATTTGCCCAGGTCTCAAGACGCGTAATGATAACCCTCCCCAATACCTTTACAGTGGCGTCGATTAATGAGATTGGCCTATAACTGGCAGGGTCACTCCTGTTACCTTTCATATATACTGGAACCACAATAGCCTCTCTCTAGGTTGATGGAATGGGGCCAATCACTACAGCTTTAAAAACATTAGTGAGCAAGAGTGCCCATAATTAGGGTTTGTTTTAACCAGATCCAAAGGGACCCCGTCAGGGGCTTTCATGCTAATTCCTCGCTCAAGGGCCGCCTCAATCTCTGCCACTGTGAGTGATGAACTTAATTGTGAGGCCAATGATAGGTCAAAAACTGGTTCCCCACTTCCTTCCTCTATTAAGGTGTTTTTTGGGTTAAATATTGCTGAAAGTGGGATTCCCAGGTTGCCCCTAGGATCTGTGAATCCAAGGCCATCTTTAAAAAGGGGGCGATTAATTATGTCCCAAAAACTCTTACACTCTTTCAGGGCACTGGCTCTTTCCAAGTCCTCCCAAGCCAAACTCCTAAGTTACTCTTGTCTTGGTTTAATGGTGCCCTTGTAGGTCTGCCTTGAATTTTGAATTAGTGTTCGATCACGGGGATTGGCATGGAGGGCTATTTTAAGATTCTTATGCGCTCTAGAACTCTCAGCATTAAACCATTGCCCCTCCTGAAATTCCCCTTTTCTAAATGATCTGGTCAGATCTTTTGCCACATCTGCACAGATCAGTTCAAAATCATGAACCCCTCATCAGGCAGGGAGTCCGCATGGAGACAACTCATGATGAGATTTAAATTTGCCGTGCCGGTTTTTGCTTCAAATTGGATGGGATCAACTTTACCCCAGCTTAGTTTCAACCCGTTATTTGGATTAAAATCAATAGGGCTCCCATCAACTTGCCCAGCCCTAGCTGTTATATGAAAGAGAACGGTTTAAGGGATATGCAGCCACATGCATCATTGTAGGAATTTGTGATTCCTAAATTGCAAAAATTAAGGAATCGCAATTTAGGGATCGCAAATTCCTATGCATCAAGAAATCGCAAATGTTTTTGCGATTTCTTAATTTTCCTTATTTGCGATTCCTTAATTGCGAATTGCAATTAAGGAATCGCTTTACATTGATTCCTTGAATCAATAGGAAGGCATTCTCATTTTGCGAATTTGCAATTAAGGAATCGCAAAATGAGAATGCAATTTCAAGGGTGCAGGGGGGATCCAAAGGACCCCCCCTGCACCCCTGAAATGTCACGTAAGTACATTTTACTCACACACATGTCCCAAGGGCATGTGTGTGTGTGTAAAATATAAGTTTTAAAAATGCACTTTTGTGCATTTTTGAAACTTTTCGCAAATTACCACGAAGGTTTACTTCATGGTAATTTTCCCCTTCCTAATTGCGAATTCGCAAATTTAAAAAAATCATGCATAGCATTTAAGAAATCGTAAAATTTGCGATTTCTTAAAAATTGCGATTTCTTAAATTGCGAAAAATGAAAAAAAAATGATGCATCCCAAAAAAGGTTTTTGCATTCGCAAACGGCCGAATTTTGCGATTCGCACCGTTTGCGAATGCAAAAAACCTTGATGCATGTGGCTGATGGTCACTTCCAGCAGGGAGTACTTCCTGGTAATAAACATAAAAGCAACAGTGCTTTCTCTGCCTCCTTCAATATGGGTGGGAACTGGGGTAAGAGCTGCAGCATAAATGATTAGTGTTAATAAGGACCAGATCATGTCAATTGTAATGAAGTTCAAGGCGCTCCTCTCCTCATGAGGCCCGTTTCAACCAATCACGGAGTTTCTTTCTTGCACAGAAACCCTCCATAAATTTCAACAACTTCCGCTTCTCACGGCCCCTCGAGGTGCGCGTGACCCCCGGAATGCCAATTTCTATTTTAATGTTTATGTCCGCGCAGTCAGGATAATAATGTAACTTCCTACTGGTAGGGTGACTTTTCACCAGTGACGTGCCAGTCACTCTCGTGAATGCCTCTGTGTGCACAGCTACAGGCGCTCCTTGTCCTATTAAACAAACGCCTGTGTCATCTGTAGTGTTGAATCGGGTGTATGCCGCAGAGGCTTCTGGGTATGCAAATGTTAGTGGCTGGCCACGCCCCCTTCAGTGACAGCGAGGCTCCAGCAGCAACCCCATGGGGACTTGAGCTCTGGGTCCCAAATATATAATTTTCGTCTCCAGTCGGTTTCCAGCAATGGGGGGTGGGGGGAGCGGATGCACTTCATTTGTTTCCTTCCTTGTCAGGACGTCATTTCCGACTCCGACCCATCTATTGAGCACTATTGGCTTTGCCTATGCTTCGTATATAATGACATGTGGTACAATACAGTAATAACCCGAATTTCCCTTGGAAAAGTAGTGTGCTTAGTTCCGTGCCTTCCTGCTTGAAGACTGATACTCGGGCCCCCTCGTTCTTAAATGTCTGTCCTTTATCATATTCAAGGCCACAGAGAGACCAGCGTTTATATGAGAATAAAGCAGCTTTATGGTGCGCACAGGATTGTGGGTATGCAGAGTACTGCTGACTGTTCCTTACATTTCACCCAATCACGGAGCTTCTAGTACAGTAACCCTCCAAAAATTAAGATAAATCCCGCTTCTCACGGCCCCTCGGAGTGCGCGTGACCCGCGGAGGAATTTACTGGAAATAAAAAGTGAAAACGGAGTTGAAAGTTGTGCCTTCCACACAATCACGATAACTTCCTACTAGTAGGGTGACTTTACACCGGTGACGTGTCAGTCACTCTCATGAATGCCTTTGTGTGCACAAGTACAGGCGCTCCTTATAATATGAAACTAAAGCCTGTGTCCCCTGTACTGATGAATCGGGTGTTTGCCGCAGAGGCTTCTGGGTATGCAAATGTTGCTGCCTGGCCGCGCCCCCTCCAGTGACAATCTCCGCAAGCGCAGGGCCCCGTTCCTACCTTCAATGGCCCCATTGCTACATCGAGGCATGTGTCCGCATCTCACGCATATCCACCCCGATCCCCCAAACAGCCCTGTTTGCATTTTCGTATTTCTGTCTAGCATTAGCCCCCACCCCACCGTGACTTGAATTTCTGATGTTAAAAACAATAAACCCCCCTTTGTAGGCATTCTCTGTTGTGTTGTTCCTTTTTGACATCATTTCAATTTAAAAGCATCGAATGGAGAAAACTTTTAAAATAGGTAGAATCCGACTGCAGCCTGGGGGGGGGGGGGGGGGCAGATGAAACACTCATCAATGCAAATCTTTCCATATTTATTCCTGCCCAATGTAAACAAGTTATGCATCAAACTATGCACCCATATTTACACCGGGTGTAAAAGTGTGCACTGATGGGGTCAGGGTGCAGTTTAATATCCTCCTGTGTTCCTATCATACATGTAAAAGTGTGCACTGATGGGGTCAGGGTGCAGTTTAATATCCTCCTGTGTTCCTTTCATACATGTAAAAGTGTCCACTGATGGGGTCAGGGTGCAGTTTAATATCCTCCTGTGTTCCTTTCATACATGTAAAAGTGTCCACTGATGGGGTCAGGGTGCAGTTTCATATCCTCCTGTGTTCCTTTCATACATGTAAAAGTGTGCACTAATAGGGTCAGGGTGCAGTTTCATATCCTCCTGTGTTCCTGTGCTCGAGACAGTTTCTTTGGGGAAAGCCTTTGCCAGCTACAGGAGTAGCTCCTTCATTTCCTACCTTTGCGGAGCCCTGGGCGGTCAGACAGCAACACCGGAGGCTGGCCGCAGTGGAGGTGAGACGCACGGCGAGCGGGACTGCGAGGACCAGCATTCTTGCTGAACACCGCCAGCTGGCTCCTCTTCCCGCCCGCGCCGCGCCCCCTCCCAGTGCCACGCCCCCCTGCTATACTTAGGAGAATCGCCTCACACGCGCAGCGGGACGCGCGCGGGGCGGTCACCGGGGCGAAGACCGGGCAAAGAGCGGGCCGTTGTAGGCCGTTAGTGGCCGGAAGAGACCGGACCGGGCCACCCCTCTAACGTCCCCGCTAATTTGCTCCTTATTCACCCCATCATGGCAACCAGAGCTCTAAGGAGTAAATCGGTACAACCTGGCACAAGCACTTTGGAAAAATTTTTCCCCAAGGCGAGCTCCCAAATCAGCAAGTGTCACTTATCTACGGACTCTCACCTAGAGATGGGTCCTGAAAGTGTGTTCCTGGACCTTGAGGAATCTGCCTCAAATGATGCAAGTACACCCATCACTACGGACGCTACCCATATGTCTCTGCTGGATAGCATCGACCAGACTATTGAGTCTGTACTTCGGCAGCTAAGAACTCCGGTTACGCAGAGGGATCGTGATTCCCCACGGCCAGCAGGGATTTCCGACCACTCTGCTGTTCTGGATAATATGGGTTTAAATACGCTGGAAGCGGGTCAAGTGGTCTTGACAACAGTCCCTGTTGATAGTGGGGTGACTCAGCCCTTAAAAAGGAAAAGGCCAGCTGAACCAAAGAGGGCAAAAAGGGCAAAATTTGTTGCTTCTGAAACAACCCTCGAAGACAGTACAGATATTTCGGTCTCCCCTGAGCTCATTCCATCTGACACTGGGTCGGATCTTGGGGCCTCGCCAGCTCCTGTGTTATCACCAGTGGTGGCGGGCCCATTTATCTTTGGTGGGCTGTCTTCTAATAGTTCAGATGCAGTAATCAATTCCCTTACAGCCACTATTAAGAACTTGTTAGCTCCCATCTTAGCTAGACTAGAGGCTATAGAGAATCTCCTTCAGCCCCGGGGAAATATTCACATCAGGAGTAGCCCTGGTGTAGCTTCTAACATTCCTGTAGCCACCGGGGAACCATCTGGGAATAGTCTACCACCTGTTACATTACCCCAGGCTTCCAGTAGGGCACTGCCTAGCGCAAATGGTGTGTCCATTTCCCAGACACGCACTTCGCTACCTCCAGTGCCTGGGCCCCCTGTTCCGGCACCCAGGAGATCTAAGCCACCCCCTGTGCCGCGGCTTGTGCCGCAGACAAGGGCGACAGTGGGTCCTACAAACGCCCTGAGTGATGGTTGTGTCCCCCCCCCCAGATAGACGCAGGGAGGTCAACTTGCCCCCAGAAGCTGTCCCATACACGGCAATCATGGTGGGAGTTCCTGAGCTAGCTGGTGGTGTTAGGGAGTCCCAGGACTCCCTACGTAATAAGGTCATAAGCTGGCTCAGTATCAACAGACCGTTGCCTCCAAGCTTGAAGGGTGAGGTTCTGATGGTAAGGAGGATCCCGTGGATTGGCCCTACCAAGAAGAACAGGTCAGGGGACTGTATTGTTTTAAGCTTCAGGAGCCCGCATGTTGCTAACTACATCTGCAACTGGCTGGTAAGGCCTGATAAGTCCGCAATAGAACTTGTACCCCTTGCTTACTTCTACCCTAGTGTTAGCAACACGGTGGGAGGGAGTGAGAAGGGATGGACCAGGGTGGGCTTTGCCGTAGATGGTTCTCGTTATAGACCAAGGCCCTCCTTGCCAATTGCCCAGGCAAACTTCACTCACCACAAGAGGTTTTCCTGTCTGGACCAGGTTGATTGACCACAAACCCGGCCAATCTTGTCTGGCCATGGGAATGGGGTGGATGAGGTGCAAAGTCATGTGGGTTTGGCTGTGATCCCTACGCCGGAACTAATCCGGCTCCAGGCAGTTGATGAGCGAGGGGCTGACACGATTGATAATTCGTGCCAACTGAGTCCCCCACTCAACACCGGGCTAGCCCACAATCCCCAATTAGGGGCAGCAGAGCGGGCCGATGGCGCTGCCATCGCTGTCGGCGGAACCGGCGCCTCAGACGTCGGTCCACCGAAGGCCACCCTGCAACCTCATGTTGGAGCCAAGGGCAGCCTGCCACCTGACCCAGGACTGAGAATTCTCTCCTGGAATGTGGCAGGACTAGCGAACAAGGAGGGCTCTCCTGAATGGGACTCCCTGGTGGGTGGTTGTGACATTGTTCTCCTTCAGGAGACTTGGGCGAGGGCTGCTCAGATCAGGAGAGGGTTTGAAGTATTTGAAATCCCTGCCAAATGGGCTGGGAGGGGGAGGCCATCTGGTGGTTTGGCAATCTGGATTGCGAGTCACACTGGCTGCCAGGCGGAGCGGGTACTCACGTGCTCGCAGGACATCCAGTGTGTGCGGCTCACTTGGCCTGGTAAAACTCCGTGGGCCATTGTCAATGTCTACTCGCGCCCGGTTGCCTCGTCAAGTGAATCACCTACCTTAAATGATCTGGCTTCCTTCCTGGGCCAACTCCCGGGTGAACACAAGGTGGTACTTGGAGGAGACTTCAATTGCCACTTTGAACCCTTGGAAGGGTTACTCGATGGTGCCCTTACGGCCGAGGACGACCATTGGGGGGTTCCACCCTCTTCTTCCCCTCACCCTAAAGCCTGGTCCCCTCTAGCCTTACAGCTCATGTCCCTTACTTTGAATGGCGCGCTGAGGGCGTGTAATGGTCGCACTCCGTCCGATACCCCCTCGGTGTGTACATTCAACAGGAGGGGCCATGAGTCGAGGCTAGATTATATTATGGTGGATATTTCACTCTGGCCCAAAGTGCGGGACTTTAGGGTTATCAAGAGGACAGACAGCGACCACAACGCTCTCTGCTTAAATATTGTGTGCCCTTCGCCCTTGACGGACTCATCCCCAGCTGGCCAAGGGGCTGATATGGGGGATCTGCTCCTGACCACAAACAGGCGCCGAGTTAAGTGGGGGAAGCTTGTAAATTCGGAGGAGTCAATCAAGAAATTATACGAGCTGGCGCTCCCTAGCCTCATGGAGGTGGAGACCATTTTGAACGAACCTAGAACTGCTGATTACTGTGAGAAACTGGGAAACATCCACCAGGTTCTAGTGAGGGACTTGGCTGAGGTATTTCATCCGGAGGTCCCAATTCGAAAGAAAAGGACACCTCTTCCCACCTGGTATACCCCAGACTGCAGGGCTGCAAAATCTGACCTTATTGCAGCCATAAAAGAGGGGTCAGATAAGGCCAAAGTGCGTGACTTAAGGAACCACCATAAATCAGTGCTGGTGGCTGCAAGGACCGAGTGGGATTGGAAGTATTGGCAGGACCTCTACGATGCCCTCAAATCCAGGGACCCCCGGCAATTCTGGGCCCTTGTAAACAATGGGTCAGGGAAACTTAGTAAAGCGTTTGAGCCTAATATAGCCCCTGCGGTATGGGAGTCCCATTTTGGTGCTCTTTACCTAGATGCCAGTTCCTGCTCGGCCGTGGAGATGCAATTGCCCTTGGGTGCTGAGGAGTCCGGAATGGAATTATCCCTGGGGGAAGTGGAGCTTGCCCTAGAACGTCTAGCAGTGGGGAAGGCGCCAGGCCTGGATAGGTTACCCGGGGATCTATTTAGGCATCACCCGGATATCTGGGGCCCATACCTTCTCGTCTTATTCAATGCCATTCTTGGAGGTATGGCGATCCCTGGGTCGTGGCTGGGGGCAGAGATTGTGCCCATCCACAAGAAGGGCTCTACTCTGCTCCCTTCCAACTACAGGCCTATAAGCCTTATAGACGTGCCCCAAAAGATCTTTGCGCGCCTCATTCTGGACCATCTCCTAGACTGGGTCGAGGCCAATGACATCTTAAGCCCTTTACAGGCTGGCTTCAGAAAGAACACGTCGACCATGGATCAAATCTTTCGCCTCCTTCTTCTGTACTGGAAGACGGTTACGCTAGAGGGAGGTCGATTGTACATGGTCTTCGTGGATCTGAGGTCAGCCTTTGACCTCGTCCCGAGGGGGAAGTTATGGGAGGTTCTGCAGAAGCTAGGAGTTCCCCCCCACCTCCTTAGAACCATCATTAGACTCCATGAGAACAACTTTGCGGTGGTAAGGTGTGGGAGGGATGGCAAGCCCTCGGGTAAATTCCCGGTCCGCCGAGGTGTCAGACAGGGCTGTGTTTTGGCTCCGACACTGTTCTGTCTGTACATCAACAGCGTCATTCAACATCTGGACGCTGTCGGGGACAATGATGCCCCGGTTTTGGCAGGAAGGAGGGTTCCGGCAATTATGTTTGCCGATGACACCCTCCTTCTTTCCAAATCCCCCATGGGGATTCAGAGGATCGTGGATGGTTTTGGTCACTTCTGTAGACAACATGGGTTGGAGGTGAACACGGAAAAAACTAAGTTCATGATCTTCAACCCTCCGACCAAGACCAGACCCAGCCCAAAACTCGAGGGAACCACTCTGGAAAGGGTTTCTACCTTTACATACTTGGGGGTCTCACTTCAAGAAAATCTGACTTGGGATTCCCAGGTGGCAAGATCTAGGCTGAAACTCTCCCAGCTTTCGGGCGCACTCCTGAGGGTATCTAACAAGTCCACCTTCAAGCCTGTTAGCCCGGCCTTAGAAATGTACAGGACTCAGGCGAAGGCGGCCGCCTTGTATGGCAGTGAACTGTGGGGCCATAAAGCTGGGAGGGTCATGGCAGTGGTGGAAAATTGTTTCCTCAGACGTCTACTTGCTCTCCCGCAGGGCACACCACTCCTCCCCCTAAGACTTGACTTGGGCCTCCCGTCAATCGCAGAGGACCTGCGGGCGAAACCGGTGAAGTATTGGCATCGGTTATGGTCCACTGAGGAGCTGCATTACTATAGGCAGGACCTCATACATGTCCTGAGGCTGGATGTAAATGGTAAGATCCCGTGGCTGGCACTCATCAAATCGGAATGTGTCAGTTTGAACTTGCCAGACCTATGGGATGACCCCGCGCAGGGATGTAGAAGGATCTCGCGCAAATCCCTGGCACAGCTCTACAAGAATAAAACCCTTGCTGATATGGACAGTGCACATGATAGCGGCACCTTGACCGGATGTTTTATTGTATCCAAAAATTCTTATGCTTTTGAACCTTTTATGGATTTTATTTATCCTCTTTTGGCGAGGAAGTTGTTCCTGCAATGGAGGTTCGGTACGCTCCCTACCAAAGTTTTTACCCATAAGTGGTCGCTTGGGGGCGACAAGCTTTGCCCATGCTGTAAAGTTAAGGAAGAAGATGACCTGCACATAATGTTCTGTTGCCATGCTTACTGGAGCCCGAGGAGGCGCTGGCTAGCCCCTCTATGTCGGAATCTGGGCTTCAGTAACTATTTACAAGCCTACAGGGTGCTGAAAACGAATACCCTGGGCCACATTGTGTTTGCGGTTTCTAAATTTCTAATGGCAGCATGGATAATCAGGAAGAAAATGTCTGACTAAACCATTTTACCACGCTTCTTTAAATTCTGCAGGTTCAGCTGGCTTTTATTGTATATATTGTCTTTTATCTGTATGTATTTTTATTGCTTCTTTTATGGCCCATGAGGCCGAAATAAAGAATTTTTGGATTGGATTGGATTGGTTTGTACTGGTTTCCATTGCAGACAATAATCTAGATTTAGACCAAGGATCAATTCCACCCATGGCTTTTAAAATCTATTTATCAATGATCTGTATTAGTGTTATCACAACTAAAACTGTAATAGAACTGATCTGAGAGATGGACCTTCAAGTATTATGCTCAGTCAATTTATTGAACAAACTATGGAGTTAAAATCTGAATAGATTGGATCCTCAAGCATTGCCTGACCACTGCATTTTACATCAATAGATTACTTATCAGCATATTTTCTCTAAGTACAATTCAGTCATCTGCTATTTTTCACGGAGCTCGTGCTGGGTCTGTTAGAACTCTTTCAAAAATATGACATTTAAATGTCCAAAAAATCAGGAATTCTAGTTTCAAGCCTGGTCAAACCTTAATGAATGCTACACCAAAAGATGCCCTTCTGTTCCTACATTTTATTGTGCACCATGATTCAGAAATGGCATGTTTTTGCTTTCGGAGGTAAAATTCTAAACATATTTATTGTTGTTACCAGCCGAAAAAGTACCACTAATTGGGAAGATAATAACAAGTGGTCCTGTGATGCTTGCGGAATGGGAAGTGTTTAATAAAAAACTGGATGGAATTCAAGTTTAGGAGACAATTTTACAAAAGTGTATGGATTTTGTCTATATTTCGAATTGTTGATCTCCAAAATGGCCTAATTCAATAAATTGATTTGAAATTCAAGTTTATCATTTGAATCCTATTGTTGGAAAAGATGTGATTTTGAACCCCATGAGGTGGTTCCTTTCCAGAAAGCATTCAGGTTGTAATTATGAGTCAAATAATGCTGAGGAGGTTAAAATATTCAAATTGAATTCTAATTACATATGAAATGTTCATTGGTAAATATATTTCTCTTAGTATTTTAATGTGAGGACTTTATTGCTTAAGCAGAATAATTAGTATTTGTTTTTCTATGTGTAGAAAGCATTACATTAATGAAATCACTGTATTCTACCTTCTTTGTTTCCTTTCCTGTTCTTTATGAACGTTTCTATTGTTGAACTTTAAAGATTGCCCGAAATTAAGAATTGTGCTCTACATAACTTTGCTATGTTACAGTATTTTGATTTTTATGTACTACTTTTGTCTCTTATGTGTATGGCAACTGATGTTTTTTTTTGTTTTAATAATCAGCTTATGTTTATTAGGTTTTATTATTCAATAAAAAGTTTCAAACACAACAAATGTTAGTTGATATGTATTTACAACTGCAACATTTTTATTTTATGGGCAGTTTCAAAGCGGCCAAAAATATGGTCTGTGGGATGACGGAGGACCACATTGGCATCAGCAGGGAGAAGATTGGGCAGGTGATTGGGGGTATATGTAAGGTTGGAAGTAGGGGGAACAACCATGTACATTGTGTGGACTGTGACTCATGGAGAGATTGTGAGGTATACTATGCTACCCTGTAAATGAACCCCCCTAGTGATTATTATCAACAAGCTTTATTCGGTTTTATAAAAGAAAACCATAAAAGTCGTACATAAAATGATAAAACATCTTCCAAGTTACAGATTGACAAATATAATATGTCCAAGTTAATCAAAACACAAGATACAAATTCATGGATTACAGTACAGAAATGAATCGCAGCCTGACCTGAGTCTAACAGCGACCCGTAAAAAGTAAAGCGTATGCAAAACAGTGTCATTAGAGAGGAGTGGTAAAAAGATAAAAGCTGGTCTCACCCTCCTAAAACCCGTTTTTTTGAGAATGGGAATAATGAAACTTTCTAGTGACAGCATAAAAACTACAAAACATTATAAAGTGCATCATGTCCTGAGGAGACTCACTGTTGCAGCCACAGGGCATAAGGCACTGGCCTCTGTGGGAGCCACAAGGGTGTGCCATGGGGTAATGGAAGAGGTTGAGCCAAAACCGGGTGAATAGAAAACAATCATGGATGCTTTTAAACCCTAGAAGATAAGGTTCGGTGGTTGGTACAGTTTTTAACACAATGTACTCACGCACACTAGGCTTATACAGCTCATTTCCCTCTCTATCACACCGGCTCATTCCTAAAAAACACTCTTTGACCAGAGAAAAGTCCCTCTTAAATCTGCGCTCAGGGTTAGCGAATAGTTCCTACCTACCCTGGAGAAGCCAACTCTTATATACTGGAGCCATCGGATGCGTGAGACACGGTCAAGTGAAAGGCATTCCCGTAGGATGTCTTTGCTAAGTATATTTTCTTGCTTAGCCCAAAGATTAAGCCACAAAGCCAGGGGTCGGAAAGCCAGTACATCTGAGAGGAAAGGCATCCCAACTCTTTGTGCACGACATAAAACTAAGTGCTTTGTGGGACAGAAAGGGCCCTTCGCAGGAAAGAATTTTCAGTACTTTGCACTGCTCCTACCCCAATGTGGCCCAAAATCTCACTCCCATAACTAACCTATGAGATATATTTGTCTTCATATGTCTTTAAAAGAGCCCCTATTGGCTTCCCTCCACCTCTGCTGGCAAAGTTAAAAAAAGCTGCAAAAGCTTTCACTAGATCCCCTTTCTTCCAAGTAAGCAAAGGGCACCAACTCAAGGAATCGTCAAACACAACTCCCAAATAAGAGAAAGCATTGGTCTTCGGTATTGATGAAAGTCAGAGTTTAAAAGTGAACTGCTTAGCTTTACGAGGTCCCACCTGCACAATGAACGACTTGGCATGATGAAACAACAGGTCCAAGTCCTCCATTAAAAGGTCAAACGAATTCAGAAGAAGTTGTAGGCCCCTAGCTGTCCTCGCCAAGAGAACTGCGTCGTCAGCGTATAGGAGGACTGGCAGGCTATGCTTGCCTACCTGGGGACAATCCGCATTTGTGGCCAAAAGGGCCTTCTCTAAAGAATGAATATATAGCTTAAAAAGAAAGGGTGTTAAAATGCACCCCTCATGCACCCCTCTCTTGATGACAAGCTGACAGGACACTTTCAGGTCATTTGAATAGCGGAAAGATGAAGGTCTACCTTCAGTACTTATAACAGATAACGGTACGCAACTAACATCTTTTGAAATGAAATCTTTTCTGTCCATTTGTGGTATCAAGCACAGCCGTACTTCCCTATATAATCCACAGGGGAATGGAATTGTTGAGAGGGCCAACCGTCTTGTTAAGGGTGTCATCCAGATGGCCATTTCTAGTGGTAAAGATGTTGACTCTATGGTATCGGAAATGGTCTGGGCTTATCGCTCTAGTGTACATAGTGTTACTAATAAAACACCCTTTGAAATGATGCGGGGGAGACTACCTAATACAAAATTGGTTCCTACATGGTTAAAGGAGATGGTAACTAATAATGTGTTTCCCACCAATCCGTCCCAAGTTACTTCACATGGGTAGATGATCAACAAAGGGAACTTTGACAAATTAATTTGCCCTGGAGATTGGGTTAAAATACGCTCTGGCAGAGTAGGTGTTTCGCTTACGAAATTTTTAGGACCTTTTAAGGTCAAACTCACTTTACCATATTGTGTATTATTAGAGAATGGTGAGAGATGGAATTACAGGCGGGTGGCTTTATACCAGAAAGGAAGTGTATGTACAGGAGGTTATGGTAGTTCAAAAGTTTTAGTTAAGAACAAGAGTGGTGACAATTGTTTTGACAATACGTTTTTGTCTATGTCTGATGGTGACCTTGTTTACAATTCCCAGGAGTCCTGTGCTCCTCAAAGTGTGGTTCAGGGAGGAGGTGATGCTCCTGTTCCTGCTTCTGTTTCTATAGATCCTCTTGCATTGAGTCAACCTTCCCGGGAGGTAAGACTTTACAGAAATCGTTTTCCTCCTGGTTACTTTAAAGATTATATATGTAAATAACTGAACATGTCTACTTATCAATATGCTTCTTTGTGTAAATAGGTTATTCAACACTTACTACTCACCTTTTCTCTTTGTTGAAGTTTAGACTTCTGCTATCCCCATTTACGTATTTTTGTGTATTTATTTTTGAATGTCATTCTTTATCTTTATTCTTCTAGACAATATTGATTTATATTATTTTGTGTCTTTGTTCAAATAAAGGATGAGGATATGTTGTAATCTTATGTGTCAGCTTTGGATTGTAGAGCACTGTGCCTAGTGCATTCTACATTCCCTGTTAGCTGACAGTTCTATTCTCTGGCAGTTGATTACTGACCAGCCAGAGGGAGAGCCACACTTTTCCACTCGGATAATCTTACTACAATAAACAAGATTACTTTCATCAAAGAAGTCTCATTTCTACCTACTACTGTAATCCTAAACACGTCTAATTCCAACTCATAATCCTCTAATTCGGGATTAGGAAGGGTGTCATAAATTTTCCTTCCCTGAACTCCCAGATTATGGAGTAACACATGCTGTTTACGCAACGCCGAAAATGTCCCCCGGCCCTATAGCAATGAGGTAGGAGTCAAATAGGTTGGCCCAGTCCCTCCAGTGAATCTCTGGATCCCCAATTTCATTTAAAAAAGAGGGGGGGGGGGTTCATGGATGAAGCTGCCATGAGACCGGACTACCTTGCTTTACTACGATTACCTTGAAGCAGGGGGCCGGGAAGTGTAGATGTAACTGGGTTCAGGAATCTCACACAAGTAACTTCGAAATAAGCCTTAATAAAGGTACCTCTACTGCTGTACAATGTGTTCACAAGGCGCTATAATGCTGGAAAATGGCACTCAAGAGGTCCCAAGGCTATGAAAATGTACAGAGGAACAAGACTGACAAAAGGACACCGAGTGCTCACAATGGGGAAAGACTCTACTGCACTGCAGAAGGTACCTAATGTACCGGGCTTTCACTACTACCCCCTTATACTTACACTAGTCACAATGCACCGTATCACTTACCACATAGTTTGTAAAGTGCCACAGGACGCACAAACCCCCACCCCAAGTGGAAAATACCTGCAGGAAAGTAACAGGAGAAAACTGAATACAGGGTACAATAATGTACCTAGTAAATATGGTAAAATACAGCAGCAAAAATGTAACCACAGGAAGTCTCTTTGATTTCAGGTAAGGGAGAGGGAACAGGGGTGAGCTACAGGAGGGCTATGGGCTGCAACAAGGAAAGGTGGTAATATAGCAAGCAAATACTCAAGGGGGGGTATTCTTCCGAGGGCTTAAAAGGTTACGGGGACCAAATATGTATGGGAGACGTGACAGTCTTGCTTCGAAAATAGACAGTCCCCAATATCACCAAACACATTCTAAACGAGGACCAAATAGGACTGGGAGACGTAGCAGTCTTGCGGCAGTCTTACTTGAAACAAGCAGTCCCCAATGCCTCCTTCTTCCACAGGAATAGTGTTGCAGGTCACAATTAACCGCTCTCTCAATCCCCGGTTACCACTCATAGAAGCTTCAGCAATTGAATGACTGCCCGAACAGGAAGAATACTGAGGAGAAATGTACAGCGGCCCTGAAGGAGCTGGAGCGCCGGAACTCGCGCCTCCTCCATCACTTGCAGGGCTTCCTGACAGGATTTACCTGCAATGCAGCTGCGCAGGCCCAACAAACACACAACACCAGGAGAACAGTCTCAGAATGGCGCCTGCCCACTGCTGACAGGAAATCCCCTTCAGACTTGAAGCGCTGGCGGAAAAGGAAACTGACGAGGTTGCTCTGAGGCGAATGAAGAGCGCCTCTCGCTGACAGGAATGACTGCCGGGCTGCCCCCGCCCAGGGTGGTTCCACGGGCTGCTGGACTGGAACTGGCGGGACACTCTGAGGGGAGCTGATCTCGGCACTCGGCAGGCAGTAGGGCAGCCTGGGGCAGCGGTGGAGGCAGGGCCCTAGGCGGAGCAAACCAAGGGGATTCCTCGGTGGATGAGTCGGACTGCAGCACTGAGGAACGCGGGCCAGGGCACTTAGAGAACAGAGGGCTAGAAACGGCACCTCTACTTGAAGAGGCGAGAATCACCATCCCCAGTCACTGCCTCCTTCACCCCAAAGCGTGGAACAACGCAGGCGGTCCCGGTGCAGGAAGGGGCTGGACACTCTGCGTGGAATCTGCAGCCTGCACCCCGGACACAGGGGCTTCAAGGTTCACAGGACTCACCGACCAACTCCCACGTAGTGCCAGCGGAGCCAAGGATTTGTGTACCTCCAGGGAAGCAGTCTCTGACACAGCAAGGACCACACCACATGCCACAGCCACCTTCCGCTTGAGTCCTCACCGTCCGCTTGCTTTGGCACAAAATAAATGAGGCACTGTCATCAGGGACACGAGTCTGTCTCCACACCAGGAAACTTCCTGAGTATACTTCCAATGGCACATCAGATTCACCTGGAACTTGCAGCAAATGGAGAGAGCACAGAAAGGGGAGGTGACAGGGTGGCCCCCTATGCCAATTCCGTCGCCAGTGTTGTAAAGAAGATTCTTGACACCAGGAGAAGGTAAGAACAACCTTTATTCTGTCACCCACTCTCCGGACTGCCTGGAGAAGCTCAACATTCTAAAGCAGACTCCAGTGGAACACACCAACAGGTAAGGGTCCAGAGGGGGTCGTCGGAATGTACCACTAAGAATACATAACCTAGTTAGCAGATTACAACAGGGCCATTACATAAAACATATATCTCCTGGCAGAACATCTTCCAGGAATAAACAATCAGATAGCTGATCTGTTAAGTTGTCAGACTCAACAAATACACGAATGGGAACTTCATCCACAAGTCCTTCAACCTTTCTTCCAAATGTGGGGCCAATCAGACATAGATCTGTTCGCCACACACTCAAACGCAAAATGCCACACCTTCGCTGCCAGGTTCCCAAACCCATTGTCCAAGGGCAATGCAATATGAATGAACTGGCCAGGGAGATTTGCGTACGCTTTTACACCACTCCCACTCATCCCACTAGTAGTACGCAAGCTCAATCATTAGTCTCTCAAGATGATCGTGGTTGCTCCCACATGGGCACGGCAACCATGGTCCACAACACTCCTCGAACTCTCAATAGTTCCACACCAAAAACTACATCTGTCCCCAAAACTGCTGACGCAGAGCAATGGAGAGATAAGGCACCCAGATCCAGCACAACTAAATCTAGCAATCTGGTCCTGAAATCCTAGAGTTAGGTTACCTGAACCTCCCACCGGACTGTATGAATATTATTAAAGAAGCCAGACGCCCCACTACTAGAGCTTGCTATGCAGCTAAATGGAAAAGATTTGTCATTTACTACAATAACAACAAAATTGACCCATTAGATGCTTCAATTCAGAACATTATTTGCTATTTACTACATGTACAAAGATGAAATCTTGCATACTCATCAATCAGATTACATCTAGCTGCTCTTGCAGCCTACTTACAAAACAGGCAACATTTGTCATTGTTTAGGGTACCTGCTATCAATGCCTTCATGGAAGGCCTTAAAAGAATAATTCCAACCTGACTGCCACCATCTCCAGTGTGGAACCTAAACAATGTTCTTACTAGGCTCATGGGTCCCCCATTTGAGCCTTTACACAAATGCGCATTACAATTCCTTACACGGAAAGTAGCTTTCCTGGTCGCAATCACCTCTCTCAGGAGAGTAAGTGAGATTCCGGCTTTAACCGTACAAGAACCATTTTTACAAATACATCGCAACAAAGTGGTTCTTAGAACAAACCCAACAGTTCTTCCAAATGTGATTTCCCCATTCCATCTTTTTAATCAATCAGTAGAGTTACCAGTATTTTTCCATAACCCTGATTCTGTAGCAGAAAGAGGTCTTCACACACTTGATGTCAAAAGAGATTTACTTTATTACATAAACAGGACTAAAGCCTTTAGGTAAAGAAAACAACTGTTTGTGGCTTTCTCACCACCTCATAAAGGCAACCCAATTTTCAATGCTGGAATTGCCAGGTGGATAGTAAAATGCATTCAAATATGCTATCAGAAATTATCTTCATTATCATGGTATTTTTAGTCTCTGGGTCTTTTCTGAGGTTATTTAAGTGGGGTGACGCTCCTTCCCTCCAATGGAGGAGCCGCCCGCAGAGACACAGGTAAGACAGGCAATAATAAACAATAATGACCATGGCAATAACTGTATCAAGAGAGCTAAAGCGAGAACTTGTTCATCAGTAGCACTTTCTGTTTTTTATTTTTAAGATGCAGGTTCAGAGTTCATTTTGATTTCAGATGGTAGCGAATTCCAGAGTCTCTGGGCAATGCCGGAGAAGGCTACGTTTTCTTCTTGAATTTCTGCAGTTTCAACAGTAAAGACAACATGTTTGTGCAATGTACATTGGGTGTTGGAGTGTGTGGCTTTGTGTGTCATGCAGGCAATTGAAAAGGTTTTTCTTGCCTCGTAAGGGAGCCAGTTTAGTGATTTCTAATAAGGTGTGATGTGGTTATTACATTTGAATCCAGTAATAAGCCTTGCGGTTGAGTTGAGGGTGCAGCTTTGAAAGAGTTGGGAGGCTAGAGATAGGGCGGAAGGTATGTTGATCAGTGTGTTCTGCTGTGGGTTTTTTAAGAATGGTGATTATCTGTCTACACTTGAGGCAGTCTGCTATACTGCCTTGAATTAATGAATGATTTACTATTTTGATCCAGAGTGGGAGAAGAGGGGTTTTAATCTCACTGAAGAGATTTGAAGGAAGCGTATCTCTGAGGTGGTTTGACAGGATTTTTTGTGGTCATTTCTTCAAAGGATTTGAATGAACTCCACACAGCAATATGTTTGGGTGTGTGTGTAGGACGCTCAGGTCACATGGGTAGGTCGGGGCTGATATGTGAAGGTGTCAGGGGGAGATCCAATGTAGTCTTTAAGTCACTTTCAATTTTTTCATCTGTCCCAGTAGGAAGGCAGCAAGTTTTTAGCCGTTAGGCTGCAGATTAGACCCGGAAAGCAGGCTGGGTTTCCAGATATATTGCAATTTAATGAATTCAAACAATTTTTATGTCGATTCCTGGCATTGTTTAGCTGTTTCCTGAAGACGTTTACTTTTGAGCTATGTATGTGTTTGTTGTAAATGATTCTTAGAGATCTCAGGTGCTGGAGGTGTTCGAGTGAGGAGGAGAATCTCCATGACCCTTCACTCAATCTTAGATTGCATCTTTCAGTGTTTAGACTACCATTGTACCAAGGCTCGGAGTCTTTGGTGGATACTCTTTTTAGTTCGAGGGGTGCCAGAGAGTCTAGAATGTTTGTTATTGAATTAGTGTAATGATCAGTAAGGTCCTTGACATCTGACATGTCCTTGGGAGGGGTTAGGATGTAATTGCTGATAGATGTTAGTTCATTCAGGTTTATGTTTCGAGGGATCCTTTTTCAGTGTCTGTTTTTTTTATTTGAACCTTTTTTGAGGACACTGAATCAGTGTTTTTTTTTTAAAGCAATTGTTATTGATTTTCAACACACACACACAGTTTTACATAGCACATGTTCATCAATGGAAGGCACAAATCAAAATACATTGCATGATTATTTAGTATCCACAGTGGAGACAACATCAATATATTTAGTCTATGACACCTTATATTACATCCTGTTCACCTTATTTATCAAGGACTTCCTCAATATATGCATTTGATGTCATCCCATGGTGCAATGACTCCTCAACCTAGTGCCTCCCGCATCCTCCCACCCTGCCCTTCCCCTTAACTCCCCCCACCGGTGGGCTCCAAACAACATAAACAAGAATAACCAAATGTCTTTCCGTGCTAGGGAATGTAGGTCTCTGATCTCACTTCAGCCATACTCCCAAGTCCGTTAGTTCTGCCCTCGCTCCCACTCGCCCATGGACTATTCACACCTATCTATGTGTTTCGTGGCCCAACAGCGTCCTGAGAACCCTCCAGTGAGCCTGCGTCTGAATCCTCCTCCGAATGCGTCAACGCCACCAATGCTTCCCATGCTTGTGCGGTCTCCATTGCTGTGTCCGTATTCACTCTCCTGGCCTGTTGGATTCTAACTATGCTCTCACTGGCTGCCCATTTCGCAAACTCCACCCTCCATCGCTCCACACTAGGGCCCTGCCTGGATTTCCACTGCCTTGTCAATTCTCGCTTAGCCAGCAACAACCCTCAGTCCATAAACTTGCTTGTGATCTTAGTGCGCTTTGTGTGTGGAAACCAGTGCAATATACACGCCCCCATGTCGGACTCCACCTGCCTGTCTGTTTCCCCACACAAGACCTCCATCACCGCCTCTTAATACGTTTCGAGCTGCGGGCAACTCCACATCGTATGTTGGAAATCCGCCATTCTCATGTTGCACTTGGGACAGCATGCAGTGTCTACGTGAAAATATTTAGCTATCCACTCTGAGGTTAAGTAGGCCCTATGTACAACGTAGAAATGAATGAGCTGAAACCTGGCATTTAGTGTACCTTTCAATGCCCTTTCAACTACTCTGGTCCATGCCATCTCAGGAATATCCTTTCCCAAGTACGCTTCCCATTTTCCGCGCAGCTGTGTCAGTGGCTGCAGTCCTTCCTCCACCTTTTGCTTGTAAAAACATGTCACTGCTTTCACCGTCCCCGCAGCCATTACCACATATTGGCACGTCAAGGACATCTGAGGCTCCAATAGCCCCGTTCCCCAGTATTTCTGAATCGCAGCCAGCAGAGCTGCATGCAACAAATAGCCACCTCTAGGCAGGCCATAGCTGTCCTGCAATGCCTGGAAAGGCAGGAGGGCCTCCTCCTCATATAAGTCCCCAATCATCTGCAGTCCTAAATCTTCCCACTCCGCCAATGCAGACCAGTCCCCCCCATGTGGGAATGCCGTGCACATGCCCAGGGGAATTTCCGGCGCATACGGGCGTGGAACATTACACCTACGTTTGTATCCGTTCCATCTTGCTCTGAGTGTTTTCTCTTCACTGGTCAAGGAATTGAGTCGCAATTGTTGTCCAATTACCACAAATGAGAGAATATACCTTGGTAGCCATCTGTTCTCTGGTCCATCCGGCCTCCTAAATTCCCTAGCCACCGCCTGCGTAAGTCACTGCAGATGAGCCGCCAAATAATACCCTTCAAAATCCGGGACCGCCCATCCTCCTGCACCCCTAGGCCTCATCATCGTGGCCAGAGCCACCCGCCGCCTACCATTTCTCCACAGAAACCCCTCACCATGGACCGCAGTGCCCTAAACACCGACCCCGGGATCTCAACCGGCAGCGTCCTGAAGTAATATAAAGGTCTGGGCAGCGCTACCATCTTCAGCAGCGCCACTCGACCTGCAACTGAGAGCGGCAGAGTGTCCCACAACGCCATACTCCCCTTGATCCCTCATAACGCTCTATTCACATTGCCCTCCAATAGATCCGCCTGTTCATGGTAGATGTTAGTTCCCAGGTATTGTAGGCAACTAGGCTCCCATCCTAGCCTCTCCAGCCCTGCGGGAGCTACACATAATCCTGACACCTCCCCAAACTTCCCCAACTGCTCCTTTGTCCCTGTGCCTACCTCATCGGGCTCGGCCAGAAACATCAATAGGTCATCCGCGTAAAGCAATATATAGTGTACTTCCCCACAGACCTCTATCCCAGCATAATACTTCCCAGACCAGGCTTGCACCGCCAGTGGCTCAATTGCCAATGAAAACAGAAGCAGAGATAGCAGGCAGCCCTGTCGCGTCCCTCGTCCTATTGAACAGGGCACTGATACCATCCCCCCTGTCCACACCCGGGCCGTCGCTGAATCATACAAGATGCGGGTCCACCTCACAAACGTTTTGCCCAATCCCACTTTGTGCATTACCTGAAAAAGTAATGGCCTTTCCAGGCTATCAAAATGCCTTCTCTATATCCACCGATAAAATCAAGGCCTTCACTGTCGGCTCCTGGCAGTCTTCCAGGATTCACAATAAGTGCCTGACATTGATAGCCGTGCTGCGTTTAGGGATAAACCCCGATTCATCCCGGTGCACTAACTGTGTCATGTTCGGGAGTAGGTGTGTCGCCAGGATCCTACTCAGGATTTTGTAGTCAGTCGCCAACATTGAAAGTGGGCGGTCGGCCTTCACATCCGCTGCTTCCCTACCCGGCTTCAGGAGGGGAATGATAATCGCCTCCCTAGTGGTCCCAGGAGCCTCCTCACCACGAGCACCTCCTTATAGACTACTTGCAGTCGCAGGGCCAGAGAGTCCAGGTATTTGGAATAAAATTCAATAGGCAGGCCATCCACCCCAGGTGTCTTGTTGCGGGCCATGTGCCTGATTGCGCATCTGATCTCGCCCACCGTGATCTCACCACCCCGCGAATCTCCCTGCTCAAACTCGGCATCGCAAGCCCTTCCAGATAATTCCCTCTGCATACACGGCCAGCTGAGTGCGGTATAAATCGGCATAATACTCTAGTAACCACCCATTAATCCCTACCTGCGTGTGCATCAACTCCCCTGAGGCCGCCCTCAAGCCTAAGATCGGTTCACCCCTTGGTAGTGGGTTGGCTAGCCATGCCAGCAGAGCGCCCGATTTGTCCCCCTCGCGTGTATCCGTGTCCTAATTTCTTGTAATCGAATGAGCGTAACCTCTTCATCTGCACCGCAACAGCTTCCTCGGCTTTCTCGCACCTCAGTGCCTGCCCCGGGTCTCCCCGGTCTGCCCCTCTCCGCTCCCCTCAGTCTGCCCTCCGTTGATTCCAGGTCTGCCAGTAACATTTTCCTGACCCCTGCCACCTTGTTAATGCCATGTCGCCGTTCCCTCGTTCTCCTCAAAATATCGGGCAATGCCCACCCCCAACCCTTCACTAAAGACTGGATCTTCCAGCGCCTCCGGGCGGAGCCGCCAGGTCTGTATAAGTGATCTCTCTCGGCTCCATCGTATCCGCACTAAAAACGGATTATGGTCAGAGATTGTTCTCGCTAAGTACTCACTATCTGTCACCTTAACATGTTATGTTATGTTATGTTATGTTATGCTGTTTTGTAACGCGCTCAATTACTGCCGGAGTATCCTGGCGCGAAAAGAAGAAAGAAATTTAACAGCCAACACTACACAGAAAAGAGAACTAAAAGGCCAATCTAAACAGGTGAGTTTTCAACGCTTTTTTAAAAGCACCAAAGTTAAAGGTAGCACGCAGAGAAAAAGGAAGCTCATTCCAAGCTAACGCGGCCTTCACCGCCACTGAGTGCCCACCCAACCGGATACGCCGAAAGCGGGGAACCTGCATCAGATGTTGAGCAGCAGAGCGCAGGTCTCGGTTGGGAGAGTAACGAATAAATTGTTTCTTCAAGTAGGCGGGACCCTGCCCGTTGATGGCTTTATGAGCCAGGGTCAGAATTTTAAAAATAATCCTTTGGGGAACTGGCAACCAATGCAGGCTCTGCAGGTAATTCCTAACGCTGATCCGGCTGGAGATATTCCCCAACAATCTAGCGGTCGCGTTTTGGATTACCTGAAGCCGCCTTACCAAATATGCCGGGGAGCCACTCAGCAGAGCGTTGGCATAGTCCAGACGCGAGAGAATTAAAGCTCTCGCTACTGACTCTCTTGCCGAGGCAGGCAGATAGGGGAAGAACTTCCTGAGCGCCTTCAAGGTCCCGAAACAACCTCCGGTTAACTTCTTAATATGCCCCTCGAACCGTAGGTCTTCCCCAACCCAAACCCCCAGGTTCTTAGCAAGGACGTTCACTGCACAGGGCATGGGGAAACCAACCGGCCAAAATAAGTCCCTGAAATTAGGGGGGAATTTGGATAACTTGGACCCTCCTGAGGCGCAGCCGGGAGTAGTAGGAGACAGAATTATTTCACTGTTTTTAACTTAAACAATTGTATTTTTGCCACTTGAATTTTAACTCACTCACCCCTCCTGGGACATATCCTCTGTGTGCAGGCACCCTTCCACGCTGATAACAAGTGCTGGTAAGGGCGAAATCGCCGCCTTTCCCGCCTAATAATCTCCTCCCGCCCTGATTGGGACACGCCCACTCGAGGCCACGCCCCCTACTCCAAGCTATAAAAAACGAGCTGAATCACAAGCAAGTTAGATAACTTGGACCCTCCTGAGGCGCAGCCGGGAGTAGTAGGAGACAGAATTATTTCATTGTTTTTAACTTAAACAATTGTATTTTTGCCACTTGAATTTTAACTCACTCACCCCTCCTGGGACATATCCTCTGTGTGCAGGCACCCTTCCACGCTGATAACAAGTGCTGGTAAGGGCGAAATCGCCGCCTTTCCCGCCTAATAATCTCCTCCCGCCCTGATTGGGACACGCCCACTCGAGGCCACGCCTCCACCTATCCCCTCCCAACAAAAATGTGCATGTTCCGGAAGCGCAGCGGGCGCGACGATTGCGCGCCGAAGGCGCGCATAAGGCAAGCTCGTCTGTGCTCGTCCGTGCCGAGACCGGGACTAGGGCCACCCCCCGTATATCCCAGGCTACAAAACGCAAGCATTACAGCACGGAAACTCTCTTGGGATTAAGACCCCATGGCAGGAATTGCTATCAGTCCAATTTCCACGCAGAAAACATCCCATTTACCTGTCCCTCCTGTCAATAAACCCTAAAACCTAAGCCGGGCCCAGACCGAAATCGCCGCCTTTCCCGCCTAATAATCTCCTCCCGCCCTGATTGGGACACGCCCACTCGAGGCCACGCCCCCTACCCCAAGCTATAAAAAACAAGCTGAATCACAAGCAAGTTAGATAACTTGGACCCTCCTGAGGCGCAGCCGGGAGTAGTAGGAGACAGAATTATTTCACTGTTTTTAACTTAAACAATTGTATTTTTGCCACTTGAATTTTAACTCACTCACCCCTCCTGGGACATATCCTCTGTGTGCAGGCACCCTTCCACGCTGATAACAAGTGCTGGTAAGGGCGAAATCGCCGCCTTTCCTGCCTAATAATCTCCTCCCGCCCTGATTGGGACACGCCCACTTGAGGCCACGCCTCCACCTATCCCCTCCCAACAAAAATGTGCATGTTCCGGAAGCGCAGCGGACGAGCGCAGGGGGAGCGCCGATTGCGCACCTAAGGCGCGCATAAGGCAAGCTCGTCTGTGCTCGTCCGTGCCGAGACCGGGCCTAGGGCCACCCCCCGTATATCCCAGGCTACAAAACGCAAGCATTACAGCACGGAAACTCTCTTGGGATTAAGACCCCATGGCAGGGATTGCTATCAGTCCAAGTTCCACGCAGAAAACATCCCATTTACCTGTCCCTCCTGTCAATCAACCCTAAAACCTAAGCCGGGCCCAGACCAATCACACGAGTACCGCATGTTCTTGCTCAATTGCAGATCCCTGCCCAAACACAGGGCAGAGTTTGCGCTACTGCTGGAAGAACGTTTGCCAGACATTGTTTTCCTAACGGAAACATGGCTGGCCACAGACTCGGACCCGGCGGTAATCACAGCCCTCCCTCCTGGCTTCCAAATCATTCGACAGGACCGACCTGAGGGAAGATCGAAAATATCGGTTGCCGTAAAAACAAATGAATGTGGATTTTGTATGTATTCAAGAAACACATGTTATCACTACACAAATATATTTTCTTAAAAATCTAGGATTTCATTTAATAGTAGATTCAAGTCAAGGGGTAAAAAAAAGAGGGGTAGCTATCTTAGCTAGAGATAAAAACATCTTGACCAGGAAAAAAGCACAGGATAAATGGGGAAGATGGGCTATGGTCGAGTGTTTGATAGATGGAGAGTGGACAACGCTTGTAAGTGTTTATGGTTCAACAGAAGACGACCCCGAAATTTTTCAATTTTTAGATGTGGAATTAGCTACCTGGGCGCCGAAAATTATATTGGCTGGAGATTTCAATATAAATGGCGCAGACGGATTAGGATTGGGCTCTTTTGGAAAATATAAAGACCGAAAAAGGAGGGTTAACCAGGCAATACATAGTTTAATCTTGAACAATGCTTTATCAGACGTATGGGGGAAAAAAAGATCGAATAATAAAGGTTTCACATACTATTCAGCCCTCCATCAAATTTGTGTAAGACTAGATTATTTTTTTGTTTCAAGTACCAACATATCGAATGTAAATATTGAAAGGCTGCCACGTATTCTCAGCGACCATAATCCCTTAATACTCACAATAGCAACAAATACTAATGCTAGACAATACACAAACTGGACCTTTGAAAGAGATTTACTAAAAGAGGAGAAATACATAGAACACATGAATAAGTGGGTTAGTGATTTTTTCGCTATTAATAGGGACAGTGCAGAACAGGGAGTGGTATGGGATGCTTTTAAAGCAGGGGTACGGGGGGAAACTAAGAGCTTTAATTCTTATAAACGGAAGCAGGAGCAACTGAGGAATGCAGAACTATATGAAAAGGTACTTAAAGCAGAGGAGGATTTAGAAAAATGTGTATTAAATGGGACTCCAATCGATAATGCCCTGATAAAACTGGTGAAAGTAAAAGGAGATGCAGAGAGTCATATAGCTAGTCAAGCAGGAAAAATGTTCACTTCTAAAAGAGAGAAGTGCTATGAACTGAGTGAGTCAGTGGGGAGAATTTTGGCTACAAGAACAAGACAGGAAGAAGCAATGGGAACAGTGAGAGAAATCAGAGATACATCGGGCAGAGGGCACACAGACTCGAATGAAATAAGGGAAGTGTTTAGGACTTTCTATGAAAAGCTATATGACGATGAATTATCAGGGAGAGACACAGAGAGAAGTATAGAGGATATACAGGAGTATCTACAGCAGACCAGGGCAGATATACTGGATGAGGATGACGCAGACGGCTTAGAGGGGGCATTGCTGGTAAAAGAAATTAAAGAGGCAGTATGGAAACTTCCCTCCGGGAAATCAGCGGGCCCTGACCAAATACCTATAGAGTTCTATAAAGTATTCTGGGATATTTTGGAGAAAGACCTAATGATGATTATGCAGGGCGCTCAGTTGGGTGTCTCAGTACCCAAATCATGGGCGAGTGCTGAGGTGGTAGTAATATTAAAGAAAGAGAAAAACCCGGAGGAACCAGGTTCTTATAGGCCCATCACCTTAATGAATGCAGATGTGAAAGTATTCTCCAAGGCACTAGCGTCAAGACTTGCTAGAGTAATACATAAAATAGTAAGCTGTGCTCAACATGGATTTATACCTGGAAGAGGCACTACCCATCACATACGCAAAGTAATAACTCTACTTGATGTTACAACAGTCACAGGAGACCCGATGGCAGTAATGTTATTAGATGCTGAAAAAGCATTTGATCGGGTCTCCTGGGAGTACCTTTGGTGTGTATTAGAGAGGATAGGTATAAAACAGGGATATCTTAAAGCAATAAAGTCCTTATATTTAAACCCGGTTGCAACTGTACGTGTGAATGCTGGTAATACGCGACAATTCCAAATAAAAAGGGGTACAAGACAGGGTTGTCCCTGCTCACCGCTTTTGTTTGCGATATATATGGATCCATTAATCCGTAGAATAGAGGCGTCTGTGAGGATTACACCTTTAACCACTCTTATTGGGCACTGTCAAATCTTAGCCTATGCAGACGACCTTGCTGTAATCACTCCTAATCCTACTGAATCTATAGTGCACGTTGAAAGCGAGGCTGAAAAATTTGGAAAAATATCGGGCTATAAGTTAAACACATCAAAAACACAGATAATTAAAAACCCCTATACTATTTGCACAGATATTCGAGTGGTGCAGTCAGGAACATATTTAGGGGTAACTATCCTGGCAGATATGGAATCTTTAGTAGCTAAGAATACTTCCTCATTAATTAAGAAAGTAGAAAGAGATTTAGATAAATGGGATAATTTACACATGTCAATCGTAGGGAGGACGAACATAATAAAAATGTTGATCCTTCCAAAATTTTTATATTTATTTAGAGCGATACCTTTGTTATTTGATCTCAAATTTTTTAGAAAACTAGAGCACATTATAAACAGATTTATTTGGGCTAAGGGGAAAACCAGAAGAGCCCTTAGATTTATGACACTCCCAAGAGAGAGGGGAGGGTGGGCAGTACCAGAACTAAAGCTCTACTACTGGGCGGCAGCTATTCAAAACATGATAGGTTTGATGGGAGGGGCAGAACTAGATGGCTGGTGTGAATTTGGAACACTGGCAATATATGGACTAACCCTTGGAATAGAAGTGGAGAATGTATTCTTGAAATTTACAGAGGCAAGCTATTACAAAAAGACAAATTTTTTTTTAATTTTTTTTTTTTATTTGTCTGTTTTTTATTACAGGATTCGACATGTACCATAGTATTACGGTTATACATTATCCATAGATCTGATAAGCATAGGATTAGCATTATTACATTTCTAAGAGTAAAAAGTACAGGTTAGAGTACAGAAATAGAGGAGAAATGTAGAGACAATTTAATGCTTAACAAAAGAGATACATTTAAGCAAAAGAATAGTTTCAATCATGAAGAAGCTTTAACAGGTAGTCCCCACTTCTTGTACTTCAAAGAAATGCTTCCAGATCCTTTCTTTTCTAGCAAGGGCTTTTGGACCTCTATATTTAGCTAGTGTGAGTTCCATGATTCTGATTTCGCTAACCAAAGCAAGCCACTCAGCTACATTTGGAGGTTCCTTAGAGATCCATGCCCTAGCTATAGTTAGTCTTGCACATGAAAACAAAATCGTTATAAGGTCCCTATTGAGACAATTGATCTCTTGCATATCTAGTAAGACCAGATGTGCAGTAAGTTCCGGTATCTTTATCTGATTAATTTTTAAATAGTCCGTTATTCCATTCCAATAGGTAGAAAATGCAGGACAGGAAAATAGCATATGATCTATTTCAGCAGCATGCATATTACATTTTGCGCATTTAGATTTATCTGAAAGCGAATTCCCTTGCGTCCATATGGATATTCTTTGTGGTGTATAGTACAGCTCAGTAATTGTCCTATATAATTGCATTCTGAGGTTAGAGGAGTGTACTATATCACTTAGGTGTGTTAAAGCATTTCCAATCTGTGTTGAGTTTACATCTAGATTTAGTCTACGGGATCATTTAGCTGCAATTTTGGTAGTGTTTTCACATTTGTCTTTGCTTAACAATTGGTATCCCAGTTTTATTAGTGATTTAGTTTTATCAGAATAGATACACTCACAAATATCTGATTGTATAACTTCCGTTATTCTCATTTTGTTATAAAAAAAGTCTCTCAGTTGTCGATATTTAAAGTGCATATCGTTCGTGACACCGTTTGTGATTTTCAGATTTTCAAAGTCAATCAAACCATTAGTTCCATATAGATCTCCTAATGTGTTTATTTCATGTCTAATCCAGCGATTCCCCGTCCCATCCGAAAAGATATCCGGGAGACCAGGGTTGTTCCATAATCTAAGTTCAGCATTGTAAAATGAACTTTTACTGATATGCAAGATTTTGTCCCAAATTTTTATAGCATGTTTTGCAGTCTTAAATTTGACCCGCTTGAAGTAGTTTGGATCATGAACGCGCAGTAGGAATTGATTGGAATCAGCGCCTAGCATAAATTGATGAAAAAATAAAGATGGCTCATTTTTTAATAAACTCCTTATACGAAAAAAAAAGAAGCTAAGAAATACAAGTTAAAGTCCGGAAAGGCAAGTCCCCCTTTAGAAATGGGCAATGCCAACAATTTTATAGCCCTTCGTGCTTTTTTGTATCCCCATATAAAGTTACTACATATACCATCAAGCCTTTTAAAAAAAAGTTTATTCGGTTGCAGCGGTATAGCTCTAAACAAATAAAGTAGTTTAGGTAATATTTTCATCTGGAGGGAACCAGATCCAGTCCCTTATTTCAATCAGTGAGGATGAGTAGTATTGATAAACAGGTATGAGACTGAACTCCCCCCAGCTAGTGGACAAAGGAGGAGGGAACCAGATCCAGTCCCTTATTTCAATCAGTGAGAATGAGTAGTATTGATAAACAGGTATGAGACTGAACTCCCCCCAGCTAGTGGACAAAGGAGGAGGGAACCAGATACAGTCCCTTATTTCAATCAGTGAGGATGAGTAGTATTGATAAACAGGTATGAGACTGAACCCCCTCCAGCTAGTGGACAAGGGAGGAGGGAACCAGATCCAGTCCCTTATTTCAATCAGTGAGGATGAGTAGTATTGATAAACAGGTATGAGACTGAACCCCCTCCAGCTAGTGGACAAGGGAGGAGGGAACCAGATCCAGTCCCTTATTTCAATCAGTGAGGATGAGTAGTATTGATAAACAGGTATGAGACTGAACCCACCGAAGCTAGTGGACAAGGGAAGAGGGGACCAGATCCAGTAACTTATTTCAACCAGTGAGGATGAGTAGTAATGATAAACAGGTATGAGACGGAACCCACCCAGCTAGTGGACAAGGGAGGAGGGAACCAGATCCAGTCCCTTATTTCAATCAGTGAGGATGAGTAGTATTGATAAACAGGTATGAGACTGAACCCCCCTCCCGCTAGTGGACACAGGAGGAGGTGACCAGATCAGTCACTTATTTCAATCAGTGAGGATGAGTAGTATTGATAAACAGGCATGAGACTGAACCCCCCCAGCTAGTGGACAAAGGAGGAGGGAACCAGATCCAGTCACTTATTTCAATCAGTGAGGATGAGTAGTATTGATAAACAGGTATGAGACGGAACCCCCCTCCCGCTAGTGGACAAAGGAGGAGGGAACCAGATCCAGTCCCTTATTTCAATCAGTGAGGATGAGTAGTATTGATAAACAGGTATGAGACTGAACCCCCCTCCCGCTAGTGGACAAAGGAGGAGGGAACCAGATCCAGTCACTTATTTCAATCAGTGAGGATGAGTAGTATTGATAAACAGGTATGAGACTGAACCCCCCTCAACTAGTGGACAAGGGAGGAGGGAACCAGATCCAGTCACTTATTTCAATCAGTGAGGATGAGTAGTATTGATAAACAGGTATGAGACTGAACCCACCCCAGCTAGTGGACAAGGGAGGAGGGAACCAGATCCAGTCACTTATTTCAATCAGTGAGGATGAGTAGTATTGATAAACAGGTATGAGACTGAACCCCCCACCCCCAGCTAGTGGTCAATGGAGGAGGGAAGCAGATCCAGTCACTTATTTCAATCAGTGAGGATGAGTAGTATTGATAAACAGGTATGAGACTGAACCCCCCACCCCCAGCTAGTGGACAAGGGAGGAGGGAACCAGATCCAGTCACTTATTTCAATCAGTGAGGATGAGTAGTATTGATAAACAGGTATGAGACTGAACCCCCCACCCCCAGCTAGTGGTCAATGGGGGAGGGAACCAGATCCAGTCCCTTATTTCAATCAGTGAGGATGAGTAGTATTGATAAACAGGTATGAGACTGAACTCCCTCCAGCTAGTGGGCAAGGGAGGAGGGAACCAGATCAGTCACTTATTTCAATCAGTGAGTATGAGTAGTATTGATAAACAGGTATGAGACTGAATCCCCCTCAACTAGTGGACAAGGGAGGAGGGAACCAGATCCAGTCCCTTATTTCAATCAGTGAGGATGAGTAGTATTGATAAACAGGTATGAGACCGAACCCCCCCCCAGCTAGTGGACAAGGGAGGAGGGAACCAGATCCAGTCCCTTATTTCAATCAGTGAGGATGAGTAGTATTGATAAACAGGTATGAGACTGAACTCCCTCCAGCTAGTGGGCAAGGGAGGAGGGAACCAGATCAGTCACTTATTTCAATCAGTGAGTATGAGTAGTATTGATAAACAGGTATGAGACTGAATCCCCCTCAACTAGTGGACAAGGGAGGAGGGAACCAGATCCAGTCCCTTATTTCAATCAGTGAGGATGAGTAGTATTGATAAACAGGTATGAGACTGAACTCCCTCCAGCTAGTGGGCAAGGGAGGAGGGAACCAGATCAGTCACTTATTTCAATCAGTGAGGATGAGTAGTATTGACAAACAGGTATGAGACTGAACCCCCCCAGCTAGTGGACAAAGGAGGAGGGAACCAGATCCAGTCCCTTATTTCAATCAGTGAGGATGAGTAGTATTGATAAACAGGTATGAGACTGAACCAACCCAGCTAGTAGAAAAGGGAGGAGGGAACCAGATCCAGTCCCTTATTTCAATCAGTGAGGATGAGTAGTATTGATAAACAGGTATGAGACTGAATCCCCCTCAACTAGTGGACAAGGGAGGAGGGAACCAGATCCAGTCCCTTATTTCAATCAGTGAGGATGAGTAGTATTGATAAACAGGTATGAGACTGAACCAACCCAGCTAGTAGAAAAGGGAGGAGGGAACCAGATCCAGTCCCTTATTTCAATCAGTGAGGATGAGTAATATTGATAAACAGGTATGAGACTGAACCCCCGATGCTAGTGGACCAGGGAGGAGGGAACCAGACCAAGTCACTTATTTCAATCAGTGAGGATGAGTAGTATTGCTAAACAGATATGAGACTGAACCCCCTCCAGCTAGTGGACAAGGGAGGAGGTGACCAGATCAGTCACTTATTTCAATCAGTGAGGATGAGTAGTATTGATAAACAGGTATGAGACTGAACCCCTCCAGCTAGTGGACAAGGGAGGAGGGAACCAGATCAAGTCCCTTATTTCAATCAGTGAGGATGAGTAGTATTGATAAACAGATATGAGACTGAACCCACCCACAGCTAGTGGACAAGGGAGGAGGGAACCAGATCAAGTCCCTTATTTCAATCAGTGAGGATGAGTAGTATTGATAAACAGGTATGAGACTGAACCCCCCTCAACTAGTGGACAAGGGAGGAGGGAACCAGATCCAGTCTCTTATTTCAATCAGTGAGGATGAGTAGTATTGATAAACAGGTATGATACTGACCCCGCCCCCCAGCTAGTGGACAAGGGAGGAGGGAACCAGATCCAGTCCCTTATTTCAATCAGTGAGGATGAGTAGTATTGATAAACAGGTATGAGACGGAACCCACCCAGCTAGTGGACAAGGGAGGAGGTGACCAGATCAGTCACTTATTTCAATCAGTGAGGATGAGTAGTATTGATAAACAGATATGAGACTGAACCCACCCACAGCTAGTGGACAAGGGAGGAGGGAACCAGATCAAGTCCCTTATTTCAATCAGTGAGGATGAGTAGTATTGATAAACAGGTATGAGACTGAACCCCCCTCAACTAGTGGACAAGGGAGGAGGGAACCAGATCCAGTCCCTTATTTCAATCAGTGAGGATGAGTAGTATTGATAAACAGGTATGAGACTGAACTCCCCCCAGCTAGTGGAAAAGGGAAGAGGGATCCAGATCCAGTCCCTTATTTCAATCAGTGAGGATGAGTAGTATTGATAAACAGGTATGAGACTGAACTCCCTCCAGCTAGTGGAAAAGGGAGGAGGGAACCAGATCCAGTCCCTTATTTCAATCAGTGAGAATGAGTAGTATTGATAAACAGGTATGAGACTGAACCCCCCAGCTAGTGGACAAAGGAGGAGGGCACCAGATCCAGTCCCTTATTTCAATCAGTGAGGATGAGTAGTATTGATAAACAGGTATGAGACTGAACCCCCCTCAACTAGTGGACAAGGGAGGAGGGAACCAGATCCAGTCCCTTATTTCAATCAGTGAGGATGAGTAGTATTGATAAACAGGTATGAGACTGAACTCCCTCCAGCTAGTGGGCAAGGGAGGAGGGAACCAGATCAGTCACTTATTTCAATCAGTGAGTATGAGTAGTATTGATAAACAGGTATGAGACTGAATCCCCCTCAACTAGTGGACAAGGGAGGAGGGAACCAGATCCAGTCCCTTATTTCAATCAGTGAGGATGAGTAGTATTGATAAACAGGTATGAGACTGAACCAACCCAGCTAGTAGAAAAGGGAGGAGGGAACCAGATCCAGTCCCTTATTTCAATCAGTGAGGATGAGTAATATTGATAAACAGGTATGAGACTGAACCCCCGATGCTAGTGGACCAGGGAGGAGGGAACCAGACCCAGTCACTTATTTCAATCAGTGAGGATGAGTAGTATTGCTAAACAGATATGAGACTGAACCCCCTCCAGCTAGTGGACAAGGGAGGAGGTGACCAGATCAGTCACTTATTTCAATCAGTGAGGATGAGTAGTATTGATAAACAGATATGAGACTGAACCCACCCACAGCTAGTGGACAAGGGAGGAGGGAACCAGATCAAGTCCCTTATTTCAATCAGTGAGGATGAGTAGTATTGATAAACAGGTATGAGACTGAACCCCCCTCAACTAGTGGACAAGGGAGGAGGGAACCAGATCCAGTCCCTTATTTCAATCAGTGAGGATGAGTAGTATTGATAAACAGGTATGATACTGACCCCGCCCCCCAGCTAGTGGACAAGGGAGGAGGGAACCAGATCCAGTCACTTATTTCAATCAGTGAGGATGAGTAGTATTGATAAACAGGTATGAGACGGAACCCACCCAGCTAGTGGACAAGGGAGGAGGGAACCAGATCCAGTCCCTTATTTCAATCAGTGAGAATGAGTAGTATTGATAAACAGGTATGAGACTGAACTCCCTCCAGCTAGTGGAAAAGGGAGGAGGGAACCAGATCCAGTCCCTTATTTCAATCAGTGAGGATGAGTAGTATTGATAAACAGGTATGAGACTGAACCCCCCATAGCTAGTGGACAAAGGAGGAGGGCACCAGATCCAGTCCCTTATTTCAATCAGTGAGGATGAGTAGTATTGATAAACAGGTATGAGACTGAACCCCCCTCAACTAGTGGACAAGGGAGGAGGGAACCAGATCCAGTCCCTTATTTCAATCAGTGAGGATGAGTAGTATTGATAAACAGGTATGAGACTGAACCAACCCAGCTAGTAGAAAAGGGAGGAGGGAACCAGATCCAGTCCCTTATTTCAATCAGTGAGGATGAGTAATATTGATAAACAGGTATGAGACTGAACCCCCGATGCTAGTGGACCAGGGAGGAGGGAACCAGACCCAGTCACTTATTTCAATCAGTGAGGATGAGTAGTATTGCTAAACAGATATGAGACTGAACCCCCTCCAGCTAGTGGACAAGGGAGGAGGTGACCAGATCAGTCACTTATTTCAATCAGTGAGGATGAGTAGTATTGACAAACAGGTATGAGACTGAACCCACCCACAGCTAGTGGACAAGGGAGGAGGGAACCAGATCAAGTCCCTTATTTCAATCAGTGAGGATGAGTAGTATTGATAAACAGGTATGAGACTGAACCCCCCTCAACTAGTGGACAAGGGAGGAGGGAACCAGATCCAGTCCCTTATTTCAATCAGTGAGGATGAGTAGTATTGATAAACAGGTATGATACTGACCCCGCCCCCCAGCTAGTGGACAAGGGAGGAGGGAACCAGATCCAGTCCCTTATTTCAATCAGTGAGGATGAGTAGTATTGATAAACAGATATGAGACTGAACCCACCCACAGCTAGTGGACAAGGGAGGAGGGAACCAGATCAAGTCCCTTATTTCAATCAGTGAGGATGAGTAGTATTGATAAACAGGTATGAGACTGAACCCCCCTCAACTAGTGGACAAGGGAG
Source organism: Lissotriton helveticus (assembly GCF_964261635.1). Taxonomy (NCBI): domain Eukaryota; kingdom Metazoa; phylum Chordata; class Amphibia; order Caudata; family Salamandridae; genus Lissotriton; species Lissotriton helveticus. Next base: position 452,502 of record NW_027612057.1, on the reverse strand, counting down.
GAGGGAACCAGATCCAGTCCCTTATTTCAATCAGTGAGGATGAGTAGTATTGATAAACAGGTATGATACTGACCCCGCCCCCCAGCTAGTGGACAAGGGAGGAGGGAACCAGATCCAGTCCCTTATTTCAATCAGTGAGGATGAGTAGTATTGATAAACAGGTATGAGACTGAACTCCCTCCAGCTAGTGGGCAAGGGAGGAGGGAACCAGATCAGTCACTTATTTCAATCAGTGCGGATGAGTAGTATTGATAAACAGGTATGAGACTGAACCCCCGATTCTAGTGGACCAGGGAGGAGGGAACCAGACCCAGTCACTTATTTCAATCAGTGAGGATGAGTAGTATTGCTAAACAGATATGAGACTGAACCCCCTCCAGCTAGTGGACAAGGGAGGAGGTGACCAGATCAGTCACTTATTTCAATCAGTGAGGATGAGTAGTATTGATAAACAGATATGAGACTGAACCCACCCACAGCTAGTGGACAAGGGAGGAGGGAACCAGATCAAGTCCCTTATTTCAATCAGTGAGGATGAGTAGTATTGATAAACAGGTATGAGACTGAACCCACCCCAGCTAGTGGACCAGGGAGGAGGGAACCAGATCCAGTCACTTATTTCAATCAGTGAGGATGAGTAGTAAGGATAAACAGGTATGAGACTGAACCCACCCAGCTAGTGGACAAGGGAGGAGGGAACCAGATCCAGTCCCTTATTTCAATCAGTGAGGATGAGTAGTATTGATAAACAGGTATGAGACTGAACCTACCCAGCTAGTGGACAAGGGAGGAGGGAACCAGATCCAGTCCCTTATTTCAATCAGTGAGGATGAGTAGTATTGATAAACAGGTATGAGACGGAACCCCCCACCCCCAGCTAGTGGACAAGGGAGGAGGGAACCAGATCCAGTCACTTATTTCAATCAGTGAGGATGAGTAGTATTGATAAACAGGTATGAGACTGAACCCCCGAAGCTAGTGGACAAGGGAGGGGGGAACCAGATCCAGTCCCTTATTTCAATCAGTGAGGATGAGTAGTATTGATAAACAGGTATGAGACTGAACCCCCCACCCCCAGCTAGTGGACAAGGGAGGAGGGAGCCAGATCCAGTCACTTATTTCAATCAGTGAGGATGAGTAGTATTGATAAACAGGTATGAGACTGAACCCCCAGCTAGTGGACAAGGGAGGAGGGAGCCAGATCCAGTCACTTATTTCAATCAGTGAGGATGAGTAGTATTGATAAACAGGTATGAGACTGAACCCCCGAAGCTAGTGGACAAGGGAGGGGGGAACCAGATCCAGTCCCTTATTTCAATCAGTGAGGATGAGTAGTATTGATAAACAGGTATGAGACCGAACCCCCCCCAGCTAGTGGACAAGGGAGGAGGGAACCAGATCCAGTCACTTATTTCAATCAGTGAGGATGAGTAGTATTGATAAACAGGTATGAGACTGAACCCCCCACCCCCAGCTAGTGGTCAATGGAGGAGGGAAGCAGATCCAGTCACTTATTTCAATCAGTGAGGATGAGTAGTATTGATAAACAGGTATGAGACTGAACCCCCCACCCCCAGCTAGTGGTCAATGGAGGAGGGAACCAGATCCAGTCACTTATTTCAATCAGCGAGGATGAGTAGTATTGATAAACAGGTATGAGACTGAAACCCTCCAGCACTCCCTCTCCAAAAACAAGAAAATCACAGAAGAGTTGACAGAATTTGAGTAAGTTAATGTATATTCCAAAAAGTAGATCAATCAATACCATAGAACAGCGTTCCCCTAACTGTGGGCCGCCAGTTAATTTTTGGGGTGTCGCGAAACAGTAATAAATAACGGTGCCTTTATATTTTGTATTTATCTCATCACATCTGCTGTGCTTTAAAGGCAGAGGTTAAACTTACGGCGACGTCTTCTGTCAAATTCCTGCTTACTCTGTTAACATGGGGATTGGTGTTTACTTTTCTTACTCTGATTCCAAAGCGATTGGTGTTTTTAAAGTGAACTATGTGACAATCTGGCTGGTGTGAATAGAGTGTGAAAGGAAAGGCTATAGGGTGTCATTGGTTCTAACACACAACATCTTACTTTTCTTAACTGCTGATTTATTTCAGACTAGATCAGCAGTTTGGAAAGCAAAATGAAATCCACTATTTTGTAATTCTGAAGCGTGATTGGAACAAAGATTTTAAAAAGGATCAAATCAAGGCAGTTTTACTGGGTGATGCACAAAGGATATTCACTGAAACCCGACTTCCAAACATTATCATGTGTGTGCCAGACACCTTTATCAGCAAAGCCGTCTGCAAATCTAGTGGTCAGTAAATGTGCTGCCTGTAAATGACGTGTGTTACTTATGATGCTTTAATAACATATGAGTGACCCACGGCCGCCATGCACAGTTCAGTTATCAATGATTTCATTTGAAATACTGCAGCGATGATATTAATGATGTTACAGAACATGTCACGAGTGATGTAATACGTGGGGTATTTAGCTGTGCATGGGGAGGGTATGACTTATAGTTACTTTAGGGCACGAGTTATAGTTACCAAGGATAATTATAACTGGTGAATTTTAGTGTTTTTTCAGTTTGAAATGCAACACTGTCACTGAAATTCTCACCTAACTATATTGTCAGTTTAACCTTTGTTTTTTCACTGACTTTTTATGGCATTTTTTAATGTAAAGAAAGATATTATTACAACTCATAACTATAACGTCACTTTACCCTTTGTTTTTTTCAGAGAATTTCTAGGTTTTTTTTTAACATAAAGGATTATCTTTTAATACGATACATAAAGCCAGCGCGTGCCGCACACAGCCTTTGCTTGTGCGTGTCGTGGGGTCAGTCACAGGGCCTTTTCTGATGCCTGGCCCTGCCTTAAACCCCCCGAGGGCAGCCAACCCCCATGCACACGGTCATTAAGTTAGAATTTTTGCACACAGGCCCTGCGTCCATCCCCTCTCATACAAGTAACCCCACCCCACACATGGCCTTTGGCCATACACGTCGTAAGATTGGCTGCAGGGTGGCATGTGACCAGGCCCTGCACCCAACCCCATGCAAGCAGCTAACCCCGTCCCATACACGACATTCTGGCACACGCAGGGAACGGTTTGTCTCAATGTCCTGGGTGCACTCAGGAAAACTAACTATTTTGTTAAAGAGTCACAACATCGAAATATGTGAACCTATTGGCTTCATCAAGGGGTGAGCATATAAATCTACATAATGCATATATAGCATAATAGATATATAACTCATCCTTCTCCAAAAATTATTAATGTGTTTATTCAAATCTATATTTCAGAAATTCACACACTGCAATGTTTAATAATAGTGATAATTACAAAAATGTTTAATAAGGTTTTAATTAAAAAAGAAATCACGTCTGTGAGTCTTTTGTTTTACATAGTGTTTATTATCAAAGCAGTTTGTGGTCTGCAACATGTTAAAAAAAAGAACCAGAGATTTGTTTCTTAAATTAAAACCAACAGATCTATGAATCTTTCTTTTAACATTGTTTCAGCTCACAAAATGGAATCAGAAAAAACACAAGAGGGCCTTGCACTCCAGCTGAAGACCATAGAGCTCCAGGTAGGAGTGTTTTAAAAAAAATATGGTAAGTTCTCCGGGGGTCATGGATACAAAGACCCAGGAGACTTACTGTTTTTTTTAGAAATGTTGCTGGAAAACTGCTGCACTCAATGCAGCCCCCCACAATGTTACTAACATGTTTTGTAGTCCCCCTCTGCCTTCTTGGAGCACCCAAGCTGCAAACATATACTTAAAAACACCTGCAGGGCATTACAGGGAACTCTTTCAAGGAACAATAAATAATAAATGTGTGGCTTATGCATATCATTTATTCTTTTTTAAATTCTTTTTATTTAGGGTGTTCTGGGCAGCTCCACTCCCCAAGCCTTTGTAGGCCCCAGGGACCCCACCCCCAGGGCTGTACTCATTTATTTAGGGAAGGGGCTCATACCTCAGCGGGACCCCAACCACCGGGAGGTTTTCTATTATAGCTTCTGAAGTTTCAGTAAACTACTTCCATCTTCATTGCAATGGTATGGTTTTGCCCCAGTGTGTGTTTGTTTGTCTTTGTAGGTCTGGTATTTGACTAAAGCTCTTCACACATTCACTGAACTGAATGTTTCCCCCGTCTATGTTCATTGATGTCTTTGTAGGCCTTATAAGGGACTCAAGTTCTTCACAAATTCAGTGCGATTGAATGGCTTTGCCTGTGTGTGTTCTTGGAGGAATCCTGAGATTTGAGGAATCACTAAAGCTACTTCAACATTCTTTGAAATTGCATTGTTTTTCCCCAGTGTGTGTTCGCAGATGTGTTTGGAGGTTTGGAGGGTTGATAATTGACTAAAGCTCTTCACACATTCACTGCACTTGAATGGTTTTTCCCTAGTGGGTGTTCGCTGATGATGCCTAAATGCTGAAGAGTAACTACAACTACTTCCACATTCATGCGATTATGTAGTCATTTACTGTGTGTGTTCGCTGAAGATTCTGTAGGTCTGGTAATCGTCTAACGCTCTTCACACATACACTGATGCTCATTAACGTGTGCTGATTTAATAAAGCTCTTCACAGCAACTGAATGGATTTGCCTTGTGTGTTTTTACTGATGAATCCTTACCCCCACTATCCATATATGACAGATGCTTTTACGTGCAGCGTCCACGCGCAGCGTTCGCGCCCCATGCGCGCCGAAGGTGCGCCAAAGGTAAGCCCGTCTACGCCCGTCCGCGCCAAGCCTGCACCCAGCGCCAGACCCCCTGGCCCCCGTACCACCCTCCCCACCCGCATTACATATGACGCCTCCACCCTCCTAGCCCTTAATCCCGGCCGTCTCCCCACCTGCGTCCAAGCCGCCCCTGGACACACCCATGGAGCCTTCACATGTAACTCCTGCAAGTTTGACGGCACCAAGACCAACTCCACATCCACGAACACCAAACAGAGATCTGACACCAACCACCTAAAATGCATCCTGCTCAACACCCGCTCGGTCCACAGACACGCCATCGACCTTTGGAATTTACTAGACACCATCTCTCCGGACGTCGCCTTCCTAACAGAAACATGGATGAACGCCTCCTCAGCTCCAGACATCACCATTGCCATCCCGGAAGGATACAAGATTATTCGTAAAGACCGCACCAAGCAAACAGGAGGAGGCATCGCCATTGTCCATAAGAATTCCATCCGCATCTCAACCAGCTCAGACGTCAACCTCACTAGCGCCGAACACCTTCACTTCCAGATCCACACTGACCCCAAGACCACTCTCAGAGGTACCCTCCTCTACAGGCCCCCAGGACCCCGTGCACAATTCAGTGAAGACATCACTGACTTTATCACTCCTCACGCCCTCCCCTCCGAGGACTACATTCTACTGGGAGACCTCAACTTTCATCTGGAAAAGAGCAACGACAGCAACGCCACCACCTTACTAGACAACCTCGCCAACCTTGGACTCAAACAACTTGTTAACACCCCCACTCATCACGCAGGCCACACACTCGACCCCATCTTCACCTCCAGCAAACATATCTCCTTCAGTCACACCACAGCTCTCCAATGGACGGACCACAGCTGCGTTCACTTTGTCTTCAAAAAGACCACGACCCACATCCATCCTCAACCCACTCTACGAAGAAACTGGAACAAAATCACCATCGACCAGATCTCCTCCTCGCTTCTTCAAAACCCCCCTGCCCACTCTTCGAACCCCAACCAAGCAGCCATGAACTTCACTCAATGGCTAACCAACAGCGCGACAACTTAGCACCTCTGAAAAAACGCCAAAACAAACTAGACCGCAAAAACGCCCCCTGGTTCAACGATGATCTTAAGAAATCCAAGAAACTCTGTCGCTCCCTCGAGAAGACCTGGAAAAAAGACCCGAACACCAGCACCAATGACGCCTTCAAAAACGCCACCCGCACACACCACCAACTGATCCGGACTGCCAAGAAAGCCGCACTTAAAGACCGACTAGACAACAACGCCCACAACAGCAAGGAATTATTCAACATCATCAAAGAATTTACCAAACCCCCTGCCAACTCCAACGACATCACTCCCTCTCAAACCCTTTGCGACTCCCTAGCCTCGTTCTTCCACGACAAAATCGCAGACATCCACAACAGCTTCGACAACCAACCCAGAGACCAACCCTCACAACTTTCTGCCGTACCCTCACCCCCCTCGAACATCCTCAACGACTGGAACCCTATCTCCACCGAGGACACCATCCGCTTGATGAATACCATTCACTCTGGCTCCCCTACAGACCCATGCCCTCACCACATCTTCAACAAAGCAGACTCCATCATAGCACCTCACCTCCGAGACGTCATCAACTGCTCCTTCAAATACGCCACCTTCCCGGAAAGCTGGAAACACGCCGAACTCAGCGCCCTCCTGAAAAAACCCACAGCCGACCCCACCGAACTCAAAAACTACCGCCCCATCTCGCTCCTACCCTTCCCGGCCAAAGTAATGTAATGTAATGTAATATAATGTAAGCACACATTTTTATAGCGCGGCTATTGCTCCGAGGAGCATCTTGGCGCTCCACACCCAACCCTGATGGAGATGAGTTGGTAGACAGAAGGCAGTGACACACTGTACAATTATTACACCAAAGCTCTGCAGGCTGCGTCAGAGAGCGAAAAGATCCATGTTTTCAATGATCTTCTGAAGTCAACCTCCTTGACTATACAAAGTCATCGAGAAAGCTGTCAACAACCAGCTCGCCGCCTTCCTCGAAACAAACAAATCCCTCGACTCCTCACAGTCCGGCTTCCAAGCCAAACACAGCACTGAGACCGCCCTCATCGCAGCAACAGACGACATTCGGACTCTACTGGACAATGGAGACACAGTCGCCCTCATCCTCCTTGACCTCTCCGCAGCCTTCGACACAGTCTGTCATAGCACCCTCCTACAACGCCTCAGAAACATCGGAATCCAAGGAAAAGCACTGGAATGGATCTCCTCGTTCCTTGCCGGAAGAACTCAGAGAGTCCGCCTCCCACCATTCAAGTCAGAGGCCACTGAAGTCACTTGCGGAGTTCCACAAGGATCCTCACTCAGCCCCACCCTCTTCAACGTATACATGAGCCCCCTCGCGACCATCGCACGCCAACACAACCTCAACATCATCTCCTACGCTGATGACACTCAACTGATCCTCTCACTCACCAAAGACCCGACCACCGCCAAAACCAACCTACATGAAGGAATGAAAGAAGTTGCCGAGTGGATGAAGCACAGCCGTCTGAAACTGAACTCAGACAAAACAGAAGTCCTCATCCTAGGTACTTCTCCCTCCGCCTGGGACGACTCTTGGTGGCCAGAGGCCCTTGGAAAAGCACCCATCCCGACGGACCACGCACGGAACCTAGGCGTCATCCTGGACTCCTCTCTCTCGATGAACAGACAAGTCAACACCGTTTCATCATCTTGCTTCAACATTCTTCGCATGCTCAAAAAAACATTCAGCTGGATCCCCACCGAAACCAGAAAAACGGTCACCCACGCACTGGTCACGAGTCGCCTAGACTACGGGAACACCCTGTACGCCGGCACCACCGCAAAACTTCAGAAAAAACTCCAACGCATCCAGAACGCATCAGCCAGACTCATACTAGACATCCGGCGTAACGACCACATATCTGGCCACCTGAAAGACCTCCACTGGCTCCCCGTCAATAAGAGGATAACATTCCGCCTCCTAACCCACGCACACAAAGCACTTTACGAACTTGGACCCGAATGCCTCAACACTCGACTTTCCTTCTACACCCCCCCCCCCCAGCCAGCTACGCTCCTCCAACCAAGCCCTTGCCACTGTACCTCGCATCAACAAGACTAATATGGGAGGAAGATCCTTCTCCTACCTGGCAGCTAAAACCTGGAACTCACTTCCCACTCACCTTCGCCTCACTCATAACCATCTAGCATTCAGAATACAACTGAAAACCTGGATATTCGACAAGCAATTCCCCACCCCATCAAGCGCCTTGAGACCCTCTGGGTATGTAGTGCGCTATATAAATTATTTGACTTGACTTGACTTGACTACTAAAGAGTCACTAAAACTACTGCCACATTCACTGCAATAGCAGTTTTTTCCACATTATGTGTTTGCAGATGTCTTTGTAGATGTGATAACCCATTAAAGCACTTAGCACATTCACTGCAATGGTATTTTTTTTCCCCTGTGTGTGTTCGCTGATGTCTTAGGAAAGATGATGAGTGACTAAAGCTCTTTACACATTCACTGCACTTAAATGGCTTTATCCCTGTGTGTGTTCGCTGAAGTACTTGTAGCTGTAATAACCAACTAAAGCTCTTCACGCATTCACTGCACTTTAATGACTTGGCCCCTGCGTGTGTTTGCTGATGAATCCTGAGATTTGAGGAATCACTGAAACTACTTCCACATTCATTGCAATCGTATAGTTTTTCGCCAGTGTGTGTTCGTCGACTAAAGCTCTTCACACATTCACTGCACTTGAATGGCTTTTCCCCTGAGTGAGTTCGCTGATGAATCCTTAATTTTGAAGAGACCATAAAAGCACTGCCACATTCACTGCAATTATATGGTTTTTCCCCTGTGTGCCTTCGCAGATGTGTTTGGAGGCTTGATAAGTGACAAAAGCACTTCGCACATTCACTGCACTTGAATGGTTTCTCCCCAGTGTGTCTTCGCTGATGTGTTTGTAAGTTCGCTAACTGACTGAAGCTCTTCACACATTCATTGCACTTGAATGGTTTTTCCCCTGTGTGCGTTCGTTCATGAGTCCTTAATGCAGAGCAATGGCTAAAGCTACTTCCACATTCATTGCAATGGTATGGTTTTTCACCTGAGTGTGTTCGCTGATGAATCCTTAACACTGAGCAACATCTAAAACAACTTCTACATTCATTGCAAACATATGGTTTTTCCCCTGTGTGCCTTCGCAGATGTGTTTGTAGGTCTGGTAAACGACTAAAGCACTTTGCACATTCACTGCACTTGAATGGTTTTTCCCCTTTGTGTGCTCGCTGATGAATCCTTAATGATGAAGAGTCAATAAATGCACTGTCACATTCACTGCAATGGTACGGCTTTTCACCTGTGTGTGTTCGCTGATGGCTTTGTAGGATTGATAACCACCTAAAGCTCTTCTCACACTCACTGCACTTGAATGGTTTTTCCCCTGTGTGTGTTCGCTGATGATTCCTTAATGTTGTGAAATCACTAAAACTACTTCCACATTCAGTACAATGGTATGGCTTTTCCCCTGTGTGTGTTCGCTAATGACTTTGTAGGTTTGATAACTGACTAAAGCACTTTTCATATTTCCTACACTTGAATGGTTTTTCTCCTGTGTGTGTTCGCAGGTGTCTTTGTAGTTCTAATAACCTACTAAAGCTCTTTACACATTCACTGCACTTGAATGGATTTTCTCCTTTGTGCGTTCGCTGATGTCTTTGTAGTTCTAATAACCAACTAAAACTCTTCACACAGTCACTGCACTTGAATGGTTTTTCTCCTGTGTGCGTTCGCTGATGAAGCTTTAGTAGCGATGACAAACTAAAGCGCTCATTACATGTGTTTGTTTCTTCTTTCTTGGTTAGTGTCTGTGGGCCAGGGATATATTTGTCTACAACCCATGACTGCGTTTCCTGATGGGCCAACATGGTTGATAAAGCACTTGTGTTATTCTCAAACCCTGTATGTTTGTGGTATTTTGCACGTTTGATTTCTGATTTAACAATAACTTGCAATAGCCATTAAATATTTGCGACACTCATAATATATATAAGGTTCCTTAGACGGCGATTGTGCCTTTAGATTGAATGATGGTTTTGCATGCTTGTGGGTAAATATTCATCTTTCTTCTGGTCGGTACAAATTGGGGCAGTCTGCTGTGTTGTAGATAACAGAACTCCTCTTTCCTTTACCCTTTGGTTGTTTGTCTCCACCCCGTTGTGCTTTTACTGCCTGCTGCGGTTTGGCCAGAAAGAGTTTACAATACACCCAGAGCACTGAATGATGGTTCATTATCACTTTAGAAAGCAGAGCACTGCTGTAACCACATCATACCATTCCCATGATCACAGCTGGTGTTGGATGCCTGTTGACACATGAGGCGGTTTGTCTATGTTGTTGCCTTTATTTTCTAGAGTTAATTTATCAGTCTTGTGGCGTGGAGGTGCACAGGTCAGACTCTTACAATCACTGAACTGCCCTCGACTGCTTCATCCAGGATCTGTCAGTTTATGTGCAGTTCCTCTGTCGCAGACTGCACTAATATTTTCCTGAATACCTGAGCTCATTGCTGGCGACTGATTTTTGTAGATTTGAAGTTGTATCTTCCTTTCTTATAATTTCATTCATTCAAGGCTTGCTTTCTGTAGGATGTAAAGAGATTCACAATTACTAAATGGAAACATAATGGAATGTGAATAAACAATATTCAACAGGTTGTAAATTACATCTATTCTTTATCATCTTTGAAACTTATCAAGGAGTATTTCACCTTAAACTGATATTTAACTAAAAGTTCTGTTGATCATGTTACTTCTCATTAACGTCAAAGAAAGGAGATGATTTACCAGTGTTCACAGAGTAATGCAGTGAAGAAAGGGCGCCCACGGAGCACCCATATGCTACAGATAAGGTTTTAGGTAGAAGCACATGGACAAGATTTCCGTTACACAAGAACTGATTGTGAAAAAAGAGGGATCAGGGCGGGCTACTGTTAATTCAGTAACTCTCCAGGAAGTGTATAACAAAGGTAACTCTTCAGGAAGTATATAACAAAGGTAACTCTTCAGGAAGTGTATAACAAAGGTAACTCTTCAGGAAATATATAACAAAGGTAACTCTACAGGAAGTGTATAACAAAGGTAACTTTTCAGCAACAAAGGTAACTCTTCAGGAAGTGTATAACAAAGGTAACTCTTCAGGAAGTATATAACAAAGGTAACTCTTCAGGAAGTGTATAACAAAGGTAACTCTTCAGGAAATATATAACAAAGGTAACTCTACAGGAAGTGTATAACAAAGGTAACTTTTCAGCAACAAAGGTAACTCTTCAGGAAGTATATAACAAAGGTAACACTTCAGGAAGTATATAACAAAGGTAACTCTTCAGGAAGTATATAATAAAAGCAACTCCACTCACACACTTCTCAATGCTTTCCTCTTCACACTGGATCCGCTCAAATGCCAACTCCTCTCTTTACCTCGCTGTTCATTAAGTCACCTTTGACTCTTTTAACAGTTCCCCTTGTTCAAGCATTTCTGATTTCTTCTAACCTGGAAGATTGGAGTGTTATTGTGAGTTGAGGTGGGTTTCCTATCGCCATTACATCTGTCCTTCTCCGTAAAACTAGTACAGCTTACAGTGCCCAGCTCTGGTCCTGAAAGACAACTTACAAAAGCAAGTCTTTATTTCTTCCTAAAGTAGATAAAGTTCTGTAAGACTTTTTGGTAAAGCAGAACGAGGGGTTCACTGTAAGGCCCATCCTATACATTATATGCTCAGATTAGGCAAACAAACATTGATTCATATCATTTAATATTCAACGATATCCGTCCTTTAGTCCTTCTCGAGGATCCATCACAACCAATAATTTACATCACATATCCCAGGATTAGATGTCAGCATATTAATCTCTTTTCCCCATTTTCTACCTTTACATGGTATCTGGCATGATGTTGTCCGTTTGGGGCCCAGGAAGCCACTTTGTGATTTCATGGGCATTTGGCAGAGCGGGAGGAGGTGTCAGTTATCCACAGGTGATGCAGCATTTATACCTTTCCATATTTCTTATAGACAAGTTTACCTCATTTCCTGTCCTTCAGCACCCCAACTCCCCTCCGTCTGCACACTCATTCTGTGGGGTTCAGCAGAAGTCAGGTAATGGCATGATAGTCAAAAGGCCATGGTTGTCAGCGCAGGGATTACAAGCTTCATTTCAGAAGCTCGACTGGGAGGTACAAACTGAGGAGGGGCACAGGTAGGTGCTTGTGATGTACAAACAGAGGAGGTGCACAGGTAGGTGGTTATGATGTACAGACAGAGGAGGGGTACAGGTGGGTGCTTGTGAGGTACAAACAGGGGAGGTGCACAGGTAGGTCCTTGAGACGTACAAATGAGCAGCCCCGTCCATGTGTGATTACCATTTGCTCTTCAAAGGCAGCATCACCTTTGAAGCTCGCATTTTGGGTGCACAACTACTCTGGCCATCCTTTCAGGAAGAAGCCACCTCTCTTCCCTATGCAGGTCCTTTGTTTGTTGAGTGGTTCTCACTTCTCCCCAGGAGGGCAGAAGGCTACCTAGAGGATGGCAGCTTTTGTGCAACGTGAGCGGCTACTGGAAAAATTTGGGCAACAATTACATTAAATTCTACTTGAACAACAAGTCAGTTTAATGCAATGATTTGTTTGATAACTTGAAGTAACATATTTAGTAGTCCCATCCGGAAGGTAGCCCTGCTGGGTTGCTAGAGTTAGAGCTAGTTGCCCAATCAGGCTACTAAACTTTCCACAGCAAAAACAAGAATGTGGAGCTCTACTGTCAGGACATGTGAAGTCAATAAAACAGAAGCCCTTCTTTTTAGTATAATATTTCCTACCTTCAGAAAAAGGAAGGTTTTAGGCTTTGCCATTGGATTGAATGGCAAACTCGGGTTAGCAAGTTAAAGATGCTCTGCCAGCCAGCAGTGGTGGACTGGGAATCATGCTTTACTGGTGGTGGCACAATAACTTCTGCAGTCCACGGGGGCAGTTAAGTTACAGGGACTAGATACCCTTGGTACCACATACATGGGGCATATGAGTAGGTTAACTTATGCCAATTGGGTAAACCTGTTAGACATACACATTTTAAGGGTCAAAGCTCTGGCACTGAGGTCTGATTGGCAGGACTCAGTGCAGAGTCAAAAAACCAGCAGCATCAGTCCAAAGGTTTGGGGGGTGACCATGCAAACGCTCTGGCTGTGTCCTTTAAACTGGATTTACAATGAAGAAGTATTTTTCACTAACCGGTGACTGACCGGGAATTCATCTGTCTCGAAAATGTTGTTGCGCTGTTCATCTCTCCCGTGCGATCTATTAAAACAAGGAACATTTGGGGCTTGCAGTGCTCAATGTTGACGGACTAAATGCAAGTGATATTGTGAGTGCTGGCACTTTTATAGGAGTAATACTTGTCATATAGTAAACTGGAATTATGCTTGAAATATGGAACTCTTTTATGCTGTATTCCTGTTTGAATTGTGAGTTTCGTGCCAGTTGAATATATGCCACCCTTGCCGTGTTTCTTCTCTTTCTTGTTCTAGCTCTTGTCACTCATGGTCATGAATTGTCCAGAGTTGATTTCAGTATTGGTTCCCTCTGATGTTTCCAGCGATCGATGCTCTTCTCCATTATGTCTCCAATGTGCGACGACAGAGACACGGACTGAATACATCAAGAGAGCCGTTGACGGTGCATCTGGTTTAGTCTTTTGTAATCATGAATTCCAATGGCTTCTTTGATCCGTAGTCTTTTTGTAACAGCGTTTACCTTGACTACCGTACAGACAAAGAAAATAAAGTAAAGTATAATACTTGCCTCTGTGCTTTTAATAAAGTTGACATTTTCCATCATTTCACACTCAGGAAAATCTAAACTCAGAGCATTCATACAAGATGTGTCGTGGGCTGGGCATACTGGGTCAAGCTCATAATCAGACAGTAGAAAAGAAAGGAGGCGGAGAAGAGGAAATGCAGAAGAGAAGATAAGGGGAAAAGAAACCCAGTATCTCTGAAGGATCAGCCTTAAAAAAGATAAAATCTTGAACTTAGTTACGGGGTTACTTTTGAGTTCTTAGTTAAACACTTGCATGGAGGGAGCTGGTCTGATATGAACTGCAACGAGGTCTCAAATTGTGAGAGCACCGCCACAGACGGACCTTTCGAGGGTAGATCTCTATGTCTAATGAGGGGACCTGAGACAGCGACTCACTTACCAGAGGTCTGTTCTTGTTGGATAGCTCAAGCCTTCCTGAAGGGATGTGTTAAACCCGGCAGTCTTAGGGTGGTCTTCCCTCCAACAGTTTGTCTACCTCCTCCATTTTTTATGATCTCGTTTTTGCTGGTGCTTGTGATCTCTCTCCTAAGCATGATGTTATTGGCTCATCCCCAACTGGCACATTTATTTTACATCTAAAGTGCACTAAATGTGCCCAAGCCTGTAAATTAAATTCTACTAGTGGGCCTGCAGCACGGATTGTGCCACTCACTTAAGTAGCCTTATAACTATGTCTGAGGCTTGTCATTGCAGAGCCTGTGTGGGCAGTTTTACATTGCCATGTGGACCTGGCAAATTAACCCACTTGCCAGGCCCAAACCTTCACTTTTTACACGTATGTCACCCCAACGGTAGGCTCTGGACAACCGAGAGTGCAGGGAGATATGTATTTAAAAGGCATAGCATGCTTTTTTAAGTTTTGCATGTCCTGGTAATGAAAAACACCCAAAGTTGTTTTCCACTACTGAATGCATATCTCTACCATAGGATAACATTGGGATTACCTTATTGCCTCTTGTAAGTGTAATTTACACCCTGGAAGAGATTAACATTTCGAGTTTGGTGTCTCTGAGGTCACAATTTAAAATCAGAACTTATGGTCTACTTAGATTTTAAATTGTAATTCTGGACATGCCACTTTTAGAAAGAAGGCATTTTTCTACTTTTAAACCATAGGCAAAATATCATCTCGGAGGCCACTTGGGAATGCTGTGTAGCATTCTGCACCACAGGAGCCATCTTCATATTGAATAAACATTTAATATTTTTTTATATAGCATTATTTTGTTTAACAATTTTGGCATCACAAAATGTGGCAGTGAATTCCACGTTTATTCTTTGTTTACTTCATGCTAATAATTTGGAACATTGGTATACTCGAGGAGATTCTAGCCTCAGATGGCCTACAATTATTACAATTTTTTAGTGCTTTCGTTTGGCAGTAGGTTTAATGCTCATGCAAATTTTTGATATATTTTTCCATGTTTGTTTTGGAGAAACATTTAAAGACTACACGGTGCGTCTAAAATTCACAGCATGCTTCAAGGGCTATGCAGTGCATTTACATTTCACGGCTTGTTTTAATTTTGTGTGAGGTTTAAATGGTTACACCTGTAGCTTTCACACTGGGTACCTTTGAACGATCAGCTTAAACACATGCACAACTTTGGTGGTGTCACTGATTTCAGAACAAGCTGTCTCGCTGCCTGTCTGGGTGTCAAGTAATTGGATAATTAAAGCACATATTTGCAGCATTTCGGGGTGGGTTTTAGGTTCATGTTTGTTTTCAGATATTGGGCTAGTCAAGCACAGGGTCTAACTCAGTTTTGGTGCAATTGTGTACATTTTAGTACTGTACATTTTTACGGTTTAGTCTTTTCGAGTAGATAATTGGGGTTTAAATTGAGCACAAAAGTAGTGACATATTTGGTCTCAATATGATATGTGGGTGATGTTGACGCATTCACATGATATACTGTACGCTGCACATGGTTTTATTTTTATCACTCAACATGTTTAAGAATCATTTATGGTTGCTGATGGGTTGTTTTTAATTTAAAGTTACCACTGACGAAGGGGTCGTTGCCCGAAATGCTTTGGGAGAATATTTGTTTGGTAAACCGAGATGAAATGTGATCTAACCTGCTGTTGGAAAAAGCCTGGATGGGCAATCCTTAAGCATTAAAAGATTGATATCATTTTGCCTCTGTGTGAACTTTGTATCATGGAAAACTACTGGAATTAAAATGGTAAAAAGGATCACAGGAATAAATATTGGACTGTTTTTTGCAACTATTGCCTACATGGCTGTACGGCTTGAAACTGGAGCAACGATGCACCAGGCACTTTTTGAATTTCATATTTGTGCTAGTGGGACAGAGCATGCGTCAAGCCTGCATGCAAAAAATGACAAAAATCTCATCATCACACAGAAAAGAGTTGAACATATGGAAGGGAAGGTGTGCAGTCTTCCTCTCGTTCTGATATTTTCCTACTTTAGCCATTTGGTGCCTGCTGCCTGTCTCTATTCACGTGTCTGGGGTGGGTGACAAATGGGGGTTGTGTATTCCGCTTAGACAGCCACACACAATGGGAGCTTAGGTGTGACTTGATGGCCATCCTGGGAGATGGGAGGGTGGAGCTGCACAAAGCTTCACTTAAACCTGAATAGGCTGGGTTCTGACACCATACAAAGGGCTGCATAATCCTCTGTAGTGAGTCTAGAGCTAGGGAAGGAATGGCAGGACCTCTGTGCACTCAAAAGGCTTGCTTGGAAGTCCCTCCCACTGCAAAGGCCCAACTGGGTATAAGTACTAGACCTCTGACACCACCAACTCAGTACTGTTCGGGACCTGTGAATACTCTGGCAAGAAGAAAACCTGATGTGCAGCTGAAGGGCTGCCACACTGCTGGACTGATACTTTGATGGATTCCTTTCTCGCTGTGCTGTCCTGCTGCGTATTATTTCCCTGCCTGGGTGAGAAGGACTGGGCCTGCATCACTTGAACTCAGAGTGACTCCAAGGTCTAGCTGGGTGGCCTGCTGAAATGAAGTTTCTTGGACAAAAAAGACTTCCAGCCACCGTGCTCCTGCACCTTAAATCTGCCATCTGAGAGCCTACCCAGCCAAGTACTGCCACCCCAGTCCTGGACCCTTAGGAAGTGGGCATAAGGTGTTTGTTCCAGCGGCCAAACGTATCCTCTATGCGGGAGCAGAACCAACACATTGTCGCTGTTGCATCCTGACACTGCCCTTCTTATTGTAAGCCCTCTTCTCATCAACAACACAATAGGACCTAGCACCGCAACATCAATGCAACTCGTAACTTACACATCGCTTCAACTGCAAAACGCATCTGTCTTTCAGACCGCTGCAATGCTCCGCAACCAGGATTTAAAGGTACTTTGGTTCACAGGCCTAACTAGGCCCTTGTAGCTGGCCTGCGCACAATCGCGGTCGGCCTGAACTTTTGAGTTTGTCCCAGTCCGGCACAACCAGATATTCTAGGTTGGCACTTCTTACTTTTAAGCACTATTTTAAAGTGTATTCTTTACAAACGAAGAACTACATTTCTACTTATTGGATCTTTGTCGAATTGGTCTTGTTTTATTTATTAAATTCAGATTTATCTTAATTAACTGATGTGGCAACTTTTTGTGTGGTGTTTCAACTTGTTTACTGTATGAATTGTTGCACAAATACTTAACACATTGCCTTTAATTAAAGACTAAGCATGGGCGGATTTTGCGAATTGGCAATCCGCGAACTTGCGTATTTACAGATTCGCAATCCGCAAAATCCGCGTTTTTTTTTTTTTGTGTTCGCAAGGGTTTCTGCCAGTTTGCGAGGGTTGTGTACTAGTTTGCAATTGCGAACTTACTTGTCGGCTCGCAACGGCCGCGACTATGTTGTTTCTACGTCTGGTTCATCATCACAGGTTCACAGCACCCTCTGTTTCACCACTGCCACCCTCTGGTACACCCATGCCACCCTCTGGAACATCACTGCCACCCTCTGGTTGGTTTATCACTGTAGATTATGGGGGTGAAAAAAAGCAAGCACACCTGCCCTGCTTCAACTGACATGAATTAATTTGGGGTTGATTAATGTGTCACTGAATTTAAACTTCCAGTCTGGCTGGCACCTGCTTCCTTATCTGTAATTTGCTTTCTGTTGCAGTGCAATTTTTTTTCACAGGACCTTTGTGGCCTACTTGTAGCTATTCTCTGAGCCTGCTGTGAGGGTCAGAGCAGGGTCATAGAATAGTTGCAAGTAGGCAACTGAACTCTAAAGGGGCCCCTCAGGAAGCACTACAGGGAATGGTTACTAATGATAGGATTGAACTTTTGCACCTGCTGAGTGCTTTCAGTTTTGTCTGTAATTGCTTTCTGTTGCAGTGTAATTTTTTTAACAGGACCTTTGTTGTATACTTGTAGCTATTCCCTGAGCCTGCTGTGAGGGTCAGAGCAGGGCCATAGAATAGTTGCAAGTAGGCAAATGAACTCTGAAGGGGCCCCTCAGGAAGCACTACAGGGAATGGTTACTAATGATAAGATTGAACTTTTGCACCTGCTGAGTGCTTTCAGTTTTGCAAAAATCCAAATATCCAGCAGCATCCACAAAAAGTAATCCTTCCAGGTCAAGATCCAAATCAAAGTGACCAGCACATGAAGAAAGCACTGGGAGGAGCCTGCTGGACAGGAACAGGAAGTTGGAGACTGTGGGGCTCTTCCTTCCTCCCACCCCCCCCACCCCCCAAAATGGACTCCTTGCAAAGAAAAAGTGCAGACAAATGTCAACCTGAGGAGTTATTCTGATAAAAATCATAATTTTCAAGGTTTATGCTGCCTGCTGGTGGATTTCTTGTGCGAAATTGCAAATTTTGCAATCTCGCATTTGCGAGATTGTCGCTGCCCGCCGCATCTACATGTTCGCAAGTGTTTACTACCGCAAAATTGTATAGTATTCTAGTTGGCAAGTGCGACCAAGCAAAAAATCCGCTTCGCACGGATTTTACGAATTTTCGGCAAGTTCGTGAGAGTTCGCGGATTGCGAATTTATCGAAAATCTGCAAAATTTGCGAGCGGAACGGATTTTACGCTCATGCTTACTAAAGACTGACTGCTCTATGGCAAGCTAACAGAGGGTGGGCAAAGGTTAATTTAGGGTTTGCCTGACATTTACCTTGACCAGGATTGTGAATGCTGTTTGACTAAGGTTTACACCCAGTCAACCAACAACCCCATTTCTAACAGGATGGCAACGAGTTTATTTAGACAGTCAGAGAGGAAGAGAATGTACTGGTCACTTACATGGAAGCTGACATCTATCACCTATGTGAGGAGCTTGGACTAGAGAGGGTGACTCCTTAGATTCCAGGCAACAAATCTGCAGCAAGCAGCCGAATGCCAAACATTCAAACCTGGAATGCATTTTCAGAACACTATTGTAGGAAATGGGGTCACCAGTTTCCCGGGTGGTAGCTTGGCGCGAGCAGGCATGCACCCGAAAGCTTAGGTGTAAAGTGACCATACAGCACACACATCCAGTGAGGCTGGAAACGCATGCAATGACTGACACCACACCAGTAAGTTTGAGTAAAAATCATATAGCTTTTATCTAGATCAAGGTTCAGGGTGATCAATAATCAAGGCATCAATATCTCATCAAGCATTTCATCAAGGGAGTGAAGGGAGCAGTTCAATAATCAATGTAGCATATCGCAATAACCATTTCATTAAAGGAATAGCATTTCATTACTTAGCAATACACATTTCATCGAGTCAGGAATCAGCATGTCATTAAACAAGAGCAAAACATTTCATGAGGCTGGAGTAAAACACCTCAGTAATCTGAAGTAAACCCTTCAATAATCACTTTGCGCAGAAATAAACACTTCCTCATGCCAGGGTAAACATCTCCTTAATCAAGAAGAAACATTTCATTGGGAATAACCATTTTAGCAGGAAATCATAACCATTCCATTACTCAGCACTAAATATTTCATTAGGCACTAATGCGCAAAGCATTAAGCCAAGGCGGTGATTTCATTAGGCAAGGATAAACCATACATCCGGCTAAAATGAGCATTTCAGGGATCCAGGGTACCCCATGCATAAAGCGACAGTGTTGGGCATTCAGCTTTACCCCAGGCATTGATTAACTCAACTAATAGGGCAGTCCCTGAATCCTCTTCGAGGGTTCCTCAGTCAACACTGGGCTCCTGCTCAGTTCCAGAAGCCCTGCAGGCACCACAGGGGCCAATGGGGCCCAACAACAGTCTCCAGAGGGGAGGGGCTATCTCGGGGCCTCCAGGGGGGTTTACCTTTCTTCTTCGGCCCCTCAGGGCCCTTGCAGAGGTTTCAGCACGCCGGCAGAGGGAGGGGGGCTCACGCTGACTCTGGAGCCCCCGCGCCGGTATTTCCAGCCGGGGCTGTGTGCAGGCCGCTCAGGGGAGGCCCGCGCCCTCTAGCTCTCTTCTCGTGGGTCTCGCCGGCTGGGAGGAGGGCCCGGGCTTCTCTCAGGGCCCTCCGGTGAGTGGTGGGCCGGTCGGGGGTAGGCCCTCGCTGAGGCGCTCCCGCAGCTGCCAGAGGAAGCGTGGCGGCAGTGCCCAATCACAACGCGACAGGGGTGGAGTCTCTTCCGATGCCCCCGTCACATGAGTTGGACAGGGGCTTCAAACTTTGTCGGGCCTAGTGCGGCCCAGTGTCAAAAGGCGGCTGCCCTCTCCTGGCTCCCAGGGGCCGCGGAGGGGGTGATGAGGTCGGCGCGTCAGGGCCGGCTGTGTCCGCAACCGCCGTCTGGTGCCCTGGCAAGGCGGCATGGGCCGCGGCGGTGAGTGGGGCCGCTAGCGCTTCTCAGGCATAGCGCGGGGAGTTGCAGGGCTCCGAGGCCCACCACAGCGCGGTACAGGCAGCCGGCTGGTGATCGTAGCGCCACGAGGGGCACAACGTTCGCACTTCAGCAGCAGCAGGATGCAGGGAGCCAGTGCTTCCCCAGGGCACTGAGGGGAGCGCTGGGGGGGGTGCACCATTCGGTTGAGCAGGATAATCAGTCCAGATGGCCAGGCAGTTCAGGAGGCTAGCGCTAGGAAGGATGAGCGCTTAGCAGTCAGGCCGTTTAGCCAGGGGGAGTTAGGCAGGACAGCGCAGGGGTCCAGGTGAAGTCAGAGGGGCGCAGGAGTAGCACAGCCCTGTACCTGGTTGATCCCCAGTAGTCCTGTGGCCAGGCCGAAGTCCTTCTTGGCGCTTGTTGGTTCCTGCGCCCTTAGGAGACAGTTTCTTGAGGGGGGGTTGAGTTGAAGGCTGATGACAGGATAGTCTCAGCAGGTTACTGCAGGTGGTCCCTGGGTTCCCCTCCCGCCAGCCCAGATCAGTGGGCTAGTTCAGTGTTCCTCACACAGCTTGGAAGGCAGCACCTCAGCCCTGTCACTCCCAGTGGTATAGGTTCCTGACTAGGCCCTACCGCCTAAGTCTCCTGCGTAGGTTCCCCCAGGTCAGTGGTGCCCCAATTGACTAAAAAGTTTCCCTACTTTCTTTATATATGCCCAGGTCAGGTGCCCACACTCTAAGGCGGCAAAAGCAGACCCCACCCCTATTCTAGAAGGTTCCAGGAGCTTCCCCACTCTAGCTCTGGGAGAAAAAGGTGGGCTGGTGTTGCAACAATGTTTGGGGTCCCAGCCAGATCCTGGCAACTATGGTGCTACTGAAAAGACCACTCCGCAGTAACAGGGGCCTGTGGCAGCCATATTGGGAGAAGAGAGCACCTGCACCTTAGCATTGATTAGCAATGGGAAGGCGCCCGGAGACTTAAGGCCAACAAAAAAAGAGGTGGGAAAAATGAGGCAAGGGTGAAAAAAAACAGGGAAAGACCACCCTAGGGCTGACAGGTCTAACAACTATCATATGCTTTGCAGTTTTCCCATTTCTGTGCTCCACATTTTATTCAAGCATGTGTTCATTCATAGACTCTTTCACTACAAATACAGGTTTTTGTGCAACTGAACTCATATGCCAATTTGTGCATTTGACATCCTAAAACATGAGTTTAGACTCTAAGATAATGTTTGAAGTGTATTTAACCTCAATGCACAGGCATTCATTAAAGAGGACATCTTCAGATTTCAAGGGAGAATAAGGCGTGTGATGCAAACATCTCAGTCCTGAGGGCCACGGACGTCTAGCTCAGTAAGACTCCATCTATCCACTCTTGGAGTATGGAATCCCAAAGAAAGCACTTCTTTCATTCACAGGGCACAGCACCTGCAGTTCTTTGTGACAGCATCTGCACTTCTGTCATTCACAGGGGACAACACCTGCACTTCTGTCATTCACAGGGGACGACACTTGCACTTCTTCCATCCACAGGGGACAGCACCTGCACTTCTATCATTCACAAGTGACAGCACCTGCACTTCTTTGTGACAGCAGCTGCACTTCTGTCATTCACAGGGGATGACACCTGCACTTCTATCATTCACAAGGGAGAGCACCTGCACTTCTTTCATGCACAAGGGACAGCACCTACACTTTCTAAATTCACAAGGGACAGCACCTGCACGTCTATCATTCACAAGGGACAGCACCTGCACTTCTTTCATTCACAAGGGACAGCACCTGCACTTTCTAAATTCACAAGGGACAGCACCTGCACTTCTATCATTCACAAGGGACAGCACCTGCACTTCTTTCATTCACAAGGGACAGCACCTGCACTTCTTTCATTCACAAGGGACAGCACCTGCACTTCTTTTATTCACAAGGACAGCACCTGCACTTCTTTCATTCACAAGGGAGACACCTGCACTTCTTTCATTCACAAGGGACAGCACCTGCACTTTCTAAATTCACAAGGGACAGCACCTGCACTTCTATCATTTACAAGGGACAGTACCCGCACACTTCTTTCATTCACAGGGGACAGCACCCGCACTTCTTTGTGACAGCACCTGCACTTCTGTCATTCACACGGGACAACACCTGCACTTCTTTCATTCACAAGGGACAGCACTTGCACTTCTTTGTGACAGCACCTGCACTTCTTTCATTCACAAGGGACAGCACCTGCACTTCTTTCATTCACAAGGGACAGCACCTGCACTTCTTTGTGATAGCACCTGCACTTCTGTCATTCACAGGGGACGACACCTGCACTTCTTTCATTCACAGGGGACAGTACCAGCACTTCTTTCATTCACAGGGGACAGCACCTGTATTCTTTCATTCACAAGGGACAGCACCTGCACTTCTTTCATTCACAAGGGACAGCACCTGCACTTCTTTCATTCACAAGGGACAGCACCTGCACTTCTGTCATTCACGCGGACAACACCTGCACTTCTGTCATTCACGCGGACAACACCTGCACTTCTTTCATTCACAGGGGACAGCACCTGCACTTTTTTGTAACAGCACCTGCACTTCTGGCATTCACAGGGGACGACACCTGCACTACTTTCATTCACAAGGGACAGCACCTGCGCTTCTTTCATTCACAAGGGACAGCAACTGCACTTCTTTCATTCACAAGGGACAGCACCTACACTTCTGTCATTCACAAGGGACAGCACCTGCACTTCTGGCATTCACAGGGGACGGCACCTGCTCTTCTATCTCTCACAAGGGACAGCTCCTGCACTTCTTTCATTTACAGGGGACGGCACCTGCATTTCTGTCATTCACAGTGGACAGCACCTGCAATTCTTTGTGACAGCACCTCCACTTCTTTCATAGCACCTGCACTTCTTTTTTCAATCACAAGGACCCGCGCCTGTACTTCTTTCATTCACAAGAGACAGCACCTGCACTTTTTTCATTCACAAGGGACAGCACATGCGCTTCTTTCATGTACAGGGGACAGCACCTACACTTCTGTCATTCACAAGGGACAGCACCTGCGCTTCTTTCATGTACAGGGGACAGCACCTGCACTTCTTTCATTCACAAGGGACAGCGCCTGCACTTCTGTCATTCACAGGGGACGACACCTGCACTTCTTTCATTCACAGGGGACGGCACCTGCACTTCTTTCATTCACAAGGGACGGCACCTGCACTTCTTTCATTCACAGGGGACAGCACCTGTATTCTTTCATTCACAAGGGATAGCACCTGCACTTCTTTCATTCACAAGGGACAGCTTTAGCGCTGGGACGCTCTAGGGCAGCCATGCGCTTTACAAATCAAATTTCATTTCATTTCGTTTCACAGCACCTGCACTTCTTTCATTCACAAGGGACAGCACCTGCACTTCTGTCATTCACGCGGACAACACCTGCACTTCTGTCATTCACGCGGACAACACCTGCACTTCTTTCATTCACAGGGGACAGCACCTGCACTTTTTTGTAACAGCACCTGCACTTCTGGCATTCACAGGGGACGACACCTGCACTTCTTTCATTCACAAGGGACAGCACCTGCGCTTCTTTCATTCACAAGGGACAGCACCTGCACTTCTTCCATTCACAAGGGACAGCACCTACACTTCTTTGTGACAGCACCTGCACTTCTGTCATTCACAGGGGACGACACCTGCAAATCTTTCATTCACAGGGGACAGAACCTACACTTCTTTCATTCACAGGGACGGCACCTGCACTTCAGTCATTCACAAGGGACAGCACCTGCGCTTCTTTCATTCCCAAGGGACAGCACCTGCACTTCTGTCATTCACAGGGGACCACACATGCACTTCTGTCATTCACAAGGGACAGCACCTGCACTTCTTTCATTCACAGGGGACCACACATGCACTTCAGTCATTCCCAAGGGACAGCACCTGCACTTCTTTCATTCACAAGGGACAGCACCTACACTTCTGTCATTCACAAGGGACAGCACCTGCACTTCTGGCATTTACAGGGGACAGCACCTGCATTTCTGTCATTCACAGGGGACAGCACCTGCAATTCTTTGTGACAGCACCTCCACTTCTTTCATAGCACCTGCACTTCTTTCATTCACAAGGACCAGCGCCTGCGCTTCTTTCATTCACAAGAGACAGCACCTGCACTTTTTTCATTCACAAGGGACAGCGCCTGCGCTTCTTTCATGTACAGGGGACAGCACCTACACTTCTGTCATTCACAAGGGACAGCACCTGCGCTTCTTTCATGTACAGGGGACAGCACCTGCACTTCTTTCATTCACAAGGGACAGCACCTGCAGTTCTTTCATTCACAAGGGACAGCACCTGTACTTCTGTCATTCACGCGGACAACACCTGCACTTCTTTCATTCACAAGGGACGGCACCTGCACTTCTTTCATTCACAAGGGACAGCACCAGCACTTCTTTCATTCACAGGGGACGGCACCTGTATTCTTTCATTCACAAGGGACAGCACCTGCGCTTCTTTCATTCACAAGGGACAGCACCTGCACTTCTTTCATTCACAAGGGTCAGCACCTGCACTTCTGTCATTCACGCGGACAACACCTGCACTTCTGTCATTCACGCGGACAACACCTGCACTTCTTTAATTCACAGGGGACAGCACCTGCACTTTTTTGTAACAGCACCTGCACTTCTGGCATTCACAGGGGACGACACCTGCACTTCTTTCATTCACAAGGGACAGCATCTGCGCTTCTTTTATTCACAAGGGACAGCAACTGCACTTCTTTCATTCACAAGCGACAGCACCTACACTTCTGTCATTCACAAGGGACAGCACCTGCACTTCTGGCATTCACAGGGGACGGCACCTGCTCTTCTATCTCTCACAAGGGACAGCTCCTGCACTTCTTTAATTTACAGGGGACAGCATCTGCATTTCTGTCATTCACAGGGGACAGCACATGCAATTCTTTGTGACAGCACCTCCACTTCTTTCATAGCACCTGCACTTCTTTTTTCATTCACAAGGACCAGCGCCTGCACTTCTTTCATTCACAAGAGACAGCACCTGCACTTTTTTCATTCACAAGGGACAGCACCGGCGCTTCTTTCATGTACAGGGGACAGCACCTACACTTCTGTCATTCACAAGGGACAGCACCTGCGCTTCTTTCATGTACAGGGGACAGCACCTGCACTTCTTTCATTCACAAGGGACAGCGCCTGCACTTCTGTCATTCACAGGGGACGACACCTGCACTTCTTTCATTCACAAGGGACGGCACCTGCACTTCTTTCATTCACAGGGGACAGCACCTGTATTCTTTCATTCACAAGGGATAGCACCTGCACTTCTTTCATTCACAAGGGACAGCTTTAGCGCTGGGACGCTCTAGGGCAGCCATGCGCTTTACAAATCAAATTTCATTTCATTTTGTTTCACAGCACCTGCACTTCTTTCATTCACAAGGGACAGCACCTGCACTTCTGTCATTCACGCGGACAACACCTGCACTTCTGTCATTCACGCGGACAACACCTGCACTTCTTTCATTCACAGGGGACAGCACCTGCACTTTTTTGTAACAGCACCTGCACTTCTGGCATTCACAGGGGACGACACCTGCACTTCTTTCATTCACAAGGGACAGCACCTGCGCTTCTTTCATTCACAAGGGACAGCACCTGCACTTCTTCCATTCACAAGGGACAGCACCTACACTTCTTTGTGACAGCACCTGCACTTCTGTCATTCACAGGGGACGACACCTGCAAATCTTTCATTCACAGGGGACAGAACCTACACTTCTTTCATTCACAGGGACGGCACCTGCACTTCAGTCATTCACAAGGGACAGCACCTGCGCTTCTTTCATTCCCAAGGGACAGCACCTGCACTTCTGTCATTCACAGGGGACCACACATGCACTTCCGTCATTCACAAGGGACAGCACCTGCACTTCTTTCATTCACAAGGGACAGCACCTACACTTCTGTCATTCACAAGGGACAGCACCTGCACTTCTGGCATTTACAGGGGATGGCACCTGCTCTTCTATCTCTCACAAGGGACAGCTCCTGCATTTCTTTCATTTACAGGGGACAGCACCTGCATTTCTGTCATTCACAGGGGACAGCACCTGCAATTCTTTGTGACAGCACCTTCACTTCTTTCTTAGCACCTGCACTTCTTTCATTCACAAGGACCAGCGCCTGCGCTTCTTTCATTCACAAGAGACAGCACCTGCACTTTTTTCATTCACAAGGGACAGCGCCTGCGCTTCTTTCATGTACAGGGGACAGCACCTACACTTCTGTCATTCACAAGGGACAGCACCTGCGCTTCTTTCATGTACAGGGGACAGCACCTGCACTTCTTTCATTCACAAGGGACAGCACCTGCAGTTCTTTCATTCACAAGGGACAGCACCTGCACTTCTGTCATTCACGCGGACAACACCTGCACTTCTTTCATTCACAAGGGACGGCACCTGCACTTCTTTCATTCACAAGGGACAGCACCAGCACTTCTTTCATTCACAGGGGACGGCACCTGTATTCTTTCATTCACAAGGGACAGCACCTGCGCTTCTTTCATTCACAAGGGACAGCACCTGCACTTCTTTCATTCACAAGGTACAGCACCAGCACTTCTGTCATTCACAAGGGACACCACCTGCACTTCTTTCATTCACAAGGGGCAGCACCTGCACTTCTTTCATTCACAGGGGACAGTACCTGCACTTCTTTTATTCACAGGGGACAGCACCTACACTTCTGTCATTCATAAGGGACAGCACCTGCGCTTCTTTCATTCACAAGGGGCAGCACCTGCATTTCTATCATTCACAAGGGACAGAACCTGCACTTTTTTGTAACAGCACCTGCACTTCTGGCATTCACAGGGGACGACACCTGCACTTCTTTCATTCACAAGTGACAGCACCTTCACTTCTTTTATTCACAAGGGACCACACCTGCACTTCTTTCATTCACAAGGGAGACACCTGCACTCCTTTCATTCACAGGGGACAGCACCTGCACTTCTTTGTGACAGTACCTACACTTCTGTCATTCACAGGGGACGACACCTGCACTTCTTTCATTCACAAGGGAGACACCTGCACTCCTTTCATTCACAGGGGACAGCACCTGCACTTCTTTGTGACAGTACCTGCACTTCTTTCATTCACAAGGGACCACACCTGCACTTCTTTCATTCACAGGGGACGACACCTGCCCTTCTTTCATTCACAGGGGACAGCACCTGCACTTCTTTGTGACAGTACCTGCACTTCTGTCATTCACATGGGACGACACCTGCACTTCTTTCATTCACAGGGGACAGCACCTGCACTTCTTTCATTCACAAAGGACAGCACCTGCACTTCTATCATTCACAAGGGACAGCATCTGCACTTCTTTCATTCACAAGGGACGGCACCTTTACTTCTTTCATTCACAGGGGACAGCACCTGCATTCTTTCATTCACAGAGGTCAGCACCTGCACTTCTGTCATTCACGCGGACAACACCTGCGCTTTTTTTATTCACAAGTGGCAGCACCTGCATTTCTATCATTCACAAGGGACAGAACCTGCACTTTTTTGTAACAGCACCTGCACTTCAGGCATTCACAGGGCACAACACCTGCACTTCTTTCATTTACAGGGGACAGCACCCGTCACTTTTTTGTAACAGCACCTGCACTTCTGGCATTCACAGGGGACGGCACCTGCAATTCTTTATTCACAGGGAGCAGCACCTGCATTCTTTCATTCACAGGGGGCGGCACCTCCAGTTCTGTCATTCACGCGGACAGCACCTGCACTTCTTTCATTCACAAGGGACAGCACCTGCTCTTCTTTCATTCACAAGGGACGGCACCTGCACTTCTGTCATTCACAAGGGACAGCACCTGCGCTTCTTTCATTCACAAGGGGCAGCACCTGCACTTTTTTGTAACAGCACCTGCACTTCTGGCATTCACAGGGGATGACACCTGCACTTCTTTCATTCACAGGGGACAGCACCCATCACTTTTTTTTAACAGCACCTGCACTTCTGGCATTCACAGGGGACAGCATCTGCAATTCTTTGTGACAGCACCTCCACTTCTTTCATAGCACCTGCACTTCTTTCATTCACAACGACCAGCGCCTGCACTTCTTTCATTCACAAGAGACAGCACCTGCACTTTTTTCATTCACAGGGGACAGCACCAGCACTTCTTACATTCACAAGGGAAAGCACCTGCACTTCTTACATTCACAAGGGAAAGCACCTGCACTTCTTTCATTCACAACGGACAGCACCTGCACTTCTTACATTCACAAGGGGAAGCACCTGCACTTCTTTCATTCACAAGGGGAAGCACCTGCACGTCTTTCATTCACAACGGACAGCACCTGCACTTCTTTCATTCACAGGGGACAGCACCTGCACTTCTTTCATTCACAAGGGAGACCCCGGCACATCTTTTATTCACATCTATGGCCGAACTGGAGGAGAAGCGGAAGACACCAAATTGCTCTCTTGAGAGCTTTAAGTTGGTCACCATTGAGGAGGTCCTAAAAGGCTTAGCCTTGAGAAAATCAGGGTCTCCAAATGATTCATGCCCCCCAAAAATCCTGGCTCTCCTAGCCAAGAGATGTGCCCCGGCAATTTGTGACATCTTCAATTGCTCTATATCTACAGGTATAATTCCATCCCCCTGGAACGAAGCAGTGGTCCGCCCTATTCTTACGAAACCTACAGCGGACCCCGCAACCCTTAGCAATTATCAGCCTATTTCCCTTTTATCTCTCTTGGGGAAACTCCTGGAAAATATCATAAACCATCAACTTAGTTCCTATTTGGAACAAAATGAAATCCTGTATCCTTCACAGTCGGGCTTTCGCCCAGGCTTTAGTACAGAAACCGCCGTTCTGGAGGTTACCGGATCATTAAGACAGACTATAGACTCAGGCGGTTCCGCGACACTGATGCTTTTAGATCTCTCCCCAGCTTTTGACACTGTCTCTCATACTAAGCTAGCGGAGAGATTATCTGATTGCAGTAACAAAGGAACAGCCTTAAAATGGCTACAATACTTTTTGTCGGAGAGAACACAAATGGTTACCTTAGGTCCCTATTCCTCGGCCAAAATGCCCCTAGAGAAGGGGGTACCACAGGGTTCCTGTCTGAGTCCTACCCTCTTTAATATATACATGGCCCCTCTGGCTCATATTGTGGAACAGCTGGGCTTTGAAATCATCTCATCTGCATATGATACTCAGCTTATGTACACTATCGGGAAATGTCCAGAGTTAGAAAAAACACGCTTCGCCAATGGTATGAAGCTGATCTCGGACTGGATGACTGGGAATTACCTTCAATTGAATCCAGGGAAGACGGAGATCATGTTAATAGGAAAAGCTCCGGACATCTGGTCAGACGACTGGTGGCCAGACCAATTGGGCTCTGCTCCCTCCCCCAAACTTTCCGTAAGGAACTTAGGAATAAAAATTGACCGCTCCCTGTCCATGAAAGACCATATTGCGACCACGACCAGCACATGCTATTACGGTCTCTGACTCCTTTTTTTTGTTTTGTTTTTTGGTATTCAAACTGCTTTATTGCATAATAAGGAAAGTACACTGCTGTGCTCGCCTACAACGCAGAGGCTGGCAGCGTCATGTCCATAGTGATATGAAACGAAAGCAGGCAAAAATAAACACAGCCTTGTTACCGGCATCCCGGAGGACCGGTGGCGACAAACCATATCGATAAGGGAGCGCCTGGTGGTGAGCACAATAAGAGGAAGGGAGTAGAAAAAGAAGGAGAGGAAAGCAAAGGGGCGGGTAGGAGTGGGGGGGGGGTATAAAACAGAAAAAAAGGAGGAGAAAGGGGGGGAGGGGAGGGAGAAGGGGAGGATGAGTATGTACATTGCAGGATTTGCAGCAGCAGAACAGGTTTTACATTCCCCCCCCCAATTCTTATCAACCCGCAACAATAAACAATAAAAAAGAAGGTCTTATACACACGTCTGAATGAGGAAGAGATTCCAGTGCTATGCGCTTGCTCATGGAATAAAGATCATAGGTTGCTACATGGCATTGTGGTAGTGGTCGTGGCATCGGTTGGGCCTGCATAGAAATAGGGTAGTGGACTTGTGCTGTGTCCCCAGGAAGTGTTAGTAGAAGGAAATGTGGGGATATGATGCGTATCGGATGGTGGAATAGCAGCCGCTCGCATTAAGCGTCATGTCTATGTTAGTAGCGTGGTCAGTAGGGGTCATGAGTCAGGTCGGAAGCACAGTATATGCATGCGCCAGGAACCAGCGCTTCTTAGTCTCCAGGGCCGGTAGCCTGATCAGTCCTACTCCCGCTGATGTTCCGAGGCCGCGTCATCGTCCTCCTGAGCCAGCAGGTAGGAAACCAGTGGTTCCCAGATGTCTTTAGGCCTGTTTGAGAGCGGCAACAATTCGGAATAAGTGATATGTTGGACCTGACAGTAAGGATTTATACAGGTAGTTATTGAGGACAGTAGTAGTGAGTTGTTACCACTAGCCATACAACTCAAAGTTACAGGAGCCAGGTCAGGTTAGTGTCTGGTCTCTGGCACCCATCAGTCACCACTCGGAACCGCCCTTCATCATTTGGGGCTCCGAGAACCACCACCGCACCTGATCTTTTCTCTAACAGGAAAGGCTTGACCTCCCTGTTGGTCAGGGCATGATTGTTTGAAGTTGGAAATATATATACTGGTGATGTAACTGACGGGGTAAAAAAGTGTGTGCAGTACAAAGAACAGAGTGATACCAAAAAATATGGAGAAAGTGAATAAAATTGGTTTAAGGAGCAACAGAAATTTTAATAGGGTATAGCTCCCAGCACCAATGTTAAAAATAGCCAAGACAGGGAACATTTATAAACTGTCTAGTGGTGGAACGTGGTCAACATGTTTCAGCAATTATTGGCCATTGGCCTTGCTTTCTTCAGGACCTAAATAAATCGCTACTGCAAACAGAAAAAAAACCCTTAAAATGTGAAGAAGTGTTTTCTTAAGAAGGAGAAGATTACTGGAACAACTTAGATATATAAGTGTCACCTGGACATCTTAGGTGTGATTGTTCCGAGTCTTCTCACATATTCAGTTGTAGACTGAAAAAGAAATACATGGCATGAGCACATCACCCACCACCTGTCCACAATAAACCTTCCTTTTCACCATGTGTAGTTATCAACATTGGTGAGGTCTATATCCAAAGGATCGGACCAACTGCACTGTTTGAACTAGTGCCTACCGATTTTCATGGAATTTGAAGCTTTACAAATTTCACAGACTACTTCTTACCTGATTTGTGAGAAGTAGAGACCTCACCCCACCTGGCTGCGGCTCAGGACATAGGTGAAGCACCGCTCTGTAAAGGTAAATAAATCCAAACCATAGAATCACTCACCAAGAACATGCCAACAACAGGTTAATTTATTGCTAAGAAATACTAATTTTAGTGTGTAGCTAGTACATGCAGGAATTCTGTTACTTGTAATGTACTAGTATGGCGAGCGGAATGATATAGATGATGTTATATCCGCTACAAACCATAATCGATGCACGTGCCCACATTGATCTATAATTACACAACCGCTGTTGTTGATTTGCGGTGAAAACGAGTGCCCACGCAAAATGTAGGTACCATTCTGTGCGTTCTATGGAGACCATAGTCAGGGGCTGTTTTTATATTTATAGTGAGGAGCATGTGCCACACGGGAGTTGTTAATCCGTTACTAATGATCCAAAATGCCCATAGTCTAAGCCTGTAGTTTTTACGACCCAAGAAAAACCTTTTAGCTGTAGCGGTACGGCGTGAACCTGTCCTTCCGCATAACCGCTTGGTATCTGCGTTTAGGAGAGTTGCACGCTGCAGCCGCATCAAATTTGAGAAAGGGAACGTGGAAAGCGTTCAAGGGAAACTCACCTATCCGTCGGTACTCCAACGCGGCATCTGTGCCGTCTGGGGAGGTATCGGCGGTCTGTTTACACGCATACTTATTACACTGTTTCTGATTGGTCTAGGCCATCACGTGACGCGCAAACAAGCCGCGTCACGCGTAGACAAAGTCACGAACGCTATGATTGGTTAAGCCCAAAAAGGAAACGGCCAATCAATCGCATCCCCCGCGTTGTCATAGTAACATTTAGTAAACGAACGGCGGTTCCACCGGCCTTTAGTAGCGCTCAAGTGTTGACCGCGCTTTACTTAAAAAAGGAGGTGAAATCAAAGCTTCAGAGTACGCTAGAGTGTTAACTGCGTTTTTCTTGGCAATGAAGGTGGAGTCAAAGTTCAGACAAAGCTTCTAAACGTTCACATTGTCCTAGATGATTAAAGGATGTTGGTCATCTAAGGCTGAGAAACAGTTTAGTAGAAATCGGGTCTTATTGATCCCTCATGTATTGGTCACCAGAAAGGGTGATGATCAGGAGATAGTATCAGAACGAGGACCAGGGTATGTCATCGTTCAGCCCTGTTCGGTCAGTGCCAAGTTTCAAAACCCATTTTTGTTCTTTCTTAAGCAAGAAGTTGCTCACATTGGTGACGTGTGATGGAATGAACGGTTTCTCTAAGACCGTCCATTTGAATGACGTGGGTGAGTGGTTCAGGGTGATGAAGTGGGTTGTAAGCCTGGTGGCCTGCCTCTTACAGTTGATGGTACTTCTGTGTTCAGATAGCCTCACCCTGATCTTACGAGTGGTCATCCCCACGTATCTAAGCCCGCAGGGGCAGGTGATCAAATAAATTAATTTGTCGCTGTTACAATTAGTAAATCTCACTTGTCTCCAAGGCCTAGACGTCCCAATGTCAATCTCTGTAGTTCTGGACGTTTGAGCACATGATTGGCATGTGCCACATGGATGGTGGCCGGATACTGGGGGCAAGTCCCATAGGGTGCCCACTGCTCTGGGGGTTTCCTCTAGTGGTCTAGTGTGAACCATTCTGTCTCTCAAATTGGGTCCTCTCTTGAAGGAGAACAACGGCTGTTGGATAGAGTGGGGTCCTGAATTCAAGATCGACCAACGTTTCTTCACCGCTTTCTTGATACTGTTGGATAGTGTACCAAAAGTGTGAACAAAAGTAAGCCTTTCCAGAGGTGCTTTCGGAGTGGTAGGTTCCAATAATGCTGCTCTGTTATTGTTGCTAGCCCGCTTCATGGCTCGATGTACCAGATGGGGAGGGTATTTTCTGTTGATAAGTTGTGTCTTGAGTGCAGTGGAATGTGTCTTAAAAGCTGTGTTAGTGGAACAATTTCTTTGTACCCGTAGAAATTGCCCAAACGGCAAATTGTCCCGTAGAGACTTAGGATGATGGCTGTCGTACAACAGGAGGGAATTTCTGGACATAGGCTTTCTGTACAGTTTTGACTGCAATCCAGTGGTAGTAGCCTTGATCATGAGGTCGAGAAAAGCCAAGCTGTTGCCGCCAATTTCTATGGTGAAGCGTAAGAAAGCATTTCTGCTGTTCAGCCATCCTAGGAATTCCTGACAACTAGCTCTGGAGCCTCGCCATACCACCAATATATCGTCGATATATCGTTTCCAGGTTTTTATCTGCTCAAAGTATGGATTGGACTCAGTCAGGACATATCGCTGTTCGAAGTAGTGTACATAAAGATTCGCCAGGCTGGGGGCATAAACGCTCCCCATACTGGTTCCGGACACTTGTAGGTATATGTTGTCCTCGAACTTAAAAAATGTTTTCTCCATGGCTAGAGTCGCACAGGCCATGATGAAGTGCACCGGAGTGATGGTATCTATCTCATTGGTGTCAAGCAGAGAATGGATAACTTCCAGGGTTTCGTCCTGAGGTATCGAGGTGTATAAGGCCTCTACATCAAACGAGACCAAAAGGTCAGTTGTTATATCAAAGTTCAGGTCCGGTAATAGGCGTAAGACGTCGGTGGTATGCTTAAGGTAAGTAGGCATCGTTTGGATCAGGTGCAGTGGTGGTCCTCGGAGCCCCAAATGATGAAGGGCGGTTCCGAGTGGTGACTGATGGGTGCCAGAGACCAGACACTAACCTGACCTGGCTCCTGTAACTTTGAGTTGTATGGCTAGTGGTAACAACTCACTACTACTGTCCTCAATAACTACCTGTATAAATCCTGACCCTCTGATACTTCTTTGTGATATGCGTTTATAGGGCATGTATTCAGAGCAGGTCATTAAATTGCCCTTGGGTCCCCTTTAATTGTATGTGTTGTAGATGGACCTGACAGTAAGTCAAATCCGAGAGCCAGTCCTTAAATTTCGGTGCCCTGCCTCGGCCCCAGCGACATGCCACACGCCGTTTAGCCAAGAGCAGGGCAGTATCAATGAATTTCCTGCTGGTTTTTGGAATATGCGGCGTGTGTCCCAGAAGTGTGATACGCGGCTCCGCCTCAATAGGGACCTGGTCTCTGACTCCTTTGGAAAATATTTCTGTTTATACCTACCTCATAATCGTAGGACTTTAGTTCACACAATGGTAACTAGTCGTTTAGACTATGGCAATGCCCTGCTGGCAGTAGTGGGTATACTGGCCAAATTACAGATATCTCAGAACACAGCCGCAAGGATGATCTTAAATCGCCCGGCAGGCTCTTCGTCAAGGTGTAATTCTTACTGAAGTATCTTGCTCTTAAAGATTTAAAGGGAGAGACCGCAGTCACCGTCCTGCTCCTCTGCCACTGCACGCCCGTGCTCAAGTCTGCTTTCTTTCAATAAAGATCTTTATTGAAAGAAAGCAGACTCGAGCACTGCGGTTTCTCCCTTTAAATCTTTAAGAACAAGATACTTCAGTAAGAATTACACCTTGATGGTGACGTCGTACAAGCCAAATTCGCCGTGCTACGGCAGTTCACAAAAAATAAGACATCTCTGTCTGGCCACCACAATAACTAGCGAGTTGGACCACAAGAAGATTAACCATCACGCCCCTCTTTAAAACAATTTTGATACAAAGAATAAACAGCCCTGATGATAGACCAGGGACTTTGTGCCTGGTTCTTGAAACGCATCGGCAGACTTTCTTGGGTGGAATAAATTGTCAACTTCACGACACTAGGACCGGCTGGTCCAGTATTTAAGCGTTTACAAGCTATTAAGTTGCTCATACCTCCTTGGAAATCATTTTTCTTCATGTTTTTATTGTAAAATTTGTTGGTTGTGATGTAACTATTATAATTGTTTGTATTGTTTGATGCAGAAACGTTTTTTAGTGTGTAAATAATGTTTGTTTTTTGATGTATGTACAAAGTGTATTTAGTCTTGTAAATATTCCAATACGTAGTCCTTTATTCTGTTATAATTTTTGGAAAATTTGAAAAAAAGCATAAAATGATAGACACTGAGTAATGTTGTCTAAGGGTGGTTACAATAAACTGGTTTCTTACCCTTCTTGAATATTGAATGAGTTATTGTGGCGTGGGCACTGTGTGTTTTTGCTGTTTATTGGCATGACATGGGTCTATAGGTATTAAAAATAAATATATAAATTCCCAGATATTCAGCCATTTTTTTCTGGTGATGTCACACATTGACATGTATTCGGCTGCTTCTTCTATTTTTAGGTGAATAAAGATCACTTGCTGTTCCCCCCTTCCATTTCTCTCTTTTTATCCCCCTTTCTTTGTTTCTCTCGCTCTCTTTATCTCTCCCCCTATCTATCTCCCACACACTCCTGTTAGCTTTAGCTTCATGAATGTCACTTTCACTTCTGGCATTCTGGCATTCATACAACAAATCCTTCAGAACATCCGAGAATAAAGGACAATCAGTGTGGAAGACGAGTTACTGGGAGTGCAACTGATTGTCCTGGCACATATATGCTTTTGATGTGAGATTTCACTATTTCACCACATTATTCCGAGTCTGCTGCTTACAGTGGCTCAATTCTGGTAAAAAGTAGAGTATGGCAAGTCACCAAATGAATAGAGAGAGCCAAGTCGGAGAGGAGCCACGCGTCGTACTGTGTTATAAGGCCAGAGGCACAAGCTGATCCATCAACCGATAACAGTGTGTAAAAGGTGCAGCAAACATTACTTAAAAACAAGGTATATGCTCTTTTATATCTAAAAATAGGCTATTTCTTGAACACCGTTGCTTCACTTTAGTTCATTACATATGCTGCAGTGGCATTTGTTAATAGTAACACATACATTTTACCAATGAAGCTTCCATCTCCAGAGCCCTGACAACATGTCCACTCTGGATGCGTTGGTTTTACAGGTTTTAATCTTACAAGTTAGCTGAAAGTACCGTTGTTAATCCCAGTATTGTTCAGTGTTACTTTTACAGGTAGTGTGATCAGATGCAATTGAATGTTTTTCTTTGTATCTCTTCTTCACCAAATAAAAATCAAGTATGTTTCTTTTCTTTTAGTCCACAATGTGCTCGTCTCCCATTGTGTATCCTGATACATCATGTTGCTTTGCTATGTGTACAGAAGTGAACAATCACGAATACAAACACTTTATAATTCTGCAAATACTGTTATCTGCTTTTCTTCTTTACTGCTAGTCCAGTCTTCTATAATCTGGTATTTCAATGTCCCACATAATTTGAATTTAATCTTTTTCCGTAATAAATTCCACTCATAATAACTGCACTGTTCAGCTCTTGTCTATGTCCTCCGATGGGTCAATATTATTTTTGATGTTCTTAAAAACTTTTCGGATTCTCTGCATCTCTACGATTATTTCCATTGAGTTAAATGAAGCAGTGTATTCACAGAGGGTTGTGTGGGATCAAACATTGATAAAAGCCCTTGTCACTTTCAGTGCCCTTCTATGTTTTCCACCGTGTGTGTTCGCTGATGGCTTTGTAGCTCCGATAATCGACTAAAACTCTTCCCACATTCATAGAACTTGAATTATTTTTCCCCTGTGTGTGTTCGTTGATGATACCTTAATACTGACGAGAAGTGAAAACTACTGTCACATTCACTACAATGATAGGGTTTTTCCCCAGTGTGTGTTCGCTGATGACTGTTTAGGTCTGATAACCGACTAAAGCACTTTGCACATTCACTGCACTTGAATGGTTTTTCCCCCGTGTGTGTTCGTTGATGACTTTGAAGGTGTGATAATCGAATAAAGCTCTTCACACATTCACTGCACTTGAATGGTTTTTCCCCTGTGTGTATTCGCTGATGACGTTTTCAGGCTGATATCTGACTAAAGCTCTTTTCACATTCACTGCACTTGAATGGTTTTTCCCCTGTGTGTGTTCGCTGATGTTTTTGGTGGTCTGATAACTTACTAAAGCTCTTTGCACATTCACTGCACTTGAATGGTTTTTCCCCTGTGTGTATTCGCTGATGTTGTTGGAGGTGTGATAACTGACTAAAGCACTTTGCACATTCACTGCACTTGAATGGTTTTTCCCCCGTGTGTGTTTGCTGATGACGTTTTCGGTGTGAAATCTGACTAAAGCACTTTGCACATTCACTGCACTTGAATGGTTTTTCCCCTGTGTGTATTCGCTGATGTTGTTGGAGGTTTGATAAGTGACTAAAGCACTTTGCACATTCACTGCAATAATATGGCTTTTCCCCCGCGTGTGTACGCTGATGTATCTGTAGGGTTGATAACTGACCAAAGCACTTTACACATTCACTGCACTTGAATGGTTTTTCTGCTGTGTAGGTTTGCTGATGAAGCTTGCGTAGTGATGACAAACTAAAGCTATTGCTGCAGGTGTGTGATTCTTCTTTCTTGGTTCGTCTCTGTGGGTCGGGTATATATTTGTCTACATCCCATGACTGCATTTCCTGATGGGCCGACATGGCTGATAAAGCACTTGTGTTTTTCTCACTCACTTTATATATGTGCAGTATTTTGCACATTTGATTTCTGTTTTAACAATAAAATGCGGTAGCCACCAAATATTTGCCAGACTCCTTTTTTGTAGAAGGTGTCTTTGTAGGCGATTGTGCCTTAAGATTGGATTATGGCTATGCACGTTTGCGGGTAAAGATGTATCTTCCTTCTGGCTGGTGTAAATATGGACAGTCTGTTGTATTTTAGATAGAAGAACTCCTCTTTCATTTACCCGTCAGTTGTCTGGCTCCGCTCTGTTGTGCTCTTCTCTGGTTACTGTGGTTTGGCCAGAAAGAGTTTACAATTCTCCTAGAGCACGGAATGATGGCTTGTCATCATTTTAGAAAACAGAGCACTGCTGTAATCACATCATACAGATCCCATGATCAAAGCTGGTGTTGGACACTTGTTTGTACAGGAGGCGGTTTGTTATTGCTGTTGCCTTAATTTTCCTAAGGTCATTTCTTCGTCTTGTGGCGTGGAGGTGCACAGCTCAGACTCTTACAATCACTGAACTGCCCTTGATGCTTCATCCGGGATCTGTCAGTTTGTGTGCAGGTTCCTCTGTCGCCGACTGCGCTGAGGTTTTCCTGAATATTGTAGCTCAATATTTCTGCTGTTATTCAAGATTTACAGCATTCGCTTCATTATTGATGGTCATTTCACACACACGCTTTTTTTCTGTTGGATGTAAAGATATTTAAAATTACTAAACTGAAACATAATGGAATGAGAATTCGCAATGTTTAACTAGTTGTAAAAGACATTTCGAGGGAGATTTACCAAATCTCCACACAATGCAGCGCAGCCCTCCCCCCGCGAGGTTGCGTGGCGCGACAGGTAGGGAACAGGAGAGCACCATATTTTCAGAGATATGGCTCTCTCCTTCCCTTTCCCTTGCGTCGGCACTGATTACAGCAGCCCTGCGCCATGCACACACCTTAGCACCAGAGCGCTAGG
The DNA here is from genome assembly GCF_964261635.1 of Lissotriton helveticus. Lineage (NCBI taxonomy): Eukaryota > Metazoa > Chordata > Amphibia > Caudata > Salamandridae > Lissotriton > Lissotriton helveticus. The sequence continues at coordinate 413,263 of NW_027612057.1, read as the reverse complement.
GTGTGTGTGTGTGTGTGTGAGTCCAGCATAGGTTCTGTACAGGAAGGACACCCTTACTGTACAAATTACTATGCCTCGACACGAGGGAAAGCTTTCACCATTTTGCATACGTGTTGCACAGTGTAGCAAGCATGCAACGTCAAAGCATTTCTCCTTCCTTGCACCTAGTTTTGTGGTTGCACGGGAACACCCATGCACCACCCTTGGCAGGCCCCCATGGCACAAAGTAATGCGAAACAATGCTATGCGCAGTGTCACATTACTTTAACGTTATTTCCAGCGCTAAACAAGTTTAGCGCTGGAAAGTAAATTAGGAAAAAAAGATTTTGTGCCATTTTGTGCCACTTTTGTGATGCAAACATAGCGCAAAATCTTAGTAAATCTCCCCCTTCTACTTTATAGCTTTTGAAACTTAACAAGCAATATTTCATTATACACAGATATTTAACTAAAAGTTCTGTTGATCTCGTGACATCTTATTAATGTCTGAAAAGGAGGTGATTTACCAGTGTTTACAGAGTAACTTAGCAAAGTAAGGGCACTCATGGAGCAACCAAGTGCTTGAGGTATAGTTTAAGATAGACGCATATGGTCAAGATTTCATTTAAACAACAGTAGAGTATGGAAAAAGAGATGGATCAGGCTGGGCTGTAAAATTTCTAGTAACTCTTTACAAAGTATACAACAAAAGTAACTCTATTCACACACTTCTTCTCGTTCCTTTCCTATTCACTTAAGATCATCTCAAATATCAACTCCTGTCTTTACTCGCTGTTCATAAGTCACCTTTGACACTTTCAACAGCTCCCTTGGTTCAAGCATTTCTGGTTTCTTCTAACCTGGAAGATTGGAACATTATAGTGAGTTGAGGGGGGTTTCCTATCGCCATAACATCTGTCCATCTCCCTGAAACTAGTGCAGCTTACAACACCCGGTTCTGGCCCTGAAAGACAACTTTAATAAGCAGGTCTTTAGTTCTTCCTAAAGTAGATAAAGTTATGTAATATGCAGCTCTTTCAGGGGCTTTTGTGTAAAACAGAACAAGGTGTTCACTGTAAGGCCCGTCCTTTACATTATAAGTGCAGATAAGGCAAACAAACGTTGATTCATATAATTTAATATTCAACAATATCAGTCATTTAGTACTTATAGAGAATCCATCACAACCAATAATTTACCTGACATATCCCCGCAGCAGATGTGTGCATATTACTCTTTTTTTTCCCCTTTTCCACCATTACATGGCATCTGGCATGACATTGTCCGTTTGGGGCCCAGGATGCCACTTTGTGACCGGATGGGCATTTGGCAGAGTGGGAGGAGGTGTCAGTAATCCACAGGTGATGCGGCATTTCTACCTTTCCATATTTCTCATATTCAAGTTTACCTAATTTTCTGTCCTTCAGCGCACTAACTCTGTGGGGTTCATCAGAAGTCAGATAACTGCCTCATACTCACAAGGCCATGGATCTCATTTCTTCTACAACACTTATTGCAGACATAGGGCCTAGTTAGGAGTTTGTCCAACACATTTTTGCCTCAAAACTAGGGGTGGGTGAAGAATTCCACTCTGCCGGCGGAGCTCGCAAAGTTTTTCCCACTCCGCACTCGTGCGGAGTTGGTCCAAAAAGCTCCATGCAGAACAGAGTTCTTTTCTCAAGCGGTTCGCCAATGGTAAGGTGGCGAGCGCTTGCGAGAAAATATAACGCACTAGACCTCCTCCTGGCGAGATTTCTCAATGCGGGAGGTCACGGCAGGTCGCGACCACTCGAGTGTTAAAATCTGCCATTCTCGTTGATGAAGCTGCCATTCGATTAGAATGTCAATTAGAGCGGCAGTAAGCAGCCTCTGGCACGACGCGTAGTGCTGTTTGTGCTGATTTTACAGTGGGGGTTAAACTCCTGGCACTAAAAATCAGTCAGTGCAGTGCAACTTAACAACCTCTGCCACTAGCGGAAGTCTGCAGAGTGCGGCGGAGTTTCCCTGGCACTTCGTGGAGTTCCGCAGAGTAAAAATCTGCAAACTACACCAAGGCATTTTCAAAACAAGACAGATATCCTGTCTGCCTTATTAAAATTGGCACAGTATGTAATGCATTTTTAATGGAGCGGGCAGGATACCTGTCACATTTGTGATGGAATAAACCATCCGCTGAAATCTAAATAAGGCTTTTGGTGTACATTGTGTCCAGTGTGGCTAGCTGGGCTTGAAAGATCTTGTTGTTTGTCGGTCTCTCACTGCTTTGAGATCACCGCCAGGCAGAACTTCTGTCAGCCGTGCCTTGTGCAGATCTTCCTTTCTATGCAGGACTTCTGTCAGCTGCGCCCTGTGCAGATCTTCATTCCAGTAAGGACCTCTGTCAGCTGCGCCTTGTGCAAATATTCCTTCCAGACTGGACTTCTGTCAGTCGTACCTGACGCAAACATTGCAATAACAGGTCAGACACTAGGTGAATCTGATGCAAACACTGCAATGACACAGGCCAGGCACGAGGAATATCTGATGTAAACAATCCAATAACACAGGCCAGGCATGAAGAGAATCTGATGTAAACAATGCAATAACACAGGCCAGGTGTTGGGAGAATCTGACACAAACAATGCAATAAAACGGGACAGACACTAGGAGAATCTGATGTAAACAATGCAATAACACAGGCCAGGCACGAGGAGAATCTGACGCAAACAATGCAATAACATAGGCCGGCCACGAGGAGAATCTTATGTAAACAATGCAATAACACAGGCCAGGTTTTGGGGGAATCTGACTCAAACAATGCAAATAACACAGGCCAGGCACGAGGAGAATCTGACGCAAACAATGCAATAACACAGCTAAGGCACTAGGAGAATCTGACACAAACAATGCAAGAACACAGCCCAGACATAAGCAGAATCTGATGCAAACATTGCAATAACACAGGCCAGGCACGAAGAGAATCTGATGCAAACAATGCAATAACACAGACAAGGCACGAGGAGAATCTGATGCAAACAATGCATTAACACAGGCCAGGCACAAGGAAAATCTGATGAAAAAAATACAATACCACTGGCCAGGCACAAGGAGAATCTGATGCAAACAATGCAATAACACAGGCCAGGCATGTGGAGAATCTGATGTAAACAATGCAATAACACAGGCCAGGCACTAGGAGAATCTGATGAAAACAATACAATAACGCAGAGCAGGCACTACGAGAGTCTGACGAAACACTGCAATAACACAGGCACGAGGAGAATATGATGCAAACAATGCAATAACACAAGCTAGGCAGAAGGAGAATCTGATACAAACAATGCAATAACACAAGCCAGGCCAAAGAGAATCTGATGCAAACAATGCAATAACACAGGCAAGGCACTAGGAGAATCTGCCGCAAACAATGACACAAAAACTGCAATAACACAGGCTAGGCACGAGGAGAATCTGATGTACACAATGCAATAACACAGGCCAGGCATGAGGAGAATCTGAAGCAAACAATGCAATAACACAAGCTGGGCACAAGGAGATTCTGATGTAAACAATGCAATAGCACAGGCCAGACACTAGGATAATCTGCTGTAAACAGTGCAATAACACAGGTCAGGCACAAGGAGAATCTTACGGAAACAATGCAATAACACAGGCAAGGCACGAGGCGAATCTGATATAAACAATGCAATAACACAGGCCAGGCACTAGGAGAATCTGACGCGAACAATGCATTAACACAGGCCAGGCACTAGGAGAATCTGATGCAAACAATGCATTAACACAGGCCAGGCACGAGGAGAATCTGATTTAAACAATGCAATAACACAGGCCAGGCATTGGGAGACTCTGACAAAAACAATGCAATAACACAGGCCAGACACTAGGAGAATCTGATGTAAACAATGCAATAACACAGGCCAGGCCCTAGGTGAAGCTGACACAAACACTGCAATAACACAGGCCAGGCATGAGGAGAATCTAATGTAAACAATACTATAACACAGGCCAGGCATGAGGAGAATCTGACGCAAACAATTCAATAACAGGCCGGTGACGAGAAGAATCTGATGTAAACAATGCAATAACACAGGCCAGGCTTTGGGAGAATCTGATGTAAACAGTGCAATAGCACAGGCCAGGCACGAGGATAATCTGATGCAAACAATGCAATAACACAGGCCAGGCACGAGGAGAATCTGATGCAAACAATGCAAAACACAGGTCAGGCACTATGTGAATCTGATGCAAACAATGCAATAACACAAGCCAGGCACTAGGTGAATCTGACACAAACACTGCAATAACAGAGGCCAGGCACGAGGAGAATCTGATGTAAACAATGTAATAACACAGGCCAGGCATTGGGAGAATCTGATATAAACAATGCAATAACACTGGCCAGGCATTGGGAGAATCTGACGCAAACAATGCAATAACACAGGCCAGACAATAGGAGAATCTGATGTAAACAATGCAATAACACAGGCAAGGCACGAGGAGAATCTGATATAAACAATGCAATAACACAGGCCAGGCACTAGGAGAATCTGACGCGAACAATGCATTAACACAGGCCAGGCACTAGGAGAATCTGATGCAAACAATGCATTAACACAGGCCAGGCATGAGGAGAATCTGAAGCAAACAATGCAATAACACAAGCCGGGCACAAGGAGATTCTGATGTAAACAATGCAATAGCACAGGCCAGACACTAGGATAATCTGATGTAAACAGTGCAATAACACAGGTCAGGCACAAGGAGAATCTTACGGAAACAATGCAATAACACAGGCAAGGCACGAGGCGAATCTGATATAAACAATGCAATAACACAGGCCAGGCACTAGGAGAATCTGACGCGAACAATGCATTAATACAGGCCAGGCACTAGGAGAATCTGATGCAAACAATGCATTAACACAGGCCAGGCACGAGGAGAATCTGATGTAAACAATGCAATAACACAGGCCAGGCATTGGGAGACTCTGACAAAAACAATGCAATAACACAGGCCAGACACTAGGAGAATCTGATGTAAACAATGCAATAACACAGGCCAGGCCCTAGGTGAAGCTGACACAAACACTGCAATAACACAGGCCAGGCTTGAGGAGAATCTAATGTAAACAATACTATAACACAGGCCAGGCATGAGGAGAATCTGACGCAAACAATTCAATAACAGGCCGGTGACGAGAAGAATCTGATGTAAACAATGCAATAACACAGGCCAGGCTTTGGGAGAATCTGATGTAAACAGTGCAATAGCACAGGCCAGGCAAGAGGAGAATCTGATGCAAACAATGCAAAACACAGGTCAGGCACTATGTGAATCTGATGCAAACAATGCAATAACACAGGCCAGGCACTAGGTGAATCTGACACAAACACTGCAATAACAGAGGCCAGGCACGAGGAGAATCTGATGTAAACAATGTAATAACACAGGCCAGGCATTGGGAGAATCTGATATAAACAATGCAATAACACAGGCCAGGCATTGGGAGAATCTGACGCAAACAATGCAATAACACAGGCCAGACAATAGGAGAATCTGATGTAAACAATGCAATAACACAGGCAAGGCACGAGGAGAATCTGATATAAACAATGCAATAACACAGGCCAGGCACTAGGAGAATCTGACGCGAACAATGCATTAACACAGGCCAGGCACTAGGAGAATCTGATGCAAACAATGCATTAACACAGGCCAGGCACGAGGAGAATCTGATGTAAACAATGCAATAACACAGGCCAGGCATTGGGAGACTCTGACAAAAGCAATGCAATAACACAGGCCAGACACTAGGAGAATCTGATGTAAACAATGCAATAACACAGGCCAGACACTAGGAGAATCTGATGTAAACAATGCAATAACACAGGCCAGACACTAGGAGAATCTGATGTAAACAATGCAATAACACAGGCCAGGCCCTAGGTGAAGCTGACGCAGCACTGCAATAACACAGGCCAGGCATGAGGAGAATCTAATGTAAACAATACAATAACACAGGCCAGGCATGAGGAGAATCTGACGCAAACAATTCAATAACACAGGCCGGTGACGAGAAGAATCTGATGTAAACAATGCAATAACACAGGCCAGGCTTTGGGAGAATCTGACACAAACAATGCAATAATATAGGCCAGACATTGGGAGAATCTGATGTAAACAGTGCAATAGCACAGGCCAGGCACGAGGATAATCTGATGCAAACAATGCAATAACACAGGCCAGGCACGAGGAGAATCTGATGCAAACAATGCAAAACACAGGTCAGGCACTATGTGAATCTGATGCAAACAATGCAATAACACAGGCCAGGCACTAGGTGAATCTGACACAACACTGCAATAACAGAGGCCAGGCACGAGGAGAATCTGATGTAAACAATGTAATAACACAGGCCAGGCATTGGGAGAATCTGATATAAACAATGCAATAACACAGGCCAGGCGTTGGGAGAATCTGACGCAAACAATGCAATAACACAGGCCAGACAATAGGAGAATCTGATGTAAACAATGCAAGAACACAGGCCAGGCACAAGGAGAATTTGATGCAAACAATGCAATAACACAGGTCAGGCACTAGGTGAATCTGACGCAAACACTGCAATAACACAGGCCAGGCACATGGAGAATCTGATGTAAACAATGCAATAACACAGGCCCAGCACATGGAGAATCTGATGCAAACAATGCAATAACACAGGGCAGGCACATGGAGAATCTGATGTAAACAATTTAATAACACAGGCCAGGCATGAGGAGAATCTGAGGCAAACAATGCTAATAAAACAGGCAAGGCACAAGGAGAATCTGATGTAAACAATGCAATAACACAGGCCAGGCATGAGGAGAATCTGAGGCAAACAATGCTAATAAAACAGGCAAGGCACGAGGAGAATCTGATGTAAACAATGCAAAAACACGGGCCAGACACTAGGAGAATCTGATGTAAACAGTGCAATAACACAGGCCAAGCACGAGGAGAATCTGACGCGAACAATGGCATAACACAGGCCAGGCACGAGGAGAATCTGATGCAAACAATGCCATAACACAGGCCAGGCACGAGGAGAATCTGAAGTAAACAATGCAATAACACAGGCCAGGCACTAGGAGATTCAGATGCAAACAATGCAATAACACAGGCCAGGCACTAGGAGAATCTGATGCAAACAATGCAAGAACACAGGCAAGGCACTAGGAGAATCTGATGCAAAGAATGCAATAACACAGGCCAGGCACGAGGAGAATCTGATGCAAACAATGCAAAACACAGGTCAGGCACTATGTGAATCTGATGCAAACAATGCAATAACACAGGCCAGGCACGAGGAGAATCTGATGCAAACAATGCAAAACACAGGTCAGGCACTATGTGAATCTGATGCAAACACTGCAATAACAGAGGTCAGGCACGAGGAGAATCTGATGTAAACAATGCAATAACACAGGCCAGGCACAAGGAGAATCTGATGCAAACAATGCCATAACACAGGCCAGGCACGAGGAGAATCTGAAGTAAACAATGCAATAACACAGGCCAGGCACTAGGAGATTCAGATGCAAACAATGCAATAACACAGGCCAGGCACTAGGAGAATCTGATGCAAACAATGCAAGAACACAGGCAAGGCACTAGGAGAATCTGATGCAAAGAATGCAATAACACAGGCCAGGCACGAGGAGAATCTGATGCAAACAATGCAAAACACAGGTCAGGCACTATGTGAATCTGATGCAAACAATGCAATAACACAGGCCAGGCACGAGGAGAATCTGATGCAAACAATGCAAAACACAGGTCAGGCACTATGTGAATCTGATGCAAACACTGCAATAACAGAGGTCAGGCACGAGGAGAATCTGATGTAAACAATGCAATAACACAGGCCAGGCACGAGGAGTATCTGATGCAAACAATGCAATAACACAGGCCAGACGTTGGGAGAATCTGATGCAAACAATGCAATAACACAGGCCAGACAATAGGAGAATCTGATGTAAACAATGCAAGAACACAGGCCAGGCACTAGGAGAATCTGACACAAACACTGCAATAACAGAGGCCAGGCACGAGGAGTATCTGATGTAAACAATGTAATAACATAGGCCAGGCACGAGGAGAATCTGATGCAAACAATGCAATAACACAGGCCAGACGTTGGGAGAATCTGACGCAAACAATGCAATAACACGGGCCAGATACTAGGAAAATCTGATGTGAACAATGCAATAACACAGACCAGGCACTAGGAGAATCTGACGCGAACAATGCAATAACACAGGCCAGGCATTGGGAGAATCTGATATGAACAATGCAATAACACAGGCCAGGCACTACGAGAATCTGATGCAAACAATGCAATAACACAGGCCAGACAATAGGAGAATCTCATGTAAACAATGCAAGAACACAGGCAAGGAACTAGATGAATCCGACGCAAACACTGCAATAACACAGGCCAGGCACGAGGAGAATCTGATGTAAACAATGCAATAACACGGGCCAGACACTAGGAGAATCTGATGTAAACAGTGCAATAACACAGGCCTGGCACTAGGAGATTCAGATGCAAACAATGCAATAACACAGGCCAGGCACAAGGAGAATCTGATGCAAACAATGCAATAACACAAGACGGCACGAGGAGAATCTGATGTAAACAATGCAATAACACGGGCCAGACACTAGGAGAATCTGATGTAAACAGTGCAATAACACAGACCAGGCACTAGGAGAATCTGATGCAAACAATGCATTAACACAGGCCAGGCACTAGGAGAATCTGATGCAAATTATACATTAACACAGGCCAGGCACTAGGAGATTCAGATGCAAACAATGCAATTACACAGGCCAGGCACGAGGAGAATCTGATGCAAACAATGCAATAACACAGGGCAGGCACTAGTTGAATCTGATGCAAACACTGCAATAACACAAGCCAGACACTAGGAGAATATGATGTAAACAGTGCAATAACACAGGCCAGGCGTTGGGAGAATCTGACGCAAACATACAATAACACAGGCCGGGCACAAGGAGAATCTGATGTAAACAATGCAATAACACAGGCCAGGCGTTGGGAGAATCTGACGAAAACAATGCTAATAACACAGGCTACGCGGTACAAAAGAAGGTAGTGATGGATCTATTGACTGGGTGTGAGTGTTTGATTGGTTCAGATGCTCAGTACATCACCACCCCCTTTTGTACTGCTTTTGGCCACCATAAGTGTGGCAGGGTATGCTCAGACGTGAGTCCCTTGCTCACTTTGCCACTGGATTCAAGCAAGCCGGGCTGAAGAAGGCTGCAATGCCAGAAACCGGTCCTCGAAAGCTTGTTTCCCATCCAGGGAAGGCATGGCTTGGCAGTTCGGGCTGGACTGTTCCCATGAGGCACAGGGTCAGACAGATTTGCATATAGCCATGTCTGAACTGGGGTGGCAGAGTGGGCTAAAGAACGGTGATGGATTAAACCCAGATCTTTTGACTGGGTGTGAGTGTTTGATTGGTTCAGATGCTCCGTCCATCACCACCCCCTTTTGTACTGCTTTTGGCCACCATAAGTGTGGCAGGGTATGCTCAGACGTGAGTCCCTTGCTCACTTTGCCACTGGATTCAAGCAAGCCGGGCTGAAGAAGGCTGCAATGCCAGAAACCGGTCCTCGGAAGCTTGTTTCCGGTCCAGGAAAGGCATGGCTTGGCAGTCCGGGCTGGACTGTTCCCATGAGGCACAGGGCAGACTGATTTGCATATAGCCATGTCTGAACTGGGGTGGCAGAGTGGGCTAAAGAACGGTGATGGTTAAACCCAGATCTTTTGACTGGGTGTGAGTGTTTGATTGGTTCAGATGCTCCGTCCATCACCACTCCCTTTTGTACCGCTTTTGGCCGCCATAAGTGTGGCAGGGTATGCTCAGACGTGAGTCCCTTGCTCACCTTGCCACTGGATTCAAGCAAGCCGGGCTGAAGAAGGCTGCAATGCCAGAAACCGGTCCTCGGAAGCTTGTTTCCGGTCCAGGGAAGGCATGGCTTGGCAGTTCGGGCTGGACTGTTCCCATGAGGCACAGGGTCAGACTGATTTGCATATAGCCATGTCTGAGCTGGGGTGGCAGAGTGGGCTAAAGAACGGTGATGGATTAAACCCAGATCTTTTGACTGGGTGTGAGTGTTTGATTGGTTCAGATGCTCCGTCCGTCACCACCCCCTTTTGTACCGCTTTCGGCCGCCATAAGTGTGGCAGGGTATGCTCAGACGTGAGTCCCTTGCTCACTTTGCCACTGGATTCAAGCAAGCCGGGCTGAATTAGACTGCAATGCCAGAAACCGGTCTTCGGAAGATTGTTTCAGGTCCAGGGAAGGCATGGCTTGGCAGTTCGGGCTGGACTGTTCCCATGAGGCACAGGGTCAGACTGATTTGCATATAGCCATGTCTGAACTGGGGTGGCAGAGTCGGCTAAAAACAGTGATGGATTAAACCCAGATATTTTGACTGGGTGTGAGTGTTTGATTGGTTCAGATGCTCCGTCCATCACCACCCACTTTTGTACAGCTTTTGGCAGCCATAAGTGTGGCAGGGTATGCTCAGACGTGAGTCCCTTGCTCACTTTGCCACTGGATTCAAGCAAGCCGGGCTGAAGAAGGCTGCAATGCCAGAAACCGGTCCTCTGAAGCTTGTTTCTGGTCCAGGGAAGGCATGGCTTGGCAATTCGGGCTGGACTGTTCCCATGAGGCACAGGGTCAGACTGATTTGCATATAGCCATGTCTGAGCTGGGGTGGCAGAGTGGGCTAAAAAACGGTGATGGATTAAACCCAGATCTTTTGACTGGGTGTGAGTGTTTGATTGGTTCAGATGCTCCGTCCATCACCACCCCCTTTTGTACCGCTTTTGGCCGCCATAAGTGTGGCAGGGTATGCTCAGACATGAGTCCCTTGCTCACTTTGCCACTGGATTCAAGCAAGCCGGGCTGAATTAGACTGCAATGCCAGAAACCGGTCTTCGGAAGCTTGTTTCCGGTCCAGGGAAGGCATGGCTTGGCAGTTCGGGCTGGACTGTTCCCATGAGGCACAGGGTCAGACTGATTTGCATATAGCCATGTCTGAAATGGGGTGGCAGAGTGGGCTAAAAACAGTGATGGATTAAACCCAGATATTTTGACTGGGTGTGAGTGTTTGATTGGTTCAGATGCTCCGTCCAGCACCACCCACTTTTGTACAGCTTTTGGCAGCCTAAGTGTGGCAGGGTATGCTCAGACGTGAGTCCCTTGCTCACTTTGCCACTGGATTCAAGCAAGCCGGGCTGAAGAAGGCTGCAATGCCAGAAACCGGTCCTCGGAAGCTTGTTTCCGGTCCAGGGAAGACATGGCTTGGCAGTTCGGGCTGGACTGTTCCCATGAGGCACAGGGTCAGACTGATTTGCATATAGCCATGTCTGAACTGGGGTGGCAGAGTGGGCAAAAGAACGGTGATGGATTAAACCCAGATCTTTTGACTGGGTGTGTTTGATTGGTTCAGATGCTCCGTCCATCACCACCCCCTTTTGTACCGCATTTGGCCGCCATAAATGTAGCAGGGTATGCTCAGACGTGAGTCCCTTGCTCACTTTGCCACTGGATTCAAGCAAGCCGTGCTGAAGAAGGCTGCAATGCCAGAAACTGGTCCTCGGAAGCTTGTTTCCGGTCCAGGGAAGGCATGGCTTGGCAGTTTGGGCTGGACTGTTCCCATGATTCAGAAAAGGGGGTGGTGATGAATAGAGTGCCTGAATTAAGCAGACCACTCTTACCCAGTCCAAAGATCAGGGCTTGATCCATCACCGTTTTTTAGCTCACTGCACCATCCCAGCTCAGAACTTGGCTATATGCAAATTAGTCTGTTCCTGTCCCAGTGCATGATGGGAACAGGGCAAACCAAACTACCAAGCCAATTCTTGTACTGGGAAGGAAACAAGCTTCCGGGGACCGGTTTCTGCCATTTCAGGCGTCGTCGGCCCGGCTTGCTTGAATCCTGATGGTGCAATGAGCAAGGGACTCACATCTGAGTATTCCCTTCCACGCTTATGGTGGACAAAATGATTCAGAAAAGGGGGTGGTGATGAACAGAGTGCCTGAATTAAGCAGACCACTCTTACCCAGTCCAAAGATCAGGGCTTGATCCATCACCGTTTTTTAGCTCACTGCACCATCCCAGCTCAGAACTTGGCTATATGCAAATTAGTCTGTTCCTGTCCCAGTGCATGATGGGAACAGGGCAAACCAAACTACCAAGCCAATTCTTGTACTGGGAAGGAAACAAGCTTCCGGGGACCGGTTTCTGCCATTTCAGGCGTCGTCGGCCCGGCTTGCTTGAATCCTGATGGTGCAATGAGCAAGGGACTCACATCTGAGTATTCCCTTCCACGCTTATGGTGGACAAAATGATTCAGAAAAGGGGGTGGTGATGAACAGAGTGCCTGAATTAAGCAGACCACTCTTACCCAGTCCAAAGATCAGGGCTTGATCCATCACCGTTTTTTAGCTCACTGCACCATCCCAGCTCAGAACTTGGCTATATGCAAATTAGTCTGTTCCTGTCCCAGTGCATGATGGGAACAGGGCAAACCAAACTACCAAGCCAATTCTTGTACTGGGAAGGAAACAAGCTTCCGGGGGACCGGTTTCTGCCATTTCAGGCGTCGTCGGCCCCGGTAGCTTGTCTCCTTTCTGGTGAAGAATTGGCTTGGTAGTTTGGTCTGCCCTGTTCCCATGATGCACTGGGCCAGGGACAGACTAATTTGCATATAGCCAGGTTCTGAGCTGGGATGGGGCAGTGAGATAAAGAACGGTGATGGATCAAGCCCTGATCTTTGGACTGGGTAAGAGTGGTCTGCTTAATTCAGACACTCTGTTCATCACCACCCCCTTTTCTGTATCGTTTTTGGCCACTATAGGTGTGGCAGGGTATACTCAGACATGAGTCCCTTTCTCACCGCTCCATCAGGATTCAAGCAAGCCGGGCCGAAGAGGCTGAAATGCCAGAAACCGGTCCCCGGTAGCTTGTCTCCTTTCTGGTGAAGAATTGGCTTGGTAGTTTGGTCTGCCCTGTTCCCATGATGCACTGGGCCAGGGACAGACTAATTTGCATATAGCCAGGTTCTGAGCTGGGATGGGGCAGTGAGATAAAGAACGGTGATGGATCAAGCCCTGATCTTTGGACTGGGTAAGAGTGGTCTGCTTAATTCAGACACTCTGTTCATCACCACCCCCTTTTCTGTATCGTTTTTGGCCACTATAGGTGTGGCAGGGTACACTCAGACATGAGTCCCTTTCTCACTGCTCCATCAGGATTCAAGCAAGCCGGGCCGAAGAGGCTGAAATGCCAGAAACCGGTCCCCGGTAGCTTGTCTCCTTTCTGGTGAAGAATTGGCTTGGTAGTTTGGTCTGCCCTGTTCCCATGATGCACTGGGCCAGGGACAGACTAATTTGCATATAGCCAGGTTCTGAGCTGGGATGGGGCAGTGAGATAAAGAACGGTGATGGATCAAGCCCTGATCTTTGGACTGGGTAAGAGTGGTCTGCTTAATTCAGACACTCTGTTCATCACCACCCCCTTTTCTGTATCGTTTTTGGCCACTATAGGTGTGGCAGGGTATACTCAGACATGAGTCCCTTTCTCACTGCTCCATCAGGATTCAAGCAAGCCGGGCCGAAGAGGCTGAAATGCCAGAAACCGGTCCCCGGTAGCTTGTCTCCTTTCTGGTGAAGAATTGGCTTGGTAGTTTGGTCTGCCCTGTTCCCATGATGCACTGGGCCAGGGACAGACTAATTTGCATATAGTCAGGTTCTGAGCTGGGATGGGGCAGTGAGATAAAGAACGGTGATGGATCAAGCCCTGATCTTTGGACTGGGTAAGAGTGGTCTGCTTAATTCAGACACTCTGTTCATCACCACCCCCTTTTCTGTATCGTTTTTGGCCACTATAGGTGTGGCAGGGTATACTCAGACATGAGTCCCTTTCTCACTGCTCCATCAGGATTCAAGCAAGCCGGTCCGAAGAGGCTGAAATGCCAGAAACCGGTCCCCGGTAGCTTGTCTCCTTTCTGGTGAAGAATTGGCTTGGTAGTTTGGTCTGCCCTGTTCCCATGATGCACTGGGCCAGGGACAGACTAATTTGCATATAGCCAGGTTCTGAGCTGGGATGGGGCAGTGAGATAAAGAACGGTGATGGATCAAGCCCTGATCTTTGGACTGGGTAAGAGTGGTCTGCTTAATTCAGACACTCTGTTCATCACCACCCCCTTTTCTGTATCGTTTTTGGCCACTATAGGTGTGGCAGGGTATACTCAGACATGAGTCCCTTTCTCACTGCTCCATCAGGATTCAAGCAAGCCGGGCCGAAGAGGCTGAAATGCCAGAAACCGGCCCCCGGTAGCTTGTCTCCTTTCTGGTGAAGAATTGGCTTGGTAGTTTGGTCTGCCCTGTTCCCATGATGCACTGGGCCAGGGACAGACTAATTTGCATATAGCCAGGTTCTGAGCTGGGATGGGGCAGTGAGATAAAGAACGGTGATGGATCAAGCCCTGATCTTTGGACTGGGTAAGAGTGGTCTGCTAAATTCAGACACTCTGTTCATCACCACCCCCTTTTCTATATCGTTTTTGGCCACTATAGGTGTGGCAGGGTATACTCAGACATGAGTCCCTTTCTCACTGCTCCATCAGGATTCAAGCAAGCCGGGCCGAAGAGGCTGAAATGCCAGAAACCGGTCCCCGGTAGCTTGTCTCCTTTCTGGTGAAGAATTGGCTTGGTAGTTTGGTCTGCCCTGTTCCCATGATGCACTGGGCCAGGGACAGACTAATTTGCATATAGCCAGGTTCTGAGCTGGGATGGGGCAGTGAGATAAAGAACGGTGATGGATCAAGCCCCGATCTTTGGACTGGGTAAGAGTGGTCTGCTTAATTCAGACACTCTGTTCATCACCACCCCCTTTTCTGTATCGTTTTTGGCCACTATAGGTGTGGCAGGGTATACTCAGACATGAGTCCCTTTCTCACTGCTCCATCAGGATTCAAGCAAGCCGGGCCGAAGAGGCTGAAATGCCAGAAACCGGTCCCCGGTAGCTTGTCTCCTTTCTGGTGAAGAATTGGCTTGGTAGTTTGGTCTGCCCTGTTCCCATGATGCACTGGGCCAGGGACAGACTAATTTGCATATAGCCAGGTTCTGAGCTGGGATGGGGCAGTGAGATAAAGAACGGTGATGGATCAAGCCCTGATCTTTGGACTGGGTAAGAGTGGTCTGCTTAATTCAGACACTCTGTTCATCACCACCCCCTTTTCTGTATCGTTTTTGGCCACTATAGGTGTGGCAGGGTATACTCAGACATGAGTCCCTTTCTCACTGCTCCATCAGGATTCAAGCAAGCCGGGCCGAAGAGGCTGAAATGCCAGAAACCGGTCCCCGGTAGCTTGTCTCCTTTCTGGTGAAGAATTGGCTTGGTAGTTTGGTCTGCCCTGTTCCCATGATGCACTGGGCCAGGGACAGACTAATTTGCATATAGCCAGGTTCTGAGCTGGGATGGGGCAGTGAGATAAAGAACGGTGATGGATCAAGCCCTGATCTTTGGACTGGGTAAGAGTGGTCTGCTTAATTCAGACACTCTGTTCATCACCACCCCCTTTTCTGTATCGTTTTTGGCCACTATAGGTGTGGCAGGGTATACTCAGACATGAGTCCCTTTCTCACTGCTCCATCAGGATTCAAGCAAGCCGGGCCGAAGAGGCTGAAATGCCAGAAACCGGTCCCCGGTAGCTTGTCTCCTTTCTGGTGAAGAATTGGCTTGGTAGTTTGGTCTGCCCTGTTCCCATGATGCACTGGGCCAGGGACAGACTAATTTGCATATAGCCAGGTTCTGAGCTGGGATGGGGCAGTGAGATAAAGAACGGTGATGGATCAAGCCCTGATCTTTGGACTGGGTAAGAGTGGTCTGCTTAATTCAGACACTCTGTTCATCACCACCCCCTTTTCTGTATCGTTTTTGGCCACTATAGGTGTGGCAGGGTATACTCAGACATGAGTCCCTTTCTCACTGCTCCATCAGGATTCAAGCAAGCCGGGCCGAAGAGGCTGAAATGCCAGAAACCGGTCCCCGGTAGCTTGTCTCCTTTCTGGTGAAGAATTGGCTTGGTAGTTTGGTCTGCCCTGTTCCCATGATGCACTGGGCCAGGGACAGACTAATTTGCATATAGCCAGGTTCTGAGCTGGGATGGGGCAGTGAGATAAAGAACGGTGATGGATCAAGCCCTGATCTTTGGACTGGGTAAGAGTGGTCTGCTTAATTCAGACACTCTGTTCATCACCACCCCCTTTTCTGTATCGACTGTTCCCATGAGGCACAGGGTCAGACTGATTTGCATATAGCCATATCTGAACTGGGGTGGCAGAGTGGGCTAAAGAACGGTGATGGATTAAACCCAGATCTTTTGACTGGGTGTGAGTGTTTGATTGGTTCAGATGCTCCGTCCATCACCACCCTCTTTTGTACCGCTTTTGGCCGCCATAAGTGTGGCAGGGTATGCTCAGACGTGAGTCCTTTGCTCACTTTGCCCCTGGATTCAAGCAAGCCGGGCTGAAGAAGGCTGCAATGCCAGAAACCGGTCCTCGGAAGCTTGTTTCCGGTCCAGGGAAGGCATGGCTTGGCAGTTCGGGCTGGACTGTTCCCATGAGGCACAGGGTCAGACTGATTTGCATATAGCCATGTCTGAACTGGGGTAGCAGAGTGGGCTAAAGAACGATGATGGATTAAACCCAGATCTTTTGACTGGGTGTGAGTGTTTGATTGGTTCAGATGCTCCGTCCATCAACACCCCCTTTTGTACAGAATAACACAGGCTAGGCACGAGGAGAATCTGACGCAAACACTGCAATAACAAAGGCGAGGCACGAGGAGAATCTGATGTAAACAATGCAAGAACATAAACCGGGCATGAGGAGAATCTGATGTAAACAATGCAATTACACAGGCCAGACACTAGGAGAATCTGATGTAAAGAGTGCAATAACACAGGCCAGGCACGAGGAGAATCTGATGTAAACACTGCAATTACACAGGCCAGACACTAGGAGAATCTGATGTAAACAATGCAATAACACAGGCTAGGCACAAGGAGAATCTGACGCTCAAAATGCAATAACACAGGCCAGGCACTAGGAGAATCTATTGGACACAATGCAATAACACGAGCGAGGCACTAGGAGAATCTTATGCAAACAATGCAATAACACAGGCCAGGAGTTGGGAGAGCTGCTTTGATTCTCCATGACAGATAAAGTAGTAAAAGGCAGAAAAGCAGCATTCAAAAATAATACGGACTATTTTTATAAGATCTTGTTTATCAAGTCTTGGGTTTTGAAGAATCTTCAAAAATGGAGAAAGTGATTTATTAATCAGGGTGGAAGGGGGTGGTGGTCCTGGCCTATCATTCACCACCGGTCCTTATCCAGGTAAAGGGGGTGGTCGTGCTGGCCTATCATTCACCACCGGTCATTATCCAGGGAAAGGGGGTGGTCGTAGTGGCCTATCATTCACACGGGCCCTTCTCCAGGGAAAGGGGGTGGTCGTACTGGCCTATCATTCGCCACCGGTCATTATCCAGGGATAGGGGGTGGTCGTAGTGGCCTATCATTCACCACCGGTGCTTATCCAGTTAACAGCACACCTCACCTGCAGTGCCGCCTCAGTAACTCTGCCAGGATGGAAGCTCGGGTGTCATCGGGCCGGTGCTCTTCTGTGCTGAATTCTGCACAGAGAGTGAGTTCCGGCCTGGCAGATGCTGTGTGTGACAACAACACAAACTGCACTGCACCCATATCACAGCTTTGCCTGTCCCGCAGCGTTGGCCAAAGTACACTGTGACTTACTTTATGAATGGACTGCACAGAGACCGCTGTGTGCACACAGCACAGCTCACTGCATGATGCATTCTTAAGTTCTCCCAGGTGCTGACTGATTCGCCCCCCACCCGGCAGGCCGCACTTAGCTTGCGCCCGTGGCGATCCCCAGGATGGTGATGGCGCTGCCTCTAAGGATGAGTGACTCAAGGCTGGCCGCCTCCCGCACTGTACCCAGTGCAGTGTTTGATTCTGGAGCAGCACTCGTGCATCGCTGCTGCTCTGGGCTTCCATTGGGCGATAGTTCCAGGGGAGGCACTTTAAAGTCTGTGTTTGTAGGGGACTCACCTCCTCATGGTGCTCTCAGACAGGCCCAATCATGCCTCTGTTCACCGATGTTTGATGCCAGATAGCAGCACACCACCGCCAGGACTCCTCCACTCTTGAGGCCCCGCCGCTTCTTTGACCTGCCTACCACTGTACCTCACTTCTTCCAGGAGATGACGAGGCACGAGGTCACCCACATCCAATCCCGGGGCCCCCAACAGTGCTAAAGCTGCCAGCAGCAACCACGGATGAGGCCAGCCCCCCGCCCCCCTGAGAGCTGACTCCAGAGCTGAGAAGACTCTTTAAGATCTTTAACTATCACCTCACTGAGCCAGCTCCTTCTGGCAAGTCTGTGGGGAGCAACAGAGCCGGCGCACTGGCACCGCCGTCTGCCATTCAGACTGGCATTAAAAATGCGTGACGAGGCATTTCAGTACGGCGATGTGGAAAACCACACTGAAATGCAGTAGAGTCACACCTGATGCGCGATACTTGGCAGGCCTGCCTCCCTGGGGGACTGCTGCTGCCTCTCCCTGGGGACCCCTGTAGAAGGTTAGGAAGGGCCCTTCTGCTGCTCCTGTGGGAGGGGGCCCTCTGCTTCTGCTTGTGGGAGGGGCCCCCTCTGCTTCTCTTTGAGGGAGGGGCCCCTCTGCTTCTCCTTGAGGGAGGGGCCCCTCCGCTTTTGAGAGGTGACCCTCTGCTTCTTCTTTTGGGAGGGGCCCTTCTGCTGCTCCTGTAGGAGGGGCCCCTCTGCTTCTGCTTGTGGGAGGGGCCCCTCTGCTTCTCCTTGAGGGAGGGGCCCCTCTGCTGCTCCTGTGGGAGGAGCCCCTCTGCTTCTGCTTGTGGGAGGGGCCCCTCTGCTTCTCCTTGTGGGTGGGGGCTGCTTCTTCTTGCAGGAGGGCCCCCTCTCTTTCTCCATGTGGGAGGGGACCCCTGCTTCTCCATGTGGGAGGGGCCCATGTCTTTCTCCTTGTGGGACGGGCCCTCTGCTCCTTGCGGGGGTGGGAGGGAGTTAGATAAATGGATGGATGGAAAGAGAGGAAGAGGAAGGGGGACTGGAGGCTGGAACGTCTTAAGGATTTGGGGGGCCTTGGATCAAACATTTTGGGGCCCCTGCTCAGACCAGTTGTGAATTCATGATTCATTCAGACTCCTCTAGACTCTAAAGTGTGTCCAATGACTCAGCACCAGCTCACTGAGGTCACTGCACGCAATCCCTGCCACCCACCTGTAATACAAATATATGAAAACAAACTGTGTTTAAAAACCATTCAAGGTCATCAGGGCAGGGCTGTGTGGAGAACAGAGCCAGGTCTATCAGGGGCCCCTGAAAGGCTGGGGCCCGGGGCCAGAGCCAAATTTGCCAAGGCCTTAAACGTCTCTGGGAGGAGAGAGAGGGAGAAACAGAGGGAGGAGAGGTGGAGAGAAAGAAAAGACGTGGAGATGGATGGATGGATGGATGGGTGGATGGATGGATGGAATGGATGGATGGATGGATAGGTGGGTGGATGGATCGACAGATGGATAGGCCGGTGGACAGATGGGTGGGTGGATGGATGGGTGGGTGGGTAGATGAATGGATGGATGGGTGGGTGGGTGGGTAGAGGGATGTGTGGGTGGGTGGATGGTGGGTAAGTGGATAGACATGTGGGTGGATGGATGAGTAGATGGATGGTTGGATGGATTGATGGGTATATGGATGGGTGGATGGATGTATGGATGGGTGGATGGAAGGATGGGTGGATGGATAGATGGACGGGTGGATGGATAGATGGATGGATGGGTGGATGGATAGATGGATGGATGTTTGGATGGATAGATGAATGGATGGATGGATGGATAGATAGATAGATGGATGGGAAGGTGGATAGATGGATGGATGGATGGGTGGGTGGGTGGTTGGATGGGTGAATGGATGGATTGAAAGAGAGAAAGAGAGATTTCTAAAGAAGCTGAAGAGAGCATTTTTGCCAGGGTCGCTGCTGGTTCCCAGTACCGCCCGGGTAGCAGGGACCACGCGGAGGCAGGAGCCACTGGTACCACAGAGTCCTATATCACTACCAGTGGAGCAGGGATGTCACTTCATCTTGTCCTAATAATCCCTCTCCTTTCTGTCCCCCCCTTCAGCAGAAGTAATGTCCAGGTGTCTGGGGAGAGACAACTCTCTGCTGCTGCACGATCCTGCTGTCCTGCGCTGTACACTATTACATATGGTGCTTAATTTGCAAAAGAATGAGAGCCGGGCCCAAAGTTGTGCTCAGAAGCCCACAGCCGGCACTATTGAATGCCGGGTACTGAATATCAAGGCTGCGGAGTCTTGGATCCACCTCATGGCTCTTTAATCCACCCCAGACACTCCCGGCTCCTTTATCTCACTCTTGATTCCACCTCGTGGCTCTTATATCTACCCCCAGACACTCCCGGCTCCTTTATCTCACTCTTGATTCCACCTCGTGGCTCTTTAATCTACCCCCAGACTCTCTCGGCTCCTTTATCTCACTCTTGATTCTACCTCGTGGCTCTTAAATCCACCCCCAGACACTCTGGGCTCCTTTATCTCACTCTTCATTCCACCTCATGGCTCTTTAATCCACCCCCAGACACTCTTGGCTCCTTTATCTCATTCTTGATTCCACCTCATGGCTCTTTAATTCACCCCAGACACTCCCAGCTCCTTTATCTCACTCTTGAGTCCACATCGTGGCTCTTTAATCCACCCACAGACACTCTCGGCTCCTTTATCTCACTCTTGATTCCACCTCGTGGCTCTTTAATCCACTCCAGACACTCTCGGCTCCTTTATCTCACTCTTGATTCCACATCGTGGCTCTTAAATCCACCCCCAGACACTCTTGGCTCCTTTATCTCACTCTTGATTCCACCTCACGGCTCTTTAATCCACCCCCAGACACTCCCGGCTCCTTTATCTCACTCTTGATTCCACCTCATGGCTCTTAAATCCACCCCCAGACACTCTTGGCTTCTTTATCTCACTCTTGATTCAACCTCGTGGCTCTTAAATCCACCCCCATACACTCCCGGCTCCTTTATCTCACTCTTGATTCCACCTCGTGGCTCTTAAATCCACCCCCAGACACTCCCGGCTCCTTTATCTCACTCTTGATTCCACCTCGTGGCTCTTTAATCCACCCCAGACACTCTTGGCTCCTTTATCTTACTCTTGATTCCACCTCGTGGCTCTTTAATCCACCCACAGACACTCTCGGCTCCTGTATCTCACTCTTGATTCCACCTCATGGCTCTTTAATCTACCCCCAGACACTCCCGGCTCCTTTATCTCACTCTTGATTCCACCTCGTGGCTCTTTAATCCACCCCAGACACTCTTGGCTCTTTTATCTCACTCTTGATTCCACCTCATGGCTCTTTAATCCACCCCAGACACTCCTGGCTCCTTTATCTCACTCTTGATTGCACCTCGTGGCTCTTTAATCCACCCCCAGACACTCTTGGCTCCTTTATCTCACTCTTTATTCCACCTCATGGCTCTTTAATCCACCCCAGACACTCTCGGCTCCTTTATCTCACTCTTGATTCCACCTCGTGGCTCTTTAATCCACCCCCATACACTCCCGGCTCCTTTATCTCACTCTTGATTCCACCTCGGGGCTCTTTAATCCACCCCAGCCACTCTCGGCTCCTTTATCTCACTCTTGATTCCACCTCATGGCTCTTTAATCCCCCCATTTTACATTGACGTAACTTGAAAAAGGAATTACGAGTTAGTTCAAGGGGTCACCATTGAAAATGTCTTTTCTTCATATGAAGTTGCTTAGCTTATATTTAAACTAAACTTTGAATCAAACTTTAACAAAACATTTCTTCTACTAATCAGAAACATTTCTAGAAAATATGTGAATCATGTTATACAATGTCAAACATTATGAAAAAGCATCCTTTAACGAGGGTCAAGAGTAGACATTCTTGCTACATCTTTTCGTCTTGATCTAATTTTAACAAAGTTCACGTGTTAGTATTTTTATAAATAAACAGAATTTAGCATTGAATTCAAGCAGTTTGGGGCCTAGTGTGTGTAAGTGTGGCAGCTGTGTACATTTTTGTCTTTTTAAACATTTATTTTTGCAAACCTGACTGGTGCTTTAGGCATTTATTTGAAAGAAAATGTAAAATTTGAACGGTCTGCAATATGTCAACAAAGTTTTGATCACATCAAATAAAGTATTAACTCTGCTCCCACACTACAGCATTGTGTGGAAGGACGCAATATTTTGGGGCTGTTTTGCCACAAGTGAAGGATGGAAGCAAGTCACTGTAGGGTTTGCTTCTAGAAGGATGAAAGAATTAGAAACAAGATATTCTGTAATAGATCAAATAAATGTTGGCATGTGTTTGGGGTCTTGGCAAGTTTAATCCATATCTCTGGGAAGAAAATGTTGTTTACGGACAGATCACAGATCACTCGTTGATATTTTGTCTGGAAACAAAATTAAGAAAGCCACAGCCATATTAACAAATTATTGGCGTTCAATTTTTAGTGGGATTCACATTGTGGGAGGAAAGAGTGTTAGAACGGACTTTCTGTCTCGTTTACCAGTTGATGGAGATTTTTGTGAGGTGGATGTACAGGAAGAAATTAAGGAATGCATCATTGCCAAAGTTGAAGATTTGGTCATTTGTTCCGATATAATGGTATTGTGGGATCGGTTGAGGGAGGATACTGTATTCAACGAGATTATGAATTTTGGTAAATTTGGGTCAGCAGGGAAAAAACTTGCTAAATCTTCTTGCAAGGTGGCGGATGAGTTATCTGTGAAAGGAGGATTGTGGGTGAGGGGTGATAGATTGTTTGCACCAGTATTTTTCCACCAAAAGACTTTGGAGACAGCTCATATTGGCCATCTGGGTATGAATGTCACGAAGCATAGGATAAGAATTTATTTCTGGTGGCCTGGAGTCGATGTGGAGGTAGAAGGATGTGTTGTTTTTTGGTCCTCATTCTGCCAATTGACTAGTTGGCAATACTCCCTTTCCCTTACTGAGGGCCGGATGGGAATAGAGTCTTTCCACACAAGAAATCTAGCTGCTTCCACTCCTACCCCTCACACACATAGCATGCAGATGAGGGGGACCGGAACCAACAGCTACTTATTGACTTAATCATTGGACCCGTTCCTCTGACACCCGTCAACCAACATGGCCCACACCTTCTCTTGACCTCTAGGGTCACACGCGATATCTAGTTGACTTGTACGTATGATGTTGTTTTTACACTCAGAGAAAAGGGGTGGAACAGCCGATTTTCAAGCTTTACAGATCTCTCCTCTACCCAATAAAATGACATAAAACATGAATCTAGTGGCCATTTATTTGAAGCCAAAATGTATCTTGGCCTAGTCCGAAAAAAATAAGTACCAGTGTTACTTCTATCTGAATCTCTGTTACATCCGTCAAAAATTCACATATGTCCCGTCAAAATCTGGTAATCACTGGGTAAGTTAAAAGCCTATGACAGTCATTTGCTAAGGGATCTTGGCATCTTGAACAAACATACTCAGGAACATTTTGTCAATTTTGCAGGGGACCAGTAGACCCGATAAAGGGTGAAAAGATAGTTATGGTTGAGATACGCAGGTTTAACTGTCTCTCGAAGCAATGCAAAGAGCCCAAACAAGCCTCGCTCAGATTAATATTTTCCACATCATTTCGCCAAAGCTGTTGGATATCCTGATTCATATCATCTTCAGCTTCAATCAGGGCTCGATACTACAAGGCCACTTCTTTATTGATATTCCCCGTTTTCATAGCTTGAATTAGCCAGGCATCATCCCTCTGCTCCTCCCAATGTTGCCTAGCCTGTGATGTATTCCTATAGGTTCTGTATCGATCCCCCTGTTCCTGACCCTGTTCTGATTAACAAGTTAACTAGCAGCCATCCCATGATGCAGAAACCGTTATCTGATTAAGCCACACTACGGCACAGGAACGTGTTATCTGATTAGGTCATAACGCTTGCCATCTAATTAGACAAGCGATATTCCTCCAGCCCCTGATAAGGCATACGGAGTTCTCAAAACAAATCAAACCTATGACAACCTGGGAAAAACCCTGCGGCCATTGTTTTGATTTCACCGAGAACTTCAGCAAAAGAATGTGCTAACGACCAAGTCGTATGACATCCTTATTGACGTATCTATGTCCATCCTTACGTCAATCTCGGCACCTTACAGGTATAAATATTACCGGTATTGCCTTAAGCAAACACACGCGGTGGTGACGAGATCGGAGCAGCCAGACTTGCCGAAGCCCAGAGCAGAGCAGACCCCGCTGGCGCAGCCCCGCCTTCCTGACGCGCTGAGAACGAGATGCTGCCTTTCTCCTGCCGAGAAATCCAGCTCCGGCGCTTCCAAGCAGCCCTCGCAGGCAGCCTGGAGTATCGAGACCAGAGACGAGAGATACCATCCCTCATTCATCCTAGATTCAAGGTACAGAACTGAATAACCCCTCGCAGAGAATTCTTGAGTCAGTCACTTGGCAAAACAAACTTAACTTAAACTGCTACTTTCTATTCCCGCCCACGTATTAGGCTTAGGTCAGGTACATTGGGGTAGGCGTAGTTAGAAGCACCAGTTGAGTACGATTAGTCAAATGTATATATGTATGTATCTATTTTATCCATTTTAAACCTTCATATGGCTTAGAAACCATATAAATGTTTTTACGGTATTATTTTATACTTCTGCTCTTATTGTATGCACTTTACTTAACCATAAGTATTGCGATAATATCGATCCATTTCTCTTGTATGAGAAAAGAGACTGATCAATAAATACCATCTTTTATTGAACACGCCCGTCTCTTCCTTTTCTCTACAATCTGGTGAGACTAAGAATGCACGTACTGACTGAGTAAAATAAGTTGTCTTTTGTTTTCACACGACTCTAGAGATACACTCTTGATTAGGGGAGAGCAAAGTTGTCATGTTCTATGGTTGTCAGAAACTAAATCCCTTCTTGTCTATCCAGGGAGGTTCAACTCCTCCTTGCCTATTCGAGAAAGTTTCTAGTGAACTCTGAGCTAGCTGGCAAACCCAAAACTTTAAGTCTAATATCGACAGTAGAAGACCTAGTTAACGTCTGGTCTAGGCCTATACTATTGAAGGTATTATTCCAATGCGCAGAGCCTATTGGGATAATAGGAACTACACTACATGGCGCCCAAACGTTTGGAAAGGCGATAAAACTAACGCAAGACATTAGAGTAACTCAGTCGTTCTTTTTCACTCAGACCCCTTTTTTCCCATAATACTCCAAAGACGTCTGGAGTGGGTGAAAGGTTATATCCGCCAAACCTCGCAGGAGGAAACTCCTATGTATGGTTCTTGGTTTAGTCAACGTTGAAGGATACACTGTTCCAAAATATTGTGCATCTAATCTTTGTTTCCATAAGAAACCTGATCTGCAAACAAACGGAATAACCTTCTGGACAGTACAATGTCAGACAGTGAAGGAGAAAGAGAGGCAGCTAGAATAGCAGCTGAACTCGTAGCAGCTGATAATGCTATGCGAGAAACAGACCCGAATATAATACTCATCGCGGTCAACACAAGAAAATCTATAACTTTAAAACTTATAGAAAATGGACTGACACCTAGAGGTGGCACAGTCATATTCGTAATAGAGGCACACGAATATCGGCAGACAGAGGTGTTCTATTCATGGATACACTTTCCAGCAGCGAACGCTGTAACAAAGGTCTTCCACTATTACAAAACAGAGGAACCTCCTAATGAGTACACTCCTTTCGAGGAGGTGGAAGTACCACTTAAATTTCAAGAGCACCTGCTCTTGTTTAATGGCGCCCTAAAACATAATAATCACATCACCAGGCTCGGTCCATTAGGTAGACCAGGAGCAACGTGGCCGGTCCTAGCCGGATACACACCACATCCAGACATCGATGGGATGTCTGCAGCAAATCTTTTAATACAACTAAAACAATTAATAAAAGTACATAGACAATTAGTCCAATATGTAATGTGGACTTCAACAATCCAACCAGCAATTAAAATTCCACAGCTGACCCCTCATCAGGGGAACACAAATAAAATTACACCACAGAACATACAGTCCTGCCTAGGTAAAGTACCAGCTAAACGGGAACAAATACCATTCTGGTTAGCACAAAAAATCACCCAAATAGAGGCGGTGTTTCCAGACACCACCCCGTTAGAAAAACACAGGATTCTGACTATCTGTCTTCCAATGGGAATCGCACCACACGTGGAGGACTGTGACACTTGGGGTACAGTCTTTGCTTCCATTTACACAAAAACGCATGGTGTTCCATCCATCTCAGTAATACCAGATGTGCTAAAACAAATTCAAGATGAATACGGTCCAGAACCCGCTTTAACTCTTGGTATGAAATTACTGAAAGACTTCAAGCAGGTATCGGCTATATTACTAGCCAACATAAAGGGAGAAGCAGCAAACGTGGCGATCCGCCAAAGGTTAAAAGAAACAGATATAGCAGACCAACCACCTGAAATTGCCAGAATTATAGAAAAGTCCTATGAGGAACTAGGTAGAGATAGTCTAGGTGGAATACCAGTAAAACCCCGACTGATTGAAAGTCCTGAAAAAGTATTTTTTAATAATAATTCAACATCACAAAAAAAGAGCTGGGATGGAAACAAACAATCCAATCCTAAAGAAAAGAAATTCCAGTCCAGAGGAAGGTCTCCTCGGCGGAGAGAAAGATCTCCAAACCAAGGTAGCAGGTCTCCCCAAAGTGAGCCCTCTGGGAAAAAATACAACCTTAGAAATAGGGATAATATAAAGAAGCCTGATAGATATCAAGAAATTGATACACGTCCCTCTCAATCTTTTCAGACTTCCTCGCAGAAATCGGAAAGAAGAGGACGATCAGAACAAAGAGAAGAGCACGTCAAGTCCAAAGACAAGGAACCTGCTCATCTAAAAAAGAAATTACAATTTCCAAAAAAGAAGGTAGCCAGTATTAAAGTAGTTAACAATGCCGAGAATACTGAGGACACAACTGAAAAACGGAGAATGGGCTCAGACAATGCTAGACAGTGCAGCAGAAGTGAGCATAGCTCGCAAAGTCCTTATGAATCATCTGGAGACAGTGGACCCGAATGAATACCTTCAAGTGGAAACTGCAGACACCAGAGTTAGCAAACCTCACAAAATATATGAAATAACTTTACGTATAGAAGGGGATAAGACTAGAAAAATAAGGGGACTATTTTGGGATAATCTCTCCAAGGGCTATGACATCCTTCTAGCTGAAAAAGACAGGCCACCAGAGTTTGTCAGGGACTGCCCTCATGGCGAAGAAATAATTATGCCTGCCTTCTCAAATCATATCCCAATTCATAAAAAATACACACTTGCTAGAAAGTGGGCAGTAGCTCAAGCTCCTGCTTTATATAAAAATCATGTAGGATGGGATGATGACTCTCCTCCTCACAAAATCCAGTTAAAATCACAACCTACTGCACAAATACAGTACCCAATTAAGCAAGAAGCTAAAAAACAGGTAAAAGAAATCCTAGATCAGCTAGAATACCAGGGGGTGATTGAAACTTGCACCTCACAAATGAACAACCCTTTGTTTCCGGTCTCCAAACCAGACAATTCATATTGTCTAGTTTTGGATTACAGACACCTTAACTCATGTTGCAAAACTTTTGCAGTGCAAAACTCGGATAGTGCTGCACTAATGAATAACATAGTGTGCAAAAAATACAAAACAACATTAGACATTTCTAATGGATTCTTTTGTCAAAACATAGCACCAGAGAGCAGATATTTGTCTGCGTTCTCCATAAATGGCACTCAAAAACAATTCTGTCGGTTAGCCCAGGGGTACAAGAACAGCCCAGGAGTATTCTCAGCGAGAGTAACAGAATTACTACAAACATATGATGACGAAGCATTATCTTATGTCGACGACATATACTTAACAGATGATGACTTGGATACTCACTTGAAGAGGGTGAACACCATAATACTTGGGTTCGCAGCAGAGGTTTACAAATTCAACTTTAAAAAATCTAGAATTGCCCATCTAACAGTCCTCTTCTTAGGATACGAATTATCAAGTGAAGGCAAAAGCCTGGCTGACAATTTCCTAGAGAAATGTGCCGTACTCCAAGCACCTAGAACACTAAAAACCTACAGTTAATTCTAGGCTTCCTAAATTTCGGAAGAACATACATTGCAAATTACGCAGAAAGGGTCAAACCCCTTTATGATCTAATAACACCAGATTTTAAAAGAACCAATTGGACTCAAATACACACAGAAATTCTGAGATCCTTACAAACAGACATGTTAATTAAAACAAAATTAGAAACACGTGATAACACACGCAATCTTGTGATTCGAGTCATCCCAGGAAGATGCGGATTCACATACCTGACCTCTAATGAGGGAGAAAAGGTACCAATTGCATTCAAATCACACTTGTACACTAAAGCTGAAATGAAATTTAGCCCAACGGAAAAAATTCTAACTGCAACACAGACAGCTATAGCAAAAGAACGAGCCCTGGCACAAGGTTAACGAATACTAATCGTGACACCGATACCAGCCCTAGAGGCGGTAACAAAGGCAAGCATTCCAAATGCTAAAGCACTACATCCAAGGTGGATACAGTGGGCTAATTCTCTTGCTGCAACAGACGTAGTATATGAATTTGATCCTAACTTAAAAACACAAGAATTTCTCCAATATGAATTCGAATGTCCTCCTCCGACCGAAATTCTGCCTCTAGAACATTACGGCTGTATAATATATACAGACGGATCAGCACAACCCGCAGTGGGGGGTAAACAAGCTTACAGTGCTGCGTGCGCGATTGTTAAAGGTCGTTGGCACGAAGGGAAATTTAAACCAGCTATCACCAAAACACAATCTCTGGGAGATTGTACAGCTCAGCGAGCTGAACTACTGGCATTCAAGATGGCGCTTGAAAATACCGATCGAGAATTCCCCACACTCATAGTGTGCGATTCGTATTATTGCGTTCAGTCTTACAATGAATACTTGCAGATCTGGCTTCAGAATGGTTTTAAGGATGCAAAAGGAGGCACAATCAAGCATAAAATGCTCTGGGAACAAGTAGTTCTTTTACAAAAAGAACTACCAAAGACTCACGTGATACATACACTGAGTCATCAGCGTGATGGCGTTCACGTTGCAGGGAATTCATTGGCTGATGAGGCCGCGAAGGCAGCTGTGCAAACGGCTTCCGTAGCTGCCATCACACGGTCAAAAACAAAAATAGACAGCGAGATATTACAGGCTGTCAGCGCTACAGAAAAGGATTCAATAGAAACACTCCCGAAAGGCTTTCCAGTAAAATACTCATACATAACTGATGCAAACAATGTTCCTTTTGCCCGAATCCCTGGAGTGGGGGATAGGGTAATTCCAAACATGGAACATAGGTTAGGACTGATAATAGCGGCACACGAAGGGCTTGCTTCTGTACATGCTGGCGTCTCAGCCACAGTATCATTATTAAAACAGAGATACTGGTGGCCACAAATGAGAAGACAAACAAGGAACTATGTTTTAGAATGTGAAATATGTCGAAGAATGAAAGTATCAACGGTGAGACGACCAGCACAGACGCCCCTTCTAATCTCAGATAAACCATTAGCCTGTGTTTATCTGGACCACTGTGGTCCCTTACAAAGGGATGGTAACTATAAATATATCCTGGTCGCAGTGGACTCATGCACGAGATTCATATGGATGTGGCCCCAGCGATCGGCTGACGCCAGAACTGTCATAAAAGATTTGCGAGTCTTTATCGGCACATACGCAATTGGCATGCTGCATTCTGACCAGGGTCCTGCTTTTAGCTCTCGAGCTTATAAGGAGGCCATGACCAGCATGGGCATTGCATTGCGGTATTCTTGTCCATTTCACCCTGAGGGGAACGGAATTGTTGAAAGAAAAAACCGTGACATAAAGCAATCTATAACAGCAAAGGTATTAGGTTCAGGAGCTGGGTGGGTCAAACATCTAATAAGTGTCCAACGTAGTCTAAATAACCTGCCAAGAAATTCTCTGAAGGGATTCAGTCCGTACGAATTATTGTTTGGAACTAGGATGTTAGTCTTAGATCTTGACAGTCAGACTTCAGTGGTGAAGGAAAAAAGCTTTGATATCAAAGATCGTTTGGCTATTTTACAGGACTTAAACAAAACAAGAAAAGACCTGAGCAACATAAAGTTGAAACAGCAGCCAACAACCACTGAAGAACCACCACCTGTCCCAGCAAGACCTGTCTGGATTCCAAAAGTCGGGGATCTAGTCAGAGAAAAGATCGCGGTAAAGAAGGAATTTGGGCCTTCTTACAGAAAAGCAGTTCCTGTCTTGTCTATCAACGGGACAAGATCAGTTGTACTACCGCCGCTTGCTGGTAAAAAGGAGAACCGAGTTGTATCCATCGACCTGGTAAAACCACAATCATGTGGCCGATAACAAATAGTAGGCCAAGTGGACTCCCGATAAGTAGTAGAACACCAAGGTTTGCTACCAATACAGAGGTCCTAACTAAGAGGCTAATCACATTCGAAACGCCTACAGAAGAACAACAAGGACTATGCAACAATGCAATGGAACTTAAACCTCTGAAAACCCAAATTAAAACATTTAGTAGAGACATATCAACCTACAATGAAGTAACAAACGAATATGCAAGAAACAGTAATCCTGAAGCAATTGGAACAATTGACAGAACTGCATCCGGCTACTTCATAAACTTCGATGATTCCTTTGAAGACCTCAGTGAATCAAAAACACAGCCATCAACAAAAACCTTTAAAGATAAAGCTAAAGAACTTTTGAAACAACTGAAAGAAACATATCTAATTTCTCCATGGATTGAATTTTGGGTGGGTTTTGGTGCATTTATCCTCATACTTTGGCTCATCATGGTACTAACTTTGGGACGCTTCATTGAGGGAAAATATGCTAAAATGGACACAGCAAGTCAGAAAATCAACTTGATCCTCAAGCCAAACACATCTTCACACGTCGAGAAAAGAGAACTTTCTTCAGTCAACTTCACAGCCAATCCTATACCGGGTGGGGTAGCATGGGACAACACTGACTACGAAATATATGGTCCGGTTGAGATCCTGAAATATCCACACCAAATCAAGATCTCGTTGAGTCACTTTGTAAAAACAAGCTCATTTGCTGATGATTGGGACTTTGAAAGCATTAATAATATGATGTCTGACTTAGTGATGTCTGCTAAATTTACCAAACATGATTATTTGCAGGGTTCGACTAATTATGATAGTATGTACTGTTACAACCACTATGGTAACCATTTTCTACATAAATCTGCACAACCTAGAAATGTTTTAAATTATAATTAATGGGAACATTGTGCAACCCCTCCAAAAGGAAGCTCAAGAACCGTTTATGACAAATATTCATACTTTTCAGGGTTCAATACAAGTAATGCTGAAACATTTTATTTCAAATTGTCAAATAAGACAGGGACAAAGACCATGATAACAAACACGAAATTGATATATTCAGACTCATTTTTCGAACAAATGAATACTTTTGGTTTTGATTATTGGGACAAAAATGTTGAAGTAAAAAGTGTTTGGGGTACAAAAGAATGGCAAGTACAAGGTATAGAATCATTGTTTAGAGCCTGCATGATCCCAGAACAAATTATATTTTTAAATGACACTGTTCAACAAACTACCTGCCTTGGCCTAGCCAAAATCAAAGACTTAAATAAACCGTCTATTCCAAAGCCAACAATGAATGGCAATAGCTCTACAGATGAAGAGATAGACGTAAACTATGTATTAAACCAAAACAGAACACATCCTGATTGGAAACAGTGGTTGATCTGGCCCACAGATACTAATAACTGTCAAGACAGATTCCTGAACAAAACACAGGGGTTCAAATTGACCAGGCCAGACCCTAGATATTCCCAAAGACAACACCCAGGGATAATAACCACCTACAGTGTGGGCAAATTATGCCTTCAATGGCTACAAACTTCCACACTGACAGAAATTAAGCAACACCTAACTTTACTTACTGATGGTGCTGACTTGCGTGATTTCATTAAGGGACCACGCAAACAGCGTCAAAAACGCTTCATAGCAGCCTCTATATATGCAGCTTACAACGAGGCCTGGAAGGTAACTCAAATTGAGACAGCAGAAAGTATACGGGAAATTGACCGTATTAATTTGGAAAAATCACTTTCTGTAGTGGACAATGGGTTAATGACTCTGTCCTCCAGAATTTTTTCTTTGGACAGCATTGTGTCTTCAGCAATCGACATCCTATCGCAAGACTTACTGTTGTTACAACACGGTCAGTCTCAATTGCGTTCCATTGTACAGCTTGGCTGGACGTTACAAAATCTGCGTTCAGGCTATGTGCCTTGGCGTTTAATCAACACAACGTCACTATTCAATATCTTTAACCTTACTGATAAACAAGTCAGTATGGCACAGAAGGGTGCTGATTATACAATCCTGAGCATTGAGAAACTCGAGAGATTACCAGTGACAATGTCAGAACGACCTGTCAGTGAATGGATAATACATGGGATAATTAATATTCCAATATCAACCTTCAGGTTTCAATACTGCCAAAAATATATACAGGCTGGCATGTACGAAAAATTGGGAAAAGGGTACATTAAGACAACATGGAACTTGCCCTATTCACATGCATGTGTCAGTAATAAAGGACAGAAAGTGTTTCTTAGTGGCAATAATTGTGCGATGTCACTAAGCGGTACACTTCTGTGTAATGGAATTAGTTTGCATGGAGCCTGTGAAGGGAACTCAAATAACCTTTCATGTCACCAGCTAGGCACACCTGCAACGGAGATATAACCATTCTTTCAAAGACTCTATAACGGGAGTTACATTCTAATTGTGGATCGCAGATGTTGTAGTCTTCTGCCCGGGATTCCTTATCTCGTAACTACGACTGCGAAGGTCATGTGCTGTGGACACTCATTGTTCCCCAGCTCCTTTCCAGACAGGGAGGCAAGGGCATGGCCTAACTTGAAAATTACTTCTATACGAATAGATACTTTAAGCAGAATGAAAACAGTGCTTCTTCAGACGCCGGCCAGACTCACGTCATCAAAAGAAACGTATGATCTCCTAGTCGCAAGGACAAATGCAGAGATTCACTCATTGTTATCAACTAATTCCCCCATACATTTCGCAGAAATCCTGAATGAAATCTTAAATATTTCTGATACCAGTGGAGTCTCAAAAGTATTTAAGACAGTATTTTCGATGGCATTAACACCATTCAAAGCCATACTGGGTATTTTTCCAGATTTCGTCCATTCGATTTTTGGCGGACTTCCCCTCATTTTGGGACTAATTGCAGGAATCCTATTCTTGGTCCTAATATTTCGTTATGGCAAACCGTGTCACAGACAAAACACCTGCGACAAGGGAAGAAACAATCCGAGCCATTGGATACCGGGACCGGATATCAAAAATCCTGGGACTATCCCGGCTTAGAGACCTGAACATGACTTGGTTTCTTTCATTTCGACCAATGTGGCATCGATGTGTTTTACCTGTATTAAGGTGCTTGCTATGCGGAGAAGAATGCGTGTTGGACACCTGTCTGACGCTACAATCGGATGCGCCAATGGATGCAGAAACATTGTTGAGTCCAATAACGGCTCATGCTTTGTGCTGCCCTCAACGGCTACCAATCCTGATGACGGCATTCGTGGATAATTCACCACTACGATTGAGGGGTAGTGAAGTTCAAGATGAAAGCAGCATTGATCAGGTACGACCTTCTGTCAGCAATACTAATCAAAACTTCAATGGAGACAATCATGCGCACGAATGCATGGTTACACCTTTTTCCGAGTTAGTGGAACTCTCCCAGGAAGCTGTTGACAGCTTTTTCGACAGTCTAAATGATATGATGTTCTCACCAGAGCAGAAATAGAGACTTTTGAGCAAGCTAGCACACGGCATTCCCAACAACCTGAATTTGGCCTTCAACTTTAACATCAAAATAGCATGAACAATTTCCCTCCAGTTCACGGACAGCAATTTTTTTCAGCAGCCCCAAAATATTTTTACGATTTTTCGGGACACTTATCTTCTGCTTAAAGTAAGAACTATTCTTAGAGAACTAAATTTCTATTTTTAGATACTTTATAGACATTAGCTGCCCGCTGGTATGTTCATAATTATTTTATTCTGTGATGGAATGGTCTCGAACTTTTTCTTCTGTATTAAGAGCCATTTCATGTGTAATTCTCATATTCGATTAGTAATAATGTATACATATGCTTGATTACTTTGGCATTATTCTACAGCTTGAGTGCATATAGTACATGTGACTATTTTTCCGTATATTAGATAAATTCGAAATGCATTATATGTATTTTGGGGTGGTAAGGTATACACGATACTCTACAGTATGTTTTACTATGCCTAGATTCGTAAACATGGCCATAGTTAGCGTGGAGTGGGTGTGATGTATTCCTATAGGTTCTGTATCGATCCCCCTGTTCCTGACCCTGTTCTGGTTAACAAGTTAACTAGCAGCCATCCCATGATGCAGAAACCGTTATCTGATTAAGCCACACTACGGCACAGGAACGTGTTATCTGATTAGGTCATAACGCTTGCCATCTAATTAGACAAGCGATATTCCTCCAGCCCCTGATAAGGCATACGGAGTTCTCAAAACAAATCAAACCTATGACAACCTGGGAAAAACCCTGCGGCCATTGTTTTGATTTCACCGAGAACTTCAGCAAAAGAATGTGCTAATGACCAAGTCGTATGACATCCTTATTGACGTATCTATGTCCATCCTTACGTCAATCTCGGCACCTTACAGGTATAAATATTACCGGTATTGCCTTAAGCAAACACACGCGGTGGTGACGAGATCGGAGCAGCCAGACTTGCCGAAGCCCAGAGCAGTGCAGACCCCGCTGGCGCAGCCCCGCCTTCCTGACGCGCTGAGAACGAGACGCTGCCTTTCTCCTGCCGAGAAATCCAGCTCCGGCGCTTCCAAGCAGCCCTCGCAGGCAGCCTGGAGTATCGAGACCAGAGATGAGAGATACCATCCCTCATTCATCCTAGATTCAAGGTACAGAACTGAATAACCCCTCGCAGAGAATTCTTGAGTCAGTCACTTGGCAAAACAAACTTAACTTAAACTGCTACTTTCTATTCCCGCCCACGTATTAGGCTTAGGTCAGGTACATTGGGGTAGGCGTAGTTAGAAGCAACAGTTGAGTACGATTAGTCAAATGTATATATGTATGTATCTATTTTATCCATTTTAAACCTTCATATGGCTTAGAAACCATATAAATGTTTTTACTTATACTTCTGCTCTTATTGTATGCACTTTACTTAACCATAAGTATTGCGATAATATCGATCCATTTCTCTTGAATGAGGAAAGAGACTGATCAATAAATACCATCTTTTATTTAACACGCCCGTCTCTTCCTTTTCTCTACAATCTGGTGAGACTAAGAATGCACGTACTGACTGAGTAAAATAAGTTGTCTTTTGTTTTCACACGACTCTAGAGATACACTCTTGATTAGGGGAGAGCAAAGTTGTCATGTTCTATGGTTGTCAGAAACTAAATCCCTTCTTGTCTATCCAGGGAGGTTCAACTCCTCCTTGCCTATTCGAGAAAGTTTCTAGTGAACTCTGAGCTAGCTGGCAAACCCAAAACTTTAAGTCTAATATCGACAGTAGAAGACCTAGTTAACGTCTGGTCTAGGCCTATACTATTGAAGGTATTATTCCAATGCGCAGAGCCTATTGGGATAATAGGAACTACACTACAAGCCCACCAAGCAGAAAGTTGATAATATTTGAATCTGGTTAATTGTCCACGAGTGCATAAAGTCAGGGATTCCCAAGTGTTGTATCCCAGCATCCATGTTGTGGATGTTACCTAGTGATGGTTACCGTGCCACCTTAGAATGTTCTGAGGAGCTGCTCAGAGGATGAAGGCAGTTGAATCAGAGGCAGACATGCCTAGGGACTGCTCCATGTAGCTTAAATAAATACATTATTAGATAGCGGGTGCAAGGAGGCGGAGGCATTGTAATACCAGAGAACCACAGCGCTTCAGGAGCCTCGCAGACAGGGCTGGAATTCAGGACAGCCTAGAAACCCAGATGGCCCTCACGAATATATAGACACACGAACTGAAAACTACCATCCTAAAATAACAACATTTGAGAACTTCTATCTTGAAATAGCAGCATCAGAACGCAGCGCCATACCGGAGACTTGGCTTCGGATCAATGCAGCAGGAGCAGGGATTCGGGACTTAAACCTTTTGAACATTATAAATCTATTTCTACCCATATATCGCGCACCTTGAGTGAAGATATCGGGTACGGTAATATCAGTCACTGTCTATGCAAAAAAGAAAATGCAGAATTCCTGAGGAAGGCAATCGGCCGAAACGCGAAGAAGGGAATATATTCTGTATTTAAGAAATGATATCATGAATTGTCAAAAATTAATGTGTTATTTATGAATTAATCAGTGTAAATTTAATGTCATGTGTTATATGTAAATAAGAAACTGTTATAAAAACATTTTTTTGCTGAGTTGTAAAGATGAAATAAGATAAGAAAAACTACATTTTATAAAAATAAAACAGAAACATTCAACATAAGTTAGTTGGTGGAAATTAGTTCATGGAAAAACAACGTCTTTCTTACTCTGTAGTAAATGTGCACGTAACCCGGTGTGTACGGTCCATTTTTCAAAAAAGTATTATACCTTGCTAGGGTTCATCCTTTTAGGCAGGGGCCCCGATCTTCCAAAATCATTAAAATACATCTACCATAATAAACACCCTATCAATTACACCAATCTCTAAAATAGATGTTTACGTTCTATACCACTTGCATACCGCTAGATAAAAAATGCAGTTACCCACAAACCCCACTTTTTGTCCTGAGACAAGCATTTCTGGATATATAAACAAATTCCCTTCAATGTAGTTTGTGACATTCAACACACAGCGCCCAGAGATCCCCTTGTCAACCAAGCCACGCTCAG
Source organism: Lissotriton helveticus (assembly GCF_964261635.1). Classification (NCBI taxonomy): domain Eukaryota; kingdom Metazoa; phylum Chordata; class Amphibia; order Caudata; family Salamandridae; genus Lissotriton; species Lissotriton helveticus. Next base: position 375,962 of record NW_027612057.1, on the reverse strand, counting down.
TGCACTCGTGTGTTAACCATGCACCGTTCAGTGTGTTAAACTCTTGTTTTCAGTGCACCTCGTGAGTTCAAGACACAGCGCCCAGAGCTCCCTGTGTCAAAAACGCAGAGCTCGGTGCACGTCTTGTGTTAAATACGCTGCGTTCTGTGGACCCCCTGTGTCTAACAGGCAGCGCTCAGTGCACCCCATTTGTCACTCACGCTGCACTAGCTGCACTCAGTGTTTGCGCTCAGTGCACCTTGTGGTTAAACATGCAGCGCTCAGACCACCAGTGCATCAAGGCGCTGCCCTCAGTGCTCCCCGTGGGTTAACACGCAGTTCAGTAAAACCAGTATGCAACATTCATGTTTTTAGGCACAGCGAGATTAAGTGATTGGACATGGAAACAAACATCAGTCCGGGATTTGCCTCTGACAAACAAGGCAAACTGAGAAGGGGTAATGGATATTGCTAGGAGTTACCAATGCTGTGTACATCATTATGGGGCGAGCAGTGGACAAATATAAAACATCTCCTTGTATAAAATGCTGCTCTCATGCTAACTTTTTCTCCCTTACCTTTCAGGCAGTAATGCGGTGGACGAAGAAGGACATCAGGTGAGGGCGCTAAATGCAACACCAGCTTATATCTGCTTTTCTTTTTGAAGATGTATTCCTTGGGAATTATTAATCCTGAATGCCTTCTCCACCTGTGATGAACAAAAGACAAGAATCCTTTTCCTTATTTTGTACGGAGAGAATCTCAATAAGATCTATAATTGTACAACTACTCTATTTGTAACCAACTTATTAGGTGCAGCGTGGAGTCAGAAACAGATTAACAAATTTACATCCATACAATTACAAATTATGGTCAGCAACGGTCTAATAAGGGCAGAGAAGCAGAAGGATAGATTGTATCTCTTATTTTATTTATCAAACACTCTATTATCTTTTTGAATTATATTAATAAAAACATCATCATATTTATTAAAACAACACAATACATCATAAAACAATTCATATTATGTAAAGAAAATATTTGTCAATACATCATAAAACAATTCATATTGTAAGAAGAAAAATTATTATTTTTCTTCTTACAATATGAATTGTTTTATGATGTCGTGACAAATATTTTCTATATGTTTTTATTAATATAAATATACACTGAGTTTATACTAGCAGCTGTATTAAAAAGATGAATGGAACTCCATGTAGCTACAGCGAGGAGGAACACCTAGATACGTGCAGATTCTGCTAACGCACATTACACAGACACAAATGAGTGTGTTCTATGCTGCAGAGCTTACAATGGCACGTGCAATATAGGAATACAGGTGAGTAGAGCTCAATGTCTGCCAAGCTTATAGTAAGGGTGTCCAGTTTACATTAAAACACATCACGTAGGTACCAATATCCTGCAACTTACCAGAAGTTCTACGTGAGAGAGGGAGGTCTCAAGGACTCCAAAATATAAACAAGAAAAAAAGCGCTCTCACGGCAGCAGGGGGGAGGGATTCACTCGCGGGAGCGATAATTGCGACCAGATGGGCCGCGCACTCCCGCGAGTGAATATCCTGACGTGCACGCGTTGCCATTGAAGGCAATGGAACGCGTGCACACGCTTGTCTGAAAAGCCTTAGTGCTCGGAAAAGGTTTTTATGCTTTGCAACGCATGCGCGTTGCGAAGGCCGAGACCTAAAAACGAGTGGAAGATTAAATGCCAGCTCTGTGTGTGCAGCCAACCGTGAAGGGATAATTAGCGCCAAAGAGAAACTATACTTTAAAAGCAAAGTGTGCAGTCAAGTGTGAAGAGACAATCATCTTACAAGCGTGAAGGCGAAAGAAGCTTTATTTAAAGATATGCAAAGCCTACGACATGTGTGGCTCAGCATGAATTAATTGTAAATGGAAGCTGAGTAAGCGTTGAATTGAAAATAAACTTTGTCTTCAGTGCGAGTTTAGCAGCGCCTGTGTTTCGAAGCCGTTAATTGAAAAGTAAACATGCAGCCAAGTCAAGTGAAGGAATCGAATTAGGCAACTCTTGTATTTCAGCTCTTGCAGTGGAGTCTGAAGGGAAGAGAGCTGTTAATTGAAAGTAAACACCGTGTGTGTCTTAACTCGTGCAGCGGAGCCTGAAGGGAAGAGAGCTGTTAATTGAAAGTAAACACTGTGTGTGCCTTAACTCGTGCAGCGGAGCCTGAAGGGAAGAGAGCTGTTAATTGAAAGTAAACACCGTGTGTGTCTTAACTCGTGCAGCGGAGCCTGAAGGGAAGAGAGCTGTTAATTGAAAGTAAACACCGTGTGTGTCTTAACTCATGCAGTGGTGCCTGAAGGGAAGAGAGCTGTTAATTGAAAGTAAACACCGTGTGTGTCTTAACTCGTGCAGTGGAGCCAGAAGGGAAGAGAGCTGTTAATTGAAAGTAAACACCGTGTGTGTCTTAACTCGTGCAGCGGAGCCTGAAGGGAAGAGAGCTGTTAATTGGAAGTAAACACAGTGTGTGTTTTAACTCGTGCAGCGGAGCCTGAAGGGAAGAGAGCTGCTAATTGAAAGTAAACCCCGTGTGTGTCTTAACTCGTGCAGCGGAGCCTGAAGGGAAGAGAGCTGTTAATTGAAAGTAAACACCATGTGTGTCTTAACTCGTGCAGCGGAGCCTGAAGGGAAGAGAGCTGTTAATTGAAAGTAAACACCGTGTGTGTCTTAACTCGTGCAGCGGAGCCTGAAGGGAAGAGAGCTGTTAATTGTAAGTAAACACAGTGTGTGTCTTAACTCGTGCAGCGGAGCCTGAAGGGAAGACAGCTGTTAATTGAAAGTAAACACCGTGTGTGTCTTAACTCTTGCAGCGGAGCCTGAAGGGAAGAGAGCTGTTAATTGAAAGTAAACACCATGTGTGTCTAACTCGTGCAGCCGAGCGTGAAGAGATTTAAGCTCTTAATTGAGTGTAAACACACAATCACAATAAATTTGGTACAAAGGAATATTTACCGATCTGCACATGAGAGCCCTGCGCAGTGAATGCTAGACTGGGAGAGTATTGGCAGCAATGACATCTCGTTTGTGAATAGCGTCAGTGAGATCTTGGAGCCAGGTTTTGTGATTATTGGTACAGTTTAAAGGGACAGTACACCAGGAGCCAACATGAAACTGTGAGAGCTGTTAATTGAAAGTAAACACCGTGTGTGTCTTAACTCGTGCAGCGGAGCCTGAAGGGAAGAGAGCTGTTAATTGAAAGTAAACACCGTGTGTGTCTTAACTCGTGCAGCGGAGCCTGAAGGGAAGAGAGCTGTTAATTGAAAGTAAACACCGTGTGTGTCTTAACTCGTGCAGCGGAGCCTGAAGGGAAGAGAGCTGTTAATTGTAAGTAAACACCGTGTGTGTCTTAACTCGTGCAGCGGAGCCTGAAGGGAAGACAGCTGTTAATTGAAAGTAAACACCGTGTGTGTCTTAACTCTTGCAGCGGAGCCTGAAGGGAAGAGAGCTGTTAATTGAAAGTAAACACCATGTGTGTCTAACTCGTGCAGCCGAGCGTGAAGAGATTTAAGCTCTTAATTGAGTGTAAACACACAATCACAATAAATTTGGTACAAAGGAATATTTACCGATCTGCACATGAGAGCCCTGCGCAGTGAATGCTAGACTGGGAGAGTATTGGCAGCAATGACATCTTGTTTGTGAATAGCGTCAGTGAGATCTTGGAGCCAGGTTTTGTGATTATTGGTACAGTTTAAAGGGACAGTACACCAGGAGCCAACATGAAACTGTGATTATTGGTTTAATAGTTTAAAAGAACAATACACCACATAACTGTAACCAACAATATATAACAACTACTTGAAGGAACTGTTATTCAATAAGGCAACGGTGACTACTTTAATTATTTTAATTTCTTATGTTCACTTTAACAACCTTGTATATATTTATGTATATATACCGACAGCGATATATTACCTACTGGCGGTCGCCAGTAGGTAGTTATAGTTAGGATCTACTTTCCATAGGAAATCCGCAACATTCTATTGGGAATAATTTTGGTGCCGGTGGACGAATCTTCGCGAATTTCTCAAAGAAGATGGCCGCTCCGCTCTGCTCCTTCCCTGAAAGTTTAGGGGGGATTCGTCAAGCGGGGGCCGAGATAAAAGGGGGGTCCCAAAACGTGTTTTCCCCATGTTAATTTCCATAGGGCAGTTGAACTCACTTTTAGCCCGAACGGCTGAATGGATTTCCACCAAACTTGGCAAAATTGTAGGGACTGGTAGCCCGATGTGCCTTTGCTATGTCTCAAGATATGTGCTTCAGTGGATTTTGAGTAATTTAGGTTAAAAAAATATATATATCTATAAGCGCGCCCCGGTACGCGCACCGGGGAGCGTACCAGCGCGCTACGCGAGTACGCGAGCGGAAAGCTGATTGGCTCTCGGGTGTCTGTCAACATTCCAAACAGTCCGGAGCGGCCGCCATCTTGTGTCTCGGTAGGATCGAGACACAAGAGGTGGCAAAAACAAAGGGGGAAATGACCAAAAGGGGGCAGGGTAGACCCCCCCTGACCCCCTAGGTTTGCTGTGGGGGCCATAAAAGGGCCCCGTGGGGCAAAAAAATATATATTTTTTTTTCGATTTCCGCGGGGGGAGGGCCCGGTACGCGCACCGGGGAGCGTACCGGGGAGCGTACCCTGGAGATAAAAAGAATGACAGAGTTTTTAAAAAATGTAGCATTTTTTTATAAATTGGAGGTAGTTCTAAAAAGAACTGTTTTTTTATTCTTTTTGTTGTTTTATTTTTATTTTTCAAAAATGTTTACTTTTTTTTGCTTTTCTGAACAGTTTTATATTTTTTTGCATTTTTTATGGGGAGAAACAAAAAACAGGGAATTGTAAACGGCTCAACTGGAGCAAAAAAAAACAGGAAAAATTATGGTTTTTTCGGGCACTTGTGGTTATCACCAGCACAGATGATAAGTTTTATACTTTGCTCACCATAGCAAATTGTCTTTCCACAAAATTTGCAAACGATTTTAAAATCGGCAAACTTGGGTTGAATGGTTGGCATCATCTCTCTTGCCTCTGGACCCGATGGAGTGGGTTGGTTTCTTTGGGAGGTGCTCGGTGAAGATTGAGGAGGGTTCCTGGCCATTCCTCGGACCTCTGCCCTAGCATAGTTGTTAGGGTGCCGGCGTTGCATGTGCCGAATCATGGTGTTATTGCCAAACGAATATTTTTTGTTAGGGTTCCCCCTTGAAAGTTCAGTGCCACAGATTAGGCAAGTAACCCTTGGCGCATTTACTTTTTTCTGGTCCTTTGGGATAGAAAAAAAAACTCCCAAACAATGTGCTGCTTTGGCCTATATGGGGTATTATCTTCTGGCAGGAAGCTCCTCCTCCTCTCCTCCTCCTCCTCCTCCTCCTCTTCTTCATCTCCACCACTGTGGTGTTGTGGAGGTCCTCTTGGTGGTGGTGGTGGTGGTGGTGGTGGTGGTGGCTGAGATGCTCCTGCTGCTGCTACAACTGAAGCCATTTTAAAGTACAAATAGGCAATAGCTCTCCAAACAGGTCTTCCTCAGTCAAAGGACAAAGTGAGAAGAAGGAAAAAAGGTGGGGGCTTTCATCATTTGGAAACCAAAACTGTTCTGAACCAATGAAAAGTGTTATTTTCAGGTCACATGACCCGACGCGCTTACGCTACGTCGTCGCGCCCCGGGGCGCGCCCGGCGGCGCTTACGTTGCGCGATAGTATGCGCTCGGGTGCTTCCGGGTGCGCTTACGCAGTGCGTCATATGACGCATCACGCGGCTACGCGATACGTCACGATGTTGTTTTCGTTCGCGGCAATATCGCTAACGGGACGCTCACCAGTACGCGCCCCGGGGCGCGCCGTAACACAGCGCTTACCGGTGAGCGCATCGGTACGTGCCCCGGGAGCGCTCCGGGGCAAAAATAAATAAATAAATAAACATTAAAAAAATACTATTACATAATTATACAATATAAAAAATATTACTTTTCATACCTATAGAGATTTGCTATTAAAAAAACCTTTGAAATTCACTGAAAAAAACATAGGTTTCACACCAGTTATAGTTAGGAATTAGCATTTAAAAAACCTATTAAATTCACTGAAAAAACCATAGGTTTCACACCTGTTATAGTTAGCTGGATATTTTACTGGCATAAAACCATTGAAATTCCCACGTTATAGTTAGTTGGACTCACTATAACTTGCGCGTGCAATGCACTGCTGATGACGTCACATATTACATCACTCATGACATGGTCAGTGACATCACTCATGACATCACTGATGACACCATTCTTGTGACGGAGTGACAGACCTCCTTTCACTGTAATGTAACCCTTGGAACACATATTCAAAAATAAAAATTAAAATGTTAAAAAAATGGAGATACCCATACCAGTTACAACAACCAATTCAGTAATTCCACCATCGATATACACATTCACTCATTCACCAACAGTTCTATATAGTCACTCATACATATACTCACTCATCATATGTAGTGATACACCTATACATCCTGTTACACACCGACAGGCTTCCAAAAGTTACTCACACACATACTCACACATGCAAATAAACTATTGAACATCCATTTATTTGCATATACAGCTATACACACACTACCACCTTACTTCTAAGGAAACTTACACATACTTACTCGCTTAAACAATCACTTATAGAAACACATACTTATTTAAACAGGAACTCTTACAATCTCTTACTCTCACATATACTCACTTATATACATCAATATTCACATATACTAGATTAAAACATATGTAGTTACTGATAAAGACACTAGTGAGACAGTCATTCACTCACTAACACACACATATACACACTCATCCACCCATACAGTCCTGCACATATGTTATCTTCAAAACTCATACAGAGAGTCAGTCATTCATGCATCTATGTGCTAAGTAATACCCCCACCAAACCATACAGACACTCATACTGATACTAAAAAAAACATCTAATAACCCATATACATACACATGTAGCTACTCACTAACCCATGCAGCCACTTATACAGAAAGTGAAACACTGATACATATATTTAAATATTTAAACATTAATCACTAAAATTTATTTTTCAGAAAGACACACATTCACTGGATGGTGTCATCAGTGATGTCATGAGTGATGTCACTGACCATGTCATGAGTGATGTAATATGTGACGTCATCAGCAGTGCATTGCACGCGCAAGTTATAGTGAGTCCAACTAACTATAACGTGGGAATTTCAATGGTTTTATGCCAGTAAAATTTCCAGCTAACTATAACTGGGGTGAAACCTATGGTTTTTTCAGTGAATATACATATATATTAATACAGTTCAAGCAAGTATTATAAAATAATTAGAGCCCTTAACTCTTAAATTTTGGTGTGCCTGCCAGCATGGATTCATCATCTGTGACAGCTCCACCAACATTTTTACAAAACTCTGGGGAACCCATAATGCCCTGGGAGGTTTGGATTGAGTCTTTTGAGACCTATCTAGAGGCAATAGGTGACGAAGATTTTGTATCATCCTGCAAAGTAGCACTGTTAAAGCACAATTTAGGGGTTGAGGGTAGAAAGGTGTTAAAAACATTACCTGTCCGGGTTAGAGCAGATTCCACCAACCAAGCAGATGAAGAATCTAATGAAAGTGAGGGAACAGGAACTAGCAATTTTGATGAATATGTAGAGATAGTAAAAGCTCTAGAAGAGAATTTTGGTAAAAAAATCAACATTGTAGTTAAAAGACACAAGTTTTTCTCTAGAGCACAACAATCTGGAGAATCAGTTGAGCAGTATATATCGGTACTTAGAAGACTTGCATCAATATGCAAATTTAAAGATCTAACAGAAGATATAATAAGAGCTCAATTTATTAATAGAACGAATAATACCAAAATACAGGAAAAACTCTTAGACATAACAGATCCCTCTTTAAAAAAATCCATAGAGGTAGCAAAAAGCCTGGAGAACACTTCTAAGTATGTTAAGGAACTCAATTCAAATCAAGTTAAAGATAAGGGGGATCAGACCAAAGTGGGTGCTATTGAAAAGAAAAAAAATAGCAAGCAGGCAAGTGACAAATTTGTTAAAAGTGCGCCTCAAATTAATAAGAACACCCAACCTAGATATAATAACGCTTGTTATAGATGTGGTAGCACCAGGCATACAGCTGATTCTGATAAGTGTATAGCACTCAAAGAGAAGTGTTACAAGTGTAAACGAATTGGGCATTTTGCCCGCATGTGCAAAACCAGTATATCCAACAAAGGGAGGCGTACTGTATATGCCATACAAGAGGAGAGTGAAGAGGAGTTCTCTGATGAAAGAGAAATGGTAGAAGTGTGTGTGATCTATGATGATGAAATTAATGAAATTCGTGAAGGATACAACCCTCCTAAGTGTATGCTGGACATCAATGGTACTAAAATCCTAGTGTGGGTGGATTCGTGCTCTCCATACACGATCATAGACAAGGATGCATGGATAAAAATTGGTAAATGCAAGCTGAATTCCCCAGACATTGAACCTGTGGGTTGTTGCGGGGTCAAGTTACCTTGGATAGGTTTTTTTTAATTGCAAACTATCTCACAAGAATATGGAAGCAACTAGCAAAGTCTATGTAGTAGAAAAGGGAAGAACCTTGCTAGGGTGGCACGAACAAAAAATGTTAGGGAAGAAATTGGATCCGAATCATCCTGATCAAGTGCTAGTAACAGAGAATTCAGAGAAGGACAAGTGAAGTTTAAAATATCCTAGGTTATTTAGAAGTGAACTAGGGTGCTTAACCAAATTTGAGCATCGCATTGCCCTTAAACTAAATTACATTCCATGTGTGCACAAGGCAAGGAATGTCCTGTTTGCACTGAGCGAAAAATTAAAGAAGGCACAATTGATTGAACCAATCGAATCATCAGAGTGGCTTAGTCCCATAGTTTTAGCATGCAAATCGGATGGAAATTTGCGCATGTGCATCGACTTAAGAGACCTCAATCGTAACATCTTAGTCGATCGCTATCCTCTGCCACATATTAATGAGATGGTGTCCTCAGTTACCAATGCAGCATATTTTTCTTTAATAGACCTCTCGAGTGCATATCACCAAGTGCGTCTACACCCTGCATCGAAGCACCTTACATCGTTCATAACACCAGAGGGGGCGTTCAGATTTGTGCGGATGCCATTCGGACTGGCGTCTGCCTCTGCTGTATTCCAGAGAGTAATGTGCAAAATATTGGAGAAATCACACAAAGTCCTGGTATTTCAAGATGATGTGTTGGTGTGGGGTGAGAACAAGGAGGAACATGACATGATTTTAGATCAAACGCTTAACAAATTGCAGAATGCAGGATTAACAGTAGTAATGGAGAAGTGCAAGTTTGGAGTCGAAGAAATTGAATATTTAGGGCACACGTTATCAAAAACAAGAGTTCAACCAAAGAAAAAATTATTGAATGCCATTGCTAATGCACCGTCTCCCCAAGACAAGGAACAAACATGCTCGTTTCTTGGGTTGGCGGAATTTTATTCGAAATTTGTTCAGCATTTTGCTGATAAAGTATATGTCCTAAGAGTGTTAATGAAAAAAGGGAATACATTTGCATGGGCGGACAAGTGTCAGAAAGCATTTGAAATGATAAAGGAACAGATTTTGAAGGCTGTGGCTTTAAGACCCTTTAATCCATTAGATCCTAGCATTGTAGTAGTGGATGCAAGCGCGTATGGTTTGGGGGCAATACTTATGCAGAAATACCTGGGTCAAGAACGGGTAGTGGCATTTGCGTCACGTACATTGAAGGGTGCAGAGTCAGCATATTCAGTCATCGAAAAGGAAGCCCTTACATCTTGGTGGGGCGTTGATCACTTCAAGAATTACGTTTGGAGAATGCATTTCAAGGTCAGATCGGACCACAGACCGCTCATTGATATTTTTACAACTAAGGGCGCAGGGAAGGCCACACCCAGGATAGCCAAGTGTTTGTATAGTCTACAAGGATATGATTTTACTTTGAATTATGTGTCAGGTATATGCAACATTAATGCTGATTGTCTGTCAAGGCTACTGTTACAGTGTGTAGGTGATGATGATGATACTGGCGATGAGTATGTGCTGGCCAGTATCTCTGAGTCATGCAATGGAGTCATCACGGAAAGTAAGTGGAAGGCTGCAGTGGAGGAGGATGCCATTCTAGTGGAACTCATGCAACATCTTAGTGTGCCTACTAATTCCAGTGTGGATTTGAGAAACAAAATGGGCGAATATTGGATGGTTTGGTCAGATTATCTGTTGAAGACAAAATTATCCGCAGAGATGGTAGATTGGTAGTACTAAGCGGTTTACGTGCCAGAATACTTGAGTTGTTGCATGAAGGGCATAATGGAATGTCGTGGATGAAGAGAAGAGCAAGGATGACATTTCGGTGGCCGGGTTTGGACAAGGATGTAGAGGGATGCGTACTGGATTGCCTGGAGTGCTTGTGTAGCGACAAGTCCCATCGGGTTGAGGAGTCTCCTATTGTTCCTACCAAATTTCCTGATAAACCGTGGGAAAGAGTAGCAATGGATATTTGTGGGCCATTTAGTTCAAAAGGTATAATGAATACGTTTGCACTTGTGATGATAGATAATCACTCTAAATGGCCTGAGGTGGCTTTTTCTGAGGAGATTAAGGCGTTTAATGTTATTGAATTTTGCGATCAAATTTTCCGCTGAGAAGGGTGTCCAAACACACTTGTCACTGATAATGGACCACAATTCACGGCAGAAGTGTTTGAAAGGTATTTATCCAAGATGGGTATCGTACACCACACCACAGCAGTCTACAATCCTAGGGAGAATGGTTTAGTCGAGAGGTTTAACCAAGTGTTGAAGGATTGTGTTCAGCTTTGTGTGAGCAGTGGGGGTGATTGCAGGGAAGACGTGAAGGAGATGTTATGGAGCTATAGGTCTAGACCCCATTTGGTCACCAAGGAAACTCCTTTCATGCTTTTAAAGGGAAGGCAGGCAGGTACCGGAGTGTCTCCAGCGTGGATGCTTAAAGGAAGTACATATTGCCTAGACAAGAAGGGTTTGATGGACAGGGTTCGTGAACATCAAGACAAATACACTAAGAGACATAATGACAAATTAAAAAGGGAAAGAAGAGAGTTCGCTGTTGGTGGGTAAGAACTAAGGTATTCACCACCCATGGGTCTCTAATGTCAAAGTGGTCAAAACCTAAAAGCATTGTCAGGATGAAGGGAAGTAATGTATGGTTGTTGGATGGAAAGAAATGGAATGTTCGTAGTGTGACATTGTGCAATTCTGCAGAGAGACCTATTTTGATAGGAAAACCAGAAGTCACAACATCAAGTGGGAAAAATGAAAAAGTGCCTGCAATAAACAGTTTATTTTTATTTTTATTTTTTATAATTATTTTATATTTATATATATATATAATATATAATAAAAAATAAATTGTTTATTACATTTAAGAAGGGGAGATGTGTTGTATCCCAGCCTCCATATTGTGGATGTTACCTAGTGATGGTTACCATGTCATCTTAGAATGTTCTGAGGAGCTGCTCAGAGGATGAAGGCAGTTGATGCAGATGCAGACATGCCTAGGGGCTGCTCTATGTAATTTAAATAAATACCTATTCATCCAAATCTACAATTCTACTTTGTAATACCCCTTACGCAGAATAGCAACCTAACGCAAGACATCAAGAAATGCAATGAATGGATCACTACGTGCACCGACACCCTGGACCCCCTCAAGCATAGCAGCAACCTAACAAAATACATCAAGAACTGCAATGAATGGATCACTACGCGCACCAACACCCTGGACCCCCCAAGCACAGCAGCAACCTAACGGAATACCTAAGAACTTCAATGAATGGATCACCACCTGCACCGACAACCTAGACCCCCTCAAGCACAGCAGCAACCTAACGTAATACATCAAGAACTGCAATGAATGGATCACTACGTGCACCGACACCCTGGACCCCCCAAGCACAGCAGCAACCTAACGGAAGACATCAAGAACTTCAATGAATGGATCACCACCTGCACCGACAACCTGGACCCCCTCAAGCACAGCAGCAACCTAACGGAAGACCTCAAGAACTTCAATGAATGGATCACCACCTGCACCAACAACCTGGGCCCCCTTGTAGCAGGGATTCCGCTCCTACACAGAACTGTATACAAGAGACATAGAACCTTAGTGAATTAGGGTGTGCCAAAACTCACCTTAGGGTCCAACATCCCCTTAGCAAACTAGCATCAGTGTCTCATTGATTGATTGATTGAATAAAATTTATACCGCGCAGACAATAACCCGAAGGCATCAAGGCGCCTAACAAAACAGATCATAAATGTCATCACTACATAACTACAGATACGCTTGCACAAAGAGATGTGTTTTCAGAGCCCTTCTGAATGCCTGAAGAGTGGGTAGAGATCTTATTTTCAGCGGGAGGGCATTCCACCACTTAGGCGCCAAAGTGGAGAAAGCCCTGCCACCCCATTTCACTCTCCTGAAACGGGGGGCAGACAGAAGAAGTCTGCCAGAGGATCGCAGATCCCTGGAAGGAGTGTAGCGAGACAAGATGGATCCTATACCAGTGGGACTGTTTTTAGCTAAAGCCCTGTATGTCATACATAGGGTCTTAAAGTGAATGCGGTCCTCAACAGGAAGCCAATGCAACAGCTTTCTGGCCGCTGTAGCTGAAGCACGTTTAGAGAGATCCAGGACAAACCTGGCAGCAGCATTCTGGACTACCTGCAAGCGCTGCAGCAGACTCTTATTCATTCCCGCATACAATGCATTGCAGTAGTCCAGTCGAGAGCCAATGAGGGCAACAGCAAGCTGTTTCCTTGCTTGTAGGGATAGGTAATGCCTAATCCTCCTCAGGACATGTACAATGCCCCAGCAGGTGGAAATGGTTCTGCTGACCTGTTTACCCATGTTAAGGGCAGGATCAATCATGACCCCAAGATTTTTTGCGGAGGAGGTGGGGGTGGGACAGACTCCCAATGAGTCTGGCCACCAGCTGGATGACCATACGTCATCTTTCCCTCCAAGCACCATTACCTCCGTCTTCTCTCCATTTAGTTTTAGTGAATTAAGGACCATCCATTGACCGACTGCCTCCATACAAGATCTAAAATTGGAGGCAGTCGGGACGCTAGACTGGGAGAGAGAGACAAGGATCTGGGTGTCATCCGCATAAGACACTATCTCCATCCCAAAAGATCTAATAAGCCTGGCAAGTGGGGTCACATAGATATTGAATAGGGTCGGGCTAAGAGCCGACCCCTGAGGGACCCCACATTGCACAGGGAGGGATGGAGATAGGTACTCCCCCAACTTCACTCTTTGCACTCGATGATTGAGGAAAGAAGTGAGTAGATCTAGAGCTGCACCCTGCACCCCAATCTCCCTCAGCCGCGATGTTAATACTGAGGGAGAAAGGGTGTCAAAAGCCGCCGTCAGATCCAACAGGATCAGAAGGGTGGTCTGGCCCCCATCAACGCGTGTACGGATATTATCCAACACTATGGTGAGGGCCGACTCAGTACTGTATTCCCTCCTGAAGCCATGTTGAGAGGAGTCAAGACAGGACGAGCTCTCTACAAAAGCAGCAAGATGTGTGTTAAGATGGACTTCTAACATCTTTGCTGGCGCTGGGAGTAGAGAAATGGGGCGAAAGTTTTTTAAAATCGACGGATCCAGGGAGGTCTTTTTTAAAAGAGGTTTTACAACTGCACTTTTCCATTGTGTGGGGAAAAGGCCGTCTCTCATGGCTCTGTTCATAATATCCACCAGAGGGGGCAGGAGGGTTTCCCTGCATTGTTTAAGGATCCTGAGAGGGCACACATCCAGGGGAGAGCCCGAGTTAGTTTTATTAAGGAGGCTGTCCAGATCCTCTAAGGATAGTGGGGGAAAGGAATCTAAAATTCCCAAAGGAATAGTTTCAGCCGGGGCGTGGTCCATCTCCCCTAACGCAGGGGGCCCACTCATAAGAGATTTTTGTAGCTCCAAGGCAGAGTGGATATCTAATATTTTTGCCTGGAAGAAAGAGGCAATGTTGTTGTAAAGCTCTTGGGAAGCTACTACAGGGTCTGGGGTTTGGAGGGTTATAAGTGAATCTACAACCCTAAAGATCTCTCTAGGGGAGGACAATGAAGTTGTCAAGGCTGTGAAATGCTCTTGTTTGGCTTTTATAATTTCAGCCTTATACTTCCTCAACAGGATCTTGTGAGCATCCTTATCTTTTAGATCCCATCCAGAGTGCAGGAGGCGCTTCCGCCTCCTTACCTCCTGTCTCAGGAGTCTGAGGTGTTCCGAAAACCAGGGAGCTGAAGGCCTTTTTCTGGCACGACGGCCGTACTGAAGCGGGGCTAATTCGTCTAGTGCTACAGTCATAATTCTTTCAAAGTGCATGACAGCTGGTGAAACACTTTCTTCTTGAAATAGATACAATTGGCTCTTCTCCTATAGCAAAAATACCAATGATTAGACAACCCAGAACTGGCGACTTAGGGTACCTTAGGAGTTGTGGAAAACATTAACACTCTTTTGTCACACTCTCACACCAGTCCAAAACATGGAGTATAGGAGACACGTGCAAGTTTGAAATATTTATTTCTAACGCTGTGATCTCAGGTACAGCATCTTAGCAAGTACAAGTAAACATACTATTAGCAACAAGGTTGTCAGCATAGTTAATACTCCATAAACTACAAAGGGAGAAAGCGTAGTATAATGCAATGTGGAAACAGGTCTGAAATATACCTATATTTCGCCCTCCCTTGCTAGTAGATTATTTTATATCTATAAAAGGTCTCATAGGCTTACATGGACGACCCCATACCTCAGGTATCAGCAGAAGTGGATCACATTGAGTTCTGCACAAGCTCCCGGCTTGCGAATGTTCTCCAAGTGTGTGATCATGCCTGCACAGTGGATTATTAAACGCGCCAGTATCAGGGCTGGCCACAGCTGCATGTGTGTTATTTCTAGAACGTGTGCTGATCATTCTGAACAACAGACACGGTGTTCAAGACGACCTTGACTGTCGCGGCACTAACTGTATAGACTAAACTCATGAGACTGTGTGGATGTGCATAAAAACAAGTTATTCTTGGGTGTAGTGAAAATACTCATACTTCTCTAAACAATAGCGCCATTGCGTGCCATGTGCAAAGCAGAAAAGGAAAAATGGCATTTAAACTTCTAATAAGCCATGCTAACTTAACATCGTGTATAATGCAAAGCTCACCCCACGACACCCTCAATGATACCAACAACCTAACCGAAGACTTCAAGAACTGCAATGAATGGATCACCACCTTCACCGAAACCCTGGACCCCCTCAAGCACAGCAGCAACCTAATGGAAGACATCAAGAACTGCAATGAATGAATCACGACCTGCACCGACACACTGGCCCATTCAAACACAGCAGCAACTTAAAGGAAGACATCAAGAACTGCAATGAATGGATCACCACCTGCACCTGCCCCAACACCCTGGACCCTCCAAGCATATCAGCAGCAACCTAACGGAAGACATCAAGAACTACAATGAATGGATCACCACCAGCACCAACACCCTGGGCCCCCTCAAGGATACCAACAACCTAATGGAAGACATCAAGTGTGGTATATAAATAAATAATACCGGATCTATTTTTGTCTAGGCATAGCAATAACAGATAGCTCAATAAATAAGAGTCAAGATTCGAGGTAGTAGGAGTTTTGCAGGTTTAATACAGCATAAGGACAGGAACAGGACAACCTGCATAGGAATAGGATGGCAGGGCCCGGCAGCTGCCGGGGCTGGATCTGGGATGAGCGCGCTCTGGGGAAAGGACTGGCGTAACATTTAATAACAATACACAAGCATATATAGTAAAACAGTTGCATTACAGTACATATGATAGGCGGAGCAGTGGGTGGAGCAAAGGGTGTGACGCGTAGCAGTCGCGAAAGATAAGGGTGAAAGTAGGTGTAACAGGGCGTATACATAGACATGTGATGCAAACGTAACAGAATATGTCATGAATGGGGCAGAAACATGGAGGGGGCTACCTAAGGAGCCGGGACCTCTAACCTGGTGGTGCGCGCAAACTGGCAATGACGTGTTACTAGGAGAAGCTGGGGGCTACGAACTCTGTGCTAGGAGCAGAGACTGAAGTCTGGAGAGTCAGGGCGACATGTACCTAAGCAGTATCTAGTATCTGATGTTTAGAGAACATGTTGATAGAATCCAAAAGCTATCGGGGTAAAGGCTAACAGACTCTAAGACTGGAGCATGCATTATTCTACATGTAGTGCGTGATGAAGAATATTAAATGACCATTAATACAGTATTTCTCTTACATGGAGACGTAGAGGCTAGACAATGACGGAAACTATTGATGCGGTTCAGTAGCTTAGGAATGCAGAGAAGGAAGGCTGAACTGATAACTAGAATCATAACATACTCTTGGCAGACTCAGAGGCAGAGCCAGGCTGAACCGGGCACTGTGAGGCAGGAAGTAAGTGAAGGGTCAGGGATACAGGTGGGGGCTGTATCGCTCCTCAGCAAGGGCTCAGGAGACAGGAGCTGAATCTGGTGTCCGGGCCCTTTTGAGGCCTAGGAACGGGGACTTTACAATGAAATAACGTGCACACTGGGAAACGTGGCAACGTAGCTTTACATAGGCCTGATATTCGTAGTATTCACGAGAACTGGAAATTGACATACTAGAGATGGACACAACTGTAATTGCGTCTTTAATCGAACATGGGGAATACATATGCATATTAATCATGCACAGATAACATATGATGGAGGACGCGTAGGGACACAGAACATGGCAAAATTTACTTTTCCACATTCCCTCCTTGTCACTACGTTTCCATCAGGAAACATCAATATTCATGATACCATCTATCATTTCATACAGTATCATTTGCTCGTCTCGAATTTTCTTGGAACGGGATTTAGAACGGGGCTTGAGACTAGGAATACAAGAGGTAGCACAAATGCCGCAAATCGCAGGGCCACATTGTATACAGAGACAGCAGCTGAATATGATCGCTACTGCAATACCTAGAAAGGACAATACTTTCCATCCCCAGGCGGAAATTATATTCCAGAACCAACCGGACCATGTCCAGGTGCCTGGATCTTGGTGTAACAGATGGGCAATTTTATGGAGTCTGGTTATAGCTGAATAAACAGACGGCGCGTTATTAGGAATGAAAATGCAGCAACTAGATCCGATGACTCTACAGGCCCCGCCCCTATCGGCCAGTATGACGTCAAGGACGAGACGATTTTGGAGCACGACAAATCTCATAGCAGATTGCTCTTCGGTTAAGTTACCTAGAGCAGAGGCAGTCTCATTTACTACAGCTTCAAGGGTTCTGGTTAACCTACGGATTAGCTTACTATTCTGGATAGGTCCTATAAAGAAGAAGAAACCTCTATTGAAATCTGTATACTGTTCTAGAGCAGTTTCAGTATAATCGACAATTGGGGACTCAATCTCCCTTCTATGTCTAATGTGTACTAGATGTGTGTTTCTGTGATAATCAGATGGGGCTAGGAAAACAGGTGGCAGTAGGAAGGCAATGTAACAGGTTCCCTCCCAATCGAGGGGCAGACGAACATATGCAGTCTGACCACAAATAAAATAAGAATGACGTGAAGCTTTGAAAATAGATTTCCCACTGTCACTATACTTGGCAATAGTAGTACAATCACTATGTCCTACATGTATGGAACCATTATTTCGGACACATAATTCGCCTTTGACTGGTAGTACTGATATAGCAGGTAAGTCTGGAGTAGTATCAGACTGAACATTCAGGACCATGAAATTCGAAGAATAATTACCTAAATTGTAAACTTCATTCTCTAGATCTAACCCTGTTCTGTGGGGAAGACCTTGCTTGTCTGGGAAACATGTACTGTTAAGAAAAGACATATCTGTTGAGGATGACGTTAACGTGGACCATGCTCCACATGAACCATTATGTGAAAATGGATAAGGAAAGAGAGGCAGAACTCCCTTCGGGGTCTGGAAAGGGGGGAGTCGACCACACACCCAACAATTAGTGGCATTGCTGGTCTGGTGTGAATAATGTAACATGCGGATAAAAGAATTGTTACGCATAGCGAGGCGGTAAGAGAGTTCATGAGGAGGCAGATCACTAAACGTGTGCTCTACTGCAACATTAGAAGACTTATTCACATGAGAAACTGGAAAATACAGGTAAAATGCATAACTGGTGCAGGAAATCATAATGCTGAGAAATAAAACGAAACTTAGAAAAACGATACATCGGATTGAGTTTTTACTAACTCTCTCACTATGGGGGTCTATTTTATACATGTCAGAAACCGGTCTAACCGTTTCACCTAGGGGAGGACTTATACAATCAAACTGGCTGACTTATTTTACTAGACCTTAACTTTTTCTTATACTCCTGTTGCGGAGTTGTCTCTAACAGGGAGGGTGCAATATCATTGTCTTTTGCGGGACAGTCCTTAAGAATAGTACTTTGGCAGTCCTTTAAATCCTCGGAAATGTTCTTTGAAACTGGTTTCAATCCATAAAACTTCTTGATGTGCGAAAGATGCACCCAGCCTTTCCGTCCCTCCAACTTCACGGCTGTACGGGTGGCCAGGAGGACCTGTCGGGGCTCCTTCCAGCGAGGCTCCAGCGGACTTGAGCGATCGAAATTTCGCACTAGGACCATGGATCCGGGAACGATTTCATGCGGTGCCACCTCGGTATTGTCTGGAAATGCGGCGGCAACCTGTGAACGACAAGAGTTGAGGGCAGACATCAAGGAAGCTAGGTAATCTGTCAGCATATTACTTGAAACATCGGTAATACTTCGGGGTCTAGGAGTACCCCACATGTTAGGGGGGCGGCCGAAAACGACCTCATACGGGGACAGACCTGATCTGGAATGTGCGACCATGCGCATGTAAAACAAAGCAACTGGCAGAGCTACTAGCCAGTCTACACCTTTCTCTTGACAAACTTTTGCAATTCGAATTTTCAGGGTCTGATTATGTCTCTCTACGAGACCGGCTGCTTCAGGATGGCGTACACAATGGAACTTCCACTGGTACCCTAACAGCAGGGAAACGTGTTTCATCAACTCAGATGAGAATGGCTGGCCGTTATCAGAATATACGACTCTAGGGAGTCCATAACGGGGGAAGAACTCACGAACCAACTGCTTGGCAGTGGTCGCGGCTGTGTAATCTGGGACTGGATATGCTTCTGTCCACCTGGACAAAGCGCATACAACTACAAGGACATACTTGAAACCTCGACATCGCTCCATCTGAATATAATCCATTTGGAGGACTTCGAAAGGGTGGTCAGGAGGCTGGAATCCACCTTGTTCCACCGGGACACTTTTACCTGGATTGAACTGACAACATATCATACAGGTACGGACTTTCTGCTTGGCTGCAGCTCGTAAATGCTTGTTGAACCAAATGTTCTGGATACTGTCTAACATAGCTTTTTCTCCTAAATGTGCTGGACTATGTGCGGTATTAACAATGACTTGAACCATAGAGTCGGGGAGAAACCATGTGGCTTTACCCTTCGTTACCCATCCCTGATCTGTCTGGACCCCTCCTTGTTCGGACCATTTCTTGATTTCTTCAGGAGTAGCATGTAACTGTATGTCTATGACATCTTGTGTAGGGTCTTTAACTGTCATACATGTAGTCAGATCTGGAGTGTGTGTCGGTGTCTTATTAACTGGAATGTCTGGTGTCTGAGCTGTAAGCTTGGCTGTGCGATCTGCTAGATCATTACCCTGGGAAATAGTGTCAGTAACTTTCGTATGTGCTTTGCACTTCATGATAGCAATGGATGTCGGTAAATGTATTGCATCTAACAGAGCTTGAATAAGGAGACCATGCTGAATCTTGGTTCCATGAGAAGTCATGAAACCTCTCTCCTGCCAGAGCACTCCGAAGTCGTGTACAACTCCAAATGCGTAACGTGAATCGGTGTAAACATTAACTTTCAGGTTCTTGGCGTGAATGCAGGCTTGTGTCAGAGCAACTAGCTCTGCTGCTTGAGCAGACAGGGTGTCAATACGGTGTGTTTCAATAACTTCAGTGTCAGTAGTTACTGCATACGCGGCTACTAGTTCTCCTGTACTGGTTCTCATGCATGAACCATCCACATAAAGTGTCAGGTCGGGATCTGGTAATGGAATATCTGTCAGATCTTGTCTTGGCTTGGTCATGATGTTAACTACTTCCACACAATCGTGTGTGGCAGGATTTGGATTAACTGACGGTAACAGTGTGGCAGGATTTAGGACGTTGCAGCGTCTGATTTCTATGTGTGGCTGAAACAGTGTCAATTCATAACCTGTTAAACGTGCAATTGTCAAGTGCTGAGTTTGTGTTCGGTTTAAAAGAACTTCCACGGAGTGTGGAACTTGTACTGTCAGGGAGTGTCCTAAGACTATGGAATCACTTTGTCTGATAGCTAGTGCTGTGGCTGCAACTGACTTGAGGCACGCAGGCAGAGCCTGGGCTACAGGATCTAATGTGCTCGAAAAATAAGCACAAGGCTTGTATTGTCCTGCTTGATCTTGTGTGAGGACAGATAATGCTGTACCTTCGCGTTCAGTTACGAAAAGTGTAAAAGGCTTACTGTAGTTCGGTGTAGCTAGAACTGGAGCTTGGCATAGGGCTTTCTTTAACTCATTGAAACTAAGTGTATGTTCAGATGTCCAAGGGAGGACAGTCGATACGGCTGCCTCCTGTGTCGTTAACTGTATCAGTGGCTTGGCTAGAAATGCATACTGAGGAATCCATTGTCTGCAATAAGAAGTAAGGCCGATAAAAGCACGTACCTCCTTCTGGGTCTTGGGCTGAGGAAGACTCGCTATTAACTGGATACGGTCTGGTGTCAACTGCCTACCCCACTTGGACAGTAAGTGGCCTAAATAGATCACTTGCTGGACACAGAATTGAAGCTTAGAAGGGGACACCTTGTGCCCCATCTCGGCAAGAAAATACAAGACTGTAAGTGAGGCTTGCTCGCAAGCACGTTCAGAACGGGCTGTGATCAGTAGATCATCGACATATTGGAGCAGGGCAGTGTCAGTTGGCATGTGAATGTTGTCTAGTTGTCTCTTGAGCGCTTGACTGTAAATACTAGGACTTTCTGTGAAACCTTGAGGAGCTCGTGTGAACATATAGCTCCTTCCATTTAAACAAAATCCGAAAAGAAACTGGCTGTCTGGATGAATGGGGACACTGAAAAACGCGTTCTTGAGGTCTATGACTGTAAAAAATGTGGCTTCGGAATCAATGGCTGTCAATAGGGAAGAGATATCTGGGACAACTGGATACTGGGGAATAATACATTTATTAAGTTCTCGAAGGTCAATCACTAAACGATATACTGGAGGTGCATTTGGATCAGTACGTTTCATGACTGGAATGATCGGAGAATTACATACATTGGAGTCAGTTTCTACCACTACCCCTTGAGCCATGAGTTCGTCAATAATTTTGGATAAGGCTGCTACAGCCTCAGGTGGCAATCTGTACTGTCTGATTCGTGGTAACACTACACCTGGCTTGAGAGTCACACGATGGGGTGTTATTTGCATAAAGCCAACATCAGTTGGACCTTGTGCCCATAGATGCTGCGGGACATTGGACAATCTCGGATCAAAATCTCGTAATACATAGTGACCCTTGAAGTCACGTAGGAACAATCGTATTCCCTCTGGGGAACAGCATATAACTGCACCTAATTCTTTCAGTGTTTTAATGCCTAATAGATTCTCTGGACATGACTTCGTAAGTAACAGATCAGTAGTGCGGGACAATGGACCTACTTCTAGAGTAACTGGCTTTGATATTTCATTTACAATAGGCTTTCCCGAAAATCCAAGGGAAACATTTCTAGAGCCTGAGAGCGGAGCCCCTGGAACTTCGGCGTGACTTATAGTGGTCCTACTTGCCCCTGTATCAATCAGAAACTTTCTGTCTTTCCCTAGTACTTGACTGTGAACATAGGGACCCTCTTGATCTACAGGTATCTCGATGAGAGGCAAGCCTACCTCCCTCTCTAGGCTGTTTCATGAATATGGCTGATGCTCTGGATACTCGGACTGTGCATACTGGTACATCTGCTGTGTAACATGCTGTGTTGAAGCAATAGGCTGCGGTGCTGTAACTGTCTGTGGTGCATTCTGTGGCTGAGGGGTCTGTGTAACTTGTTCTTGTCTAGGCGGACGTGGTCTTTCTTTAGTCTTACCGGTAGCTATGTTGTGTTTCAGAACTGCACACTCGTTTATAAAATGACCTGGCTGTTTACAATAATTGCAGTTCCCTTTAACGGGAGCTGCAGGATGACTGGCTTGATTCGGACCCCTCTTCTGACTGTCTTGAGGAACAGATTGTGCAACTAGTACTTTCATTTTCGTGTCTTTCATACGTTTTCTCTCGTGTTCTTGCTCTTCTCTGATTCTATTCTGGTGATATTGAAGCATCTGTAACATCTGGGACGGGGTATTAGCTTGCCAGGTACTTTCGACTTTCAAAACTCGGTTTTTAATTGGTGGACTTGAATTCTCGACTAATTTAGTAACAAAAAGGTGAGGGTATGACTCGCTACTTGTCTTGAGGCCACTGTTGATACTGAAGCATTTCTCAAATCTAGAATAAAAATCACTAGTGTCTTCGTCTTGTTTCTGTTTACAGGCTGAGATTGCATCCCAGTCTTCCTTTTTAGTTGTTAATAATCTGGGCAAAACTTGTATTAATAATTCTGGTAATTCTTTACATTTGTCTCCAAGACCGGTACCTGGTACTCGTGCCTTGTCTTCAGCTTCTAGAACTGCCCAATCGATCTTTTTCTCTCCCACCTCCCAATCTTTTTCCTTGAGTTTCTCATATACCCCTGCGGGCAACAGGACTTTTAACATTTTAATTATGTCTGGATACGTGTATTCTCCCATACGGAGCATGTCTTTCAATTCTCGGTGGAACCCTGCTGGATCTTTATCATGACAGGGAATTAATTTCTTCATCTCTAAGAGTTCCATCTTTGTAATCGGGGTGTAAACAAACACTCGTTGCATTTCACCACCCTCTGTCTTAACTGGATGCACTTCTCGTAACGGATTCTGTCTGTCTATGTAAAAGGGTTTACTTTCTGGGGGTGGGACATGAACAAAATGCGGGTTCAGAAACATACTATATTTGTGGCGCTGTTCTAGAATGACATTAATCAAATCGGTACCTAAACCTTTCCATTTATACTGGAGTAACTCGTTCAGGACATCGTGTAACGGACCTGGATCAGAATGTTGACCCTCATACAATGTAATGAGGTGCTGAAACATATACATACCCGCCAGTCGTTGCTCGGCTGGGGGCAATTTCAGAAACATTTGTGCCACTATTTCGTCTGGAAAAGTGGTAGAATCAGTAATCCATCGGACTGCTGATCGGACTAGTTCTTGTTCATGCATAGTACTTAACTCGCTATAACCGATTCGTGATTTCAGAATGTGGTCGGTAGCTTGAAATACTTGTTCTAGAGAACCTTGTTCTGGTGTTGGACGATGGAAAGTTGACTTGTGTTCTAGGCGTAAATGGCGGTCTGGAAATCTAGATTTTCCTACATACGCTATTCTGGCGGGATTCTCGTCCTCTACCTCTTCCGCAGAGTCATTTTCTTTCTCGCTTACTTGTGCTGCCTTACGTTGATCATGTAACCTTATTATTTCCTTACGAATTTTCTTGTACATACTCTCTATACTACTGATAGTCTTGTGCTTACCCTCGGCTATATTCTCACTCCACTTTGTCAGGGTTCTCATTTCGACTTGATCTTTGGTCGGATAATCTTGTTCCCTTATTAGACAATTAATCAGAAACTTTAAAATCATGAGCTGGATCTCAACTTTCCTTTGAGACATGACGTCACTAATACTTTCTGGATCATCCCCTGTACGGATGAAACGATATATTCTGTCTAGATCTTCCTTCATATTCGGTAAAGTGACCAAGTACTCGGACACCTGCCTAACACGCACGGAATATATAACCATACTATCCTCGCCTGGGACTGGATCATAACAGCATTCAGTAAGAGCTCGCCTGATTTCTGCAATGGACTGATATTTGGGCGTACGCTGTAACGCACGTTCATGTAACTCGACTGCTCCTGGACGTCTATTTGGCGGCGGGGTCTGAGGAGGACCTCCTCCTGCGGCCCCTAAACTGGAACCCTCGACTGATGCTCTTCGTACTAGTGCGGCGGGAAATTGAAATGCGGGCTGAACTTGTATGGCGGGCTGAACCTGGGGGACCGTAGCAGGTACTGCAAGGGGTGCCCCGGTGTCTGGAGGAGCAGGAAGTGCCTGATTTACAGGGACTGGCGGAGCGGGATTTGCATATTCCGGGACTGTGTCGTCCAAATAGGACGAAATGAATATATCAGCTGCGGTCGGTTTGTGACGTAGCTTGGTCGGAACTAAGGGTGGCGGAAAATTACTGGATGCCTCCGGGGTCGCTTTTGGCAAGCCCTCGGCAAGAAGAGGGTACATACCCTTAATAAGGGCATTCCTCTGTCTGTCTGACTGTTCGGTTTTGACTCGTTCACCAATCTCGATTAATTCCTTTTCTTGAGCTCGTTCTAAGGATTCTCGACTTATTTCTGACTTTCTGATTTCTTTTTCGGTTCTTTTATGAGATTCTTTGCGCCATAACTCGATGGCGTCTTTCTGTGACTGTCTGGCTTTCTTTTTCCATAATGCTTCTTCTACTCTCATGATGCACTCGGCATCCCACGTACCTGATACGGGCCATCTATACTTTTCTTCTAACTCCTTGGTGTACTCTACCCATAAATCTAGATACAATATGGCGCTTATGCCATGCTTCTGATACATAAAATGACCTGGACTGTCCCTAGGCGGGACAGGAACTGCTGCTTCTAGCAGACCTTTTCTGGTTTTTAACTGACGCAGTTTTGAAAATAGCGGCATGACTGAACTATAATCTGGACACAATACAATACACAATAAACACGATAATTACTTCACACTCATACCACGACACTAAAATACATGAAGAACATTGTAAATAACAGTTCGAACAGAATACCACCTGGAATACGGAAAACAGAATACATGAATTTTCTCGAGAACAGAACTGACTAGAACAGGAACTAGATGCACTGCTGAAACAGTACGAAACTTACCGGTCTCATGAGGAGACACGTCAGGACCCGCATCCACCGAAGTGGACACTTCGTTTTGTGGGTCTGTGTACCACCAACCCACGGACCAGAGTCAATTAGATTGACCCTGTCTAGATACTACCCCAGCAACGGTACTCACCGGGCAGCAAGAACGGAAGGCCTCGGACTGGACTGGACTGCTTCGACGCCGGACGGACGAACTTCGGACTTCTGTTACAGGTGGGCCTCCGGATACCTCGGACCTTGGACTCTCGGCTTGGGCTCTGGTCGGGACTCGCCGCGTTCCTCCACCGCCTCGTCTGGATGCTGGACCGCCTCCTCCGTCTCCTCCGTGGGCCTGAGGGATACTTGAAGCAGAAATATCTGCCGGTGCGCAGAAGAGTTCCGTCACGACTGCAGAGGGTCAGGGGGCCGGCGTGGCTTCACCGACTCGTGGGGAAAGGGCAAGTCCCTATTCGGGCGCCATTATGTGGTATATAAATAAATAATACCGGATCTATTTTTGTCTAGGCATAGCAATAACAGATAGCTCAATAAATAAGAGTCAAGATTCGAGGTAGTAGGAGTTTTGCAGGTTTAATACAGCATAAGGACAGGAACAGGACAACCTGCATAGGAATAGGATGGCAGGGCCCGGCAGCTGCCGGGGCTGGATCTGGGATGAGCGCGCTCTGGGGAAAGGACTGGCGTAACATTTAATAACAATACACAAGCATATATAGTAAAACAGTTGCATTACAGTACATATGATAGGCGGAGCAGTGGGTGGAGCAAAGGGTGTGACGCGTAGCAGTCGCGAAAGATAAGGGTGAAAGTAGGTGTAACAGGGCGTATACATAGACATGTGATGCAAACGTAACAGAATATGTCATGAATGGGGCAGAAACATGGAGGGGGCTACCTAAGGAGCCGGGACCTCTAACCTGGTGGTGCGCGCAAACTGGCAATGACGTGTTACTAGGAGAAGCTGGGGGCTACGAACTCTGTGCTAGGAGCAGAGACTGAAGTCTGGAGAGTCAGGGCGACATGTACCTAAGCAGTATCTAGTATCTGATGTTTAGAGAACATGTTGATAGAATCCAAAAGCTATCGGGGTAAAGGCTAACAGACTCTAAGACTGGAGCATGCATTATTCTACATGTAGTGCGTGATGAAGAATATTAAATGACCATTAATACAGTATTTCTCTTACATGGAGACGTAGAGGCTAGACAATGACGGAAACTATTGATGCGGTTCAGTAGCTTAGGAATGCAGAGAAGGAAGGCTGAACTGATAACTAGAATCATAACATACTCTTGGCAGACTCAGAGGCAGAGCCAGGCTGAACCGGGCACTGTGAGGCAGGAAGTAAGTGAAGGGTCAGGGATACAGGTGGGGGCTGTATCGCTCCTCAGCAAGGGCTCAGGAGACAGGAGCTGAATCTGGTGTCCGGGCCCTTTTGAGGCCTAGGAACGGGGACTTTACAATGAAATAACGTGCACACTGGGAAACGTGGCAACGTAGCTTTACATAGGCCTGATATTCGTAGTATTCACGAGAACTGGAAATTGACATACTAGAGATGGACACAACTGTAATTGCGTCTTTAATCGAACATGGGGAATACATATGCATATTAATCATGCACAGATAACATATGATGGAGGACGCGTAGGGACACAGAACATGGCAAAATTTACTTTTCCACACAAGAACTGCAATGATGGATCACCGCCTGCACCAACACCCTGGACCCCTCACGCGCATCAGCAACCTAAAGGAAGGCATCAAGTATTGCAATTAATGGATCACCACCTGCACCAACCCCCTGGACCCCCTCACGCACAGCAGCAACCTAACGGAAGACATGAAGAACTGCAATGAATGGATCACCTCCTGCATCGACACCCTGGACACCCTCAAGCACAGCAGCAACCTAACGGAAGACATCAAGAACTTCAATGAATGGATCTCCACCTGCACTGACACCCTGGACCCCCTCAAGCACAGCAGCAACCTAACAGAAGACATCAAGAAATGCAATGAATGGATCACGACCTGCACCAAACACCCTGCCCCCCTCAAGCACAGCAGCAACCTAATGGAAGACATCAAAAACTGCAATGAATGGATCACCACCTGCACCAACACCCTGGACCCCCTCAAGCACAGCAGCCTAACGGAAGACATCAAGAACCGCAATGAATAGATAACCACCTGCACCGACACCCTGGACCCCCTCACGCATAGCAGCAACCTAGCAGAAGACATCAAGAAATGCAATGAATGGATCACGACCTGCACCAACACACTGGCACCCCTCAAGCATACCAGCAGCAACCTACAGGAAGACATCAAGAACTTCTATGAATGGATCACCACCTGCACCGACACCCTGCACCCCCTCAAGCACAGCAACAACCTAATGGAAGACATCAAGATCTACAATGAATGAATCACCACCTCCACCAACACCCTGGACCCCCTCACGCAGAGCAGCAACCTAATAGAAGACATCAAATAATTCATTGAACGGATCACCACCTGCACCGACACCCTGGACCCCCTCACGCACAGCAGCAACCTAACAGAATACATCAAGAAATGCTATGAAGGGATCACCACCCGCAGAAACACCCTGGCCCCCTCAAGCATACCAGCAGCAACTTAATGGAAGACATCAAGAACTGCAATGAATGGATCACCACCTGCACCGACACCCTGGACCCCCTCAAGCACAGCAGCAACCTAATGGAAGACATCAAGAACTGCAATGAATGGATCTCCACCTGCACCGACACCCTGGACCCCCTCAAGCACAGCAGCCTAACGGAAGACATCAAGAACCGCAATGAATAGATAACCACCTGCACCGACACCTTGGACCCCCTCACGCATAGCAGCAACCTAGCAGAAGACATCAAGAAATGCAATGAATGGATCACGACCTGCACCAACACACTGGCGCCCCTCAAGCATACCAGCAGCAACCTAACGCAAGACTTCAAGAACTTCAATGAATGGATCACCACCTGCACCAATACCCTGGACCCCTCAATCACAGCAGCAACCTAACGCAAGACTTCAAGAACTTCAATGAATGGATCACCACCTGTACCTGCTCCCTGGACCCCTCAAGCACAGCAGCAACCTAACAGAATACATCAAGAACTTCAATGAATGAATCACCAACTGCATCGATACCCTGGACCCCTCAATCACTGCAGCAACCTAATGGAAGACATCAAGAAGTACAATGAATGGATCACCACCTGCACCGACACCCTGGACCCCCTCAAGCACAGCAGCAACCTAACGCAAGACTTCAAGGACTTCAATGAATGGATCACAACCTGCACCGACACCCTGGACCCCTTCATGCACAGCAGCAACCTAACGGAAGATATCAAGAACTGCAATAAATGGATCATCACTTGCACCGACACCCTGGACCCCCTCACGCACATCAGTAACCTAACGGAAGACATCAAGAACTACAATGAAGGGATCACCACCTGCACCGACACCCTGGACCCCTTCAAGCACAGCAGCAACCTAACGGAAGACATCAAGAGCTTCAATGAATGGATCACCACCTGCACCAACACCCTGGACCCCTCAAGCACAGCAGCAACCTAATGGAAGACATCAAGAACTGCAATGAATGGATCACCACCTGCACCGACAACCTGGACCCTCTCAAGCATAGCCGCAACTTGAAGGAAGACATTAATAACTGCAATGAATGGATCACCACCTGCATCGACACCCTAGCCCCCTCAAGCACAGCAGCAACCTAAAGGAAGACATCAAGAACAGCAATGAATGGATCACCACCTGCACCAACACCCTGGACCCCCCAAGCAAATCAACTGCAACCTAATGGAAGACATCAAGAACTGCAATAAAGGGATCACCACTTGCACCGACACCCTGGACGCCCACACGCACATCAGTAACCTAACGGAAGACATTAAGAACTACAATGAATATATCACCACCTGCACCGACACCCTGGACCCCTTCCAGCACAGCAGCAACCTAACGGAAGACATCAAGAAGTACAATTAATGGACCACCACCTGCACTGACACCCTGGAACCCCTCAAGCACAGCAGCAACCTAATGCAAGACTTCAAGAACTTCAATGAATGGATCACCACCTGCACCGACACCCTAGACCCCTTCATGCACAGCAGCAACCTAACGGAAGACATCAAGAACTGCAATAAATGGATCATCACTTGCACCGACCCCCTGCACCCCCTCACGTACATCAGTAACCTAACGGAAGACATCAAGAACTACAATGAATGGATCACCACCTTCACCGACACCCTGGACCCCTTCAAGCACAGCAGCAACCTAACAGAAGACATCAAGAGCTCCAATGAATGGATCACCACCTGCACCAACACCCTGGACCCCTCACCCACAGCAGCAACCTAATGGAAGACATCAAGAACTGCAATGAATGGATCACCACCTGCACCGACACCCTGGACCCCTCAAGCACAGCAGCAAACTAACGGAAGACATCACGAACTGCAATGAATGGATCACCACCTGCATCGACACCCTGGACACCCTCAAGCACAGCAGCAACCTAATGGAAGGCACAAGAACTGCAATGAATGATCATCACCTGCACCGACAACCTGGACCCCCTCAAGAACAGAAGCAACCTAAGGGAAGACATCAAGAACAGCAATGAATGGATCACCACCTGCATCGACACCCTGGACACCCTCAAGCACAGCAGCAACCTAACGGAAGGCACAAGAACTGCAATGAATGATCATCACCTGCACCGACAACCTGGACCCCCTCAAGAACTGCAGCAACCTAAGGGAAGACATCAAGAACAGCAATGAATGGATCACCACCTGCATCAACACCCTGGACACCCTCAAGCACAGCAGCAACCTAACGGAAGGCTCAAGAACTGCAATGAATGGATCACCACCTGCACCGACCCCCTGGACCTCCTCAAGCACAGCAGCCTAACGGAAGACATCAAGAACTACAAAGAATGGATCACCATCTGCACCGACACCCTGGAACTCCTCAAGCACAGCAGCAATTTAATGGAAGACATTGAGAACTGCAATGAATGAAGCACCACCTGCACCAACACCATGGCCCCCTCACGCACAGCAGCAACCTAAAGGAAGACAACAAGAACTGCAATGAATGGATCACCACCTGCACCAACACCCTGCACCCCCTCAAGCACTGCAGCAACCTAACGGAAGACATCATAAACTTCAATGAATGGATCACCACCTGCACGGACCCCCTGGACCACCTCAAGCACAGCAGCAACCTCAACAATAGAAAAACTTTTCAAGATCACGAATACAAGTCAACTGGCACACCGAAGAACTCAGGATGACGATGCAGCACTGAAAGCAACTGGAAAGCAAGTGGTGAATGAGT
Source organism: Lissotriton helveticus (assembly GCF_964261635.1). NCBI lineage: Eukaryota > Metazoa > Chordata > Amphibia > Caudata > Salamandridae > Lissotriton > Lissotriton helveticus. The sequence goes on along the minus strand of NW_027612057.1, from coordinate 345,283 downwards.
CAAGACACTACAAACAAGGAAGTCTTCAAATCTGCACTGAGATGCTTCCAGCAGCAAGTCTGAAATGCCAAATGAGCAGCCCATGCCAACCGCATTCAAACCAACAACAGCAGCAGCAAAGAAATCTTCACCATCATCAGAGAATTCATGGTGCCTGCAGCCACCATCAGCAACATCCACCCCTTACAAGATCCCTGCATCAATCTCTGTAAATTATTTTGGAACAAGATCACATCCATATGCAACTTCAACCCTCATCCTGACCCCATCAACAGCCAGTCTTCCAATCTCAGCTAAAGAAAGGACCTTGGCCATGTGGAGCGTCATCACCACAAACGAGACTGCCGCAACTATGAAGGCCATCCACTCCGGTGCCCCATTAAACCCACTCTGCAACACTTTAAACAAGCATTTACAATGCAATCGGCATTATTAAAGTTTGAGCTATTGGCATTGCTAATAATAATGCAACACCAATAGGTCAAACATTTAGTAATGCGAGACCTATTGCACTGCAAATGCAGTTTTGAGTGTGTAAAGATATGCTGTATATAAGTGTTTTGCAAGCTTTGGGCTTGCTACAGGCAATCTTTGTGGCAATGTTAGGGAAATCAGCAATAACCTCGACCCACCAGCCCATAAAAAGACCCAAACATTAGCCACACAAATCTGCCATACATTGACCTGTCAGGTCAGCTCTTCTGCCACTGCCAGGCGGCAGTACAGGCCAGTGCAGCCCTGCTTACCTGCCTCTTCTGCCATACATTGACCTGTCAGACCAGCTTACCTGCTTCTTCTGCCATACATTGACCTGTCAGGCCAGTGCAGCCCTGCTTACCTGCCTCTTCTGCCATACATTGACCTGTCAGGCCAGTGCAGCCCTGCTTACCTGCCTCTTCTGCCATACATTGACCTGTCAGGTCCGCTCTTCTGGCACTGCCAGGTGGCAGTACAGGCCAGTGCAGCCTTGCTTACCTGCCTATTCTGTTATACATTGAGCTGTCAGGTCAGCTGATCCGGCATTTCCAGGCGGCAGTACAGGCCAGGTCAGCCCTGCTGACCTGCCTCTTCTGCCATACATTGACATGTCAGGCCAGTGCAGCCCTGCTTAACTGCCGCTTCTGCCAGTACAGCCCTGCTTACCTGCCTCTTCTACCATACATTGACCTGTCAGGCCAGTGCAGCCCTGCTTACCTGCCTCTTCTGTCATACATTGAGCTGTCAGGTCAGCTGTTCTGGCATTGCCAGGTGGCAGTACAGGCCAGGCCAGCCCTGCTTACCTGCCTCTTTTACCATACATTGAGCTGTCAGGTCAGCCCTGCTTACCTGCCTCTTCTTCTATACATTGACCTGTCAGGTCAGCCCTGCTTACCTGCCTCTTCTGTCATACATTGAGCTGTCAGGTCAGCTGTTCTGTCACTGCCAGGTGGCCCTGCTTACCTGCCTCTTCTGCCATACATTGACATGTCAGGCCAGTGCAGCCCTGCTTACCTGCCTCTTCTGCCATACATTGACCTGTCAGGCCAGTGCAGCCCTGCTTACCTGCCTCTTCTGCCATACATTGACCTGTCAGGTCAGCCCTGCTTACCTGCTTCTTCTACCATACATTGACTTGTGAGGCCAGTGCAGCCCTGCTTACCTGCCTCTTCTGCCATACATTGAGCTGTCAGTCCAGGGCAGCCCTGCTTACCTGCATCTTCTGCCATACATTGACTAGTGAGGCCAGTGCAGCCCTGCTTACCTGCCTCTTCTGCCATACACTGACCTGTCAGGCCAGTGCAGCCCTGCTTACCTGCCTCTTCTGCCATACATTGGCCTGTCAGGTCAGCCCTGCTTACCTGCCTCCTCTGCCATACATTGACCTGTCAGGCCAGGGCAGGCTTGCTTACCTGCTACTTCTGCCATACATTGACTTGTGAGGCCAGTGCAGCCCTGCTTACCTACCTCTTCTGCCATACATTGACCTGTCAGGCCAGTGCAGCCCTGCTTACCTGCCTTTTTTGCCATCCATTGACCTGTCAGGCCAGTGCAGCCCTGCTTACCTGCCTCTTTTGCCATATATTGACCTGTCAGGCCAGTGCAGCCCTGCTTACCTGCCTCTTTTGCCATACATTGACCTTTCAGGCCAGTGCATCCCTGCTTACCTGCCTCTTCTGCCATACATTGACCTGTCATGTCCGCCCTGCTTACCTGCCTCTTCTGCCATACATTGACCTGTCAGGTCAGCCCTGCTTACCTGCCTCTTCTGTCATACATTGACCTGTCATGTCAGCCCTGCTTACCTGCTTAGGAAGAGGTGTGGCGCCGTGGCCAGGGCGACTGACGCTGGAATCTGGGGACCACGGTTCGATCCCCGGCTCCGGCGGCAGGTTAGCCCAGCACCATGTGACTCTGGGCAATAGCTCGCTTAATCTTCCCAACGGCCCCCAGCGCCTAGAGACCCTTACGGGTGATTGTGCGCTTTACAAATGTGGACTTTTACTTTTACCTGCCTCTTCTGCCATACATTGATCTGTCAGGCCAGTGCAGCCCTGTTTACCTGCCTCTTCAGCCATACATTGAGCTGTCAGGCCAGTGCAACCCTGCTTACCTGCCTCTTCTGCCATACATTGACCTGTCAGGTCGGCCCTGCTTACCTGCCTCTTCTGCCATACATTGACCTGTCAGGCCAGTCCAGCCCTGTTTACCTGCCTCTTCTGCCATACATTGACCTGTCAGGCCAGTGCAGCCCTGCGTACCTGCCTCTTCTGCCATACATTGACCTGTCAGGCCTTTGCAGCCCTGCTTACCTGCCTCTTCCGCCATACATTGACCTGTCAGACCAGTGCAGCCCTGCTTACCTGCCTCTTCTGCCATACATTGACCTGTCAGGCCAGTGCAGCCCTGCTTACCTGCCTCTTCTGCCATACATTCACCTGTCAGGTCAGCCCTGCTTCCTGCCTCTTCTGCCATACATTGACCTGTCAGGTCAGCCCTGCTTACCTGCCTCTTCTGCCATACATTCACCTGTCAGGTCAGCCCTGCTGACCTGCCTCTTCTGCCATACATTCACCTGTCAGGTCAGCCCTGCTTACCTGCTTCTTCTACCAGTCGTCAAAGGTGGCTTCAGGCGTGGTACAAAGCTCTCTCGACATTCAAGTGTTCCTTGTTCCCAGAGCAGTGGGGCGTGGCCCAGTGTGTGGTGAGCTCAGAGCAGGCGTCACACTGCGCTCGAGGCTGCCCTACTTCCTCTTTCCTCGCAGCATCACATGGCTTCACTTCCCTTTCTGCAGCTAGAAAAGCTTTCTCAACCCCTCCTTCCCCCGACCTCCCGCTGCAGAGCACGTGCAGCCCCAGAAGGGGGCCAGCTCCAGCTGCAGAGCACGTGCAGCCCCAGAGGGGAGCCGGCTCCAGCTGCAGAACACGTGCAGTCCCCGAGAGGGGGGCCGACTCCAGCTGCAGAGCACGTGCAGCCCCAGAGGAGGGCCGACGCCAGCTTCAGAGCATCTCCAGCTGCAACATTTGTAGCGCCCAAAAACTCAAATAAAATAAAATAACGTATGAGAATATGTTCCAGCATATCAAATAACATTTGGTACACAGCAACAGGAGATGGGAGGTAAAGGTGCATAACCAGGACAATGCATAAGGAGGCTGCAGGCAATGCCCTCTGCTGGGAAGTAAAGGTGCATAAAAAAGGACAATGCACAAGGAGGCTGCAGGCAATGCCCTCTGGTGGGAAGTAAAGGTGCATAACCAGGACAATGCATAAGGAGGCTGCAGGCAATGCCCTCTGCTGGGAAGTAAACATGCATAACCAGGGCAAAGCACAAGGAGGCCTGCAGGCAATGCCCTTTGATGTGAAGTAAAGGTGCATAACAAGGAAAATGCACAAGGAGGCTGCAGGCAATGCCCTCTGGTGGGAAGTAAAGGTGCATAACCAGGACAATGCACAAGGAGGCTGCAGGCAGTGCCCTCTGGTGGGAAGTAAACGTGCATAACCAGGACAATGCACAAGGAGGCTGCAGGCAATGCCCTCTGGTGGGAAGTAAAGGTGCATAACCAGGACAATGCACAAGGAGGCTGCAGGCAATGCACTCTCATGGGAAGTAAACGTGCATAACCAGGACAATGCACAAGGAGGCTGCAGGCAATGCCCTCTGTTGGGAAGTAAAGGTGCATAACCAGGACAATGCACAAGGAGGCTGCAGGCAATGCCCTCTGGTGGGAGGTAAAGGCGCATAACCAGGACAATGCACAAGGAGGCTGCAGGCAATGCCCTCTGGTGGGAAGTAAACGTGCATAACCAGGACAATGCACAAGGAGGCTGCAGGCAATGCCCTCTGGTGGGAAGTAAACGTGCATAACCAGGACAATGCACAAGGAGGCTGCAGGCAATGCCCTCTGGTGGGAGGTAAAGGCGCATAACCAGGACAATGCACAAGGAGGCTGCAGGCAATGCCCTCTGGTGGGAAGTAAAGGTGCATAACCAGGACAATGCACAAGGAGGCTGCAGGCAATGCCCTCTGGTGGGAAGTAAACGTGCATAACCAGGACAATGCACAAGGAGGCTGCAGGCAATGCACTCTCATGGGAAGTAAAGGTGCATAACCAGGACAATGCACAAGGAGGCTGCAGGCAGTGCCCTCTGGTGGGAAGTAAACGTGCATAACCAGGACAATGCACAAGGAGGCTGCAGGCAATGCACTCTCATGGGAAGTAAAGGTGCATAACCAGGACAATGCACAAGGTGCCTGCAGGCAATGCCCTCTGGTGGTAAGTAAAGGTGCATAACCAGGACAATGCACAAGGAGGCTGCAGGCAATGCCCTCTGGTGGGAAGTAAAGGTGCATAACCAGGACAATGCACAAGGAGGCTTCAGGCAATGCCCTCTGGTGGGAGGTAAAGGCGCATAACCAGGACAATGCACAAGGAGGCTGCAGGCAATGCCCTCTGGTGGGAAGTAAAGGTGCATAACCAGGACAATGCACAAGGAGGCTGCAGGCAATGCCCTCTGGTGGTAAGTAAAGGTGCATAACCAGGACAATGCACAAGGAGGCTGCAGGCAATGCCCTCTGGTGGGAAGTAAAGGTGCATAACCAGGACAATGCACAAGGAGGCTTCAGGCAATGCCCTCTGGTGGGAGGTAAAGGCGCATAACCAGGACAATGCACAAGGAGGCTGCAGGCAATGACCTCTGGTGGGAAGTAAAGGTGCATAACCAGGACAATGCACAAGGAGGCTGCAGGCAATGCACTCTCATGGGAAGTAAAGGTGCATAACCAGGACAATGCACAAGGTGCCTGCAGGCAATGCCCTCTGGTGGTAAGTAAAGGTGCATAACCAGGACAATGCACAAGGAGGCTGCAGGCAATGCCCTCTGGTGGGAAGTAAAGGTGCATAACCAGGACAATGCACAAGGAGGCTTCAGGCAATGCCCTCTGGTGGGAGGTAAAGGCGCATAACCAGGACAATGCACAAGGAGGCTGCAGGCAATGCCCTCTGGTGGGAAGTAAAGGTGCATAACCAGGACAATGCACAAGGAGGCTTCAGGCAATGCCCTCTGGTGGGAGGTAAAGGTGCATAACCAGGACAATGCACAAGGAGGCTTCAGGCAATGCCCTCTGGTGGGAGGTAAAGGCGCATAACCAGGACAATGCACAAGGTGCTTGCAGGCAATGCCTTCTGTTGGGAAGTAAAGGTGCATAACCAGGACAATGCACAAGGAGGCTGCAGGCAATGCACTCTCATGGGAAGTAAAGGTGCATAAAGCAGGACAATTCACAAGGAGGCTGCAGGCAATGCCCTCTGGTGGGAAGTAAAAGTGCATAACCAGGACAATGCTAGTTCATAAATCTTACTTATACTCTCTTTTGAGTTTACCAAATTCCCCCATCTTATCCTACGTCTGTTGGAACTAAGAACCAGATTCCCTGGGTCTTCACTGGGATCGGTGGATAGTGACCCAGCAGCAGGTAAAGGGTGCACCATATCTATTAAAAGTGCGTTGTGATCACTGTCTGTTCTTTCGACAACCCTGAAATCCTGTACCTTTGACCACAGGCCTGTGTCTACAAAGATGTAGTCCAGGCGCGATTCATGGTCCTTCCTATTGAAGGTGCACGATGAGGGGGTGTCAGAAGGAGTACGCCCATTACATGCCCTTAGCGCAAAATTTAGTGTTAACGACATAATTTGCACTGCAAGAGGGGACCAAGATTTGGGGTGGGGGGATTGACATGGCGTGACCCCCCAATAATCATCTTCATCAGTTAGGGCACCCTCCTTTAAACCTTCCAAGGGTTCAAAGTGACAATTAAAGTCCCCACCCATCACTATCTTACAGTCGATGGGAAGTTTACCCAGGATTGATGAGAGATCGTCGAGTGTAGGAGATTCCATGGATGCACTAACTGGGCGAGAATAGACGTTAATGATTGCCAAGTTGAAGGCATTGGGTCATTTGAGTAGAACACATTGTATGTCCTGCGAAAAAGTAGGTACATTCTCCGCATTACACCCAATATGACTGGCTACCCAAACCGCCAAACCACCTGAGGGCCTCCCTTTACCACTCCACCTAGCTTGAATTTCAAACATTGCGTATCCTGCTCTACACAGGGGTTCCCTGGCCCAGGTCTCTTGGAAGAGACAAATGTCGCTACTGCCTACTAAGGAATCCCAGTCGTTGGTAACTAGTTTATTGGCAATACCCGCCACATTCCAGGAGAGGACCTTCAAGGTTCCAACTGGAATGTTTGGTCCCAACCCCCTGGTTACCTCGGGTGCGGTGTCCGACGGTACAACTTCAGGCCTTTGCAATGTTGTTTCCAGGGTGAATGAAACTACTGGTGCTAAATTGGGATCAGGAGGGCTCGGAGGTAAGTTATTTGCTTGGCCCCGGGGCTGATAGAAATTAAGCTCTTCTGAAGAGATGCATCAGAGTCTCGAATGGAGGTGTCGATTACGCCTCTCCCTGTCCCCTGTTCCACAGATTCACCAGTGGTACTTTGGGTGTGCCTGGAAGATTCACCCTTCTGGAGTCAATCAACCTGATCAGGGCAACTGAATCTGTTGGGATGTACATAGTTGCCGTGAACAGGGATATCATTGCGGGTGGGCCTGTATCTTGACCCATCAACAGTAAAACCCACCCTTGTCCAACCCTCGTCCCTCCTCATAGTCAAGTCTCGTACATTGGGGTAGAAGTACGACAGAGGGACCAGTTCTATGGATGTGTTTCCAGATCTCCCAAGCCAATTACAAAGTACGTAGCAACTTGTGGACTCTTAAAGCTTACAATTATACAGTCCCCCGCACTTTTCTTGACAGTGTACCCAACCCATGGGACCCTTCTAACCATAAGTACTTCTCCTCTTAGGTTGGGTGGTAAAGGTCTTTGGACGTTTAACCAGCTGATAACTTTGTTGCGTAGGAAATCATAAGATTCCACCGCATTGCTGGAAAGCTCCGTTACCCCCCTCAAAATCACAGTATAAGCCGCTGCTTCAGGGGGCAGGTTAACTGCCTTTCGCCGGTTGAAGGAGCTAGCTGACCGATTTGGGCAGCTAGCTGTTTCATTAGATGGTTTTTCCTGTCCAGATGAACTGGCCGGAGCAGGTGGCTTCAACCTCCTGGCAGTTGGTACCGGTGGCAGTTGCTTCGGAAGGGGTACAGGGGCAGGTTGTGTTGGAAGGGCTGTGGTGGTATTCTCCCGGGGAGGAGCTATTGATAGAATAGGGGCCGCAGTAACTATAGCAGTAGGGGAGGAAAAAATCCCAACATTAGCCCCATTAGCTCCATGCATACTTACTCGTAGCCCTTGCTGGTCGCCACCGTTACCACTTGATCTTTCTAAAACTAGGAGTCTAGCCTCAATAGAGTCTAGTTTGAGGGAGAGAGGATCCAAAAGGCTTTTAAAAATATCACTAAGTGAGCAGATGATATGCTCTGCGATGTTAGGAGGACCCCCTCCAAAAATGAATGGGCCGGTGTGCGTGGGTCTGGGGTTGGAGGTGAATAGTGGAGAGCTCGCCATTTCCATGACGTTCCCTATAGTTGAAGTTCCGGGGGCATCCGTACTATCTTTAATAATATTAGTGGTACGGTCAACTTTAGCCCTTTTAGCACCTATGGACTTCCCAGATCTGTTCCTTTTCGGGGCAACAACTTCTCTGTCACCCATATGTTCTATTACAGTCAGGCTGTCCCCCAGAGCCCTAGGTAAAACTAACTCTACAGTAGGGGAGGGTTCAACCTCATCAGTAATATGTACTGAGACTTTATCCCTGTGTGAGTTAGAAGGTGTCCTTAGCTGTTGTAGGACAGACTCTATGGTTTGATCAATACTATCCATAAGTGATAAATGCGTGGCGTCAAGCAATAGTGATGATCTAACATTGGATGATGACCCCGGATAAGCCAGGTGGGAGCTTTCTATACCTTCAGCAATTTACTTTTCTAACACTGTGAGCCCCTTATTTACCACTGTATTTGCCCTAGCAAGAAAATTGTCCAAAGTACCTGAGACCATGGAAGCAGCCTTGCTTCTTGTTTCTCTCATAGCCATTATGTTAAGACCGAACCTCTAAATAACCAAGCGGGTGGGTACAGGAAACCTGAAAAACGTATTGTTAGGGGGGTGGCCGGTCCGGTCTCTGCCGTTCTCTAACGGCCTCAAACAGCCCGCCCTTTGCCCGGGCTTAGCCCGGCGCTCGCCCGCACGCGTCCCGCGTGCGCGCTGGAACGTGTGGTTTAGATAGTAGAAGAGGGAGGGGCGGGAAGAGGACCAGCTGCGGTAGATCCCAGCCGCACAGCACGCTGGTCCTCGCAGTCCCACTAAGCGTCTGTAGGGTAGTCTCTGCGCTGTATTCCACACTGCCTCTGAAGGTCCGTGGCAGCCCTCCCACACGATGTCTGGACGAGCGGCACCCGCAAAGCGGGGGCCGCGAGAAGTGGGCTTGGTTTCAGGAAGAAAGAGAGTCCGCCGGTAGGTGAGCAATTCTGCAGCACACCCTCGCTGCGCCGAACAAAGCACCAGGACAATGCACAAGGAGGTTGCAGGCAATGCCCCCTGGTGGGAACCAAAGGTGCATAACCAGGACAATGCACAAGGAGGCTGCAGGCACTGCCCTCTGGTGGGAAGTAAAGGTGCATAACCAGGACAATGCACAAGGATGCCGCAGGCAATGCCCTCTGGTGGGAAGTAAAGGTGCATAAAGCAGGACAATGCACAAGGACGCCTGCAGGCAATGCCCTTGGTGGGAAGTAAACGTCCATAACCAGGACAATGCACAAGGAGGCTGCAGGCAATGCCCTCTGCTGGGAAGTAAACGTGCATAACCAGGACAATGCACAAGGAGGCTGCTGGCAATGCCCTCTGGTGGGAAGTAAAGGTGCATAACCAGGACAATGCACAAGGAGGCTGCAGGCAATGCCCTCTGGTGGGAAGTAAAGGTGCCTAACCAGGACAATGCACAAGGAGGCTGCAGGCAATGCCCTCTGGTGGGAAGTAAAGGTGCATAACCAGGACAATGCACAAGGACGCTGCAGGCAATGCCCTCTGCTTAGAAATAAAGGTGCATAAAGCAGGACAATGCACAAGGACGCCTGCAGGCAATGCCCTCGGTGGGAAGTAAACGTGCATAACCAGGACAATGCACAAGGAGGCTGCATGCAATGCCCTCTGCTGGGAAGTAAACGTGCATAACCAGGACAATGCACAAGGAGGCTGCAGGCAATGCCCTCTGATGGGAAGTAAACGTGCATAACCAGGAGAATGCACAAGGAGGCTGCAGGCAATGCCCTCTGCTGGGAAATAAAGGTGCATAAAGCAGGACAATGCACATGGACGCCTGCAGGCAATTCCCTCTGGTGGGAAGTAAAGGTGCATATCCAGGACAATGCACAAGGTGCCTGCAGGCAATGCCCTCTGCTGGGAAGTAAAGGTGCATAACCAGGACAATGCACAAGGAGGCCTGCAGGCAATGCCCTCTGCTGGGAAGTAAACGTGCATAACCAGGACAATGCACAAGGAGGCTGCAGGCAATGCCCTCTGCTGGGAAATAAAGGTGCATAAAGCAGGACAATGCACATGGACGCCTGCAGGCAATTTTGTCGCAGCAAAAGAGGGATTGAGGCTTTAAGGGCCGCACCAAGGGTCAAGTTCCTAATATTTGTTGAAGTAAGGGTGCAAGCGGTCTGGGATACAACCCCCTAAATCCCAACAAAGAACAAATAAAAATTTGTTCTGTACATCAAATTTCACAAATTGACCTCGCACACCAAAAAACTATATGATAAACACAATGTTAGTGCTCAATAAGCATTCGTATTGTAACAAAGATAAAATCCAACTGTCCTCCCAAGAAATTGTTCAAGTCAGTTTTCTTCGTTTTATTCTTTCTTTATTTGTTCAAAAAAACTCGCAGATAAAAATAGCCAACGCGTTTCGTCCGAAACCGGACTTCTTCAGGGCTTTGCGCAGTGTGTTCTTATGTTACACGTCTTATCCGTCCTGGCAGGTGTATAAGCAATAGGTTTTATAATTATATAGTTGGCAGATCTAATAATCATCCATTCGTTTAAGGATCCAGTAAAGTTAAGGGAAGATTAAAGTATATGTGTGAGAAGTTGGCCTGGTAGGGGATGTTTCCAATTCTGGAACCACCTACTACCTGACCAAACAATCCCTTATGGTGTCTGGTTGTAAGTCAACCTTATTAGACAAGCTATCCTAGGGGTAGCATGGACTAAGCAGCCTAAAGGCTTAACTTAAGAGGTCGTGTTAAGCGAGCTGTTTTACCACATACAATCCTGTAATACCAAATGAAAGGACACCACACAAGTATATATTATAAAAATATATGTGTTTATTACTAAAAAGAATCCCCAGTATTCTTTATGAATAAAGGGGCACAAGCGTTAAATCAAAAGCACTGTTTAAACATACAAAGTTGCACAATTATGGATGAGGGCAGGGGGCCACTCAAACCATATACTAAACAAGTGGTATAAGGGATGCCACTTGAGCAGTGGTTAGGCCTAGGGCCTAGGGAATCGCTGGGAGCAGTCAGGACAAGCAATGCTGAAGTCGGGAATGGCCCTCGGGATTCGGGAGATGTGCGGAAAGCGCACGCACGCACCAATGTTAACCAATGGTGCGTAAAAGTTGTAAAGTTAAAGTTAAAGGACACTTCCGCTGAACCTAGAGGAACAAAACTTAACACACAGACCCTAGAGGTGTGCACCAGTGTGGGAACACCGGCGGAGCAAAGTTACCTCACCCACAGGAAGTGGGTGCACAGGGTCGAAGTGGCGTCGGGTTCTGACTCGCAGGCTCTTGGTGCTTGAAGCTGAAAGGGCTGCAGGCGGGTTAAAGATGAAGTGTCCGGTGGAGTCCAAGGGTGGACTCAAGTTGTAGAGTACCTGAAAGCAGAGGGGACAGAGTCTGGGTCACTCAGCAGTGACCAGGGTGGAACCAGGACGGAACCAGGCAATGTCGGGCGCAATCAGGTGGTCGTCGAGGAGCTTCTCTCCGCTGTCACGTGGGCTCTGGGGCATCTGCGACGTCCAGGAGCAGGTCACGATCTGTCCCACGCAGGCTCTCACCGTCGGTGCAGTCGGCTTCAAGTTTGGAGCAAACAAGCCTTGGCAAGAGCAATCCACGCGGGATCGGAAGATTGCTTCTCACTCGGACCAGGAAGGTCAGAGTCGGGGCTCCTTTTCAGGGGAGCTGGTGTGGATCTGGAGCAACCAGATGCACGAGTCTTCTTAGGTAGTTCATCGGCACAGGGACCAACAGCCAGCTGGCAAGTGACCGGGCCAACGCGTTGAGCCAAATAGAGCCAAAGGGCCCCACGCAGCACTCGTCGAGTGTGGAGGGCTGAACTTCGGCTCAGGAGTAGCTCAGGGTGGGAGCTTCTCAAACCCCGGTGCACAGCTTCGAGGATCACTCGTGGGCTGCACGGTCAGCGTCTCATGGTCAATTCAAGATGGCGTGCCCCACGCTTCCGGTCGCCTCCTCGGGTCTCAGCTTTGCAGGGACTGTGGATCGGGCTGTTAGAAGGCAGGCAGGCTTGATCTCGTCGATCTCAGTCGCTCGAGTTCCGGCGGGAACTGCAACTAAGTAGACGTCGAGGGCTGGATGGTGCCTGCTGCTGCAGGGTGGTCACTCCTTGACCACAAGGGAGATTCTTCGGGCTTCCACGTTGAGATGGAGGGCGAAGGGTCCAGAATTTCGTTTCAAATGTTTCTTCCAGGAAATCTGATGTGCATTGGCACTGCTCCCACTCTTATTCGAATCTGGGGGGCGTGATTACCTGCTAGGTCCACCCCTATGGGTGGGACCCAGGAAGTGGGTGGATACACCCCCTTCCTTTGATCCAGGCCGCCCTGGCACGAGGGCTGGAGTGCCCCAGAACCGGTTTGGCCGGATTATGCAAGGGGCAGCCTTGTGCGCCCCAGGCAGTGTCTGGTTTCTTTCAAACCTCCCTGCTACAATACACTATCTCCTGTCTGGAGGGCGGTGACACCCTCCTGTGACAGGAAACCCTTTGTCCAGGACCCCTTTGGCTGAGTTTCGGTCAGCTACAGGGGTCCAGACATTTGTCTGTGGCAGAGGCATCCATTTTGTGGATCTAAGGTCTTTGGAGAAATTAACCGCGTTTCAGTAAAGCAACATGTCTTACCCCTCTAGAGGGGTGGAATGCCATCCCCGTCGCCAGAACTGGCGAGGGGATGGTATTCCAAATCGTATGACACCTTACACGACATGTTTTGATAAAGCCAAACCAAAGTTGCTATATAACCGCAAGGATTATAAGGCACTTAAGAGTATATGGTATGGCATTATCCTGAAACAGCTTAGGGAGTTGTTCCCGACAGCTGCAGACAGGCTCAGCTCATGCTAGAGCTCCATCTCACATGAAACCACGCACTCTGCCTCCAGGATTGATGAGGCCTTCCATAGGAGTGGCTCACAGGTTAATATGTGTCCAGATATAGGTTTAGATATAGGTATACTATATCTAAGCAAGGGGTGATTACACCACCTTACCCCAGCTGAGTGATCAGCCAGTTGTGTCAATTTAAGAACCAGCCAGGGGTGGCAAAAGATATGCTGCAGCCCCTGGTAGGCCTTGGTGGCCCCTATGCCCTGGGCACCTATAGTGCATTATACAGGGGCTGACAAGGAGTCCATTTCCAATTGTGGTATGTACCTAGGGTACATGGAATCCATTTTACAGAGAGAGCAGATGGCCTGGGGCCCTGATTAGCAGGGAACCAGGTCAACTAAGTCAAAAAACCAGCTAAACACAGGCAAAAAATCCGGGGTAACCATAGTCAGGTAGCCACCTTCCTACATAACCCCCCCCCAAACGAAAGGAAATAAGGCTATCCTTGGCCAGGTAAGCCTATATTGCCTGAGTGGCCATATAAGGAAGTACCTGCACTAGCATGGGTACCCCCTGTCTCATGGTCCACTAAGCAGTCCCTCACCCTTGGGGTATCAGAGGGTCTCCACCATAGGGAATCACTACCTTGGGTGTGTTTATGCAAAGTTAAAGGCTGGTTTGGATATGGAGTACTGACGCGAGGCTCTACTAATTTAGGGCTTAGCTTCCTCCAATTATCTTCCACCATGTGTGCCTTTCTCTCTTTAACTGAGTTGCACTGTGCTCTCAGGGTCAACCTCTGGCTACCTAAAGCTGGAGGCTGGGTCCCTCTGTTTGGCTTGCTGGAGGGACAGTTCAGGTTTGGGCCCTTTGGGTCCCAGGTTTGGCTGTGCCCAACAGAATCCATCTGTGGGAGGTCCCTAACTGTTTTTAAGGGGGCTCCCTCAGGAGTTTTTAAAGTTTTCACCTTACTAGGGCTACTAGTTTTGGTGCACCTAATCTTTTGATGGGGGTGCTTTATTTGACAGGGGGCCCTCTGGGTCTCACTGTCCTTCTTGTCCTCTGCAGCCCTGGGCTGGCTAAGGCAAGGGAGAGAGGGGCAGGTTACCTGCTCCAGACTGGGTCCCACCTGAGAAGGGTCCACTGACATCAGGGGTTCTGTCAGGCTAGGCCCAACCACCTCTGGGGCAGTTTCTTCATCAGGGGTAAGATCAGTTCCCTGAGGAGGCTGATCCTGTCCTAAAGTCTGGTGAGGGGGAGATTTCTCTTCCTCCTCCATGCTCTCAGTTTGTGTGGAGTTATCCATCATTTCAGGTTTCACAACACACATCTCAGTTTGAGTTTGGGCTGTGGCCATCACAGCCCCACCAACCTTTTCAGGAGGAGACTCCGTTTGGGTTTCTGCTGTTACCATAACAGCTTTGCTATTCTGTTCAGGAAGAGCTTTTGCTAGAGATGGGGCAGAGAGTTTCTCCGCCCTACCAACCTTTTCAGGAAGGACATCTTGCATTGGGGCTGTAGCCATTACAGCCCCACTAACCTTCCCATTGGAATTTACCATTCTAGAATGGGTTTCCTGTTCAACCTCAGCCCAGGCTGAGATCTCCAAATCATTACCAAGTAGGCAGTCTACAGGCAAGTTTGGTGACACTGCCACTCTCTTTGGGCCAATGACACCTCCCCAGCTGAGACTTACTACTGCCATGGGATGATTTGTTTGGATTCCATCAATGTTTGTAACCTGGTATGTGGCACCAGGTAAAAGTTGCTTAGAGGGAACTATGCTATCAGCCACCATGGTGATGATAGCCCCTGTGTCTCTAAAAGCTTCAACTTTCAAACCATTGATGATGGGTTCTTGTCTATACTTGCTCAAAGTATTTGGGCAAGCAGAGAAGTTGGCAAACCCCATGCCAGTCTCATAAACAAGATCATTGGGTGATGGGGACCTGGATAGGCCAGGGTCCACCTGAGCTCCAACAGTAAACCCACCCAGATTCCTGGGTGTGCTTCCACTTCCTGGGGGATTACTGCTGACAGTAACAGGAGGTGTTGAAGCTGGCTTTGGAGGTACATTTTCTTTATTGTTATTCTTGGGACAACAGTTGTCTGTTTTGTAATGCCCCACCTGTTTACAGGGATAACAATAAGGCTTTTTCTCAGTTGAAGAAGTGTCTTGGGACCCACCCCCATCCTTGGAGTTTTGGGGCCCTGGGGAAGTCTTATCTTTACTTTTATCCCCACCCTTATCTTGAGGCTTGGTAGACTCCTTCTTCTGGTTACTGTCCTGATTCTTAGGCCTAATCCTAGTTCTGACCCATTTGTCTGCCTTCTTTCCCAAATCTTGGGGAGAGGTCAGATCAGAGTCCACCAGGTGCTGGTGTAAGAGCTGGTTCTGACAATTACTTAGGATCTGCTCCCTCATAATCAAATTATACAATCCTGTAAAGTCATGTACTTTGCTGCCATGTAGCCAACCCTCCAGAGCCTTAGTTGCACAATCAACAAAATCAGTCCAGTCCTGAGTCTGTGTCTTCTGGGTGTCTCTGAACTTCAACCTGTACTGTTCAGTGGTTAAGCCAAACCCATCTATCAGAACACTCTTCAGGACTTTGTAATTGTTTGCATCCTCATGTCTAACAGTGAGGAGCTTATCTCTCCCTTTCTCTGAAAAGGAGTACCATAAGATTGCTGCCCACTGTTCCTCAGGAACCTGCTGTACCATGCAGGCTCTCTCAAAAGCAGTCATCCACTTGTGGATGTCATCCCCTTCCTTGTAGGGGGGCACAATCTTTGTCAGGTTTCTACTATCATAGGACCTGGGTTTCTCTTTAGGAATATTGCTGCCACCAGTGGCATCTAAGCCACACAATTTCTGCTCTCTTGCCAAGGCAAGTTTAGCTTGAGCTAAGGTAAGTCTAGCTTGACTCAGGGCTACCTCCTCTCTCTCTATTTGGAGTTTGACAGCCCTCATTCTAGCTCTATGCTCAGCTTTCTGAGAAGCAGTCATGCCTCTCTCTGATTCTCTGGAGGCACTAGAAATATGAGAGTCCCCTGAGGGAGATCTCACCCTTCTGTTGCCTGGGAGAATAACATGGTGGGTTCTGGGGAGGTGCTGGCCCTCTCCATTCCCCAGTAGGTCCAAGTTGGCCTGGCTAAGCCTGGCAACTGGAACCTGGCTACCCTGTTCCTGAACTTCTAAGTCCTCAACATCTGAGTCCTCATCTAAGTCATCATCATCCTCCTCTTCAGGGGGATCAGTTACAGGGGGGTTCTCTCCATTTCCTGTTTCTAGGGAAGCTTCCTTTGCCTTCTCTAAGTCATCCTGTTCTAGGATTTCTACCAGGATTTGGCAGGTGGGGCTTCTGCCCCTTTTTAACCCTCTTGCTTTGCACAAGGCAATCAAGTCTCTACGGGTTAACTTGTCATATCCAAAAGTTGCCTGGGTAAGGTCAACTGTCACAGGATTAGACCCTGAGGCTTTTCCTGTGTCAGACATGGTTACTAGTGAGGTGTAAGTGGTGCACTTACCTACACTAAGTGTTTTCCTACTGTACCTTGCTAGTGAGTTGTAGTCAGGGTGTGCTAATCCCTTTAATCTACAACTACTAAGTTCAGTAGAACTTAATATGCTAAGCTTTTGATTTATATGTACCTAGAGGTACTTGATGTGATCTTTCAATTTGATATAAAGATTGCAATGGTAAAACAACAGCAAGCTCAAATCCGCACCGCTGCTCACCAATGTGAGAAGTTGGCCTGGTAGGGGATGTTTCCAATTCTGGAACCACCTACTACCTGACCAAACAATCCCTTATGGTGTCTGGTTGTAAGTCAACCTTATTAGACAAGCTATCCTAGGGGTAGCATGGACTAAGCAGCCTAAAGGCTTAACTTAAGAGGTCGTGTTAAGCGAGCTGTTTTACCACATACAATCCTGTAATACCAAATGAAAGGACACCACACAAGTATATATTATAAAAATATATGTGTTTATTACTAAAAACAATCCCCAGTATTCTTTATGAATAAAGGGGCACAAGCGTTAAATCAAAAGCACTGTTTAAACATACAAAGTTGCACAATTATGGATGAGGGCAGGGGGCCACTCAAACCATATACTAAACAAGTGGTATAAGGGATGCCACTCGAGCAGTGGTTAGGCCTAGGGCCTAGGGAATCGCTGGGAGCAGTCAGGACAAGCAATGCTGAAGTCGGGAATGGCCCTCGGGATTCGGGAGATGTGCGGAAAGCGCACGCACGCACCAATGTTAACCAATGGTGCGTAAAAGTTGTAAAGTTAAAGTTAAAGGACACTTCCGCTGAACCTAGAGGAACAAAACTTAACACACAGACCCTAGAGGTGTGCACCAGTGTGGGAACACCGGCGGAGCAAAGTTACCTCACCCACAGGAAGTGGGTGCACAGGGTCGAAGTGGCGTCGGGTTCTGACTCGCAGGCTCTTGGTGCTTGAAGATGAAAGGGCTGCAGGCGGGTTAAAGATGAAGTGTCCGGTGGAGTCCAAGGGTGGACTCAAGTTGTAGAGTACCTGAAAGCAGAGGGGACAGAGTCTGGGTCACTCAGCAGTGACCAGGGTGGAACCAGGACGGAACCAGGCAATGTCGGGCGCAATCAGGTGGTCGTTGAGGAGCTTCTCTCCGCTGTCACGTGGGCTCTGGGGCATCTGTGACGTCCAGGAGCAGGTCACGATCTGTCCCACGCAGGCTCTCACCGTCGGTGCAGTCGGCTTCAAGTTTGGAGCAAACAAGCCTTGGCAAGAGCAATCCACGCAGGATCGGAAGATTGCTTCTCACTCGGACCAGAAAGGTCAGAGTCGGGGCTCCTTTTCAGGGGAGCTGGTGTGGATCTGGAGCAACCAGATTCACGAGTCTTCTTAGGTAGTTCGTCGGCACAGGGACCACAAGCCAGCTGGCAAGTGACCGGGCCAACGCGTTGAGCCAAATAGAGCCAAAGGGCCCCACGCAGCACTCGTCGAGTGTGGAGGGCTGAACTTCGGCTCAGGAGTAGCTCAGGGTGGGGGCTTCTCAAACCCCGGTGCACAGCTTCGAGGATCACTCGTGGGCTGCACGGTCAGCGTCTCGTGGTCAATTCAAGATGGCGTGCCCCACGCTTCCGGTCGCCTCCACGGGTCTCAGCTTTGCAGGGACTGTGGATCGGGCTGTTAGAAGGCAGGCAGGCTTGATCTCGTCGATCTCAGTCGCTCGAGTTCCGGCGGGAACTGCAACTAAGTAGACGTCGAGGGCTGGATGGTGCCTGCTGCTGCAGGGTGGTCACTCCTTGACCACAAGGGAGATTCTTCGGGCTTCCACGTTGAGATGGAGGGCGAAGGGTCCAGAATTTCGTTTCAAATGTTTCTTCCAGGAAATCTGATGTGCATTGGCACTGCTCCCACTCTTATTCGAATCTGGGGGGCGTGATTACCTGCTAGGTCCACCCCTATGGGTGGGACCCAGGAAGTGGGTGGATACACCCCCTTCCTTTGATCCAGGCCGCCCTGGCACGAGGGCTGGAGTGCCCCAGAACCGGTTTGGCCGGATTATGCAAGGGGCAGCCTTGTGCGCCCCAGGCAGTGTCTGGTTTCTTTCAAACCTCCCTGCTACAATACACTATCTCCTGTCTGGAGGGCGGTGACACCCTCCTGTGACAGGAAACCCTTTGTCCAGGACCCCTTTGGCTGAGTTTCGGTCAGCTACAGGGGTCCAGACATTTGTCTGTGGCAGAGGCATCCATTTTGTGGATCTAAGGTCTTTGGAGAAATTAACCGCGTTTCAGTAAAGCAACATGTCTTACCCCTCTAGAGGGGTGGAATGCCATCCCCGTCGCCAGAACTGGCGAGGGGATGGTATTCCAAATCGTATGACACCTTACACGACATGTTTTGATAAAGCCAAACCAAAGTTGCTATATAACCGCGAGGATTATAAGGCACTTAAGAGTATATGGTATGGCATTATCCTGAAACAGCTTAGGGAGTTGTTCCCGACAGCTGCAGACAGGCTCAGCTCATGCTAGAGCTCCATCTCACATGAAACCACGCACTCTGCCTCCAGGATTGATGAGGCCTTCCATAGGAGTGGCTCACAGGTTAATATGTGTCCAGATATAGGTTTAGATATAGGTATACTATATCTAAGCAAGGGGTGATTACACCACCTTACCCCAGCTGAGTGATCAGCCAGTTGTGTCAATTTAAGAACCAGCCAGGGGTGGCAAAAGATATGCTGCAGCCCCTGGTAGGCCTTGGTGGCCCCTATGTCCTGGGCACCTATAGTGCATTATACAGGGGCTGACAAGGAGTCCATTTCCAATTGTGGTATGTACCTAGGGTACATGGAATCCATTTTACAGAGAGAGCAGATGGCCTGGGGCCCTGATTAGCAGGGAACCAGGTCAACTAAGTCAAAAAAACAGCTAAACACAGGCAAAAAATCCGGGGTAACCATAGTCAGGTAGCCACCTTCCTACAATATGCCATCAGTTCGGCATCGTCGTCGCGTGCGTGTGCGGTCGTCTGGTCTCCCGGTCCATGCAGGCAATTCCCTCTGGTGGGAAGTAAAGGTGCATAACCAGGACAATGCACAAGGAGGCTGCAGGCAATGCCCTCTGCTGGGAAATAAAGGTGCATAAAGCAGGACAATGCACATGGACGCCTGAAAGGCAATTCCCTCTGGTGGGCAGTGAAGGTGCATAACCAGGACAATGCACAAGGGGGCTGCAGGCAATGCCCTCTGGTGGGAAGTAAATGTGCATAACCAGGACAATGCACAAGGTGGTTGCAGGCAATGCCCTCTGGTGGGAAGTAAAGGTGCATAACCAGGACAATGCACAAGGAGGCTGCAGGCAATGCCCTCTGGTGGGAAGTAAAGGTGCATAACCAGGACAATGCGCAAGGAGGCTGCAGGCAATGCCCTCTGCTGGCAAGTAAAGGTGCATAACCAGGACAATGCACAAGGAGGCTTCAGGCAATGCCCTCTGTTGGGAAGTAAAGGTGCATAACCAGGACAATGCACAAGGAGGCTTCAGGCAATGCCCTCTGTTGGGAAGTAAAGGTGCATAACCAGGACAATGCACAAGGTGGTTGCAGGCAATGCCCTCTGGTGGGAAGTAAAGGCGCATAACCAGGACAATGCACAAGGAGGCTGCAGGCAATGCCCTCTGGTGGGAAGTAAATGTGCATAACCAGGACAATGCACAAGGTGGTTGCAGGCAATGCCCTCTGCTAGGAAGTAAAGGTGCATAACCAGGACAATGCACAAGGAGGCTGCAGGCAATGCCCTCTGTTGGGAAGTAAAGGTGCATAACCAGGACAATGCACAAGGAGGCTGCAGGCAATGCCCTCTGGTGGGAGGTAAAGGCGCATAACCAGGACAATGCACAAGGAGGCTGCAGGCAATGCCCTCTGGTGGGAGGTAAAGGCGCATAACCAGGACAATGCACAAGGAGGCTTCAGGCAATGCCCTCTGTTGGGAAGCAAAGGTGCATAACCAGGACAATGCACAAGGAGGCTGCAGGCAATGCCCTCTGGTGGGAAGTAAAGGTGCATAACCAGGACAATGCACAAGGAGGCTGCAGGCAATGCCCTCTGGTGGGAAGTAAAGGTGCATAACCAGGACAATGCACAAGGAGGCTGCAGGCAATGCCCTCTGGTGGGAAGTAAAGGTGCATAACCAGGACAATGCACATGGACGCCTGCAGGCAATGCCCTCTGGTGGGAAGTAAAGGTGCATAACCAGGACAATGCACAAGGAGGCTGCAGGCAATGCCCTCTGCTGGGAAATAAAGGTGCATAAAGCAGGACAATGCACATGGACGCCTGCAGGCAATTCCCTCTGGTGGGAAGTAAAGGTGCATAACCAGGACAATGCACAAGGAGGCTGCAGGCCATGCCCTCTGTTGGGAAGTAAAGGTGCATAACCAGGACAATGCACAAGGAGGCCTGCAGGCAATGCCCTCTGCTGGGAAGTAAACGTGCATAACCAGGACAATGCACAAGGAGGCTGCAGGCAATGCCCTCTGCTGGGAAATAAAGGTGCATAAAGCAGGACAATGCACATGGACGCCTGCAGGCAATTACCTCTGGTGGGAAGTAAAGGTGCATAACCAGGACAATGCACAAGGAGAACTGCAGGCAATGCCCTCTGGTGGGAAGTAAAGGTGCAGAACTCAGGACAATGCACTAGGAGGCTGCAGGCAATGCCCTCTGGTGGGAAGTAAATGAGCATAACCAGGACAATGCACAAGGTGGTTGCAGGCAATGCCCTCTGGTGGGAAGTAAAGGTGCATAACCAGGACAATGGACAAGGAGGCTGCAGGCAATGCCCTCTGGTGGGAAGTAAAGGTGCATAACCAGGACAATGCACAAGGAGGCTGCAGGCAATGCCCTCTGTTGGGAAGTAAAGGTGCATAACCAGGACAATGCACAAGGAGGCTGCAGGCAATGCCCTCTGTTGAGAAGTAAAGGTGCATAACCAGGACAATGCACAAGGAGGCCTGCAGGCAATGCACTCTGTTGGGAAGTAAAGGTGCATAACCAGGACAATGCACAAGGAGGCTGCAGGCAATGCCCTCTGTTGAGATGTAAAGGTGCATAACCAGGACAATGCACAAGGATGCTGCAGGCAATGCCCTCTGCTTGGAAATAAAGGTGCATAAAGCAGGACAATGCACAAGGACGCCTGCAGGCAATGCCCTCGGTGGGAAGTAAACGTGCATAACCAGGACAATTCACAAGGAGGCTGCGGGCAATGCCCTCTGCTGGGAAGTAAACGTGCATAACCAGGACAATGCACAAGGAGGCTGCAGGCAATGCCCTCTGATGGGAAGTAAACATGCATAACCAGGACAATGCACAAGGAGGCTGCAGGCCATGCCCTCTGTTGGGAAGTAAAGGTGGATGACCAGGACAATGCACAAGGAAGTCTGCAGGCAATGCCCTCTGCTGGGAAGTAAACGTGCATAACCAGGACAATGCACAAGGAGGCTGCAGGCAATGCCCTCTGCTGGGAAATAAAGGTGCATAAAGCAGGACAATGCACATGTACGCCAGCAGGCAATTCCCTTGGTGGGAAGTAAAGGTGCATAACCAGGACAATGCACAAGGAGGCTGCAGGCAATGCCCTCTGGTGGGCAGTAAAGGTGCATAACCAGGACAATGCACAAGGAGGCTGCAGGCAATGCCCTCTGGTGGGAAGTAAATGTGCATAACCAGGACAATGCACAAGGTGGTTGCAGGCAATGCCCTCTGGTGGGAAGTAAAGGCGCATAACCAGGACAATGCACAAGGAGGCTGCAGGCAATGCCCTCTGGTGGGAAGTAAAGGTGCATAACCAGGACAATGCACAAGGAGGCCTGCAGGCAATGCCCTCTGGTGTGAAGTAAAGGTGCATAACCAGGACAATGCACAAGGAGGCTGCAGGCAATGCCCTCTGGTGAGAAGTAAAGTTGCATAACACAGGACAATACACAAGGTGCCTGCAGGCAATGCCCTCTGCTGGGAAGTAAAGGTGCATAACCAGGGCAATGCACAAGGAGGCTGCAGGCAATGCCCTCTGTTGGGAAATAAAGGTGCATAACGCTGGCCAGTGCACAAGGAGGCCTGCAGGCAATACCTTCTGGTGGGAAGTAAAGGTGCATAACCAGGACAATGCACAAGGAGGCTGCAGGCAATACCCTCTGTTGGGAAGTAAAGGTGCATAACCAGGACAATGCACAAGGAGGCTGCAGGCAATGCCCTCTGGTGGGAGGTAAAGGCGCATAACCAGGACAATGCACAAGGAGGCTTCAGGCAATGCCCTCTGTTGGGAAGTAAAGGTGCATAACCAGGACTATGCACAAGGAGGCTGCAGGCAATGCCCTCTGGTGGGAAGTAAAGGTGCATAACCAGGACAATGCACAAGGAGGCTGCAGGCAATGCCCTCTGTTGGGAAGTAAAGGTGCATAACCAGGACAATGCACAAGGAGGCTACAGGCAATGCCCTCTGCTGGGAAGTAAACGTGTATAACCAGGACAATGCACAAGGAGGCTGCAGGCAATGCCCTCTGGTGGGAAGTAAACGTGCATAACCAGGACAATGCACAAGGAGGCTGCAGGCAATGCCCTCTGCTGGGAAGTAAAGGTGCAT
The DNA here is from genome assembly GCF_964261635.1 of Lissotriton helveticus. Lineage (NCBI taxonomy): Eukaryota > Metazoa > Chordata > Amphibia > Caudata > Salamandridae > Lissotriton > Lissotriton helveticus. The sequence goes on along the minus strand of NW_027612057.1, from coordinate 322,266 downwards.
AACCAGTACAATGCACAAGGAGGCTGCAGGCAAAGCCCTCAGCTGGGAAATAAAGGTGCATAAAGCAGGACAATGCACAAGGACGCCTGCAGGCAATGCCCTCTGGTGGGAAGTAAACGTGCATAACCAGGACAATGCACAAGGAGGCTGCAGGCAATGCCCTCTGCTGGGAAGTAAACGTGCATAACCAGGACAATGCACAAGGAGGCTGCAGGCAATGCCCTCTGCTCGGAAATAAAGGTGCATAAAGCAGGACAATGCACATGGACGCCTGCAGGCAATTCCCTCTGGTGGGAAGTAAAAGTGCATACCAGGACAATGCACAAGGAGGCTGCAGGCAATGCACTCCGGTGTGAAGTAAAGGTGCATAACCAGGACAATGCACAAGGAGGCTGCAGGCAATGCCCTCTGTTGGGAAGTAAAGGTGCATAACCAGGACAATGCACAAGGAGGCTGCAGGCAATGCCCTCTGCTGGCAAGTAAAGGTGCATACCCAGGACAATGCACAAGGATGCTGCAGGCAATGCCCTCTGGTGAGAAGTAAAGTTGCATAACACAGGACAATACACAAGGTGCCTGCAGGCAATGCCCTCTGCTGCGAAGTAAAGGTGCATAACCAGGACAATGCACAAGGAGGCTGCAGGCAATGCCCTCTGTTGGGAAATAAAGGTGCATAACGCTGGCCAGTGCACAAGGAGGCCTGCAGGCAATACCTTCTGGTGGGAAGTAAAGGTGCATAACCAGGACAATGCACAAGGAGGCTGCAGGCTATGCCCTCTGTTGGGAAGTAAAGGTGCATAACCAGGACAATGCATAAGGAGGCTGCAGGCAATGCCCTCTGGTGGGAAGTAAAGGTGCATAACCAGGACAATGCACAAGGGGATATATGACGTTACCACGCGTTCTTTTACCACGCAGACCATTACCACGCATTTTTTACAACGCAGGACCCTTTACCACGAATACCTTTACAACGCAATACACTACAACGCAGGTACTATTACAACGCATACCATTACAACGTAAGTATAGGTAAGTAAATAATATGGTAAAATAATGTAATTATTAATAATATTTTTTTAAATTAATAAATTATTATTTTAATATTTAATATTTTAATTATTTATATTAATATTTATTTATTAATTTTTAAATATATATGTTAAAAATACCCCTGTACCCCAAAACCCAAACCCAGCCCTGAAACCTAAAAATACCCCTGAACCCCAAAACCCAAACCCAGCCCTGAAACCTAAAAATACCCCTGTACCCCAAAACCCAAACCCAACCCTGGAACCTAAAAATACCCCTGTACCCCAAAACCCAAACCCAGCCCTGAACCCTAAAAATACCCCTGTACCCCAAAAACTGAAAACTGACCCTGAACCCTAAAAATACCCCTTTACCCAAAAACTGAAAACTGACCCTGAACCCTAAAAATACCCCTTTACCCAAAAACTGACCCTGAACCCTAAAAATACCCCTTTACCCAAAAACTGAAAACTGACCCTGAACCCTAAAAATACCCATTTACCCAAAAACTGAAAACTGACCCTGAACCCTAAAAATACCCCTTTACCCAAAAACTGAAAACTGACCCTGAACCCTAAAAATACCCATTTACACAAAAACTGAAAACTGACCCTGAACCCTAAAAATACCCCTTTACCCAAAAACTGAAAACTGACCCTGAACCCTAAAAATACCCCTTTACCCAAAAACTGAAAACTGACCCTGAACCCTAAAAATACCCATTTACCCAAAAACTGAAAACTGACCCTGAACCCTAAAAATACCCCTTTACCCAAAAACTGAAAACTGACCCTGAACCCTAAAAATACCCATTTACCCAAAAACTGAAAACTGACCCTGAACCCTAAAAATACCCCTTTAGCCAAAAACTGAAAACTGACCCTGAACCCTAAAAATACCCATTTACCCAAAACCCAAACCTAAAATATTTTAAATAAAATATATACTTACCAATACTTACGTTGTAATGGTATGCGTTGTAAAGGTATCTGCGTTGTAAATACCTGCGTTGTAATGGTATGCGTGGTAAAGGGTCCTGCGTTGTAAAAGTTGCGTGGTAAAGGTAGGTCGTGGTAAAAGTTGCGTGGTAAAGGTTGTATACCTGCACAAGGAGGCTGCAGGCAATGCCCTCTGGTGGGAAGTAAAGGTGCATAACCAGGACAATGCACAAGGAGGCTGCAGGCAAAGCCCTCAGCTGGGAAATAAAGGTGCATAAAGGAGGAAAATGCACAAGGACGCCTGCAGGCAATGCCCTCTGGTGGGAAGTAAAGGTGCATAACCAGGACAATGCACAAGGAGGCTGCAGGCAATGCCCTCTGGTGGGAAGTAAACGTGCATAACCAGGACAATGCACATGGACGCCTGCAGGCAATGCCCTCTGGTGGGAAGTAAAGGTGCATAACCAGGACAATGCACAAGGAGGCTGCAAGCAATGCCCTCTGCTGGGAAATAAAGGTGCATAACCAGGACAATGCACAAGGAGGCTTCAGGCAATGCCCTCTGCTGGGAAGTAAAGGTGCATAACCAGGACAATGCACAAGGAGGCTGCATGCAATGCCCTCTGTGGGAAGTAAAGGTGCATAACCAGGACAATGCACAAGGAGGCTGCAGGCAATGCACTCCGGTGGGAAGTAAAGGTGCATAACCAGGACAATGCACAATGTGGTTGCAGGCAATGCCCTCTGGTGGGAAGGAAAGGTGCATAACCAGGACAATGCACAAGGAGGCTTCAAGCAATGCCCTCTTGTGGGAAGTAAAGGTGCATAACCAGGACAATGCACAAGGAGGCTGCAGGCAGTGCCCTCTGGTGGGAAGTAAAGGTGCATAACCAGGACAATGTAGAAGGAGGCTGCAGGCAATGCCCTCTGGTGGGAAGTAAATGTGCATAACCAGGACAATGCAAAAGGAGCCTGCAGGCAATGCCCTCTGGTGGGAAGTAAATGTGCATAACCAGGACAATGCACAAGGAGGCTGCAGGCAATGCCCTCTGGTGGGAAGTAAAGGTGCATAACCAGGACAATGCACAAGGAGGCTTCAGGCAATGCCCTCTGGTGGGAAGTAAAGGTGCATGACCTGGACAATGCACAAGGTGGCTGCAGGCAATACCCTTTAGTGGGAAGTAAAGGTGCATAACCAGGACAATGCACAAGGTGGCTGCAGGCAATGCCCTCTGGTGGGAAGTAAACATGCATAACCCAGCACAATGCACAAGGAGGCTGCAGGCAATGCCCTCTGGTGGGAAGGCCTGTAAGTGCCCACCCTGCACGGGCACCTAATGTCTGGTATTGACCGGCTCTATGAGGAACCCATTCGCGTGTGCAAATCTGTAAGTGGAAATAGAGCAACAACAAACATATCTTTCAGCCACACAACACCTTTGAAACTATGCCACCTCTGCACCGACCGCCACGTACACATCATGCGCGCCTCCTGCAGCCTTCAGGGCACTTCTGAAGGGGTGAGACAAGGCTCTTTCTATGGCCAGAAGGAGTTATCATAGAAGCATCAGTTATCCAACAGGAGCCGGGCATGTCTTCTATTACAAAGCTGATATTTCTGTATTTTAGTTTTTTGCAAGATACAGCTTTACAGAAATAAAGATAAGACCTCAGCGATTTCCAGGGACAATAAAGTAAACTTTTTTTTTAAGTTGTGTCAGTTAAAAGTATCACTACCTAAAAAAATGCTTGAACAGGAACCCAATTCTGCATTCTTTGGAGGAACCCTCTCTATGTTCCTCACCACCAGCGTGGCACGCCAATGCAATCCCGTGTGGACTCAGGGTACAGATATAAAGGCACGCTCACGCCATAAATCACCCGCACCGCGGCGGAATTTTCGCCGCGGTCAAGGGGCTAAGGGCATCTCTGTATTCGCCCAAAAGCCCTCCATTACAGATATGAAATATCATTCATGTTTTCTTTTATGGTGCGAACCATGTAAAATCTGAAGTTTATTCGCCTTCTGGTGCAAACTGAGCGGGGTCTGGTGCAAACTGAGCGGGGTCTGGCGCCTGCTCTAAGGGTAGAGAAGGAAAGGGGTCTGGCGCCTGCTCTAAGGGGAGAGAAAGAGTACGGAGTGCGGGGTCTGAGCTCACTGAAGGCACCTCTCTGCATCCGCTGTTTTAGCACCAGGATACGCTTCCGAAAGCAGTCACGGTCTCAATGATGGGGTGTAAAGCACAGCAGGCGTGCTCTGGACACCAGGCCTTCGGCAGCATGAGATATTCTCAACTTTCTCTGCGCAGACACCGTGGGATGAACTAGAGGTTAGGCAAATGGTAGTCAGCCCAGCGGAAACACCTGTGTGACGGGCGGGGAACTAGGCCTGGGCGGTAAATTCCTTTCCGCTCGCGGAATTTAGGTAATTTCGCGTTCCGCGGAGAACGCAAAATTGCCCAAAATTCTGCGTCCTGCAACTTATTGAAATTGTATGCTTGTTTGCGTTCTCAATTGCGTGTTCGCGAGATATTTTCCCCCGAGCACGCCAATAGCGATTACGAACAGTAAAAAAGCATCACGAACAAGCAATTCCGCGTGTTCGCGGAATTTCTGCGTGTTCGCAGAATTTTTTTTACCATTTTGTGGAGATTTGCGTAACGCGATTACGCAAATTCCGCTAAGCCCTACTCAGAACCCACCGAGGCGCCACCGCACAACCAGATCGCGGGAGATAAAAGATGCCAAAATGGGGCTCGAGGCGGAAAGGTGGGAGGTGGCATGCAGTGGGGGTGGAATGCGGTGGGGGTGGCACGGCGGCAGGGGGTGGCACGGCGGTGGGGGGTGACACGGTGGACTGGAACGAAGCACGTTTGACAGCTCCATTGTCGGGCGCAGAGATGAATTCAAAGCTACGCATCTGCTGCTGGGTAAACAACATGCCACATTTTCAAAGCACAGAACCAAACTGGCAGAGTTCCAGTGCTTCATTTGTAAAATATCAAGTGCCAGGGCTCTGACCAGGAAGCCACTGCAGCTTGCACCACCCATTGCCCTTGTCATCACTGCCAAAACAACTACTAACCATCTCTCTCGCATGTAAATGCAACAGTTCTGATTATTCCAGGTCCCCAAAGCTAAAGGAATGGCTGGGGAGGCAGGTATTAGATTAGATGAGCAGTGCCACCATGTGGTAGACTGTTCTAAGTATGGTGTTGACAATTAGGTGCTGTGCTGAGCACCGGAATCCAATTAAGTGCCGAGGCTGAGCACCTGAAAGCATAGGCTCAAATTAATCACTGCAGAGTTCCCGCTCCCGCTCGCCCTCTCTCTTTCCTCACCCTAAAAAGCTGGGCTGCACACTTCAGGACGCCACGCTCGCCCTCGTGAGGCCACTCCGTCCCCCTAGAAGGGGGCCCGGGCAGTGGTAGTGCCGAAAGGCTCTATTTAGGAAGCATAAATCCAGATTCAAGCACTGTTGACGTTGGCAGCTTCCACCCTGGCGCGCGGGAGGCTTTAGACAGGCCTCACCTCCTATGCACCTCTGCACAGGCTTCTCCTCCTCTGGACAGGCCTCTCCTCCTCTGCATCTCTGGACAGGCCTCTCCTCCTCTGCGCCCCTGGACAGGCCTCACCTCCTCTGCACCCCTGGACTGGCCTCTCCTCCTCTGCCCCCTGGACAGGCCTCTCCTCCTCTGCACCCCTGGACAGGCCTCACCTCCTCTGCCCCTCCTCTGGACAGGCCTCTCCTCCTCTGCCCCTCCTCTGGACAGGCCTCACCTCCTCTGCAGCCCTGGACAGGCCTCTCCTCCTCTTCCCCCTGGACAGGCCTCTCCCGCTCTGCCCCATGGACAGGCCTCTCCTCCTCTGCCCCTCCTCTGGACAGGCCTCTCCTCCTCTGGACAGGCCTCTCCTCCTCTGGACAAGCCTCTCCTCCTCTGCACTCCTGGAGAGGTCTCACCTCCTCTGCACCCCTGGCAGGCCTCTCATCCTCTGCACCCCTGGACAGGCCTCTCCTCCTCTGCACCCCTGGACAGGCCTCTCCTCCTCTGCCCCTCCTCTGGACAGGCCTCTCCTCCTCTGCACCCATGGACAGGCCTCTCCTCCTCTGCACCATGGACAGGCCTCACCTCCTCTGCCCTATGGACAGGTCTCACCTCATCTGCACCCCTGGACAGGCCTCTCCTCCTCTTCCCCCTGGACAGGCCTCTCCTCCTCTGCACCCCTGGACAGGCCTCTGCTCCTCTGCCCCTCCTCTGGACAGGCCTCTCCTCCTCTGCACCCCTGGACAGGCCTCACCTCCTCTGCACCCATGGACAGGCCTCTCCTCCTCTGCACCCCTGGACAGGCCTCTCCTCCTCTGCTCCTCCTCTGGACAGGCCTCTCCTCCTCTGCACCCCTGGACAGGCCTCTCCTCCTCGGCCCCATGGACAGGCCTCAACTCCTCTGCCCCATGGACAGGCCTCACCTCCTCTGCACCCCTGGACAGGCCTCTCCTCCTCTGCCCCCTGGACAGGCCTCTCCTCCTCTGCACCCCTGGACAGGCCTCTCCTCCTCTGCCCCTCCTCTGGACAGGCCTCTCCTCCTCTGCACCCCTGAACAGGCCTCACCTCCTCTGCACCCCTGGACAGGCCTCTCCTCCTCTGCACCCCTGGACAGGCCTCTCCTCCTCTGCCCCTCCTCTGGACAGGCCTCTCCTCCTCTGCACCCCTGGACAGGCCTCTCCTCCTCTGCCCCATGGAAATGGCCTCACCTCCTCTGCCCCATGGACAGGCTTCACCTCCTCCGCAGCCCTGGACAGGCCTCTCCTCCTCTGCCCCTCCTCTGGACAGGCCTCTCCTCCTCTGCACCCCAGGACAGTCCTCACCTCCTCTGCACCTCTGGACAGGCCTCTCCTCCTCTGCAACCCTGGACAGGCCTCTCCTCCTCTACCCCTCCTCTGGACAGGCCTCTCCTCCTCTGCCCCATGGACAGGCCTCCCCTCCTCTGCCCCATGGACAGGCCTCAACTCCTCTGCACCCCTGGACAGGCCTCGCCTCCTCTGCACCCCTGGACAGGCCTCTCCTCCTCTGCCCCCCTGGACAGGCCTCTCCTCCTCTGCACTCCTGGACAGGTCTCACCTCCTCTGCACCCCTGGACAGGCCTCTCCTCCTCTGCCCCCCTGGACAGGCCTCTCCTCCTCTGCCCCTCCCCTGGACAGGCCTCACCTCCTCTGGACAGGCCTCTCCTCCTCTGGACAGGCCTCTCCTCCTCTGGACAGGCCTCAGCTTCTCTACTCCTCTGGACAGACCTCTCCTCCACTGGACAGGCCTCGCCTCCCCTGGACAGGCCTCTCCTCCTCTGCCCCTCCTCTGGACACGCCTCTCCTCCTCTGCCCCCTGGACAGGCCTCTCCTCCTCTGCACCTCTGGACAGGCCTCTCCTCCTCTGCACCCCAGGACAGTCCTCACCTCCTCTGCACCTCTGGACAGGCCTCTCCTCCTCTGCAACCCTGGACAGGCCTCTCCTCCTCTACCCCTCCTCTGGACAGGCCTCTCCTCCTCTGCCCCATGGACAGGCCTCCCCTCCTCTGCCCCATGGACAGGCCTCAACTCCTCTGCACCCCTGGACAGGCCTCGCCTCCTCTGCACCCCTGGACAGGCCTCTCCTCCTCCGCCCCCCTGGACAGGCCTCTCCTCCTCTGCACTCCTGGACAGGTCTCACCTCCTCTGCACCCCTGGACAGGCCTCTCCTCCTCTGCCCCCCTGGACAGGCCTCTCCTCCTCTGCCCCTCCCCTGGACAGGCCTCACCTCCTCTGGACAGGCCTCTCCTCCTCTGGACAGGCCTCTCCTCCTCTGGACAGGCCTCAGCTTCTCTACTCCTCTGGACAGACCTCTCCTCCACTGGACAGGCCTCGCCTCCCCTGGACAGGCCTCTCCTCCTCTGCCCCTCCTCTGGACACGCCTCGCCTCCTCTGCCCCCTGGACAGGCCTCTCCTCCTCTGCACCTCTGGACAGGCCTCACCTCCTCTGGACAGGCCTCTCCTCCTCTGCCCCCCTGGACAGGCCTCTCCTCCTCTGCCCCTCCCCTGGACAGGCCTCACCTCCTCTGGACAGGCCTCTCCTCCTCTGGACAGGCCTCTCCTCCTCTGGACAGGCCTCAGCTTCTCTACTCCTCTGTACAGACCTCTCCTCCACTGGACAGGCCTCGCCTCCCCTGGACAGGCCTCTCCTCCTCTGCCCCTCCTCTGGACACGCCTCGCCTCCTCTGCCCCCTGGACAGGCCTCTCCTCCTCTGCCCCCCTGGACAGGCCTCTCCTCCTCTGCCCCTCCCCTGGACAGGCCTCACCTCCTCTGGACAGGCCTCTCCTCCTCTGGACAGGCCTCTCCTCCTCTGGACAGGCCTCAGCTTCTCTACTCCTCTGGACAGACCTCTCCTCCACTGGACAGGCCTCGCCTCCCCTGGACAGGCCTCTCCTCCTCTGCCCCTCCTCTGGACACGCCTCGCCTCCTCTGCCCCCTGGACAGGCCTCTCCTCCTCTGCACCCCTGGACAGGCCTCACCTCCTCTGCACCCCTGGACAGACCTCACCACCTCTGCATCCCTGGACAGACCTCATCTCCTCTGCACCCCTGGACAGTCCTCACCTCCTCTGCACCTCTGGACAGGCCTCTCCTCCTCTGCAACCCTGGACAGGCCTCTCCTCCTCTGCCCCTCCTCTGGACAGGCCTCTCCTCCTCTGCCCCATGGACAGGCCTCCCCTCCTCTGCCCCATAGACAGGCCTCAACTCCTCTGCACCCCTGGACAGGCCTCACCTCCTCTGCACCCCTGGACAGGCCTCTCCTCCTCTGCCCCCCTGGACAGGCCTCTCCTCCTCTGCACTCCTGGACAGGTCTCACCTCCTCTGCACCCCTGGACAGGCCTCTTCTCCTCTGCCCCCCTGGACAGGCCTCTCCTCCTCTGGACAGGCCTCTCCTCCTCTGGACAGGCCTCAGCTTCTCTACTCCTCTGGACAGACCTCTCCTCCACTGGACAGGCCTCGCCTCCCCTGGACAGGCCTCTCCTCCTCTGCCCCTCCTCTGGACACGCCTCTCCTCCTCTGCCCCCTGGACAGGCCTCTCCTCCTCTGCACCTCTGGACAGGCCTCACCTCCTCTGGACAGGCCTCTCCTCCTCTGCACCTCTGGACAGGCCTCACCTCCTCTGGACAGGCCTCTCCTCCTCTGCCCCTCTCCTGGACAGGCCTCAGCTTCTCTACTCCTCTGGACAGACCTCTCCTCCACTGGACAGGCCTCGCCTCCCCTGGACAGGCCTCTCCTCCTCTGCCCCTCCTCTGGACACGCCTCTCCTCCTCTGCCCCCTGGACAGGCCTCTCCTCCTCTGCACCTCTGGACAGGCCTCACCTCCTCTGGACAGGCCTCTCCTCCTCTGCACCTCTGGACAGGCCTCACCTCCTCTGGACAGGCCTCTCCTCCTCTGCCCCTCTCCTGGACAGGCCTCAGCTTCTCTCCTCCTCTGGACAGACCTCTCGGTGCTTCTCACAGGACCCCTCCACTCCTGAGTCGCCGCCGCTTCTCGTGCCTTGCTACCACTGTACCTCACTTCCTCAGGAGGTGACGAGGCACATCCCATCCCGGGGCTGCCAACGGTGCTCCAGCTGCCAGCAGCACCCACGGATGAGACCCCGCCCCCTGAGAGGGAGAGTCACAGGGGCGGCGCCGCGGGCAGGAAATGAAACGTAACCTTGCAGCAGTCTGACTCCAGAGATGAGCAGACTCTTTAAGATCCTGAACTAGAGCCGAGAGCCCAAGGGCATTTGTTCGCGCTTTATAAATGTCAAAAATAAATAACTAAATAAACTATTACCTCACTGAGCCATCTATCGAGGGACTATCTGTATCCCTTCATTGTTGGAACTTTAACTGGGGCCAAATAGAGATTGAGCAACAGATATGTGTATGTGTAAAAGTGATTTTTCTTCCCCATGCTAATGTACTACTGTGTCAAGTGCTCGCTGAAATACTGATTACAAATGTATGCATAACTACGATTGAAACTAATAAAAAAGAATTTAAAAAAAAAGTAGATGATACTAAAGTTTGATTTGTGGTAGTGTGGTCGAGCAGTTAGGCTTATCAGAGGGTAGTGCGATCAGCATTTTGTTGTAAATGAGACACGCACTCAAGAATAAATCCGAGACCAATTTACAAAAATAACATAAATTTTTTAATTTTTAAGACCAAGAACTTTGTTCAAGATATGAATTTTCGAAGTTGGCAAAATGAATTACTTTTGTGCGCAATTACGCACTATTGAAGTCAATCTGAAGAAATCGTTAAATGCATATAAAATGATTCAGTTGGATGTCAAGGTTCATCTTTGGGAGTTCGCTAAGTAGCAAGGCCAGGTCCCGTGTTCCACCAGTGAATTCTCAGGAGCATCCCGGTTCAGCCACTTGAAAACACACTGCACAAAGGGACTTAAAGGTAAGCCTGAGGGGTCCCACCCAAGGGAGCTGGTTGCAAGGGCCTCGCGACCCTGGAAACACAGCTGGATCGTTGTTACCAAGGCCGGGTGCCTTGCAGATAGGTCAGCTGGCGGCGTGCGTCAAGATTTCCTCACGGTCCGTAGCAGACAAGTTGTAGAGGCCATTCTGGGACAGTTGGGCCACTCACAAAGTGGGTCTCCGGGGTCTCACAGTCCCTCAATGTGTGGTTGCTTCCACAACAGTTGGAGTCCGGACTATACTCTTCGTCTCGGTGTATGCTGCAGGGAGTCAGGTACCCCGGGTATTGGTGCGGCATGACTCCGGTGATCCTGGTGTCTTCTCATTTGGTGGGTAGAAAGATTTGATCATCCAGAGCTGGTGTGCACCTTTTGGTTTGGGTACTGCATCAGAGTCACCAAGGAGCATAAAGTCGAGAAACCGGATTCTACGGTTTCAGGGCCTGCAGGGGAGTAGCCCCTGTACTCCAAGGGAGTGCTTTGGTGATTTGTAGAAGAATAGATTGGGTCTGGGGTCTTGGACTCTTCACAGTTGCAGGACGAGACAGCACACCATGATTGTCACGTCCTTCAGGCAGCAGGCAGGTTTTGGCGACAGTATTCTGCAGCAGGGTTTCAGTTCTCAGGTCAGCAGCTCTTCTGTGTCCGGATCGTCTTTGTGTCCATCGAATCTAAAGTTCAGGGTCTAGGAATGCCCCCTAAATACTAATGTTAGTGGCATTAAAGGCAGTGACGGGTAGCAGCCAATACGCTAACCTTTAGAGTGTCTATATCCTCTAGGTGACCACTTCCTGTGGGAAGGAGCACTGCCCTACCCTGATAGGCTAATGTCCTACCATGCCAAGATGGAGAAATTGGAAAAGGTTTGTCCACATCTTCTGCCCCACCTTAGTGGTGGTGCTGCCTGAATGTGGACACACGTCCTGGTTTAAGTAACTTTCCCATCTTTTCTCCTGCCAAATGTGAAGCAGAAACAGGGGTTGGCATCCTCCACTATCTAGAGATGCCTGGGTCACATTTGAAAAGCGGTATTGCCTTTGAAGCTTCCCACTCTGGCAAGCCATTCCGGCCTGGAGGAGGTGTGAACCACCTGCGCCCAGAGCAGGCTTGTTTCCTGGCCTCGGAGAGCGCTGGCCCTCACCCCATGAGGTCAGAAACGTGTCTGGTGGTGGCAGGCTGGCTAGGCCTAGTCAGAGGTCACACAAGTTCTTGGTAGCTTTTCCAGGGACCCTCTAAAGTATATCCTGTGTGTATTTATTAATAGATCCAACACTGGCATTAATGACGATTTATTAAGATGAGATGTTTGGTACCAAACTTCTTAGGGTACAGTAAAGCCATCATAGAGCTAGGAAACTCGTAATGACAAGTACCCAGCCAGGTACTCTCTATGGCTTCCCTGTGCAGTTACAATATCCAAGAATGGCTCACGTATTGCAGGGTCACATCTGCTCACGCAGATATGTCCACACATGGGATATAGTGCTCCCTGCCTTAGAGCTCTAAGGCCTGCAGTAAGGGTGACTTACCTATAGCTCATGCTGTATATGTGGGCATTCTCAAAACAAGACTGTGATCCAGAGGAACCAATATGTCAGTTAATTTATGCTAGTAAGAACTAAATAGATCCCTATCATAGGGTACCAAATCTCTACTCTTTTCTTATTTATATACAACCAATGCTTACTCCGGGAGTGGTTGTAAAATTATTTATATGCATCACATATATCACAAACAACAAACACAAATAAATCACATATTCAAATATATATACAAACAAATGCAAACTATCTTTCCTGGCAATTATTTTCACGTGTGGATGTATTAACAGCATTATTCCGTCCGTCACTAGAATAAATCCAAAACGAGGTAGTCCTGTACACATTCCAGCACCGCTACTTAGCGGGTCCGGGCTCCGGGGTTCCTGGGTGACGTGACGACGACGCCATCTTGGGAAGGCTGTTACCTTCCTTGTTGGGGGTTAGCGTGCTAGCGCTTTTGACCACCACTCGCCTATTTAAAGCTCGCTTGGAGCGTAGCGGTCTAGCGCAGCGGTCGCGCCTTCGCTACGCCTGAGTCTCGCCAGAGTCCTGCCCGTCTGCGCCCGTCAGCGCTAAGGCAGGGCTAGGGCAGGGGACTCCGGCTCACTCAGGATGATATCTGCTGAGCGCCTGTGTTTGCTGCGACACCAGGTACGAGATTGTTATCATGGTTCTTTGGATCCCCTCAGCGGGCCGTATCAGTGCCCCACCTGTTCTTTTAAACTACCTTTGCCTTTGCCTATTAAGGGTTTTCAATGTAGGCCTCCAGTCGACAGCAAACAAGATACTGTTGCAGACTTACCCACTCAATCTACCCTTAAAGTTTTACATCTGAATGTCAGATCATTGTCCTGTCACTTCCAAGAAGTTTTTTCCTTGATAACTGATGATGATCCGGATATCTTTTTTTTCACGGAAACCTGGCTGCATGATCAGTCTATGGCGGTCACGAATCTAGCTCTCCCTGTGGGATACACCATGCACTCCCTCCCTCGCAATGCTAGAGGTGGAGGCATAGCAGTTGCGGTTAAATCATGCTACCCCTGCATATGGAAATCCATCACCATTGCAGGATGTGAGAGTGCCCTTTTCAACATCTCAGTGAATCCCCACTTTACTTTTACGGGACTACTAATTTATAGGCCCCCTGGTCCAGATGGCGCTTTTCGCCAAAGCCTCCCGGAGGTGATTTCCTCCCTAGTTTTAAAAACAGCTAACTTTACGATTATTGGCGACCTTAACTTGCATATGGATGTCCCACTCTCCAACTCGGTCCATAGCTTGTTAGCAGATCTTGAAGCGCTGCAATTGATTCAAATGGTACAACTACCGACCCATATAGGTGGCCACTTACTAGATCCCGTTTTGACGAATCTTGTGACTAACATCTCAGTGCTGCACCCTAGACCTATGGCCTGGACTGATCACCATTTGATTGAAATTCGTATCATTACTACTATTCCTCTCCCGAGAAATAACACCCCAGCCAGTTTCAGACGCCCCTGGAGAAACTTGAATTTAGAGCATTTCCACCAGCTCTTGATGAAATACCATCCCCTACCCCCTACTGAAGTCTCTCGCGGCTATGATAGTTTCTGCGAATGGCTAAATCACTCGCTAGATATGCTCATTCCGGCCAAGTGGAGTAAGACTAGATCTAGTCCTTCTAGCCCTTGGTATGATGATTCTCTTAAAATACTTAAAGTCTCCTGTAAAAAGGCAGAACGCGCGTGGCGCAAAACATATGATACTGACCTCAAGGCGGCCTATAGGGCCTGCACTAGAGTGTATCATCGGGCCATATGCGCAGCTAGGGCTGCTTTTTACTCTCAGGAGATTAAGAACAGTACAAACCCGACTAAGGTCATCTTCAGGGTGTGTAAGGACCTTACAAGCAAGAGGACTGACAGTGTTGCTACTGAACCTTCTATGGCACACTGCGAGGATTTAGCCTCGTTTTTTGTAGAAAAAGTGGAGGCCATTTACAGATCATTTTCTCAGCTTCCCATCAGGGAGAATTTGACTACATCACTGGTTCTCAAACCATTGTTGATTATTCCCAGTCCTACTCTGGATGAGTTTTTAGCTTTGACGACAAAAGTCAAATCCGGCTCTCCGGATGACCCAATGAGACCCGCACAATTTCGAGAATCTGCTGAATGCTGTTATCCTGCCTTGCAAGGTCTTATCAATTTGTCCTTTAGCACGGGCAGTGTTCCCAGGGCTTGGAAACAGGCGACGGTCATCCCTATCCTTAAAAAACCTGCCCTTGACCCCACTAAGCCAGAACACTATCGCCCCATCTCCCTTCTTCCTTGGCCAGCCAAACTAGCAGAAGCGCATGCTAATCGAATTCTATCATCTCACCTGCAAGAAGCGAATCTACTGGATAAATCCCAGAACGGATTCCGTGCGGGTCATAGCACCGAAACTGCTCTTTTGGCTGTGGTGGAGCACATCAGGAAGTTGTTGGATCAGGGTCAGACGGCGGCACTGATCCTTTTGGATCTCAGTGCCGCCTTCGATACGGTGTCCCATCAGATTCTTTTACATCATCTGATGGAGGCAGGAGTTGGAGAGGTGGCACTTGAGTGGTTTCGTTCCTTTCTTAAGGATTGAGGCTTCAAAGTGTCTACACCTCCTTTTGTCTCAGCTTCTCGCCCTATACTTCAGGGTGTTCCCCAGGGTTCGGCTCTTAGCCCTACCTTATTTAATTTATATGTTCAGCCTTTGGCGGAGGTAGCCCATAGTTTCGGTCTCTCCTTAGTGTCATACGCCGATGACACGCAGCTGGCGGTGGCACTTAATGGCGACTCCAACATGGACGCCCCCACCTTCCAGTCAGCGCTAAAAGCTGTTGCTGGCTGGTTGGCGAACAATCAACTTCAACTTAATGCCTCTAAAACCGAGGTCATTATTTTTGGTAGGGAAAGTGGGTTATGGGGAGATCAATGGTGGCCGCCTGATCTAGGCCCTGTTCCCACCCCTGTAAGTGAAGTCAGAAACCTCGGGGTGTGGTTTGATGACAAGCTTTCTTTCATCTCCCACACTAAGCGCGTGGCTGGCGCATGTCTAGGTACTCTGCAGTGTCTGCGACCTATTTTTACGTTTTTTGATGCGGAGACCAGACAGATTATAGTCCAAGCTCTGGTTCTTACCAGATTGGACTACGCCAACTCTCTGTTTCTGGGTCTAAATCAGGCCGAACTATCCCGACTTCAGATGGTCCAAAATGCGGCAGCTAGGATGCTTGTCGGCCTTCCGAAGTTTGTCTCAGCTCGTCGAACCATTCAGGATCTTCATTGGTTACCGATGGAGCAAAGAATTAAGTTTAAGGCCCTCTGCCTAACTTTTAAATTCTTAAATTTGCCTCCCCTCCTATACTTTCACAGACTATCCTGCACTATGTTCCTGCTAGAACCCTTCAATCTGCGGGATTGAATCTCACCATTGTACCGCGTTTTAAGAGAGCTAGAATGGGTGGACGTTCGTTCTCGGTGCTGGCGGCTGCCCTCTGGAACTCTCTGCCGGCTCCTCTCCGCTCAATCCCTGACCTGCTCCCTTTTAGGAAGGCAGTGAAGACCTTCCTCTTTTCTACAGTATAGATTTTATCTCCTGCCTTCTGTTGTGTTGTGTTACCCAACTCTCCAAAGCGCCGGGACGCCTCTTGGCTGCGGCATCCGAGCGCTATACAAAATAAAATAACATAACATAACATTCGAGGAATTTTTTCACCCTCACTTCACCCTCACTTCCTTATCAAGAACATGTACACAATTATTTTATGTTAATCCACATTTGGTGGACTCCTCTGTATCTTGGGGTCGACGCATTTCGTCGATCAGGCCTCATCAAAACAGTTGCGGCAGAGAAAATAATACCCAATTGGTATGCACGAGGAAAACTGGGTTAAAACTGGGTGGTGAAACCTTCCTCCTCGTAATCTTACTTGGCACTTGAATTGTAACGACTGATTCAATTGCAGGATGGTGCCAAAAAGGTCTGGGAAGATACTCTCTTAAGGGCCTCTGGAAATACGCATTCCTTCCCGCGTATTCCACTGCTCAGGGAAATGAATCCTACAGCGTCCTCCGTGACGAGCTCCGGTCTGTGGGCAGGGCACACAGGGATGTGTGCCATGTCGACTCTTCAGTTTTCTCTGCACCAAGACACGCAGCCTGCAGTGGCAGCTCACGTGGTCTTACTGAGGGGTCTCTGTGTTGGCACAGCTGGTGCTGCAGCCCTAGAGGACTCTCTTTAGTCTCCCTGCCCTAGGGACCAGGGGTACCATTTACGTGGGACTTAAAATGGTTGCTTAAGTGGTGCCTATTGTGCTACAGTTTTTAGTGAAAGAACACTGTTACTAGGAACCTGGTTAGTGGGGACCCAGTACACCTCAGTCAAAGTTGCATCAAAAATTAGGGGAAAAGTGGGGTGGGGGTTGTGAGAAGTTGGCCTGATATATGATGCTCACTAGTTCTAGTGATCACCTTGTATCAGTCCAAACAACCCTTATGGTGATTGGTTATAAGTCAACCTTATAGACCAGCTATCCTAATGGTAGCATGGACATAAGCAGTCTTAGGCTAAACTCTTTTGGCATGTGAAGCCAGCTGTTTTACCACAATATAACCCCTTGAATACCAGATGAAAGGACACCACACAGGTTGTTATGAAAATAAACAGTATATTTCTTAATAACAAACACCTCTGAACTCTTTATGAGGTCAGAGGGCTAAGCACATGACAATCTCTTAGGAAAAATACGATAAGTTGCACAAAATAACAATGGTGCCCTAGGGGCACGACAAACCATATACTAAGTAAGTGGAATGTGAAAGTCGATAGGAAGGATGGAGCTGTCCAGAGGCTGTAGGATCGTTGGGACCACGCTATACTAACTCTAGGTAAGTAATAGGAGGCCCACGGAACGCGTGTGCAGAGTGTGAATTCACACGCGAGATGCGTAACAACGTCTATGGACAGTACAGTTCAAGTTAAAGGTGAGTACGGACAATCCTGACTAGGTAGGACTAAAACGACTGTGGAACTGGACACTAGGACAGTTAAACTACCCTTGAGCACCGAAATGCTCTTGTTACCTCACCCACGGGCAGTGGGTGCATAGGTGCCAAAGTGTGTCGGGTTCTCGCGTTGAAGTCAATGGAGCCTGAAAGAAAAGATGCTGCAGACGACCAGGAGGAAGATGTCCGGTGCGATCCAAGGGTGGATCGGTGAAGAAGACGACCTGAAAGCAGAGGGGACAATGTTCAAAGTCACTAGCCAGCGACTGGAGTGGAACCAGGAAGGAACCAGACATCGTCGCCGCGATCAGGTGAAGAGTGGACGCGTGTCTCTGCAGCCACGTGGACCAGGAGGTGTCTTCGACGACCAGGATGGAGGCACGAGCTGTCCCACGCAGGGTCTCGCTGTCGGCGGTGTTCGGTCCGGAATCGGCGTCAACAGGCCTTGGCAAAGGCAACCCACCCGGTGAGTGGAAACGGCGTCTGGAGTGGACCAGGAGGGTCCGGGGTGCTCCTATTTTGGAAGGGCGCAAGGGCCAGTCTGGAGCAACCAGACCAGCAGTGGAGGTTTCAAAGTTCGTCGTCTAGGAGGCCACTAGCCAGCCAGCAAGTGACCAGGCAACGCGTCAAGCAGCAAACAAGAAGAAGGGCCCCACGCAGATCTCGTGGATGCTGGAGGGCTGGTCTTGGGTGCAGGAGCTGCTCGGGGTTGGGGCTTCTCAGTCCCCAAAGCACTTGGTTGAGTTTACCTCAGGAGTACTGCTGAAAGCGAAGTGCAGGTTCTTTCGGATTGGCTGGTCCCACGTGTCTCGTCGCACCCACGGATCTCAGCTGAGCTGCAGATGTAGGTTGAGGTCGGAGAGGTCTGGGAATCCGGGTCTCGTCGGGCTCTGAAGTTTGGATCCTCAAGGGAAGACGACAAAGTGAAGCCGCTGGAGCCTTGATGGTGCCTGCTTGTGCAGGGTGGACACTCCTTGCCCACAAGGGAGATTCTTCAGTCTTCTGTGGAGCAGAACGTCGAAGTCCAGATTTCTTCTTGTAGAATATGTTCAGGATACTCTAATTTGGAATGGGACCAGGTCCTACCTTTATTCTCCTAAACGGGGCTGCACTACTGACTAGGTCCCTCCCCTGGGTGGGACCAGGAAGGGGGGTGGTTACAACCCCTATCCTTTGTCCGGTTTCACGCCAGAGCAGGGGCAGTGATGCCCCAGCAACTGGTTTGAGCCGGAGTATGCACAGGACACATTGTGTGCCCCAGGCATGTCTCATTCCTTTCAGACCTGTCCTACCCAATACACAAAATCGTGTCTGGGGTGGTGCTAGCACCTCCCAAGGCAGGAAACCCTTTGTCCAAGCCACCCTCGCTGGAAGGACTCCCAGCAGCAGGAGGTCAGACTTGTGTCTGTGGTGGTGCCATCCATTTTGTGATGCCAAGGCTCGAGTTAACTTTAACCGGGGTTCTCAGTTACATACATGTTGTGTCCCTCTAGAAGGGTGGAATACTACCCCCGTCGCCAGAACTGGCGAGGGGGTAGTATTCCAATTCGTATGAAACATTACTCAACATGTTTTATAATGTTATACCAGAGTTAGCATTTAACCGCGAGGATTATAATGCACTTAAGAGTATATGGTATAGCGTTATCATGGAACAGCTATTAGGACTTGGTTCCGCAAGCTGCAGACGGGCTCAGCTCATGCCAGAGCACCATCTCACATAATTCCAAGCACTCTGCCTTCAGGATTGATAAGGCCTGCCATAGGAGTGACTGATAGGAATATATGTGTCCATTTTAGGTTTAGATATAGGTATACTATATCTACAGCAAAGGGTGTTTACACCACCTTGCCCCAGCTGTCGTGCAGCCAGTTGTGTCAGTTTTGGATGGCCAGCCAGGGGTGGCATAATACATGCTGCAGCCCCTGGTAGGCCCTGGGTACACCTATGCCCTGGGTACCTAAGGTACACTGTACAGGGACGGATAAGGTGACTCAGTATCCAATTAGATATGTACCTAGGGTACATGGAGTCCATTTTAACAGAGAGAGCAGGATGCCTGGGGTCCTGAATAGCAGGATCCCAGGCCAACTAAGTCAAAAACCAGCAAAACACTAGGCAAAAAGTTGGGGGCAACCATAGTCAGATATCCACCTTCCTACATAACCCCCCCCCCCCCAAACGAAAGGAGATAAGGCTATCCTTGACCAGGTAAGCCTATATTGCCTGAGTGGCCATATGAGGAGGTGCATGCACTGGCATGGCTACCCCCTATCTCATGGTCCACTAAGCAATCCCTCACCCTAAGGGTATCTGAGGGTCTCCACCATAGGGAATTTCTACCTGTGGTGTGTTTTGGCAAAGTAAAAGGCTGGTGCTGAGATGGAGTACTGAAGTGAGGCTCCACTAATGTTGGGCTCAGCTTCCTCCAATCATCATCCACCATAGAGGCCTTTCTTTCCACGACTGAGTTGTGTTGAGCTCTCAGGGTCAACCTCTGGCTACCTAAAGCTGGAGGCTGGGTCCCTCTGTTTGGCTTACTGGAGGGACAGGTCAGGTCTGGGACCCTTAGGTCCCACGTTTGGCTGTGCCCAGCAGAGTCTATCTGGGGGAGTTCCCTAACTAAGTTTAAGGGGGATCCCTCAGGAGTTTCTAACTTTTTCACCTTGCTAGGGCTGCTAGCTTTGGTGTCCCTAATCTGCTGATGGGTTTGTTTTATTGGACAGGGGGCCCTTTGGGGCTCACTGGCCTCCTTGACCTCTGTAGCCCAGGGCTGACTGAGGCAGGGTAGAGAGGGGCAGGTTACCTGCTCCAGACTGGGTCCCACCTTGTAAGGGTCCACTGACATCAGGGGCTCTGCCAGGCTAGTCCTGACTACCTCTGGGGCAGTTTCTTCACAAGGGGTAAGATCAGTTCCCTGAGGAGGCTGATCCTTTCCTAATGTCTGGTGGGAGGGAGATTTCTCTTCCTCCTCAATGCTCTCTGTTTGTGTGGAGTGATCCATAGTTCCAGGCTTCACAACACAGGAATCAGTTTGAGTTTGGGCTGTGGCCATTACAGCCCCACCAACCTTTTCAGGAAGGGACTCAGTTTGGGTATGGGCTGTTACCATCACAGCCCTCCTAACCTGTTCAGGAAGGTTTACCATTTTTGAATGGGTTTCTTGTTCTACCTCATCCCAGGCTGAGATCTCTAAATCATTCCCCAGTAGGCAATCTACAGGCAAGTTTGATGACACTGCCACTCTCTTGGGGCCAGTGACACCTCCCCAGCTGAGATTTACCACTGCCATGGGATGATTTTTCTGCACTCCATCAATGTTTGTCACCTGGTATGTGGCACCAGGTATAAGTTGCCTTGAGGGGACTAGACTCTCAGTCACCATGGTGATGCTAGCCCCTGTGTCTCTATAGGCCTCAACTTTCAGACCATTGATGAGGGGCTCCTGTCTGTATTTGCCCAAAGTGTTGGGACAATCAGTGAAGTTGGCAAACCCCATGCCATTTTCACAGACAAGAGTATCTAAGTTAGGGGACCTGGTTAGGCCAGAGTCCCCAGGAACTCCCAAAGTAAAACCACCCAAATTCTTGGGGGCACTCCCACCACCTGGGGCATTACTACTAGTAGCAACAGGAGGCTTGGGAGTATTACTTGGGGGTATGTTCTCCTTATTGTGTTTCTTTGGGCAACTGCTGTCAGTTTTCCAATGACCTACCTGTTTGCAGGCATGGCAATAAGGTTTCTTCTGGGTAGAGGAAGTGTCTTGGGACCCACCCCCATTTTTGGAGTTTTGGGGCCCTGGGGAATCCTTCTCTGTGGATTTATCCCCACCTTTCTCTTGAGGCTTGGTAGTCTCTTTCTTTTGGTCACCACCCTGATTCTTTTTTTTTCAGAACCAGATTTTATTGACATTTCAGAATGTGATTGCAGAAACATCTACAGCACTCCAGACATTGGAGAGGCTGTAAGCAAATAATCATGAATCACAGTTGCAGCAATCAGCACAATAATCAGGATAAGACAGTGATATTAACTACCCGGATCCCCCCCAACCCCGTAACAGCCCCCCACCCGGATCCCACCCCGCCCTGTTCACGATGGTCACCAGGATCTAAACAAAGTAGTCTGTACAGAGATGTTAATGCACTCTCACTCTTGTGCCGGCACTTATGACAGCTGATCCGCTATTATATCCTGCTGCGGCGCCGGCTCCAGCCACAGCCCCCTGTATTCTGCCCACCTCTTCCAGATTTTATAGTGTTTTCTGGGGCAGCCACGGGCCTCAAACACAGGGCGTTCTAGTCCCATGCAATAATCCATGCACCGTTTTCAGACCTCAATCGGGGGAGCCCCAGGGTCCTTCCAGGCACGGGCCACATCCCTTTTGGCAACTGTAAGGCCCAGGAGCAGGAGATGTCTCTTATAGATGTTACCACCCACTTGCTCCAAGACATGCAGAAATCCCAGCTGCGACGTACGCGGGAGTTGCCAGCCCAGAACCTCATCCAAGCAGCCCAAATACGCTTCCAGTATCGTGCCATTGCCCCACAGGTCCACACAGTATGCAGGAACGTGCCCATTTCCCTACCACACCTCAGACAGTCGGGGGAAGCAATCAATCCAGCCCGCCACAGCCTCTCTCTCGTGTAGTAAGCCCTATGTAGGTATTTAAATTAGATAAAACGCAGCCGTACGGCGACAGCCGCCTCCCTCGGAGCCGCAAGAGCCTACCTCCATCCTTCTTCATCAATTTCACCAACGTCTCTCTCCCATTTGGACCGTAGGCCGTCTAGGGAGGACGCACAGTGAGTAACAAGGGATTGGTATATGCAGGATATCTTCTTCTCCGTCAATTCTCCCATGAACAGTTTAGCCTCTATTGGACTGAATTCTGGCAGGGAGTCCAACCCCTCCAGGGCAGGGGAGATAGCATGGCGAAACTGCAGGTATTTGAAGAACTGGGCATTTGGCATATCGTACTCATCCCTCAACTCCTGGAAGGATTTAAGGGTCGTGCCCCTCATAACGTGCCCTAACGCCGAGATCCCTATCGATTCCCAGCCGCGAAACCCCGGCAGGGTCGACAAGGCCGGCAGGCGGCCATTCTGCCACAACGGGGTCTCCCCAGTCAGCCTATTCCACCATCCCATACGACCAAGTGTCCGACGCCAGACCTGGAAGACAGTCTGTGTAACCACCGGGAGCCTCTTCCTTTTCCCCGCTGAGTATAGTAGCGTGTGCAAGGTATCGGGTTCCATTAGATATCTCTCCAGAGCATATGCTGGATCGCCCCGATCCCCATACCACCATTCGTTAAGTATCAAGAGATGGGACGCCTGATAGTAGGAGAGGATGTCTGAAGACGCCAGACCACCGCAGTATTTAGAGAGGAAGCAGGTGCGAAGGGCCACACGCACCGCCCCCCCAGCCCAGAGGAAACGGCCCAGTGCCGAATCGACTTGGCGGAACCATTGTGGCAAGATAGGATAGGGATGATTCTGCAGTTGGTAGAGCAAGCGAGGGAGAGCGACCATCTTAAAGACCATATAGGTTCAAGGGCATGCGGGACCACGTCTTCATGTCCGATCTGATTCTGTCCCAGACCGGAATAATATTACGCTCCCACAAGACTCCAGGGATGTCAGTCAAAAACACCCCCAGGTATTTAAGACCTCCCGTCGCCTTTTGTAGGGCTGATGCCCAGGCACCAAGAGCCACCCCGCTGCCTAGGGTCCACAAAACAGACTTCCTCACATTGAGATTCAGCCCTGATACTTTGCCAAACACTCTCATAATCTCAAGAACCCTGGGGCCTGACCTGTCAAGATCTGTAAGAAAGAACAGTATGTCGTCCGCGTAGAGCGCGATGCGGTCTGACGGCCCAGCCTCCCATTCGAACCCCTTCATTTGTGCATCTATTCGCACCCACGCCGCAAGGGGTTCCACTGAGAGAGCGAATAAGTATGGCGAGAGCGGGCATCCCTGTCGGGTGCCTCGCCCGATGGGAAAGGCGTCTGAAATCACACCTGCCACCCGCACGGACGCCGTCAGGTCGGTATACAGCAGCCGCACATACGAGAGGAATTGAGGGCCGAGATTCAAACGGGGTAGGAGTGCCTGTAAGTATGTCCAGCTCAGCGAGTCGAAGGCCCTATCGATGTCAGCCAACAGGAGCGCCGCCTGGAAGCCGGTGGCTTTCATCATCTCCAGAGCCACCTGGGCACGCCTGATGTTGTGTCTAGTGGCCCTGTGTGGCATAAAACCAGCCTGGTCCGGGTGGACCAGAGCGGTAATCAGAGGCAGGAGGCGATTGGCAAGCGCCTTCGCCAGTATCTTCGCCTCGATGTTTAGGAGAGAGATAGGGCGGTATGATTCGTGCCGATCTGGCGGTCTCCCCGGCTTGCAGAACACCACTATCTCGGCATGTCTCCAATCCGACGGCAGCTGACCCCGTTCCCTAGCAGCATCCAATGCCTTCTTGAAATGGGGCCCTAACTGGAGGTGATATTTCCGTAGAAACTCGCACGGGAAGCCGTTCGGCCCAGGGGCCTTCCCGGCATTCAGCTCGCCCAACGCCTTGCCCAGTTCCTCCGCGGACAAAGGAAGCTCAGAACCATCACGCTCCTCGTCAGAGATCCCCCGTGGCGGGAGATCCGCCAGAAATTTGTCTACTGCCTCCGCGGGAAGAGAGTCTCTGGGGGCATATTGCGCCTCATAGTAGCGCGCAAAACTGTCGGCAATAGCCCCTGGATCAGTTATAGGGGTCCCGGCCTCATCTCTCAGCGCCGGCAGCGTCTGAGCCTGGAACGCGCCCTGGCACAACCTGTACAGCATAGAGCTAGATTTGTCCCCCCATTGGTATATTCTACTCTGCGTTGCAAGCCATATATGGCGCGACTCCTCAAGCAATAGCGTAGACCGTGCCTCCAGAGTGCGGACGCGATCTTCCGCCTTCTCCAGTTCCTCCCTTCGAGTCCTACGGGCCCTCACACACCAGGCTATATCCACTCCTCAGAGTGTAGGCTTCATGGCCTCCCAGAGGGTCACCACATCCGAGTCCGGCCCCTCATTCTCCTCCCAGTAGTGAGCAATGGCCTCACGCATGTGGGACTGGTAGTCATCTCGTTGCAGATGCCAAGTAGAGAGGCGCCATCGAAACGGCTGTTGCCGTCTGTCAAGGAGGATATCAATCGTAACGGGGGAATGATCAGAAAGCCCCCGAGGCAGAATAGCGGTCGACGTCACCCTTCCGACTGCGGCGCACGGGACGAACAAGTAGTCCAACCGTGAGAAGGAACGATGGACCGCAGACACATAAGTAAATTCCCTACTGTGTGGGTGTTGGCAGCGCCAGGCATCCATTCATCCCATACCTCTCACCATATCACTCAGTTTCGTAGGGGCAACCGCCAGCTGTCCGCCATCCGGCCTGTAGCGATCCGCAGATCCATCCATTACATCATTCCAGTCGCCGCCTATCAATGACAAGACGTCCGGTACCTCAGCCCAGACCGCAAACAGCTTCTCCGCCAGAGACCATTGCAAGGGGGGGGGAATACACACTACCAAAAACCACTTGTTCCCCGCCAATCATTCCTTTGATAAAGACATACCTGCCCTGGGCATCAATCCACTGTGAGGAATGGGTATAGGATACCCTTCGGTGAACCAAGACCCCACCCCCCGAGATCCCCGGGCAAACCCAGCATGGTACACCTGATGATAACCATATCGTTGTAGACTCAGAGTCTTCGTACCTAGGAGATGAGTCTCTTGTAACAGTAGGACATCAGCCTTTTCCCTTTTCCCCTGTCGCAGCACAGCCGCTCTTTTGATTTTATCGAGCATACCCCTCACGTTCCAACTCACAATTCTCAGTGTAGCTCTGGGGAGCTCCGAGGCAGGACCCCTAGCCGCCATCAAATGAAAAGGGCCGCAATTGCCCGGGCGTAGGAGAGTGCAATTGCCCATAGGACATAAATCGAACCTGGTGGGCCATCGTGTGTGAACAAGTTACCCCTGTGGACCCAAACACTGCGCATCCCCCAGCCCCCAGCCCCCAGACCCAACCCCAACCCAACTCCAACCCAACTCCCAGCAAACCGGCCTCCCCCCTCCCCTATACCTCAACAACATTGAAGTACCTGTCGCGGTGCAGGAGCGCCCTAACCCCCACCGGGAGGTCAGCTGCCACCCACACCAATGGATCCCCAAGAACCCCTCCCTCAATAGTCTCAACTACCCACCCAACCAACAGACTCCCCCCTTAACATCTCTCACTTGAGTAGGAGGCAAAGCCCCTGTAGAAGAGCTTCCTGAACCCCCCCCCCCACTGCCCCACACAGTCCCAATAATTATAAAGGAAAGCAAGCAGCGATTATACAGTCAAGTAGCAAGCCGCAGTCCAAACAGGCACAAGAAAACCATCTCCCAGCGGGAGCCTGTAAATATTGCAAGTAGGTTCAGTCCCCTGAGGCACCTCCGTCTTTGCCAGAGTGGTCAGAGCCGGTGGGTGCGCCATCTCGTTTCCCACCACGTGAAGGGGAGCGTTTCCGCGACCATGACCTTCTATGTCTCCTGCTCCTGGCATTTGGATCCTCCCATGCCGGCGATGGGCCCCTCGAGTGACCCGGGTTCAGTCCCGGCTGGACATGCGGCCGGACCCTCACTGTCTCATCAGTCCATTTAAAGACGTCCTCCGGAGTATCAAAGAAATGGGTTCGCGACTGAAAGATTACCCGCAGGCGGGCCGGATAAAGGAGGGAGTATTGGATCTTCAGACCACGTAGTTTTGCCTTGGCGGCAATGAACGAGTGACGTTGTTGTTGCACGATCCTGGTGTAATCCGGAAAGATCATTATCTTCTGGTTTTCAAATAGAAGAGAGTCTTTGGTCCTCCCCTCCCGTAGGATAGTGTCCCTGTCGTGGAAATTCAGAATCCTAGCAATCACCGGCCTGGGCCGCTCCCCCGTTGGCGGCTTCTGCATCAGGGCTCTATGTGCGCGTTCAATCACAAAGCATCGAGACAGAACGTCTGGGGGAAGACAAGACTCCAACCATTGGGACAAGAACAGTTTCATGTTCCCCTTCTCACAGCCTTCCGGAAACCCCACGAAGCGAAGGTTGTTTCTGCGTGCCCGCCCTTCAGCATCCTCCACGCGGAGCGCAAGGCCCCTCTGGACGTTTTCCATTGCCGCCATTTTCCGCTTCAGGGTCCCAACGTCGTCCTCCACCACCGATATCCTGGATTCCGCCTCAGTAATACGCACCACAGCGTTCCGCAGATCTTGACGCATAAGGGTCACGTCCACGCCAACTGCCCCAATCTTGGCGTCCAGCATGTCTCTGGACTGGGTAATCGCCGCCATAAGCGCTGCATTGTCAGGGCCTGGTCCGTGGCCTCCGCCCGTGGCACCAGGCGCCCCACTCGGCCCCGTAAACTTATCTAGGGTCCCCTGTTTGGCGGACCCGCTGCCACCCCCGCCTCTGGTAATGGTCGCAGTACACCTGGGTCCAACTGATTTCGGAGTGTCCGTAGATTGTCTCGGTGCCGATCCCCCGCACCTCCAAATGTAAGCAAGAGTACACCACACGAGAAACTCCAGGCACACTATTCCTCCACGCTATCGTCGTCCGCTGCCAGGGGGGGGCATCGGGTTCCACGAGGCTGTCCCCCAGATTATGGTGTACAACGTCGTTCCAGCCAGGCCCAGTCACCGCTCCGTGATGGCCCCGCTCCAAACCCTAGCCACAAGGGGGGGCCCGTGGATCCACACCAGGCCACGCAGCGACCTGCCACTAGCACCCAGCGGAGGAGCCCCCCCGCCCCACAGTCCAACTGTCTTGGGCACTCACCGGCGTTATGTGGGCCGGCCGCTGGTGTTCCTCGTTGCCACACAGAGTCACCTTCGACGGATTTGTCGTCTCACCAGGCGCCGCCACCGAGTCCACTCAGGATCGATCCCCACACTCGCCTCAAGCAAGGGAGCACACCAGACTCCTGGGCAGGCGCTCGCCCCGGGGGGCACCATACCTCCAGCTGCTCCAGTCGATTCCCCAGCTGCCGCAATGCTCCTGCCCTCGTGGCTGGGAGTCTCCAAACTCGAGGTCCCGGTCTCTCGGCCCCGATATAGGCCGCAGCGCCCTCCGGCCTCTCCCTCAGCTCAGGTCGGTGCCCCCACTACTGCGGGCAGGCCCGTGGATACGCTCACAGTTCTGCCCCCAAGGGGGGCTGCAGGCCCTGGAGAAATGCGGGCATGGCCGGCCGGCGCGGGGACCCTCCGACCGGGAGGCGTCAAAATCGAGGACCCGGCTTCCCCTCAGGGACTAGGCCACAAACTGCCGCTGCTGCTGTCGTGACTGCAAAGGATCCGGGAGCACCGAAGAGTGCACCGGACAACACCTCCTGCCTTCCGCCCCGATCACCGCAGGCGTGGGCTACGAAGCGGGTTCAGGATCCAGGATAAATTGCCGGATAACAGTCGGGCCGGTGGGAGCTCTAGCAAGCTGCGTCCACCATCGTTGCCCGCTAAGCCACGCCCCCCCACCACCCTGATTCTTAGGCCTAATCCTGGTTCTGACCCATTTGTCTGCCCTCTTACCCAATTCCTGTGGAGAGGTCAGATCAGAGTCTACCAGGTGCTGGTGCAAAAGCTGGTTTTGACAGTTAAGTAAGATTTGCTCTCTCATAATGAGATTGTACAACCCTGTGTAATCAGTAACTTTACTACCCAATAACCAGCCCTCCAGAGCCTTAGTAGCGCAATCTACAAAATCAGTCCAATCCTGAGCCTGAGTTTTCTGGGTGTCTCTGAACATTAACCTGTACTGTTCAGTGGTTAAGCCAAACCCATCAACCAGTGAATTTTTCAGGACTTGGTAGTTGTTAACATCCTCATCTTTAACAGTGAGGAGCTTGTCTCTTCCTTTACCTTCAAAGGAGAGCCACAATATAGCTGCCCACTGACTCTGGGGTACCTGTTGTACTTTGCAGGCCCTATCCAGAGCAGTTATCCACTTGTGGATATCATCTCCTGTCTTATAGGAGGGCACTATCTTGCTCAGGTTTCTAGTATCAAAACCCCTTTCTCTATCCCTAGGGATATTGCTGCCACCAGTGGGGACTACCCCACTCAACTGTTGCTCTCTAGCAAAGGCAAGCTTCTCCTTGGCAAGGGCAAGTTCTTCCCTCTGGATCCTCAGATTAGCTTCCCTCATCTTTGCTTCATGCTCTCTCCTCTGAGGGGAAGTCATTCTCCTCTGGGGAGAAGTCATTCTCCTCTGAGCAGAGGCAGGAGAGTGCACAGATCTATTGGAGGCCCTAGAATTAGATCTATCTCTCCTAGCTCCAAAGTTAGGCTGCTTAAGGTCAGCACTGGGGGTCCCCCAGATCCTTCCCTATGTAGGTCTAAGTTGGCCCTTGTAAGTCTGCTGACTAAAGGTTGCCTATTGTCTGCCTCATCCCCAGATGATTCCTCCTCCTCATCCTCCTCCTCAGCTACATTCTCTGTCTCAGGGAGGTCTGGATCACCAAGAGTACCAAGTCAAGTTCATAAGTCTTTATTTCGAATAAAATTCATAAAAGACCACAAAGTAAAAATATTTACAAGATATCAACATTTTTGCATATTCCAAGGAACCCCAAATATAAAAAAAAGGGTTGCCCGTAGGCAACATACAAAATTTAAAAACACAAGTTAAGAAGAAGAATACAAGTTAATCAAAGCAGGGTTACACGTTCTTTGCACGTATCAGCCACATCCACCCCAGAAATTTAGCAACACAAATCACAGATTTTTCAGTGCGCATGTCGCGTAGTTTCAACAGGGCAGTGCGATTCTCTACACAATTTAAAGTTTTACAAATTGGTTGCAGCCATTTTAGTCGGGGCAACCGATATGCTGGGCACGCAAAAAATATATGGCCAATACTCTCAACCTGATCAGAGCAAAAAGGACACTTAGAGGTAGAAGACTTTGTCCATCTTGCAGTAAAGGAATTGATCGGCAGCGTTCCCACACGAAACTGAAAGTACAGCTTGCGGTCAAGGGCTTTGCATATCAAATCCCAAAAAGGCTCAAGGGATGGTATAATCTTATGTGATAAGAACAATCCCGTTAGGCTATTTTCTGATGAGAGTGAAACCAAAACAGATTTCTTTGCTGCCCAAAATAGCTCTTTAAACTCCACTTTGGAGGGGAACCTAGCACATTCCGGATGCAACCATAATTCAGAAAGGCCCATGGAGTCCAGAGTCTGTTTGACCTCCCGCAGCCAAGGGATTTTCATGGCACCCCACAATGATCTAATTTCACACAATTCGTGGGCAAAAAGGCTAAGCTCATGAGTAGTCCAGAGTCTTCGCCAGAAGGCGACAAGCCGGTACTGTGCCATCTCATCCAGAGGTCTGCAGCCCAAATCCAAAAGCAAGGGTTTTATGGGTGTCGATTGCGGAAGCCCAACTAGACTCCGAAGGAACCTATTCTGTGCTATGGTTAATGCTGTCAAGCTTTTGTAACCCCAAATGTCCGCACCGTACAAAGTGGCTGCGTTAACCTTGGCCTCATAAATTTTTAAAGCTGGTGTAATGCGTTTTGTCAAGGTTTTTTTTTGTTCCTTTAGCAAGCAGCCAGTGAGGCGGACAAATTTTAGAATTAAAACCTCCAGCTGGGGATTCCAGTTAAGTTGATGGTCAAGAGTCACGCCTAAATAGGACATGACTTTGACCTGTTCAATAGGGACACCTTCTAATAAAAATGAACTTGTAATTTGTTTGTTTTTGTTAAAAACCATAAATTTCGTTTTATCAGCGTTAATCTGAAGGTCATTTTCAGAACAAAATTCTGCAAATCTATTTAAAGCTGCCTGGAGGCCACTCCGAGTCCTAGAGAGGAGCAGGGTATCATCAGCGAATATTAACATGGGGTACTTGGCCCCCCCCAGGGTGGGTGCATCAGTTTGAGTTTCATTAAAGAAGGCAACCACCCGATTAATAAATAGGAGGAACAGCGTGGGTGCCAACACACAACCCTGCCGAACCCCGCGTTCGACAGGGAAGTTGGCGGTTACCTGACCCTGCTTCCCCCATCTTAAACGGGCAAAATTATCCTCGTGTAGACGCCTAACCAGCTCTAGAAGTTCAAGTGGAAGGCCCATAAGTCTAAGGGCATCCCATAACTTGGCCCTCGGAACCAGGTCGAAAGCCGACCTGAGATCGACAAAGGCGGCATACATGACACCTCCGCCCAAGAGGACCACCTTCCAGTATAACATGGTAAGGCGAAACACCTGGTCTAGGGTGCTAGTACCTGATCTAAACCCTGCTTGCAAGGGGGAGAGTATATTATTCTGCTCCATCCACCCCTGAATTCTAGCTAGGGCCATTCTTGATACCACTTTCTGAATAGTATCTATCAAGCTGATGGGACGATAATTTTTCGGAGAAGTTCGATCCCCTTTCTTGTGTACCGGAAGTATTTCAGCCCCTTTCCAGGATTGTGGCACCCTAGCTCCCGCGGCAATAGAGTTTGCTAAAATTGTTATATAAGGGACCCATAATTCTATATTTAATTTAAAAAGATCTGCGGGAACAGCATCTATGCCTGGGGCTTTCCCAGACTGGACTAAGTGTAAGGCATGTTCGTTGTCAGAAAAGCAGAAGTTAAGAACATCCCCATAAACTTCTAGTGAGGTCCCCACTACAGACTCAGTAGCTAAATGAACGATGTTAGGGTCTTTAAACTGAGTGGAAAAGAATTCCACCCAATCATCAGAGGAAACATAATTTTCTGGAGTAAGTGAGTCAGAGCCCCGACCCCACCTAACCAACTCCCAAAACTTAATCTGGTTGGATGATTCACAGGCTTTAAGGAGTTCCGTCCAATATGAATCGTCCCATTCCCTTTTGGCTTCCCAAATAACGTGTTTATAGGCCTGTCGGGCTGTCCTGATTTCTGGGGTATTTCTAGATTTAACAGCAGCGATTAGTATACTATGGGCCTCTCGACAATTTTTAGTATACCAACCTTTGGGTTGCTTCACTTTCTGTTTTCTATATGGCCTAGTAAGCAGTTCTTTAATGGCCGCAAAACATGTCTCGTGAAGATCAACAATAGTGGGCTTAGCCCTGTCGTCGTCAGGTGAAAATGCAAGCATCTTATCTCTGGTTTCAAGGGCAAGATTTTCTATTTGACTGACAAGCTCCTGATCTACTATGACCCTCGGCCATTGGACTCGTCTTCTATTGTCACTTAGAACCAGATCTGATGTAATGCAGGCTGTTTCAGCCTGGGGGGGTGCTAAGCCCGGGACCTTAAATACAAATAAGAGTGGATCATGATCACTCTCTGGCCTTATTTCAATTGACATGTCCACTACTATGTCCCAGGAATCGATATTGACCAAAATATAGTCAATACGACTCACACCAAGCCCATTATTGAAAGTTGGGTTGCCCACCTTATCAGATAAGCAACGCCCGTTCACTGCACGGAACCCCCATTCCAAACAGAAACCAAGCCAGTGGAGGGCAGCCTCTGTTCCCTTAACTCCCTTAGTTATAGCCAGCGGGGGAATATTCCAGACAGAGTCATCCTCCAACCCTATATCCTCACCTAGATTCATAATGGGTTCAAATGTGCAGTTCAAGTCACCAGCCACCAAAACGAGCTGGTCACTTTTCTGCTCATTTAGAAAGGCTTCCAAGTCATTAAGGATGGGTTGTTTTTTTCCACCCTGGCAACCCCTGGCATAGATATTAATTAAAAGGATGTCCTTGCAGTTCTCCTTGCGCAATAGCAGACAAAGGAGATCGGGGTTCTTCACCTGGATTTCCTTCACACTAAAACAGAGTGAGTTTTTTACCCAAATAGTTAACCCACCTGAAGGCCTACCCCTAGGACCCTGCAAAGCAGGTATATAAAAGTTTAGAAAACCTACTCTAAACAGGGGATCAACTGACCAGGTTTCCTGGAAAACGATGATATCATGAGTGATAATGAAATCGACCCAATCATCGTTGTCCAGGCGACCCCTTAAACCTGCTATGTTCCAAGATGCCATATTTATTGGGTTAGCTGGATTACTAAAACTGGAGGTCGCAGTGTGTCCCGGAACTCCAGACTCAATCAGAATACGCTCACCATCGATGTCCACTGGAAATAATAATCCCGATGGCATCATGGTGCATTCTATACTAGGTGCTACCCGGGAAGGCAAGCTGAGATCTACTGGATGCTTAAGAGCAACCCCCCCCCATGTCAGTCAACCTCATCCAAACAGCCAAACATGTTACAGGTAGGCACACCTTGCCATCCAGTGTTCTGTGTGGGCCCACCATACCCAAAACCTCTAAGCCTGGGCTTTTGAATTGTCATCCAAGACCCACCCATGTCAAATTGCCGTTGAGGGGGATAAAAAAAGGTGAGGGGTCTAACAACGATTGACTGATCACCTTCGTAATGGGGCCATGATCAAAGGTGCTGTGCAGTATTGGGATCAGCGAATGACACCACTATACAGTCACCAGTAATGTTTTTATAAGTGCGTCCAACCCATGGTACTCTTCGCACCATTAAGACCTGGCTTCTTAGGTGACTAGGTATCTGTTTGTTCTTGTTTAGCCAGTGGATGACTTTATTTTTAAGAGACCAAGGGTCCTCTTTTGTTTGATGGCCAAGAGAAGGAACGCCAGTTAATATGATGACATATGAGCTCGCCTCAGGAGGTAGATCAATATATCCACCACGAAAATTTGGTCTACTAGATTCTAACGGTGGACAGTTTTTATTAATCAAGTCGTTAGAACGTTGTACAACAGGTTTTAAGCTAGGTTTTGGACGTGTTGTATTCTGTGATGTGGTAGTGTGAGCCCTCGCCTTTGGTGGAATTGTAGTTTTAGCGGGGCAAGCTTGTTGTGTGGGTTTCGGTGGTATTGAGTCCTGAGGCATAGAACAAAGGCTAAGATTAGAAGAGTTGATGGCACTATCTCCAACAATTGTGCGAGGTTTAGGCACAGGTTTGGGGTTTGTGGTGGGGGGGGCAGGTGGGTCTGCCACAAGTGGCTGTGGCATCAAGCTCCCATCCTGTATGACCCTAGCTTCCATTTGCTTAAGACTAAAGCTAGCCAAAGTAACAATAGTTTTGTCCATTTCTAACAAATGGTTTTCCATACGGGAGAGTCGTAGTTCTAGGGGAGTAAGTAACTTTTTGAGCGTGTCCCAAACTGTTTGTAAAAATTCCAACACCAAGAGTACCTTCTAAGGGGGCATGCTCCTATCTGGATTAGAGGGGTCTGTGTTAGCAGCCCTTCTTGCATCATATGTCTCTAAGAGACCTAACAGAAAAGGAGTGGTAGGGTTAGAACCCTGTTTCAATTTCCTGGAGGTACACAATTGTCTCATCTCCTGGAAACTGAGAGCTGCATATCTGGAAAGGACCTGTGGAGGGTCACTAACCACTAGGGGAGTCTCTGAAGACTCTCCATGGGTAGACATGCTTCTAGTGAGGTGTAAGTGATGCACCTACCTACACTATGGGTTTTCCTACTGATCCTTTGCTAAGAGTTGTAGTCAGGGTGTGCTAGGCCCTTTCTACTACAACAGCTGGTTCAGTAGAACTCAGAGTATTTCTAAGCTTGTTATATGTACCTATAGTACCTTATGTGATCTTTCAAACTAGGGTCCGCGGACCCCTAGGGGTCCGTGACACATTCCCAGGGGGTCCGTAGGCAACCGTTTTAAAAGCACAGAAAAGTTTCTTGTATAATTAGCAGCTTTCCAGCAGTAATAAAAGTGTCAAGATAAAGCCAGTGATTAATGTACCTGCTGGAGCGTGAGGAGAGTTTTGTTTAGTGGCAGCTTTGACTTAACTAATGTAGCACAGAGGGTTAATGTGCCTACTGCAAAGAACGTGTAACATGCATTTTAAAAAGCAGCATTTTATCTGCATAGATTTGTGGTTACTGCTTTTGCCACAGAGATTCCTTTATTACTGTGCACTTCATAATTGACAATCGTAATGTAGCAGAGGGACCTATAAACTGTCCTCGAAGAGCTGCTTGCAAACTGCATGGTACCAGTTAGTAACTTTTGTTTTTTCCCAGTTATTCATTATCCTGATGCTGCTAAAAAGATTTATTTGGGTGGAAATACATTTTTAATGTTAAAGTCAGTGCTAGCCACTGTGTTATGTTCTGAATCCTGAGTTTGTGCTTTTCCAGACTAAGCACTCTTTAAACATTTTATATAGACACTGATTTACATGTACGATTCAATGTCTCTATATGTGTGTGATGTAAAGTGCTCTGACATCCTACAATGGTATGAGAGATGGTATAAAACAAATGAAATACATGTGACAGAGGGGCTATTACTTCAATATAAAATACTAAGGGCTAGGGGCACGATGTAGGTAATCCTAGATTACCGATTCTTAAATACCGAATCATACCGATTCGGTATTTAAGAACTGGCAATCGGGATGTACCTAATATTACCAAATTTATTACCGAATCTGTATGAATCGGTAATTACGGAATCGGTATTTACCGATTCGGTAATTGACATTCATTCCTATGGGCCTGTAGGCCCATAGGAATGAATGTCAATTACCGAATCGATAAATACCAATTCGGTAATTGGGGGAAACATAGAAGGGTGGCAGGGTGTCACTTTGACACCCTGTCGCACCCCTCAATTGTGCATGGGTGCACATGTTGCAGACATACATGCCCTTAGGGCATGTATGTCTGCAACATGGCACCGTTTTAAAAGCAAAAAAAATGCTTTTGAAAGGGTTTTCATTATTTACCACCAACTTCTAGTTGGTGGTAAATAACGACTTCTTAAACCCCTGTAGCACTGCTTTAAGTGCTATCTACATGTCAAAATACAGAATCGGTAATTTTACCGATTCGGTATTTTACAGAATTGGTAAAACTGTATTTTAACATGGCCCTACATCTCCATCTTCAAATACCGGTCGGTAACGGCCGAAATCGGCCGTTACCGACCGGTATTTGGCGACCTACATCGGGCCCTTGATGTACGATCCGTTTTTATATGCTTGAACAGGTTCGTGAACCCGCTTTCACATGCAAAAACTTATTGGGCCATGTACATTGCCTATTTCGCGAGTCGCAATTTGTTTGCGACTCGCTAAATAGGTTTTGCAACTTGCTATTTGGAAGGGGCATTCCCTTCCAAATAGAGAGTCTTAAAACCATGTACAAATGTTTTGCGGTTGCAAAACACATTCAATTACCACTTACTTCAAGTAGATGGTAATGCATTTGCAAGACCCCTTCCCATTTGGGTCCCCTTTGCAAATGCATGCAAAATTATTTTTTAAGGGCAGGCAGTGGTCCCAGGGACGTTTCATTTTCTTTTTTTTTTAAATGCATGGTAAATGGGCTGCATTTTTTTTTTAACTGCTTTATTTAAAAGCAGTTCCAGACATGGTGGCCTGCTGAGCCCAGCAGGCTGCATACCTAGGAGAGCTGCCATTCCCAATAGGCTTGCAAATTGCGAGAGGCTCATTAATATTAATGAACCTTGCAACTTGCGACCCCATTGTGAATCCGAAACAGTGTTAAACACACTGTTGTACATTTCATTTAGTGACTCACCATTTGCCACTTGCAATATGTCGCCAATTGCGAGGCGCTAAATGAAATGGTCGGACATCTGGCCCAAAATCCTTAGGGGCAGATTTACAAGCCCCTTGCGCCTCTTTTACGCCACTGTTGCGTCACTTTCATGATGCAGCGGCGACGCAAAAGATGCGCCATGGTGCAGGGTATTTACAACATGAGGCATCTGGGAGATGCACCACGTTGTAGAGCCCTGCGCCAGAAGGAGGCGTTCCTAATCTCCATACCCACAATCCTGTGCGCGCCTCATAATGCTGCTTTACTTTCATATAAATGCCGGGCTCTTTGTGGCATTGAATATGATAAAGAGCGGACATTTAAGAACGGAGGGGCCAGAGTATCAGCCCGCTAGAAGGAAGACACGAAACTGAGCACACTACTTTACTAAGGGAAATCCCGGGTGATTAGTGTATTGTTCTATATGTTGTTAAATACGAAGCATTGGCAAAGCTTACAGTGCTCAATAGAGGGACCTTGAATAATAAGTGGAACTGATGGATCGGAGTCAGAAGTGACGCCCAAAGAAGGAAGGAAACAAAGATAGTGTTACCCCCCCCCCCCCTCACTCTCCCCCATTGCTGGAAACCGACACGAGACGAGAATTATATATTTGGGACCCAGAGCACAAGTCCCCATGGGGCTGCTGCAGGAGCCTGGCTGTCACTGGAGGGGGCGTGGCCGATCACACTCGTTTGCATACCCAGAATCCTCTGCGGCAAACACCTGATTCATCAGTACAGGCGACACAGGCCTTTGTTTCATATTATAAGGAGCGCTTGTAGGTGTGCAGACAGAGGCATTCATGAGAGTGACTGACACGTCACTGGTGTAAAGTCACCCTACTAGTAGTAAGTGATATTTTTATTGTGACTGCGTGGACAGGACAACTCTGTACCGTGTTTCGAATAGAGCTCTTCGTGGGTCACACTGTAGGAGAGTAGGGTCTGCTATCCTATGGTCACCCCAAATTTTTGCTTTTTGCTTCACTGGTTTTCGACTACTGAGGCTGTGGGCCTGCTGATCAGACCCCCAGCCTGCTGTTCTCTCACTAAATTAATGACACATGTGCTATAGGCACATACCAATTGGAAATGGACTCCTTGTCAGCCCCTGTAGAATGCACTATAGGTGCACAGGGCACAGGAGCCACTAAGGCCTACCAGGGGCTGCAGCATATCTTTTGCCACCCCTGGCTGGTTCTTAAATTGACACAACTGGCTGATCACTCAGCTGGGGTAAGGTGGTGTACACACCCCTTGCTTAGATATAGTATACCTATGTCTAAAACCTATATCTGGACACATGTAAACCTGTGAGCCACTCCTATAGACAGGCCTCACCAATCCTGGAGGCTGGGTGCTTGGTTTTTATGTGAGATGGAGCTCTAGCATGAGCTGAGCCTGTCTGCAGCCGTCGGGAACAAATCCCTAAGCTGTTTCAGGATAATGCCATACCATATACTATTAAGTGCCTTATAATCCTCGCGGTTATTTAGCAACTCTGGTTTGGCTTTATCAAAACATGTCGTGTAAGGTGTCATACGCTTTGGAATACCATCCCCTCGCCAGTTCTGGCGACGGGGATGGCATTCCACCCCTCTAGAGGGGTAAGACATGTTACTTCACTTTAATGCGGTTGATTTCTCCAAAGGCCTTAAGATCCCCAAAATGGATGCCTCTGCCACAGACAAATGTCTGGACCCCTGGAGCTGACCGAAACCCAGTCAAGGGGGTCCTGGACAAAGGGTTTCCTGTCACAGGAGGGTGTCACCGCCCTCCAGACAGGAGATAGTGTATTGTAGCAGGGAGGTTTGAAAGAAACCAGACACTGCCTGGGGCGCACAAGGCTGCCCCTTGCATAATCCGGCCAAACCGGTTCTGGGGCACTCCAGCCCTCGTGCCAGGGCGGCCTGGATCAAAGGAAGGGGGTGTATCCACCCACTTCCTGGGTCCCACCCATAGGAGGGGACCTAGCAGGTAATCACGCCCACCAGATTCGAATAAGAGTGGGAGCAGTGCCAATGCACATCAGATTTTCCTGGAAGAAACATTTGAAACGATATTCTGGACCCTTCGCCCTCCATCTCAACGTGGAAGCCCGAAGAATCTCCCTTGTGGTCAAGGAGTGACCACCCTGCAGCAGCAGGCACCATCCAGCCCTCGACGTCTACTTGGTTGCAGTTCCCGCCGGAACTCGAGCGACTGAGATCGACGAGATCAAGCCTGCCCAGCTTCTAACAGCCCGATCCACAGTCCCTGCAAAGCTGAGACCCGTGGAGGCGACCGGAAGCGTGGGGCACGCCATCTTGAAGTGACCACGAGACGCTGACCGTGCAGCCCACGAGTGACCCTCGAAGCTGTACACCGGGGTTTGAGAAGCCCCCACCCTGAGCTACTCCTGAGCCGAAGTTCAGCCCTCCACACTCGACGAGTGCTGCGTGGGGCCCTTTGGCACGATTTGGCTCAACGCGTTGGCCCGGTCACTTGCCAGCTGGCTTGTGGTCCCTGTGCCGACGAACTACAAAAGAAGACTCGTGATTCTAGTTGCTCTAGATCCACACCAGCTCCCCTGAAAGGGAGCCCCGACTCTGACCTTCCTGGTCCGAGTGAGACGCCATCTTCCAATCCCGCGTGGATTGCTCTTACCAAGGCTTGTTTGCTCCAAACCGGAAGCCGACTGCACCGACGGTGAGAGCCTGCGTGGGACAGATCGTGACCTGCTCCTGGACGTCGCAGATGCCCCAGAGCCCACGTGACAGCGAAGAGAAGCGCCTCGACGACCACCTGATTGCGCCCGACATTGCCTGGTTCCGTCCTGGTTCCACCCTGGTCACTGCTGAGTGACCCAGACTCTGTCCCCTCTGCTTTCAGGTACTCTACAACTTGAGTCCACCCTTGGACTCCACCGGACACTTCGTCTTCACCCTGCCTGCAGCCCTTTCAGCTCCAAGCACCAAGAGCCTGCGTGTCAAAACCCGACGCCACTTCGACCCTGTGCACCCACTTCCTGTGGGTGAGGTAACTTTGCTCCGCCGGTGTTCCCACACTGGTGCACACCTCTAGGGTCTGTGTGTTAAGTTTTGTTCCTCTAGGTTCAGCGGAAGTGTCCTTAAACTTTAACTATTTGACTTTTACGCACCATTGGTTAACATTGGTGCATGCGTGCGCTTTCCGCACATCTCCCGAATCCCGAGGGCCATTCCCGACTTCAGCATTGCTTGTCCTGACTGCTCCCAGCGATTCCCTAGGCCCTAGGCCTAACCACTGTTCGAGTGGCCTCTCTTATACCACTTGTTTAGTATATGGTTTGAGTGGCCCCCTGCCCTCATCCATAATTGTGCAACTTTGTATGTTTAAACAGTGCTTTTGATTTAACGCTTGTGCCCCTTTATTCATAAAGAATACTGGGGATTGTTTTTAGTAATAAACACATATATTTTTATAATATATACTTGTGTGGTGTCCTTTCATT
This sequence comes from Lissotriton helveticus, assembly GCF_964261635.1. Lineage (NCBI taxonomy): Eukaryota > Metazoa > Chordata > Amphibia > Caudata > Salamandridae > Lissotriton > Lissotriton helveticus. Next base: position 283,127 of record NW_027612057.1, on the reverse strand, counting down.
TGGTATTACAGGATTGTATGTGGTAAAACAGCTCGCTTAACACGACCTCTTAAGTTAAGCCTTTAGGCTGCTTAGTCCATGCTACCACTAGGATAGCTTGTCTAATAAGGTTGACTTACAACCAGACACCATAAGGGGATTGTTTGGTCAGGTAGTAGGTGGTTCCAGAATTGGAAACATCCCCTACCAGGCCAACTTCTCACATTGGTGAGCAGCGGTGCGGATTTGAGCTTGCTGTTGTTTTACCATTGCAATCTTTATATCAAATTGAAAGATCACATCAAGTACCTCTAGGTACATATAAAATCAAAAGCTTAGCATATTAAGTTCTACTGAACTTAGTAGTTGTAGGTTGAAGGGAGTAGCACACCCCTGACTACAACTCACTAGCAAGGTCCAGTAGGAAAACACTTAGTGTAGGTAAGTGCACCACTTACACCTCACTAGTAACCATGTCCGACACAGGAAAGGCCTCAGGGTCTAGTCCTGTGACAGTTGACCCTACCCAGGCAACTTCTGGATATGACAAACTAACCCGCAGAGACTTGATTGTCTTGTGCAAAGCAAGAGGGTTAAAAAGGGGCAGAAGCCCCACCTGCCTGACCCTGATAGAACTCCTAGAACAGGATGACTTAGAGAGGGCAAAAGCAGCTTCCCTAGATACAGGAACTGGAGGGAACCCCCCTGCAGTTGATCCCCCTGAAGAGGAGGATGATGATGACTTGGATGAGGACTCAGATGCTGGGGACTTAGAAGTACAGGATCAGGGTAGCCAGGTTCCAGTTGGTAGGCTTAGCCAGGCCAACTTGGACCTACTGGGAAATGGAGAGGGCCAGCACCTCCCCAGATCCCAACAAATGATTCTCCCAGGCAACAGAAGAGTGAGATCTCCCTCAGGAGACTCTCATCTTTCTAGTGCCTCCAGGGAATCACAGAGAGGCATGAATGCTTCTCAAAAGTTAGAGCATAGGGCCAGAATGAGGGCTGTCAAACTCCAGATAGAGAGGGAGGAGGTAGCCTTGGCTCAAGCTAGACTTGCCTTGGCAAGAGAGCAGAAATTAAGTGGCTTAGATGTCACTGGTGGCAGCAATTTTCCAAGAGAAAAAGACAGGGCCTATGACAATAGAAACCTGACCAAGATTGTGCCCCCCTTCAAAGAAGGGGATGACATCCACAAATGGATGACTGCTCTTGAGAGAGCCTGCATGGTACAGCAGGTTCCTGAGAACCAGTGGGCTGCAATTTTGTGGTACTCCTTTTCTGAGAAAGGGAGAGACAGGCTCCTCACAGTTAGACCTGAGGATGCCAAAAACTACTCTGTTTTGAAGAGTGCTCTCATTGAAGGGTATGGCCTAACCACTGAGCAATACAGGTTGTTGTTCAGAGACACCCAGAAAGCACAGACTCAAGACTGGACTGATTTTGTGGAGTGTGCCACTAAGGCTTTGGAGGGTTGGTTACAGGGAAGTAAAGTTTCAGACTATACAGGATTGTACAATCTTATGATGAGAGAACAGATCCTTAATAACTGTACAAACCAGCTGTTGCATCAATACCTTATTGACTCTGATCTGACCTCTCCCCAAGAATTGGGAAAGAAGGCAGACAAATGGGTCAGAACAAGGATTAAGCAGAAACCCCAGAACCAAGGTGGTGACCAGAAGAAAACAGACCAGAAGGGTGGTAATCAGAATCAGAAAGATAAAGAAAAAGACCAGAAGTCTTCAGGCCCCCAAACTAGTAGTAAGGAGGGTGGTTCCCAAAATGGTAACAAGAAGAAGAAGAACAAAGGTCCAAAGACACCTTGGTGTAATACCTGCAAATCAGTTTCACACTGGGGCAGTGAGTGCACCAAGGCAAATCCAGTTCCCACCACTACAGCTCCTAAAGCAACTGCAACCCCAAGTACAGTAAGCAGTGGTGGAACACAGTCCAAGGGTGTAGCTGGGTTGACCCTGGGTATTGAAGTAGGATCTGGCCTAGTCAGAGTCCCTACACAGGCAGTTCTCCTGTATGATGTGGACATTGAGTTGCCCACTGCAGTAAGCCCCACTAACCTGGGCAAATACAGGCAGACTCCCTTAATAAATGAGAAACTGGCTCAAGCTTACAGGGACACATGTGCTAGTGTCACCATGGTGACCCCTGGCTTTGTGGACCCTGGACAGATTGTACTAGGAGAGAGCTACCTAGTAACCAATGCAAGCAACTCCACTACCTCCCATAGTGTGGCAGTTGTGAACTTCTCCTGGGGAGGGGTTGATGGCCTAAAGAAAGTTGTGGTGAGTGCAGACCTACCAGTAGACTGTCTGTTAGGCAATGACCTTGAAAGCTCAGCATGGTCAGAAGTGGAGTACAGGACTCATGCAGAAATGCTAGGGATTTCAGAGCATGTCCTTGCCATGACAAGGGCTCAGGCTAAGAAGTGCCTTCCTGAACCAGTGGTGGATCTTGAGACAATAGACCAGCCACAACCCAAGAGAAGGAGCAAGAGAGGAAAGGCCTCGCCTTCCACCTTGCCCCAGGTTGAGGATCAGGTTTCAGAGGAAACTGATTCTGCAGTCCAAGAGGAGACTGTCTCTGAGGAGCTTGAACCTGACCAGGTTGAGTTTCTGGGGACAGGGGGACCCTCAAGGGCAGACCTGAGGCAGGCTCAATTAGATTGCCCTTCCCTTGAACCCCTCAGACAGCAGGCTGCTGCTGAGGCTGCTGGGGATGCCCAAGGTACCCATACTGTGTATTGGGATGAGGGACTCCTTTACTCAGAGGCTAGAGCCCCCAAGCCTGGCATGACCAGGAGGTTGGTGATACCTCTGCAGTTTAGGGGATTCCTCCTTACCTTGGCCCATGATATTCCCCTTGCAGGACACTTAGGCCAGAACAAGACGTGGGACAGGCTTGTTCCACACTTTCACTGGCCTCACATGTCAGAGGATGTCAAGGAGTTTTGTCGCTCCTGTGTCACTTGCCAAGCCAGTGGTAAGTCAGGTGGCACAACAAAGGCCCCCCTAATACCACTACCTGTGGTGGGGGTCCCCTTTGAGAGAGTTGGAATTGATATTGTGGGTCCAATGGACCCCCAAACAGCATCTGGGAACAGATTCATACTGGTGGTAGTGGATCATGCCACCAGGTACCCAGAGGCTATTCCCCTAAGGACCACCACAGCACCTGTGGTGGCAAAAGCCCTCATTGCAGTTTTCTCAAGAGTGGGCTTTCCTAAGGAGGTACTATCAGATAGAGGGACAAATTTTATGTCCAGCTATCTAAAAGCAATGTGGAAGGAATGTGGAGTAAACTACAAGTTTACCACCCCATATCATCCACAATGCAATGGGCTTGTGGAGAGATTTAACAAGACCCTTAAAGGCATGATAAAAGGATTACCAGAGAAGCTCAGGCGGAAATGGGACATTCTTTTACCCTGCCTGCTCTTTGCTTACAGAGAGGTCCCACAGAAGGGGGTTGGCTACAGCCCTTTTGAACTTTTGTTTGGCCACCCTGTGAGAGGTCCATTGTGTTTGGTGAAGGAAGGATGGGAGTTACCTCTCAAAAAGCCCAAACTAGACATAGTGGACTATGTACTTGGTCTCCGCTCCAGGATGGCTGAGTACATGGAAAGAGCATCCAAAAACCTGGAGGCCAGCCAAGAATTGCAGAAAGCTTGGCATGACCAAAAGGCTGTACTGGTAGAGTTCCAACCAGGACAGAAGGTATGGGTACTGGAGCCAGTGGCTCCAGCAGCACTCCAAGACAAATGGAGTGGACCCTATCCTATTATTGAGAAGAAAGGGGAAGTCACCTACTTGGTAGACTTTGGAACACCCAGGAGCCCTCACAGGGTAATCCATGTGAATCGCTTGAAAGCATTTGTAGACAGGGAGGACATGAGCTTGCTCATGGCCACAGATGGGGAACAGGAGGAAGAGAGTGACCCTCTCCCAGACCTGCTTTCCCAGAACCCTGATGATGGTTCAGTTGATGGAGTAGCCTTGGCAGGCAGCCTCACTGACCAGCAACAGAGGGACTGCAGACAAGTTTTGCAGGCTCACAGGCAAATGTTTTCACTCACACCCAGCCAAACTGACTGGTGTACCCATGTTGTGGACACTGGTGACAGTCTGCCTGTCAAGAATAAGATCTACAGGCAACCTGATCATGTCAGGGATTGCATCAAGGCTGAGGTGCAAAAGATGTTGGAGCTTGGAGTGATTGAGCCATCAGAGAGCCCATGGGCCAGCCCAGTAGTCCTGGTGCCAAAACCTCATACCCAAGATGGTAAGAGAGAAATGAGGTTTTGCGTGGATTACAGGGGTCTCAATGCTGTCACTAGGACAGATGCTCACCCCATTCCAAGAGCAGATGAGCTCATTGACAGATTGGCTTCTGCCAAGTTTCTGAGCACATTTGATCTGACAGCTGGCTACTGGCAAATCAGACTAGCTGAGGAGTCAAAAGCCAAAACAGCATTCTCTACCCCTAGTGGACATTATCAGTTTGTGGTAATGCCCTTTGGGTTGAAGAATGCACCTGCCACTTTTCAAAGGTTGGTGAACCAAGTCCTTACTGGGTTGGATGACTTTTGTGCAGCTTATCTGGATGATATTGCTGTCTTTAGCTCCACCTGGGAGGATCACCTGATCCACCTGAAGAAAGTTTTGGAGGCCCTGCAAAAGGCAGGCCTAACTATCAAGGCCACAAAGTGCCAGATAGGGCAGAGTAAGGTTGTATACCTGGGCCACCTAGTAGGTGGAGGCCAGGTTCAGCCACTGGAAAGCAAAATCCAGGCCATACAGGACTGGGCTCCTCCAGTTACCCAGACACAAGTCAGAGCCTTCTTGGGCCTGACTGGGTATTACAGAAAGTTTGTGAAAAACTATGGGTCTATAGTGACACCATTAAATGACTTGACATCCAAGAAGATGCCAAAAAAGGTTCAGTGGACAGTTAGCTGTCAGAAGGCATTTGAAGACCTGAAGAAGGCCATGTGCTCTGCACCTATCCTAAAGAGTCCTGACTACTCCAAACAGTTCATTGTTCAGACAGATGCTTCTGAGTTGGGGGTGGGAGCTGTACTCTCACAACTTAATCAAGATGGTCAAGACCAGCCAATTGCTTTCATTAGCAGGAGGCTAACCCCAAGAGAAAAACGTTGGTCAGCCATTGAGAGGGAGGCCTTTGCTGTGGTTTGGGCATTAAAGAAGTTGAGGTCCTACTTGTTTGGAACTCACTTCCTGGTGCAAACAGACCATAAGCCCCTCTTATGGCTTAATCAGATGAAGGGTGAAAATCCCAAACTGCTCAGGTGGTCCATTTCCCTACAGGGGATGGACTTTACAGTGGAGCACCGCCCAGGGACTGACCATGGTAATGCAGATGGTCTCTCCAGGTACTTCCACTTAGAACATGAAGACTTATCTGGTCAAGGTTAGTTTAATGTCCCTGCGTTTGGGGGGGGGTTGTGTAGGAGAGTAGGGTCTGCTATCCTATGGTCACCCCAAATTTTTGCTTTTTGCTTCACTGGTTTTCGACTACTGAGGCTGTGGGCCTGCTGATCAGACCCCCAGCCTGCTGTTCTCTCACTAAATTAATGACACATGTGCTATAGGCACATACCAATTGGAAATGGACTCCTTGTCAGCCCCTGTAGAATGCACTATAGGTGCACAGGGCACAGGAGCCACTAAGGCCTACCAGGGGCTGCAGCATATCTTTTGCCACCCCTGGCTGGTTCTTAAATTGACACAACTGGCTGATCACTCAGCTGGGGTAAGGTGGTGTACACACCCCTTGCTTAGATATAGTATACCTATGTCTAAAACCTATATCTGGACACATGTAAACCTGTGAGCCACTCCTATAGACAGGCCTCACCAATCCTGGAGGCTGGGTGCTTGGTTTTTATGTGAGATGGAGCTCTAGCATGAGCTGAGCCTGTCTGCAGCCGTCGGGAACAAATCCCTAAGCTGTTTCAGGATAATGCCATACCATATACTATTAAGTGCCTTATAATCCTCGCGGTTATTTAGCAACTCTGGTTTGGCTTTATCAAAACATGTCGTGTAAGGTGTCATACGCTTTGGAATACCATCCCCTCGCCAGTTCTGGCGACGGGGATGGCATTCCACCCCTCTAGAGGGGTAAGACATGTTACTTCACTTTAATGCGGTTGATTTCTCCAAAGGCCTTAAGATCCCCAAAATGGATGCCTCTGCCACAGACAAATGTCTGGACCCCTGGAGCTGACCGAAACCCAGTCAAGGGGGTCCTGGACAAAGGGTTTCCTGTCACAGGAGGGTGTCACCGCCCTCCAGACAGGAGATAGTGTATTGTAGCAGGGAGGTTTGAAAGAAACCAGACACTGCCTGGGGCGCACAAGGCTGCCCCTTGCATAATCCGGCCAAACCGGTTCTGGGGCACTCCAGCCCTCGTGCCAGGGCGGCCTGGATCAAAGGAAGGGGGTGTATCCACCCACTTCCTGGGTCCCACCCATAGGAGGGGACCTAGCAGGTAATCACGCCCACCAGATTCGAATAAGAGTGGGAGCAGTGCCAATGCACATCAGATTTTCCTGGAAGAAACATTTGAAACGATATTCTGGACCCTTCGCCCTCCATCTCAACGTGGAAGCCCGAAGAATCTCCCTTGTGGTCAAGGAGTGACCACCCTGCAGCAGCAGGCACCATCCAGCCCTCGACGTCTACTTGGTTGCAGTTCCCGCCGGAACTCGAGCGACTGAGATCGACGAGATCAAGCCTGCCTAGCTTCTAACAGCCCGATCCACAGTCCCTGCAAAGCTGAGACCCGTGGAGGCGACCGGAAGCGTGGGGCACGCCATCTTGAAGTGACCACGAGACGCTGACCGTGCAGCCCACGAGTGACCCTCGAAGCTGTACACCGGGGTTTGAGAAGCCCCCACCCTGAGCTACTCCTGAGCCGAAGTTCAGCCCTCCACACTCGACGAGTGCTGCGTGGGGCCCTTTGGCACGATTTGGCTCAACGCGTTGGCCCGGTCACTTGCCAGCTGGCTTGTGGTCCCTGTGCCGACGAACTACAAAAGAAGACTCGTGATTCTAGTTGCTCTAGATCCACACCAGCTCCCCTGAAAGGGAGCCCCGACTCTGACCTTCCTGGTCCGAGTGAGACGCCATCTTCCAATCCCGCGTGGATTGCTCTTACCAAGGCTTGTTTGCTCCAAACCGGAAGCCGACTGCACCGACGGTGAGAGCCTGCGTGGGACAGATCGTGACCTGCTCCTGGACGTCGCAGATGCCCCAGAGCCCACGTGACAGCGAAGAGAAGCGCCTCGACGACCACCTGATTGCGCCCGACATTGCCTGGTTCCGTCCTGGTTCCACCCTGGTCACTGCTGAGTGACCCAGACTCTGTCCCCTCTGCTTTCAGGTACTCTACAACTTGAGTCCACCCTTGGACTCCACCGGACACTTCGTCTTCACCCTGCCTGCAGCCCTTTCAGCTCCAAGCACCAAGAGCCTGCGTGTCAAAACCCGACGCCACTTCGACCCTGTGCACCCACTTCCTGTGGGTGAGGTAACTTTGCTCCGCCGGTGTTCCCACACTGGTGCACACCTCTAGGGTCTGTGTGTTAAGTTTTGTTCCTCTAGGTTCAGCGGAAGTGTCCTTAAACTTTAACTATTTGACTTTTACGCACCATTGGTTAACATTGGTGCATGCGTGCGCTTTCCGCACATCTCCCGAATCCCGAGGGCCATTCCCGACTTCAGCATTGCTTGTCCTGACTGCTCCCAGCGATTCCCTAGGCCCTAGGCCTAACCACTGTTCGAGTGGCCTCTCTTATACCACTTGTTTAGTATATGGTTTGAGTGGCCCCCTGCCCTCATCCATAATTGTGCAACTTTGTATGTTTAAACAGTGCTTTTGATTTAACGCTTGTGCCCCTTTATTCATAAAGAATACTGGGGATTGTTTTTAGTAATAAACACATATATTTTTATAATATATACTTGTGTGGTGTCCTTTCATTTGGTATTACAGGATTGTATGTGGTAAAACAGCTCGCTTAACACGACCTCTTAAGTTAAGCCTTTAGGCTGCTTAGTCCATGCTACCACTAGGATAGCTTGTCTAATAAGGTTGACTTACAACCAGACACCATAAGGGGATTGTTTGGTCAGGTAGTAGGTGGTTCCAGAATTGGAAACATCCCCTACCAGGCCAACTTCTCACACACACGCACTCCGAGGGGCCGTGAGAAGCGGGAGATGTTTGAAATTTTTGAAGGTTTTCTGTACAAGAAACTCCGTGATTGGTTGAAATGAGAATTGCCGGTGGCGGTTAGGCCTCGCTGAGGAGAGAAGCCCCCGCTGCTTTTCTCAGGAAGGCGTCACTTTTCTCAGGAAGGCGTCACAACGTTACGTGACGCAGAACGAGGCGCTGTGCGTAAGGACTGACGCGCCCCTGCGTGAAGGAGCGGGAGGTGCAACGCTCTTTCTTGTTGCTAGAGGTCAGGAGGCTTGAGAGGAAGGGTCAGCGCGTCACCAGCACTCTGCATACCCACAATCCTGTGCGCGCCTCATAATGCTGCTTTACTTTCATACTAAAAGCAGGGCTCTTTGTGGCATTAAAATGATAAAGAGCGGACAGGCTCCGTGGGGTTAGAGTACTTCCACAATGTACTCGTGTGTTTACCTACTAACAGGCCTGAGTGAAACAGGACAGTCCAGACTGACACTGCAGCTTCAATGCGGAAATGCCTCTACTCCTGCCAAGTGCTACGCATCAGGAGTTAGACCACTCATCCCAGGTACTGGGAATTGGAAGTATGGAGTTCTTTCTTGATTTGTCTCTTGAGCACCTTCAGGAAGGGCGCTGAATCCAGCATGGCCTCAAACAATTAGAATTAGGTTCTTGATGGAAAAGACAACTTTCATTGTCTCCATTCTGGGATAAAAAATGAAGCCGGAAATTTTGGTAGCTAACGCGACACGGAGGCGAGAATTATGCTTCTCAATCTTTACTACACAAACAGCAGCAAAGGGTTAAACTTTAAACAGCATACCCCGGAAGGACAACCCCCTCCAGGTCTGCACCAATCAGTACACACTATCATAAATAAATGTCCACGAAGTTGTCCTCACTTCCTCTTTCTTTGCAAATGTCTATAAACTGTAACAGGACTGAACCGAAACGACGCAGAACCGCGTCAGCGACCATCCTCTTCGAAACGTAGAAGGCCGGTCCAAAGCCTCGTTAGAACAGCTCACACTTCAGGTTTGTTTTCCTTGGTCGCCTGAAACAAGAAACACAGCCATAATACCCATGTCAGACTGAAATAACAGTCACAAGTTGACAAATCGGGTGGGAAAAATAAGAAGTCAAACATTAACATTGAAATATGCAATCAAATATCAGTATAACAATCATGAAAGAACATGTAATACATGAAGTAATCCATCCTGGGTGGGATAATTGTCGCCTCCGTGTCCTTAATAGAATTGAAAATTCTTTGTCGCGTTAGCTGGAAAAATTTTCATTCTATGTCAGTCCACGGAGGCTCTAATTATGCTAGTTTAAAGTTGCTCCACTACAACAGACGCAACATCCACAATAGGTTTGTGGTAAAAGGTCTTAAAAGTGGACTCAGAGGACCAGCCGCCGCAGTCATAATATCTTGCAACCTGGACCCAGTCACTAAGGCTTTTGAGGCCATGGACCCTCTCACAGAGTGAGCACCAAAAAGGGAGGAATTAATTCCCGCTTGAGCAAATAACCAGATAATCCACCTGGCTAGAGAAGCGGAAGAGACTGGGCGGAAAGGTCTCTGAAGCGATATCAACAGTTGACCTGCCACATCATTCCTGAACTCTCTGGTACAATCTTCATAGACCTTTAAACATTGCACAACACATTCTTGATTAAATTACGCCCGAGCACACATTATCATTATTTCTATGACCCAGTATGTCATTGTATTACTCTTCAAACAACTAAACCGAGACACCCACGAGGGATTTTGCCACAACGTACCACGAGAGAGTGCGTGAAGGCGCAGGGATTTATCATGACCCCATAACTATACGCCATGGTGAAACACATTGGAATAGTCACTGCCTGGAGGGAAACGACATTTCGACGCCAATGAACCTAACATTGCTCGAGTCTCAAGATATTACAAAGGAATGTTCCAAGGCGTCATCACTTTTCTCTGCTTGAAATTGCGGCCTCTTTTGTCCGGGCAAAAACTTACATGAAAGAAGGACAGGTTCCTTTCCTGAGTTACTAAAATTGAGCTCACAAGAAAATCAATAAAGCCTTGAAAAAGCCGTGTGGGCGAAACGCGCGTCGGCTGCTGTGGTGCTACTCAGTGTTTATTTGAAATTAAAAGCATTCATCGAAAGAAGACTGTGATTGGACTACTACATCCTTTTTGAGAAATTATGAACTTTGGACTATAGGGTATAGAGTCGCTGTTGTATTGTTTGGAGAGTAATACAATGACATACTGGGTCATAGGAAATAATGATAAAGTGTGCTTGGGTGTAAAGTAATCAAGTTGGTGACTTGGGTTCAGCAGAATCCGTGGACATATTGACACTTTGGTGGGTAGGTGTCACACACCTTGCAGAGCACCTAGGCCTGAGTTGCCTTTGATATTGACTAGTTTTCTTAGAGGACAAGGATAACAATCGGATGTGCGAACTCAATTAGGCAAAACCCACACCAGTGTGTTTCATAATTGCACAACACACAGGGGCAGATTTATGAAGGCCTTGCGCCGCCGGTGCGTCACTTTTTCCCATGTTAAAAATGACGCACCGGCGGCGCAAGGCCTTCATAAATCTGCCCCACAGTTTGCTATGGTGAGGAAAGGCAGGATAAGAAATGCATTTAGAATGAGTCTTAGTACGACGGGAAATTGTGAAAGAAACGCCAGACGGAGTAAACGCTCTACCTGCTAAATCCAGAGCACATACGCCAGACACACGTCTGCATGAAATAAGGCATAACAAAAGCATCAATTTGGCAGACAGTTGTTTGCGCGACAGCCCTTCAATAGCTGTCCAAGTTTTCAAGTACCTCAGAACTATGGAAACATCCCATAACGACTGATATCTAGGTTGAGGAGGATTCACCAACCTGATACCCCGTACTACCTTACAGACCAGGGGATGTTCCCCCACTGGTCTATCATCTACAAGCGGATGTCCTGCCGAAATGGCCGATCTAAAATTGTTTACCATCCTATAAGCCATACCAGACTTAGCCAAGTCGGATAAAAAATTCACAATCACAGAGATACCGGATCCCAAGGGATCACTCTGTCGTTCACCTCACCAACGCACCCATCGTCGCCAAGCGGACTCGTAGCGTTTGTGCGTGGAAGGTGCCCAAGACTGGGAGAGAAAAAAGAGAGTGTCCTGTGAAACTCCCGGCACTTGCCAACGTCGCCGGAAAGTCTCCACGCCATGAGAGACAACTGACCTTGTAGGACTAAGGGATGATGAAGGCCCACTGGATCTGTCAACAACTCTGGGAATGACCTGATCCGAACCAGTGGAGCACATGATAAGCTCATTGCCACCGGAAACCAAGCTTGTGCCTTCCAACATGGGGATACTAAGAGTATTTCTGCCCCCTGCCTGCGTGTCTGTGCTAACAACCTCGGAATCATGACGAAGGGGGAGAGGCATATAGAATGCCCGTCTGAGCTGATCGCCAATGGATCCGGACGCCAACTGTAAAACAAGGGAAGCTGTCTGTTGAGTCGGGATGCAAACAGATCCAGCGCACACGGTCCCCATTTGGAATTGAATGCCTGGAACACGCTGGGATGAAGTCTCTAATCTCTGGAGTCCCTCAGAAATCTGGAATTCCAATCTGCCACCACATTGGACGAACCCGGAATGTATTCCCCCGTCACTGAAATGTGCTGAGCCAGGCAGTAGTGCCAAAAATCCTTGGCTATTTCCGCTAGAAGTCGGGATCTGGTACCGCCCAGACGGTTGATATAACGAACCACGGATACATTGTCCAGACGCAGAAGAATACAACAACTCGCTCGCTGAGGAGACAGAGTTCGAATCAAAAGACCCTGCCAATAGTTCCAGGCAGCTGATATGGAGTCGCAGCTCCTCTTGGGACCACCGACCCCCGGTCTTCATGGTCCCACAACGAGCACCCCAGCCCCACCGGCTGGCATCGGACTCTATGATGACATCCGGACTTGCCGCAAAGATGGCCCTGCAATTCCAAGCGTCCATGTGCTCTAACCACCAATTCATCTCCAAGCGCACCTCCCGCAAGATCGTTATCTGTTCTGCATAGTGAAGACCTCTGCGGAGATGCAGAATCTTCAACTTCTGTAAGGCCCTGTAATGTAATGGGCCAGGAAAAATCACCTGTATGGACACCGCCAACAAACCCACGAGGCGGGCTAACGTCCTCAATGATATAGTCTGAGAGGCAAGCGCTCTCCTCAATTCTTTCCTGATCGCTGTCCTCTGTTTGAGAGGCAAAAGCAGTTGAGAGGTCAAGGAATTTATCTGAAAACCTAAGAAATCAATTATTTGCGATGGTACCAGAAGAGATTTCAGAACGTTGAGGAGAAATCCCAACTGGATAGTCCAAGATAGATGAAGTTGCACCACCTCGACCGACTGACCCATGATCAGAATGTCGTCCAGATAGATTATGATCCTGACTCCTCTTTCCCTCAACCATTGAACAACCGGTCTCATGAGTTTCGTGAAACACCATGGAGCAGACGAGAGACTGAAGGGAATAGCCGAAAACTCGAACCACTGATTGCGCCATTGAAATTGTAGGAAGCGCCGGTGAGGCGGGAAAATGGCGACCACCAGATAGGCTTCTTTCAGGTCCAACCGAACCATCCAACCCTGACTCAACAACATGTCTCTCAAGAGATGAATCCCCTCCATCTTGAAATGGCAGTAGACCACTCCCACATTGAACTCTTTCAAGTTCAGAACCAGACAAAAACCTAGATCTTTCTTGGGAACCAAGAAGATCGTACTCACAAAACTGTGCGGATGAAGATCCGTCTGCACTATTGCCCCTTTGGCTAGTAACGAGTGAACTTCCTCGTTGATGAAACTCATTTCTACTGGGGAAAAATGTAGTGGTCTGGGAGTCAACGATTGCGAAGGAGTTGCATAAAATTCGATGTGAAAGCCCCGAACCATCTGACTTATCCATGGGTCGGGAGTCAGGGCCTCCCATCTGGGAAGGAACTGCGCAAGACGACCTCCCACCATATGATCCCCACAATGTAAAATGGGTACCTGCATAGGAAGAATCTCCAGGCTGGAACTGTTGACCTTTGTAACCTCCTCGTTGTCCACGACCCCTGTCACCTCTGTTGCGGGTCGGGTAGAATTTTGATCTTTGGGAACCACCTCTTCCCCGTTTTTCTGCACCTCTAGAAGTCTGATTACCACCTCGGCCGGACTCTCGACCTCTGTAACGGCCGGCCCTATTAAAAACACATGAGTGAAAAACTCGTTTGATGTTGGCCTCTGCCTTATCCAAGGAAGAAAAAGTGGCCACATATTTGCCCATCTTTTTGACAAAGTCATCGCCAAACAACATGCCATTTGCCATGGAACCCGGTTCCGTAGTAGCAATCTCAGCCAGTTGGGGATCAATTCGCATAAGAAAATTCCTTCTTCTCTCCGTGGATAAAGCCACGTTGGCATTGCCTAGAAAACACATGGCGTGTTGCGCCCATTCCATGATGTCAGAAGGATCCAGGGGAACACCCTTATCCTTAGCTGTAACAGCAGCATCTAATATCTTAGTCAGCAGACCAGAGATATCTAACATTTTGTCTCGGCACCCTTTCTAAGCCCTATCCAAACCTTTTTTGGGATCTTTGGCGAATTTTCGCATGAATGCCACCATGTTAGGGTCCAATTCTGGCGTATCCGCCACTTTCCCCAACAACGAAGGTTGGGGACATTCCGAGCGCAAGGTGGCCCTGACCTGGCTCTCAAAACTCTGCCGCAAATTATTTTGCACATAGTGCGCCATCTCAACACAGGGAACCCATTCAGTGGACCTAGGATGAATCAAGTTTTATGGATTAAAAAGCAAGTTCTTTGATGTCACATCCTCCTGTGCATCACAAAACATATGTTTTGTCTATTTGACCTTCTTCTTGGGTTTCACTGAGTCGTCAGAATTTGTTGTATCCAGGGTAGCCGGAGAAGACTGTTCTTGAGTATCCCTGCTTGCCAAGGAGCCGTGGTCCTTAAGAACATTCTTCGCCATATTAATCAGGACTTTAGCCGAAGCCTGTGGGGCAGAAGTGTCCTTACTAGAAGACCTAGACTTTATTTTACCAAAAGATTTAAGGGGTTTTGCTAGGGGCTTCAAGGCCTTGATAAGTGTCTTATTCACCAAACCCCGTACGTGGGTATCCTGGGCTTATACTGGGTTCTCCTCCAAGTCATCCTAATAATGCTCCTGATATTCCTCATATTCATTGTACTCAACCCACTGTCTTCCTCCTCAGCGTAGTAGGTCATTATACGGTATAGTATAGGAGGTCTGAAGGAGATTCTGGGGGGGAGTAACCCAAGGGCAAAGAAGACCTCCTGAAGGCTTTTCTGAGTAGAAAAAACCTGGGTCTCAAAAAGATAAAAAATAGAATCAAAATAATAACTATGGAACAAAAATATAAAGTTCTATATGATTGTTTTATATAAATATCCAAATATCTATAGTAGTGGCAGGAGCTTGCCCTAAAACTCCCCTAGTGCCAAGCACTGATCCTGAAAAACGCTCCGGTAAGCGTTAAATGAGCAGAGAATTTGTGACAGGCAACACTGTTGCTGATGCGCGAAGAGCCGATGACAGAAAACGAAACCGGCTCTTCGCGCATGCGCACAATGTCAGGAATGTGGGGCTGTAACGAGCCTGCTTCCCTCGCGCACCGAAGTGCTCAGCTCCGCTCCCTCGCCACTGCCCACAAAGCGAAAACACTGTGGAGGGGCACCGAAGCCTTAAACTCCGTGAAAGAAGTCGCGCGTGCACAATAGAGATCAGCGCGATGTCAGGCCAATAAAATATATAAAATAAAATAACGAGCGCGCATGGCGGAAGGGCATGAAAGCCCTCAAACCTTCTGAAAAATAAACGCAAGTAGTAGATACAAGAAATGCGATAGAGCACGCTATACACAATAAAGTTAAACAGTCAATTTAACACCACAATAAATACAAGAAATAAGGAGTCACTGATCTCGCTGCTGCAGCAGCAAAGAAAGAGGAAGTGACGACAACTTCGTGGACATTTATTCATGGTAGTGTCTACTGATTGGTGCAGACCTGGAGGGGGTTGTCCTTTCGGGGTATGCTGTTTAAAGTTTAACCCTTTGCTGCTGTTTGTGTAGTAAAGATTGAGAAGCATAATTTGAGCCTCCGTGGACTGACATAGAATCTGTCGTCTCAGCCTCAGTCTCTTTGACACTTACTTCTTTCAAGCAGCGACGTGGTTGTGGGTGGAGGTATTGGTACCGCACCATGTTTGTACAACCTGCAAAGACACCAATAGTTTTAGCCAAATTGTGGAATATTGTTCAATTCATGGGCATTCTGTATTACAAATGAACTGGAACTGCTATTTCGGCTGCTTTCAATGCATTGAGGTTCAATGCTTTTGATACACTAAGGGGCAGATTTACAAGCCCCTTGCGCCACTTTTGCATCACTTTGAACATGGGAAAAGTGATGCAAAAGTGGCGCAAGGGGCTTGTAAATCTGCCCCTAAGTCTTTGATGATTTATCAGTACATTTTCTGAGCATGACGGATCGTGAATTGAATTGTGACGCAGCCGAGCTGAACCCCACTGGAAGAGGCAGCAGTTGAACTGATTCCACTGCTTCCACCCTTGCTTGCTTCCTGTCATTCCACCCCGAAGTTTCTTCACTTAAACCTTTCCACAGACTGTTGCGAGTCCCCTTAGGGCCCACTGTAATTTTCCCCTATGGTAGCCTAACTACACATGTTGTCGGCTGCTTTTGCTTTGCACACGTCACGAGGTAACACGCTTGTTTTTGTGCCTTTCTGTTATTTTAGAAAAAGGTTGCACATGTTTTATTAGCCAGCTCTTCTGCTGGGAGTCAGTCTGAACGTTTCGTCCAAGGCCGAGACTTGCCATTTTCAAAATAGAGAGAAGAATTTCTATCAGGTGAAAGGTCCGGGAACGAGCTCACCAGCTCTGCACAATTTGAGATGCAGACCAGCTAACGGCAAATGCCAGGTATGACACGTAGTATCATCCGAGAGATCACTGATGTATTATTGTGAGGCCAGGCTTATGCAGATGCACCGTTAACCATGATAGGGCTTTTCATTGTGTACGGTTAATTAGTGATGCTAATTACACTACTAAGTTTTGTATGCTTTCTAGTTGCAGCACGGTTGCTTCATAATAGTGCACAATAGTTTCAATAGATATTGTAAACTGTTCTTGTGTCTTATTTATGTTTATTATGGACATGCCGGAGTGAGAGAATGAGAGGTGATGACCTGTTACCGTGGGTCCCTGAGGGGACTAGAGTGTTGTGTTCTAGAGTGCCAACTTACCTGTTACCATCATCATTCAAAACTTTATTTCGGTTCGATTAAACCATAAAAGCACATGTAATTTACACAATTTACAATTTCAGATATGGCAATATGAGCAGGAATATCCACTCATCTCATTATCAGTGCAATCATTCATTGTAAAAATTCATCGTCATGGGAAAAAGATTTACTAAAATTAGATACAAGTTAAAAATTTAAATTAAATATTGCATTTAAAACAATTACATTTCCCTTAGTCTACACATCTCGTGAAAATGGCGCAAGACCACCTCCTCTAGAACTAACAAAAGGTCTACAGCTTAAACTTAACTTCATAATTATAGTGCTCTAATCTTTAGGAAGCAGCTTCTTACGAATATGTCACATAAAAAACAATAACTTGGCTACAGCAGTCACATACAGTACTCCATAGCCTCCGCCAGTAAAGTAATGGGCGGGAGGCAATTACATCCGCAATTGGCCGAATGTTTAAATCCATTCTTAATGGCACTAAAGAAATGTTTCTAGGAAGACTCAAGATTTGCCTAATAAAGTTATTTTCAATAATTGTTAAGTCATTCGATGTGGTATGCCCCCAAAGTTCTGCCCCATATAACGATGCTGACCTTGCTTGAATATTGTACATTTCTAGAGGAGGGCTTAACATTTTTCAAACACAACTTTTAAAATACCCCCCACAGCCTGTGTTAATTTTAAATTTGCTCTGGTCTTCTGTGGACCCCACCTCATTTTGTCATTCAGAGATAAACCCAAATACTCGAAGATCGGCACCCTTTCGAGGGGTCTACCCTCCATCATCGGGATGGGGCAATTGGTGGTGCTGGCATTAAAGACCTGGGGGCATATTTACAAGCCCCTTGCGTCGCTTTTACGCCACCGTGGCAGCGCAAAAGATGCACCATGGTGCGGGGTATTTACAATGTGACGCAACTCCTAGATGGGTCACGTTGTAAAGCCCTACGCCAGAAGAGGCGTACCATCGCAGGGGGAGGCGTTCCGGTGCAGGAACGCCTCCCAAAAGTGGCTGAGTGAAATCTACAAGATTTCACTCAGTCACTTTTGGGCCCGTGCTGCATCAAAACCCTGCGCCTGCTTGAAGCAGGTGTAAGGATTGACGCAGCATTATGAACATAGGGCCCCCCTGATCATTGCTGCAGCAATGCACCGCTTTGATGGCACAGATGCATCACGCATCTGTGCCGTTTCTGCCCCATGGTACGCCGCATTGCAAATGCGGCGCACCATGGGTGGCGGAGCTGCGGCGTAAATTAACTGGTGCATCCCTGGGGATGCGCCAGTTATTGTAAATCTGCCCCCATATACTTAGTCTTGTTGATGTTGATAACTAGGCTCCTTTTCTTACAGCCATAGGAGCTTATATCAGGGGCTCCTATCACCCAAAGATTTGTGCTTAAGAGGCTTTGTGTTATAAAAGAAAGCCTTGAGGGATACCACTAAATCCTGATGAAGTTCACCTAAGTCCACACATACCCCACTTCGGATGGAGTTCACTTGCGCTTGTGCTTTACTCGCTTTTTCGAGAAAAGGGATTATATTTTCATATAGTTTTGCCATATTATCCCCAGAATGTTTGATGGTCGCCCAACGTATACACCTCCCTCCATCTACAATTCTAATTTCCCTACTTGGGGAGCTTTCCATACTTTGTTCTGCTTCTGGCATGCAGAAATCCATCAGAATAACTAGTGGATTATGGCCACTTTCCATTCACTGGGTAACACAGAAATCTAAGATTTTTTGCCACACCTCTATACTAACTAAGATGTAGTCAATAACTAATGCATGACCCAGTCCTCTGTACGTTGTCTGACCTGGGTTATCACCCTGAAACCTCCCATTACACGCCCTTAAGGAGAACATGTGGGTAAGGGAAATCATTTGCAGTACCAGTGGGGACCAGCTCTTTACTGGATACATATTTGAGGCTGGGACGAACCAGGTTTCGCCTTCTTCAGTAGTGATCGGTTGCAGGCTCATAATGACAGTTAAAATCTCCACCGATCATGAATACAACGTCACCCAGGAGAGAGTTCAGAAGCAATGTCAGGGAATCCAGGGTTTGAGAGGTACCAGCATACCGTGTTGACCTAGAGTAGATGTTAATAAGTGCTAGTTTCTGAATGTTATTGTGGGTCAACAGGATACATTTTATATCGGGGGAGTTAGTAACAACTCTTTTTGCCGTGAATCCTAGATGTGTTCCTACCCAGATACACAGGTCTACCTTTTGGGGCCTTAGTACCTGGCTCGTGGAAAGATAGATATCCCATTCTATGGATAGGAGTAACAGCCCTTGTCTCCTGGAATAAACAGATCCCATGGAGGTCGACAAAAGCACACCACTTCGGTGAATCTAGTTTTGCCGACAACCCAGCGATGTTCCAGGACAACACTTTAAGGCCCCCTGTTGGCCCCCCGGGCCCAATCCCCTCAGTTAACTGTATAACCTAGCTCTCTGGTCTACCCTTTAGATTACTTAGCAAGCGCAGGAGGTGATAGTTGAGGGCTGCCTCCATTGACAGTGGGTACTATAGATTTATCCGCCAATGTCACTTGGCCATCATAATCAACATCTGCATCGCTAGCACCCAGATAGAAACTTCCTTTAACATTCTCACCTTCCTCTCTAGACACTAAAAGTTCTTTAGATCTTACGATCCCACCTTTATTTTCAATCCTCACCATCTCCTGAATAGTGTGTACAGGTTTAGATGGAAGCGATAATGGTCAGTCCACCTGTTCCAGTCCACTAAACCTATTACTTACAGGGAACCCCAACTGATACTCATTACCCCGCCTCCTACCATGTCCTCCTGCTTCATCTCTAGTTCCAGATTGAATTTGCCAATCACCATGATTATCAGGACAGAAAGGGATAGGGATGAAAGTTGGACGAGGGTAAAAATAACCTAGCCCCAATGATTGAATTGTCGTATCGGAATTCCTTAAGGAACCCCTACAAACATGATCAACTGCCCTACAATCCTTGAAATTAATCACAATACAATCCCCATCCACGTCTTTTGGTCTACATCCAACCCAGCTGACTCTACTAGCAAACAGAATCTGGCTTCGTACATTACTTGGCAGGGGCCTGGTTATATTCAGCCAATGGATTACTTTGTTTTTTAATTCCATATAAGTTTCAGTTCTGTTTGTATCCAGTTTGGGGACCCCAACTAATGCAATGACATAGGGTGTACTTTCTGGCGGAAGATCTGTCCGTTGCAAGTCTAAGTTAGGATTGCCATCCTTCAGTTGGCTTGAGGAGATTTTAACTGGAGATTTCGATTTTAGCACTCCTGCACGTCGCAGTTCGTCAGCGGTGTCTTTGTCGTAGTTACAAGGTCCTACCAATCTGGGTAGTTGCATTGGACTTGCCACGGGGTTTGACGGACAGATCATTGGATGTGTAGGGCTAGTAGCGACTACTGCAGTTCTTACCATGGGTTGTACCGTTTTAGTCATCACATTTTCCATATAGGCCATGCTCTTTTTTGCCAGCTCCTCTATATTCACTAGCCTTTTTTCAATCGAGGACAGTCTTCCTTCTAGGAGCAGAAGCATAGAAGCCATTAGGACACTTCGTTTTTCCAAAAGCAATTCTTCATTAAAGGGAAATATGGGTGTAGTACTAGCATCTACTCTGGGATCTCTTAAAGGGAGGAGTTCATTTTCTATTGGCTCTGGGTTGGAAGCCCTTTGAGAAACGTTGGGTTTGGACTGCTTTGGTCTTCTACCCCGTAGTGGGGCCCCCGTCCGCTTCCCTTTTGGGATGGCTCCTTCTTTGAGGGTATTAAACTACAAAATGGTACTTGAGTCTTCCCCAGCAATTACTGCCTTCTCAAGTATCACAATATTCGTTAGACAGTCGTTCCCGGATCTATGACGTTACAACGCATGCTATTACAACGCATGCTTTTACAACGCAATTTTTACAACGCAAAAACCATTACAACGCATTTATTTACAATGCATGTTTTTACAACGGAGGTACTTTTACAACGCATACCATTACAACGTAAGTATTGGTAAGTATATATTAATTTTTTTAATGTAAATTAATTAAAATTAATATAATTTAATTTAATTTAATTTAATTTCATTTCATTTAAATAATTTTATTTAAATTTAATTTTACTTTATTTTTACCCTGTACCCCTGTACCCCAAAAACCCAAAACTGACCCTGAACCCTAAAAATACTCCTTTACCCAAAAACCCAAAACTGACCCTGAACCCTAAAAATACCCCTTTACTCAAAAACCCAAAACTGACCCTGAACCCTAAAAATACCCCTTTACCCAAAAACCCCAAACTGACCCTGAACCCTAAAAATACCCCTTTACCCAAAAACCCAAAACTGACCCTGAACCCTAAAAATACCCCTTTTCCTAAAAACCCCAAACTGACCCTGAACCCTAAAAAATACCCCTTTACCCAAAAACCCCAAACTGACCCTGAACCCTAAAAATACCCCTTTACCCAAAAACCAAAAACTGACCCTGAACCCTAAAAATACCCCTTTACCCAAAAACCCAAAACTGACCCTGAACCCTAAAAATACCCCTTAAAAAAACCCAAACATATAACATTATAAATATAATTATATACTTACCAATACTTACGTTGTAATGGTATGCGTTGTAAAGGTACATGCGTTGTAAAAACATGCGTTGTAAATACATGTGTTGTAATAGTTTTTGCGTTGTAAAACTTTCGTTGTAATGGTAGTGCGTTGTAAAAGTTGCGTTGTAATGGTTGTTTCCCGTCGTTCCCACCTTCCAAATTTGTCAGGTTCCCACTCAACGGTTTTAAAGCTCCTGGTTGCCCTGCATTGACCCCAGTGTGGGGAACAAATTCTGGAGTACGGGATTGAGCCGAAGGACCCCTCGAGGATCTCTTAGAGAAAGCCGGATCCAGAGAAAGACGGCGTTCTGTGATAGCTATTTCTTTTTCCAGAACCGAAGATGCCCGCAAAATGAATTGGTTCAAGTTCCCGGTTACATGCCCTGCCGTTGTTGGTTTCATACCTCGACGACTCGCCATTACCCCCAATGGTGGAATATAAGATCATCAAATACTTACACCTCCCAGAGTAGGCGTTAGACAGTAGGCCCGGTCCGGTCTCCTACGGGCAACAACGGGCTTAAACTGGCCCGGGCTTAGCCTGACGCAACCCGCGCGTGGTCCCGCGACGCGGGGGCTCCCGTCACTTTTAAGCGCCTCCGGGCGCTGAATTGGCAGCAACCTCTGGAAAGGTTAGGAGGGAAAGTGAGGCACTATGGGCTAGTCTGGATTGATGTCCAGAGGTACTGATGTGGTATGGTGACTCAGGGGCATATTATCAAGAACTGTCCATGGAGGACCTGGCCTGGCAGTTCGGGCTGGACTGTTCCCATGAGGCACAGGGTCAATACTGATTTGCATATGGTTGAGTCCAAATTGGAATGGCATGGAGAGCAAATAAATGATGGATTCGGATCTGTGTCCTGGGGTGAATGTATGACATTGTTTTGAATTCCATCTGTCATTTGCCCATTTTGCACTCGGTGAGGGGACCAGGTCTCAATTGGTCACCTGAGGGAGCCCACATGGTAGTGCTCCCTCATCATCAGTTGTTATGTGGGACTCCATTCCTCATCCTCCGACCGCCCCATGCCCCAAGGTATGGATTCCAGGGCTCCAGATGGGCAGTGGAATGGTTTGGGGCATTCTTCCCTCCTTGTTATTGTTATTGTTATTGTTATTGTTAGTGTGGGTTTGTATAGCGCCAACTCACCGGCAGGTCTCAGGGCGCTTTTGACCACAAAACATAACAGCCTAATCAACGACAGGGGAAAGAGTGGAAACTAAACTGGGCTCAACGCTGCTCTGAACAGGATAGTCTTTAGGATCTTTCTAAAGTGGAGCCTGTTTCCATCCTTACGAAGAGCCTCAGGCAGTTTGTTCCATATCCTAGGCAGCAGGGCCGAAAAAGATCTTCCACCTTTTGTGGCCAATTTAAACCGAGGGCACACAAGCAGTTGCGCCTCGGAAGACCTTAGGCTTCTTTCAGGTCGGTAGATCTCTAGCCTTTCTTTAATATAAGCAGGGGCTTGTCCATAGATAGACTTATGGGCTATACAGAGACTTTTGAAAACAGACCTTTGCGTCACTGGTAGCCAGTGAAGGCTCTGCAGCAACGGAGCAGCATGTGATTTCCTTGAAAGTTTAAAGATAAGTCTTGCTGCATCATTTTGGACCACCTGCAGTCTATTAATTAATACCTTTGGTAGGCCCAGGTAGAGAGCATTTCCGTAGTCCAGCCTCGAGAGTATAGTAGCCGAGACTACAGTACGAAGCATGGACTGGGAAAGGAGTGGAACTAATTTGCGCAATTGTCCTATAAGACCGTTGCAAGTTCCTACAATGGTGGAGACCTGGCTCACCATTGAAAGAGCACTATCTACCTTAATGCCAAGGCTTTTGACCGAATCGGCTGGTTTGGGAGTGGGACCCAATTCCTGGGGCCAGTACAGGTCACTCCAGGGGGAGCAAGTAGATGAGATTATTAACACCTCGGTTTTTTCGGGGTTAATCTTCAGGAGGTTCCCGGAGATCCATTTAACTGTGTATCTGAGTATCTCCTGTGCCTGTAACTGGGCCCGTTCAGTGTCATCCATACTCAACAACAACTGAGTGTCATCCGCGTAATAAAATACGCGGCAACCCATCTCAGTCAGAGCTTTTATTAGAGGTTGTAAATACAGATTAAACAGGAGGGGCGACAAGGCAGAGCCCTGAGGAACCCTGCATGTAAGTTCTCCCACTCCTGATACCATATCTCCCAACTGAATCCTCTGGGTTCTCCCAGATAGAAAAGATTCCAGCCAATAATAAGCTGAATCCCGAAACCCAAAGTCAGCCAACCTGTCCAAGAGTAAAGAATGGCTGACAGTATCAAACGCAGCTGACAGATCTAAAAGTATCAGCGCGCTTGGTTTTTTACTGTCAGCCATCAATCTGAGATCATCCAGCACCGAGAGCATGACTAACTCGGTGCTATGGTGTGCTCGAAACCCTGCCTGCATCTCATGGAGAAGATGGTTAGACTCCAGAAACGATGCCAGGGATATCAGCACATGTTGCTCGAGAACCTTGGACAGGAATGGTAGCTGGGAGATTGGCCTGTAATTTTTCAACACTTTGGGGTCTGCCCCTACTTTCTTTATTAGCGGTTTCACCCGGGCTTCCTTAAAACTGGCTGGTAGCCGACCTGTGTCTAGTGATTTATTCAACATAGACAGGATGTGGTCCTCTAGGCTAAGGCGAGCTAGGCGAAACACACTTGGGGGACATGGATCCGCTGGGGAGCCTGACTTTGTTTTCCTCATCAGTGTTTCAAGGCCCAGTGAATCTATCCGGGGGAAATTGGACATGTGGGTTCCCACCATAGTTTGAGCTACCTGTGGTTCCATAGAGCCAGTGGCAGTATTTTTTATCTCGTTTAAAATGGTGTCAACCTTATCCAGAAAATATGCCAGAAAGGTATCACCACTAATTGTAGTATCCGTATCTTGCGCTCTCTTACTTAATTCCGCAAGAATTCTGAAGGTTTCCTTCTGGACATTGTCCGCCTCGTTAATCCGCTTTTCATAGAATGTGGCTTTAGCCTCCAGTATATGTTTTTTATAGGTGCGGAACCGCTTCCTATAATCTTCATAGGATATTTCATCTTTTGTCCTCCTCCAGATTCTTTCTGCATTACGTAGTTCTTTCCTATGCTCCCTCAAAGTAGGGGTGAACCAGGGGGCACCTTTCCCTCCGCTATTAATCTTTTGAGGCTTCTCAGGTGCAATCTGATTTATTGCTCTAATCAGGCAGTCCATTATAGCCTTACACTCCTGGTCTACATCGGCGTCCGGATCTATAGGTTGAATAGAATCCGTAAGTTTAGTGGTCAGCGTTTGCAGATCAACATCTTTCCACTTACGAATCATTTTAATTTTGGGTGGTGGTTGTGGGGGTTTCCTGCCGACAGGAACATCACAATAGATCAGATAGTGATCTGACCATATACAGGGAAGCACTTTCACTAAGGTGATCTTAGGATCTACGGTCCAAATCAAGTCAAGGGTGTGGCCCTTTATGTGCGTGGGGGAGTCTACCAGCTGTTTAAAACCCAGGGAAGACATAGTTGTCTCTAATGAATCAGCTGCAGAGTCTTTTCTTTCCCTGTCCCAATGAAGGTTGAAATCTCCTGTGACTACTATATTTTTGTACCGTGAGCATATATCAGACATGCTAGTCATGAATAGATCGTTAAAAGCCGAGGTGGAATTAGGTGGGCGATACACAGTGAGGATAGTTAGACACAAATTGTCAAACATAATTTTCACTGCGAGCATATCAGCCAAATCTATTGTTTCTGCCAAAATTTTGGTTACAGCGAATTGTTTTTTAAATAGAATGGCCACTCCTCCCCCCCGGGCATTTCCAGCACGGTTATGCCAATGTATATCATATTCTGGCGGGACAGCAGCTATGATGTCAGGTAGCGAATTTTCCCCAAGCCATGTCTCGGTCAGCGTCAGTATATCTATGTCTTCATCTTGAAGCAAGGTGAAGATCTCAAGATTATGGCATTGCATAGACCTCGTATTTAAACTGGTTAGTTTCAAGGTGTGGTCTGAAGTCGACTTACCTGTATGTAGGTTTCGAATGGCCAGCTCGTTCAATCTAGCTAGCGTAGCTGGGTCTAAGGGATGTAATCCCGTATTTAATCGAAGTATTTCATCCCATGTGTAAATAGACCAACCACCAGAGTTCCCAGCCCCCGCGCCCGTCCGTGCACGGACGGGCGCATACGGGCTGGACTCTGGCGTGACTCCGGCGTGCTCACCCTGCGCGTTAGCATAGCCGCCCTAAGTAGCGCTCGGCCAACCACTAGTGCGGCAACAAAGATGGCGCCGCCTGGCGTCACGACCTTCCCCTAAGATGGCCGCCAAGGGGTGAAAAAGGACCCGCGAAATGCGGTGTGATTACTATTATAGTGCAGGTGAGTGGGACTAAAAACAGGGTAAAAATAAACCCAACAACAACTTAGATACAAAACAGGATATTTTAAAATCAGTTGTAAATTTGTAAATAGCGCTGTTAAGTGCGTAAAATGCTCCAGAGCTCCTGATCTCGAACTCCCTGCCGCTATGGATTGAGGCAGCACGCCTTCGTTAGTCAAGGCAGAGCCTCAGGTTTGCCCGCCCTAAGTGGCGCTCGGCCAACCACTAGTGCGGCAACAAAGATGGCGCCGCCTGGCATCACAACCTTCCCCTAAGATGGCCGCCAAGGGGTGAAAAAGGACCCGCGAAATGCGGTGTGATTACTATTATAGTGCAGGTGAGTGGGACTAAAAACAGGGTAAAAATAAATCCAACAACAACTTAGATACAAAACAGGATATTTTAAAATCAGTTGTAAATAGCGCTGTTAAGTGCGTAAAATGCGCTGTCTATTTAGCGCTCCAGAGCTCCTGATCTCGAACTCCCTGCCGCTATGGATTGAGGCAGCACGCCTTCGTTAGTCAAGGCAGAGCCTCAGGTTTGCCCGCCCTAAGTGGCACTCGGCCAACCACTACTGCTGCAACAAAGATAGCGCCGCCTAGGCGTCACGACCTTCCCCTAAGATGGCCGCCAAGGGGTGAAAAAGGACCCGCGAAATGCGGTGTGATTACTATTATAGTGCAGGTGAGTGGGACTAAAAACAGGGTAAAAATAAACCCAACAACAACTTAGATACAAAACAGGATATTTTAAAATCAGTTGTAAATAGCGCTGTTAAGTGCGTAAAATGCGTAGTCTATTTAGCGCTCCAGAGCTCCTGATCTCGAACTCCCTGCCGCTATGGATTGAGGCAGCACGCCTTCGTTAGTCAAGGCAGAGCCTCAGGTTTGCCCGCCCTAAGTAGCGCTCGGCCAACCACTAGTGCGGCAACAAAGATGGCGCTGCCTGGCGTCACGACCTTCCCCTAAGATGGCCGCCAAGGGGTGAAAAAGGACCCGCGAAATGCGGTGTGATTACTATTATAGTGCAGGTGAGTGGGACTAAAAACAGGGTAAAAATAAACCCAACAACAACTTAGATACAAAACAGGATATTTTAAAATCAGTTGTAAATAGCGCTGTTAAGTGCGTAAAATGCGCTGTCTATTTAGCGCTCCAGAGCTCCTGATCTCGAACTCCCTGCCGCTATGGATTGAGGCAGCACGCCTTCGTTAGTCAAGGCAGAGTCTCAGGTTTGCCCGCCCTAAGTAGCGCTCGGCCAACCACTAGTGCGGCAACAAAGATGGCGCTGCCTGGCGTCACGACCTTCCCCTAAAGATGGCCGCCAAGGGGTGAAAAAGGACCCGCGAAATGCGGTGTGATTACTATTATAGTGCAGGTGAGTGGGACTAAAAACAGGGTAAAAATAAACCCAACAACAACTTAGATACAAAACAGGATATTTTAAAATCAGTTGTAAATAGCGCTGTTAAGTGCGTAAAATGCGCTGTCTATTTAGCGCTCCAGAGCTCCTGATCTCGAACTCCCTGCCACTATGGATTGAGGCAGCACGCATTTGTTAGTCAAGGCAGAGCCTCAGGTTTGCCCGCCCTAAGTAGCGCTCGGCCAACCACTAGTGCGGCAACAAAGATGGCACCGCCTGGCGTCACGACCTTCCCCTAAGATGGCGGCCAAGGGGTGAAAAAGGACCCGCGAAATGCGGTGTGATTACTATTATAGTGCAGGTGAGTGGGACTAAAAACAGGGTAAAAATAAACCCAACAACAACTTAGATACAAAACAGGATATTTTAAAATCAGTTGTAAATAGCGCTGTTAAGTGCGTAAAATGCGCTGTCTATTTAGCGCTCCAGAGCTCCTGATCTCGAACTCCCTGCCGCTATGGATTGAGGCAGCACGCCTTCGTTAGTCAAGGCAGAGCCTCAGGTTTGCCCGCCCTAAGTAGCGCTCGGCCAACCACTAGTGCGGCAACAAAGATGGCACCGCCTGGCGTCACGACCTTCCCCTAAAGATGGCCACCAAGGGGTGAAAAAGGACCCACGAAATGCGGTGTGATTACTATTATAGTGCAGGTGAGTGGGACTAAAAACAGGGTAAAAATAAACCCAACAACAACTTAGATACAAAACAGGATATTTTAAAATCAGTTGTAAATAGCGCTGTTAAGTGCGTAAAATGCGCTGTCTATTTAGCGCTCCAGAGCTTCTGATCTCGAACTCCCTGCCGCTATGGATTGAGGCAGCACGCCTTCGTTAGTCAAGGCAGAGCCTCAGGTTTGCCCGCCCTAAGTAGCGCTCGGCCAACCACTAGTGCGGCAACAAAGATGGCGCTGCCTGGCGTCACGACCTTCCCCTAAGATGGCCGCCAAGGGGTGAAAAAGGACCCGCGAAATGCGGTGTGATTACTATTATAGTGCAGGTGAGTGGGATTAAAAACAGGGTAAAAATAAACCCAACAACAACTTAGATACAAAACAGGATATTTTAAAATCAGTTGTAAATAGCGCTGTTAAGTGCGTAAAATGCGCTGTCTATTTAGCGCTCCAGAGCTCCTGATCTCGAACTCCCTGCCGCTATGGATTGAGGCAGCACACCTTCGTTAGTCAAGGCAGAGCCTCAGGTTTGCCCGCCCTAAGTAGCGCTCGGCCAACCACTAGTGCGGCAACAAAGATGGTGCCGCCTGGCGTCACGACCTTCCCCTAAGATGGCCGCCAAGGGGTGAAAAAGGACCCGCGAAATGCGGTGTGATTACTATTATAGTGCAGGTGAGTGGGACTAAAAACAGGGTAAAAATAAACCCAACAACAACTTAGATACAAAACAGGATATTTTAAAATCAGTTGTAAATAGCGCTGTTAAGTGCGTAAAATGCGCTGTCTATTTAGCGCTCCAGAGCTCCTGATCTCGAACTCCCTGCCGCTATGGATTGAGGCAGCACGCCTTCGTTAGTCAAGGCAGAGCCTCAGGTTTGCCCGCCCTAAGTAGCGCTCGGCCAACCACTAGTGCGGCAACAAAGATGGCGCTGCCTGGCGTCACGACCTTCCCCTAAAGATGGCCGCCAAGGGGTGAAAAAGGACCCGCGAAATGCGGTGTGATTACTATTATAGTGCAGGTGAGTGGGACTAAAAACAGGGTAAAAATAAACCCAACAACAACTTAGATACAAAACAGGATATTTTAAAATCAGTTGTAAATAGCGCTGTTAAGTGCGTAAAATGCGCTGTCTATTTAGCGCTCCAGAGCTCCTGATCTCGAACTCCCTGCCGCTATGGATTGAGGCAGCACGCATTTGTTAGTCAAGGCAGAGCCTCAGGTTTGCCCGCCCTAAGTAGCGCTCGGCCAACCACTAGTGCCGCAACAAAGATGGCACCGCCTGGCGTCACGACCTTCCCCTAAGATGGCGGCCAAGGGGTGAAAAAGGACCCGCGAAATGCGGTGTGATTACTATTATAGTGCAGGTGAGTGGGACTAAAAACAGGGTAAAAATAAACCCAACAACAACTTAGATACAAAACAGGATATTTTAAAATCAGTTGTAAATAGCGCTGTTAAGTGCGTAAAATGCGCTGTCTATTTAGCGCTCCAGAGCTCCTGATCTCGAACTCCCTGCCGCTATGGATTGAGGCAGCACGCCTTCGTTAGTCAAGGCAGAGCCTCAGGTTTGCCCGCCCTAAGTAGCGCTCGGCCAACCACTAGTGCGGCAACAAAGATGGCGCCGCCTGGCGTCACGACCTTCCCCTAAGATGGCCGCCAAGGGGTGAAAAAGGACCCGCGAAATGCGGTGTGATTACTATTATAGTGCAGGTGAGTGGGACTAAAAACAGGGTAAAAATAAACCCAACAACAACTTAGATACAAAACAGGATATTTTAAAATCAGTTGTAAATAGCGCTGTTAAGTGCGTAAAATGCGCTGTCTATTTAGCGCGCCAGAGCTCCTGATCTCGAACTCCCTACCGCTATGGATTGAGGCAGCACGCCTTCGTTAGTCAAGGCAGAGCCTCAGGTTTGCCCGCCCTAAGTAGCGCTCGGCCAACCACTAGTGCGGCAACAAAGATGGCACCGCCTGGCGTCACGACCTTCCCCTAAAGATGGCCGCCAAGGGGTGAAAAAGGACCCGCGAAATGCGGTGTGATTACTATTATAGTGCAGGTGAGTGGGACTAAAAACAGGGTAAAAATAAACCCAACAACAACTTAGATACAAAACAGGATATTTTAAAATCAGTTGTAAATAGCGCTGTTAAGTGCGTAAAATGCGCTGTCTATTTAGCGCGCCAGAGCTCCTGATCTCGAACTCCCTACCGCTATGGATTGAGGCAGCACGCCTTCGTTAGTCAAGGCAGAGCCTCAGGTTTGCCCGCCCTAAGTAGCGCTCGGCCAACCACTAGTGCGGCAACAAAGATGGCACCGCCTGGCGTCACGACCTTCCCCTAAAGATGGCCGCCAAGGGGGGAAAAAGGACCCGCGAAATGCGGTGTGATTACTATTATAGTGCAGGTGAGTGGGACTAAAAACAGGGTAAAAATAAACCCAACAACAACTTAGATACAAAACAGGATATTTTAAAATCAGTTGTAAATAGCGCTGTTAAGTGCGTAAAATGCGCTGTCTATTTAGCGCTCCAGAGCTTCTGATCTCGAACTCCCTGCCGCTATGGATTGAGGCAGCACGCCTTCGTTAGTCAAGGCAGAGCCTCAGGTTTGCCCGCCCTAAGTAGCGCTCGGCCAACCACTAGTGCGGCAACAAAGATGGCGCTGCCTGGCGTCACGACCTTCCCCTAAGATGGCCGCCAAGGGGTGAAAAAGGACCCGCGAAATGCGGTGTGATTACTATTATAGTGCAGGTGAGTGGGACTAAAAACAGGGTAAAAATAAACCCAACAACAACTTAGATACAAAACAGGATATTTTAAAATCAGTTGTAAATAGCGCTGTTAAGTGCGTAAAATGCGCTGTCTATTTAGCGCTCCAGAGCTCCTGATCTCGAACTCCCTGCCGCTATGGATTGAGGCAGCACACCTTCGTTAGTCAAGGCAGAGCCTCAGGTTTGCCCGCCCTAAGTAGCGCTCGGCCAACCACTAGTGCGGCAACAAAGATGGTGCCGCCTGGTGTCACGACCTTCCCCTAAGATGGCCGCCAAGGGGTGAAAAAGGACCCGCGAAATGCGGTGTGATTACTATTATAGTGCAGGTGAGTGGGACTAAAAACAGGGTAAAAATAAACCCAACAACAACTTAGATACAAAACAGGATATTTTAAAATCAGTTGTAAATAGCGCTGTTAAGTGCGTAAAATGCGCTGTCTATTTAGCGCTCCAGAGCTCCTGATCTCGAACTCCCTGCCGCTATGGATTGAGGCAGCACGCCTTCGTTAGTCAAGGCAGAGCCTCAGGTTTGCCCGCCCTAAGTAGCGCTCGGCCAACCACTAGTGCGGCAACAAAGATGGCGCTGCCTGGCGTCACGACCTTCCCCTAAAGATGGCCGCCAAGGGGTGAAAAAGGACCCGCGAAATGCGGTGTGATTAATATTATAGTGCAGGTGAGTGGGACTAAAAACAGGGTAAAAATAAACCCAACAACAACTTAGATACAAAACAGGATATTTTAAAATCAGTTGTAAATAGCGCTGTTAAGTGCGTAAAATGCGCTGTCTATTTAGCGCTCCAGAGCTCCTGATCTCGAACTCCCTGCCGCTATGGATTGAGGCAGCACGCCTTCGTTAGTCAAGGCAGAGCCTCAGGTTTGCCCGCCCTAAGTAGCGCTCGGCCAACCACTAGTGCGGCAACAAAGATGGCGCTGCCTGGCGTCACGACCTTCCCCTAAAGATGGCCACCAAGGGGTGAAAAAGGACCCGCGAAATGCGGTGTGATTAATATTATAGTGCAGGTGAGTGGGACTAAAAACAGGGTAAAAATAAACCCAACAACAACTTAGATACAAAACAGGATATTTTAAAATCAGTTGTAAATAGCGCTGTTAAGTGCGTAAAATGCGCTGTCTATTTAGCGCTCCAGAGCTCCTGATCTCGAACTCCCTGCCGCTATGGATTGAGGCAGCACGCCTTCGTTGTAGCGCCAAACAACCTCCCCCACCCCTGGTCGCAGTCAGGACCTGGTGTTCATTAACAGGATGTCAGGCATTCATCCCTCCTCCTACCCCAACACCCTCCCCCAACCCCTGGCAGGACCTGGTGAGCAGTGGCAGGATGTGAGGCATTCAACCCTCCTCTTATCCCAACCTCCCCCCGCCCCAGATAGGACCTGGTGAGCAGTGGCAGGACGTGGGGCATTCAACCCACCTCTCCTACCCCCAACATCCTCCCCCACCTCTGAGGTCGCACCTGGTGAACAGTAGCAGCATGTGAGGCATTCAACCCTCCTCTTATCCCAACCTCATCCCCCAACCCCTGGCAGGACCTGGTGAGCAGTGGCAGGACGTGGGGCATTCAACCCACCTCTCCTACCCCCAACACCCTCCCCCACCTCAGGCATGGAGTCCAGGGCCCCAGATAGGGCCTGGCGAGCAGTGGCAGAATGTGAGGCATTCAACCCTCCTCTTACCCCAACCTCCCCCTGCCCCAGATAGGACCTGGTGAGCAGTGGCAGGACGTGGGGCATTCTTCCCTCCTCTTTCACCAACCTCATCCCCCAACCCCTGGCAGGACCTGGTGAGCAGTGGCAGGACGTGGGGCATTCAACCCACCTCTCCTACCCCCAACATCCTCCCCCACCTCTGAGGTCGCACCTGGTGAACAGTAGCAGCATGTGGGGCATTCATCCCTCATCTTAAACCACCTCCACTACCCCCGCCCCAGACAGGATCCAGGTGAGCAGTGGTGCAAGACGAGCTGCTCTGAGAGCCTATTTATGCCCCCCTCCCCCCTGCCTTGTGATCAGTGGTGAAAGAGCTGCTCTGAGAGCCTGTACCCCCCAACCCGGTGAGCAGTGGTGAAAGAGCTGCTCTGAGAGCCTGCCCCACCCTGGTGAGCAGTGGTGAAAGAGCTGCTCTGAGAGCCTGCCCCCCCTGTGAGCAATGGTGAAAGAGCTGCTCTGAGAACCTGTCCCCCGGTGAGCAGTGGTGAAAGAGCTGCTCTGAGAGCCTGTCCACCCCCCTGGTGAGCAGTGGTGAAAGAGCTGCTCTGAGAGCCTGTCCACCCCCCTGGTGTGCAGTGGTGAAAGTGCTGCTCTGAGAGACTGTCCCCCCCCTGGTGAGCAGTGGTGAAAGAGCTGCTCTGAGAGCCTGTCCACCCCCCTGGTGAGCAGTGGTAAAAGTGCTACTCTGAAATCCTGACCCCCCCACCCCCCAAAGGCCTTGTTAAGCAGTAGTGACAGAGCTGCTCTGAGAGCCTGTCCACCCCCCTGGTGAGCAGTGGTAAAAGTGCTACTCTGAAATCCTGACCCCCCCACCCCCCAAAGGCCTTGTTAAGCAGTAGTGACAGAGCTGCTCTGAGAGCCTGCCCAGCCCCCTGGTGAGCAGTGGTGAAAGAGCTGCTCTGAGAGCCTGTCCCCGCTGGTGAGCAGTGGTGAAAGAGCTGCTCTGAGAGCCTGTGCCCCCTGGTGAGCAGTGGTGAAAGAGCTGCTCTGAGAGTCTGTCCCCCCCCTGGTGAGCAGTGGTGAAAGAGCTGCTCTGAGAGCCTGCCTCCCCTCCCCCTGGTGAGCAGTGGTTAAAAAGATGCTCTGAAATCCTGACCCCCCCACCCCCCCAGGTCCTGGTGAGCAGTAGTGACAGAGCTGCTCTGAGAGCCTGCCCAGCCCCCTGGTGAGCAGTGGTGAAAGAGCTGCTCTGAGAGCCTGTCCCCCCCGGTGAGCAGTGGTGAAAGAGCTGCTCTGAGAGCCTGTCCCCCCCGGTGAGCAGTGGTGAAGAGCTGCTCTGAGAGTCTGTCCCCCCCCTGGTGAGCAGTGGTGAAAGAGCTGCTCTGAGACCCTGTACCCCCTTGGTGAGCAGTGGTGAAAGAGCTGCTCTCAGAGCCTGTCCCCCCCAGTGAACCATGGTGAAAGAGCTACTCCGAGAGCCCCCTGGTGAGCAGTGAGGAAAGAGCTGCTCTGAGAGCCTGTGCCCCCTGGTGAGCAGTGGTGAAAGAGCTGCTCTGAGAGCCTGTCCCCCCCCGGTGAGCAGTGGTGAAAGAGCTGCTCAGAGAACCCGTCCCCCCGGTGAGCAGTGGTGAAAGAGCTGCTCTGAGAGCCTGCCCCCCCCCCCCCTGGTGAGCAGTGGTGAAAGAGCTGCTCTGAGAGCCTCCCCCCCCTGGTGAGCAGTGGTGAAAGAGCTGCTCTGAGAGCCTGTCCCCCCCCACCCCCCGGTGAGCAGTGGTGAAAGAGCTACTCTGAGAGCCTATCCCCCCTCCCCCCCCCCCCCGGTGAGCAGTGGTGAAAGAGCTGCTCTGAGAGCCTGTCCCCCCCCCCCCGGTGAGCAATGGTGAAAGAGCTGCTCTGAGAGCCTGTCCACCCCCTGGTGAGCAGTGTTGAAAGAGCTGCTCTGAGAGCCTGTGCCCCCCCCCCCCTGGTGAGCAGTGAGGAAAGAGCTGCTCTGAGAGCCTGTCCCACCCCCCCCCAGTGAGCAGCGGTGAAAGAGCTGCTCTGAGAGCCTGTGCCACCCACCCCGGTGAGCAGTGGTGAAAGAGCTGCTCTGAGAGCCTGTCCACCCCCCTGGTGACCAGTGGTGAAAGAGCTGCTCTGAGAGCCTCCCCCCCCCTGGTGAGCAGTGGTGAAAGAGCTGCTCTGAGAGCCTGTGCCCCCCCCCCTGGTGAGCAGTGGTGAAAGAGCTGCTCTGAGAGCCTGTGCCCCCCCCTGGTGAGCAGTGGTGAAAGAGCTGCTCTGAGAGCCTGCCCCCCCCCCCGGTGAGCAGTGGTGAAAGAGCTGCTCTGAAAACCTCACCCCCCTGGTGAGCAGTGGTGAAAGAGCTGCTCTGAGAGCCTGTGCCCCCCCCCTGGTGAGCAGTGAGGAAAGAGCTGCTCTGAGAGCCTGTCCCACCCCCCCCCCCGGTGAGCAGCGGTGAAAGAGCTGCTCTGAGAGCCTGTCCAACCCACCCCCCGGTGAGCAGTGGTGAAAGAGCTGCTCTGAGAGCCTGTGCCCCCCCACCCCGGTGAGCAGTGGTGAAAGAGCTGCTCTGAGAGCCTGTGCCCCCCCTGGTGCCCCCCCACCCCAGTGAACCATGGTGAAAGAGCTACTCCGAGAGCCCCCTGGTGAGCAGTGAGGAAAGAGCTGCTCTGAGAGCCTGTGCCCCCTGGTGAGCAGTGGTGAAAGAGCTGCTCTGAGAGCCTGTCCCCCCCCGGTGAGCAGTGGTGAAAGAGCTGCTCAGAGAACCCGTCCCCCCGGTGAGCAGTGGTGAAAGAGCTGCTCTGAGAGCCTGCCCCCCCCCCCCTGGTGAGCAGTGGTGAAAGAGCTGCTCTGAGAGCCTCCCCCCCCTGGTGAGCAGTGGTGAAAGAGCTGCTCTGAGAGCCTGTCCCCCCCCACCCCCCGGTGAGCAGTGGTGAAAGAGCTACTCTGAGAGCCTATCCCCCCTCCCCCCCCCCCCCGGTGAGCAGTGGTGAAAGAGCTGCTCTGAGAGCCTGTCCCCCCCCCCCGGTGAGCAATGGTGAAAGAGCTGCTCTGAGAGCCTGTCCACCCCCTGGTGAGCAGTGTTGAAAGAGCTGCTCTGAGAGCCTGTGCCCCCCCCCCCCTGGTGAGCAGTGAGGAAAGAGCTGCTCTGAGAGCCTGTCCCACCCCCCCCCAGTGAGCAGCGGTGAAAGAGCTGCTCTGAGAGCCTGTGCCACCCACCCCGGTGAGCAGTGGTGAAAGAGCTGCTCTGAGAGCCTGTCCACCCCCCTGGTGACCAGTGGTGAAAGAGCTGCTCTGAGAGCCTCCCCCCCCCTGGTGAGCAGTGGTGAAAGAGCTGCTCTGAGAGCCTGTGCCCCCCCCCCTGGTGAGCAGTGGTGAAAGAGCTGCTCTGAGAGCCTGTGCCCCCCCCTGGTGAGCAGTGGTGAAAGAGCTGCTCTGAGAGCCTGCCCCCCCCCCCGGTGAGCAGTGGTGAAAGAGCTGCTCTGAAAACCTCACCCCCCTGGTGAGCAGTGGTGAAAGAGCTGCTCTGAGAGCCTGTGCCCCCCCCCTGGTGAGCAGTGAGGAAAGAGCTGCTCTGAGAGCCTGTCCCACCCCCCCCCCCGGTGAGCAGCGGTGAAAGAGCTGCTCTGAGAGCCTGTCCAACCCACCCCCCGGTGAGCAGTGGTGAAAGAGCTGCTCTGAGAGCCTGTGCCCCCCCACCCCGGTGAGCAGTGGTGAAAGAGCTGCTCTGAGAGCCTGTGCCCCCCCTGGTGAGCAGTGGGGAAAGAGCTGCTCTGAGAGCCTGTGCCCCCCCCTGGTGAGCAGTGAGGAAAGAGCTGCTCTGAGAGCCTGTCCCACCCCCCCCCCCGGTGAGCAGCGGTGAAAGAGCTGCTCTGAGAGCCTGTCCAACCCACCCCCCGGTGAGCAGTGGTGAAAGAGCTGCTCTGAGAGCCTGTGCCCCCCCACCCCCTGGTGAGCAGTGAGGAAAGAGCTGCTCTGAGAGCCTGTCCAACCCACCCCCCGGTGAGCAGTGGTGAAAGAGCTGCTCTGAGAGCCTGTCCACCCCCTGGTGAGCAGTGGTGAAAGAGCTTCTCTGAGAGCCTCATACCCCTGGTGAGCAATGGTGAAAGAGCTGCTCTGAGAGCCTGTGCCCCCCCTGGTGAGCAGTGAGGAAAGAGCTGCTCTGAGAGCCGGTCCCCGTCCCCCCGGTGAGCAGTGGTGAAAGAGCTGCTCTGAGAGCCTGTCCCCCACCCCCCTGGTGAGCAGTGGTGAAATAGCTGCTCTGAGAGACTGTCCCCCACCCCCCTGGTGAGCAGTGGTGAAAGAGCTGCTCTGATAGCCTGCCCTCCTGGTGAGCAGTGGTGAAAGAGCTGCTCTGAGAGCCTGTCCCCCCCTGGTAAACAGTGGTTTAAGAGCTGCTCTGAGAGCCTGTCCACACCCCCGGTGAGCAGTGGTGAAAGAGCTGCTCTGAGAGCCTGTACCCCCCCCCCCCCCCCTGGTGAGCAGTGGTGAAAGAGCTGCTCTGAGAGCCTGTACCCCCCAACCCGGTGAGCAGTGGTGAAAGAGCTACTCTGAGAGCCTGTCCCCCCCGGTGAGCAGTGGTGAAAGAGCTGCTCTGAGAGCCTGTCCCCCCCGGTGAGCAGTGGTGAAAGAGCTGCTCTGAGAGCCTTCCCCCCCCTCCCCCCCCCCGGTGAACAGTGGTGAAAGAGCTGCTCTGAGAGCCTGTCCACACCCTGGTGAGCAGTGTTGTAAGAGCTGCTCTTAGAGCCTCACCCCCACTGGTGAGCAATGGTGAAAGAGCTGCTCTGAGAGCCTGTGCCCCCCCCCTGGTGAGCAGTGAGGAAAGAGGTGCTCTGAGAGCCTGTCCCCCGCCCCCCGGTGAGCAGTGGTGAAAGAGCTGCTCCGAGAGCCTGTCCACCCCCTGGTGAGCAGTGGTGAAAGAGCTACTCTGAGAGCCTCATCCCCCTGGTGAGCAGTGGTGAAAGAGCTGCTCTGAGAGCCTGTGCCCCCCCTGGTGAGCAGTGAGGAAAGAGCTGCTCTGAGAGCCTGTCCCCGTCACCCCGGTGAGCAGTGGTGAAAGAGCTGCTCTGAGAGCCTGTCCACCCCCCTGGTGACCAGTGGTGAAAGAGCTGCTCTGAGAGCCTGTCCCCCACCCCCCTGGTGAGCAGTGGTGAAATAGCTGCTCTGAGAGCCTGTCCCCCACCCCCCTGGTGAGCAGCGGTGAAAGATCTGCTCTGATAGCCTGCCCCCCTGGTGAGCAGTGGTGAAAGAGCTGCTCTGAGAGCCTGTCCCCCCCCTAGTAAACAATGGTGAAAGAGCTGCTCTGAGAGCCTGTCCACCCCCTTGGTGAGCAGTGGTGAAAGAGCTGCGCTGAGAGCCTGTCCCCCCCCTGGTGAGCAGTGGTGAAAGAGCTGCTCTGAGAGCCTGCCCCCCCCGATGAGCAGTGGTGAAAGAGCTGCTCTGAGAACCCGTCCCCCCGGTGAGCAGTGGTGAAAGAGCTGCTCTGAGAACCCGTCCCCCCCGGTGAGCAGTGGTGAAAGAGCTGCTCTGAGTGCCTCGCCCCCCCTGGTGAGCAGTGGTGATGTCTGCGATCTTGCAATGGAAGAAGGTGGCCAGTGAGTTGCACAGGGCTTGTGAGGGTGGGACGTCGTTGGTGTTGGAGCTGGGGTTGGAGAGTTCCTTCACGATGTTGATGAGTTCTTTGCTGTTGTGTGCGTTGCTGTCTAGGCGGTCTTTGAAGCAGGTCCTTTAGGCGGATTTGATGAGGTGATGGTGTCTGCGGGTGGCGTTCTTGTGGGCTGCGTAGCTGTCCGGTGTCTGTTCGCGATGTCATTTCTTCTCTAACTTTCGGCAGGTTTGCTTGGAGGCCTGGAGGTCCTCAGTGAACCAGCTGGCTTTCTTGCTGGTGTGTCTGTTGAAGGGTTTCTTGATCGGGGCAAGGCTGTTGGCGCAGTCGTCGATCCATTGTCTGAGGTTGCAAGCGGCGGTGTCGGGGTCGGTGGGGTCGCTAGGTGGGCTCCGGGCGAGGGTGGTGGTTAGCTGGTCTTCAGGGACTTTGCTCCAGCAGCGTCGGGGGATCTGTTGGGTGCGGTGGTGCATAGTGGGTTTCCGGAAGTTGAAGTTGATGCAGCAATGGTCGGTCCAGTGGAGTTTGGTGGTGTGGTTGAAGGAGACATGGGAGCTTGCGGAGAAGCTGGGGTGAAGCGTGTGGCTGGCAGAGTAGGTGGGTGTTGTGACAAGTTGTCTAAGTCCGAGGTTGGCAAGGTTGGCAATCAGGGTGGTGGAGTTGGTGTCGTTGTTGTTCTCGAGGTGGAAGTTCACGACTCCGAGGAGGATGTAGTCTGTGGAGGCGAGTGCGTGTGAACTGACAAAGTCGGCGATGGAGTCGCTGAACTGTGGTCGGGTCCGGGGGGGTCTGTAGACGAGGGTTCCTCTGAAGGTGGTGTTGGGATCAGTGTGGATCTGGAAGTGCAGATGTTCGGCGATGCTGAGGGTGTCGACAGGCCCATTTGAGAGTGTTTTAAGTAGCATCAAAGGTAATTATCCACAACATAATGTTCAGAAAAGCAGTAAACTGCATGTTTTCATATGTGCTTGAAGTGCTATTCCCAAAACGTGCACACACAAAATAACAAGAGACAAAAAAGGGGTTACAAGTCCCCAAATAGCAAAGAAAGCTTTGGGGATTCGTGGCTAGGATAACAATAAAACACTTTAAAATATGAGCACTCTCGTTTGCAAGAGTTTGAGCTATAGGCATTGTAAATGACAATACCTTTTATGTATGTGTTGGTTTTTAAAACATAAATTAAAGACATTGTCGTTTATAATGCCAGTAGCTTAAACTCTCGCAAATGCAAGACCTATTGCATTGCAAATGCTTGTTTTTAGTATTGGAGTCCACCAGTGCCGGTATCAGTGGGTTATTTTTTTTTTTTATAATTCTTTTTATTGAAGAAACAAAAAAAGATAAACAATAACAGGTGGCTTACATCGCAGAATGAAGGATCAATAAGATACATACAGGGGATGTAGACGGAGAATCATCAATAAAGTCTGTACACGTGTTACAACTGGTATGTGGTCGCACTACAATCAGGATAGTCAAACAAAACATCTGCCACCACCCCCACCTCCCCAAGAAAACAGGATAAACATTGAGTAACAGGCCAGGGTAGAAGGGAGGGGTAAGGGTGCAGCAATAAGAAGGTTACGATGTTACATCCACATACCGAAAACAGTGATAAATTAAGCAACAATTGGCTAAGTCACGTAAGTAATATCTCTACCAGAACCCGTCTATCCCATAATGCGAATCCGCTACTCAATAAGACCACCTATATCAGGATTTCGAAGGATTTCAAACATAAAACTACAAATACTAACGAAACAAACACCCCTCCCCCCACCCTGCACCCCAGCATATGGCTTGCACCCTTTCCCCAACTAGCTGTGTGCCTGTCGTCCCATCTAACTAGGTACTAAATGTAGTAAAATTTGGGGGAGGACATCTCAGTATGGGCCCCCGGTCCCCCCTCCAGAACCAAAAATCCCCGTAATAAACACTCAACTCCAATAAAAAGCAAATGTAAAACTAAACAG
The DNA here is from genome assembly GCF_964261635.1 of Lissotriton helveticus. Taxonomy (NCBI): domain Eukaryota; kingdom Metazoa; phylum Chordata; class Amphibia; order Caudata; family Salamandridae; genus Lissotriton; species Lissotriton helveticus. Next base: position 243,364 of record NW_027612057.1, on the reverse strand, counting down.
GGGAAACAGTAGTCACCACCCTACCTCCTGTAAATACAATAGTAACGAATCCCACTTAAGAAAACCCATGGTGCCAAACCCCAACAATCAGTCTCATCCTTGACCCTTCCGATCAGTCGTACAAGTCCCTTCCAGACAAGTTTTCGTCTCCGCAGGATAGTCGAAGTGTGAAAACAGTTCAGTAAAGTTCTGTATGAGGCGAAGCAAAGTTGTAGAGTCTCTGGGAAACCTATCGGCATCATGGACATGAGCTCCCAATGTCGTTGTCTCTGTGATGATGGTGAAAACGTCGAAGAAGGAAAAAACACTGAATCGTTCCATAGATAGTTCCCATCAAGAGTGTCCGGAAGGGGGGCAACAATTGCACCATGCTCAGTAGGCGATGATGGTGGGCTTGGCAATCCGTAAAGCACGTCGAGTACACGGTTGTCGGCCATCACTTTGCCATGAAGCTCCGACACCTCTAGTGGCACAGGGCCCACTGCCGTTACAAGGGCCTATACAAGGGTGGTATAAGCTGATCAGGATAATGAAACGGTGCAGGGTCCGGTCCCACTTGTCCAGGTCCGTATGCAACCGCAATCATTTTCCGGACAATGGATTCCACATGGGAATGTAGTGCCCGGTAGCTGCCAATACAGATCGTATCGACGGTTCAGACTCAGTCCGTCCCATCGAAGCTTGTTCCGAGACACCCATGTTCGCGTCCCCTCAAGGCCCGGCCTACCCAGGGGGAATCGGCAAATTTTGGGACGGACTGTCATGGAGGGAGACCGAGGACTTACCAAGGTCGCGATCCAGGCTCCGGTGCCATAAGCGTAGATCCCAACCCGGCAAACACCGGCGGAGGCAAACCGGGTCTCCGGGCCAGGGACCCACACCCACAGCGCACTGTCGTGCCTCGTCAACCCTCCATCGATTGTAGGCTGGAGCAACAACTGCCGTCGAAATCGGGCTTAAATGTTTTTTCCACGTCCAAGGATCGGACCCTGATGATCACCCACAGCCGATGTTGTTCAACTGGAACCCGGCTGGGCCAGTACCCGAGTCCCAGGCTCACAAGCTGGTGTAGGCCCCAAACTAAAACGCGACGTAACTTCGTCCACAAAGCTGGGAGAACTCCCGGGATCGCACCAAAATATAATGTAGCAGTTCACACACCCGGAGGCAGGGTGGAAATTCAGGATCTGTAGCAGGATTATCTGGCGGCGGACGGAGGTCGGCGGAGCCGGGAGCCTAAGCGGCCATCTTGATTGCAAGCGTAGCTCCTCCTATCAGTGGGTTATGGATTATCAGAATGGAAGGAGCTTAAAGGCATGGGAGCCATGCCTGACGTCTTAGGCCATCCCATGCCCATCGTCAGTCATGGTAACTTCTGTTCTTCTGTACGGGTGGGTGATATAGTGCCGTGGATAGGGGGGTGCGATGTACCAGGTCTGCCTCCACTGCCACGTGCGGTTGAAATTTGATGGGATATGTCCAGTTGTGGGCATATTGAGCCTGCGCACATAGTGCATATAATAATGATAATAAAGTAATTTGTAAGGCGTCTGGCTACACCGACTGGTGTGTCCCTGCGGTATGGAAACTGTTATATGCAGGAGTCAAACCGAGAGGCACAGCTTATAACTGGTAAAGCCAGGTTTTTAGGCCTCTGCGTCGGCATATGTTCCTATGCCGACGATACACAGCTGATGGTGAAAATGGATGAAGGGCTGGAGACAGCAAAAAAAAGCTACATGGCTGTCTCTCTGAAATGGCAGAATGGATGCGCAACCATTGCCTAAAACTAAACGCCGGCAAATCGGAGATACTACTGTTCGGAGGAGCCAAACTCACATGGAACGCCACATGGTGGCCACCATCATTGGGGTCAGCCCCTATCCCGAAAAAGCACGCCAGAAATCTCGGTATCATTATGGACGACGCCCTGTCCATGAAGGACCATATACGATCACTCTGGGGTAAAGGATTCGCAATACTCAAACTTCTGGCAAAAATCTTCTCTTGGATACCTCTGGACTGTCGACGTACAGTCACTCAGGCCCTCCTAGTCAGCCGCCTGGATTATGGCAATGCCCTGTTCGAAGGGATGAACGAACAACTGTTCTCCCGTCTACAGGTCCTACAAAACCAGGCGGCTAAACTGGTATGTAACAAAGGCAAGCGAGACTCAGCATCCGCATGCCTCAAAAAACTTCACTGGCTACCGATGCGCCAGAGGGCCACTTTTAAACTACTCTGTCACGCGCACAGAGCTCTTCATAAAACGGGCCCCACCATCCTCCAAGGAAAAATTGAATTCTATATCCCCAACAGGAACCTAAGATCGAATCACTTAGCCCTGGCCAAATCTAAGCGTATTCACAAGGCAAGGACAGGCGGACGCGCCTTCTCATACTTGGCTGCCAAAAGGTGGAATGAGTTACCTGTAGATCTCAGACATACCACAAACTACCTTCACTTCCGCCAAAATTTAAAAACTCACCTCTTTCCTAAAAACTAATTCCCCAGCACAGTCCTCAGTAGTCTCCTTTTGTTTTACAGCGCCGTGATATCCCATGGGATGAGTGTCGCGCTTTACAAATACCAGAAATAAATAAATAAATAAAGATGTTCTCAGAGTTTTCTACATGCAGCAAAGGTGGCAGAGTGTTCCAATTTTTGTCTGCCAGATAGCCAAATGAGCGTGCACCCATCCTTGCCCTTTTAATTTTCGGTACTTTGAGCACATGTGCTCATGTCGATCTCTGTTGGGTTATTGTTACCGATGCCTGAGCACTGCACACATGGCATATGATTTTAGATGTCCCGCCCGTGAAGCAAAGTGCACGTTCTGTGGCCTAATTGGTCATTTCAACAAGGCATGTAATAGGAAGAAACCTCAACATGCAAAAGAAGTTGTAGACAAAGAAGATGAGCTGGATGATGACACAGATGAAGACATCAACATGTACATCCTCAACATAGACGATGAACAAGAAGAAGTAAAGGATACAGGAAAAGGAGCTCAGACAAGAAAACCGATGTGTACCACGACAATTGGTGGTGTGGAAATAGACTTAGCTGCAGATTGAGGCTCACTATACACCATCATTAATGAGAGGGTTTGGAAAGCTAAATTCAAGGAGGTGATCGGTGAAAGACTCAATAATCCGGACATAATTATCAAATCATTCTAAGAAAAACCAATTGAAATATTAGGGTACAGGACTCTCAGGTTCATATTCAAGAGTAGAGAGGCCCAATGTAAACTATATGTATCGAGGGTAGGACCATCTGTACTTGGATGGATGGATCAAGGAAGTCTAGGAATCAAGCTGGATCCTAACAGCCGTGAGCCAGTGCTTAGTATGACAGACGCAGACGTCTACGCAGAATCTAAAAGTAGAATGCCTATCAAGACCGATATTGACATTAAAAGAAATGAAATGGATGAGTCACACATAGAAAATGTAAGGGAGTGTTCCAGCAAAATAACAAGGGGTGAATGGTTGGAGGAAAACATGAAGAACAAAGGCATAGGTATACCATCCACGCCTTGGGAAATGATTGGCATCGACGTAATTGGACCGGTGTCTGATGGGAATGAGTTACAATATATAATGGTTATGATTGACCACTACACGAAATGGCCAGAAGTAAGGGTCAATAAAAAAGCTGATTCTCTGCACGTGATCCAATTCTTGGAAGACACCATTACGCGTGAGGGATTACCAAAAAAGTTAGTAAGTGGTAACGGGGTGCAATTCACCTCAGACATATTCAAAGGATACATGAAGAAGCACCACATTGAACACATAACAACGTCAATAGACCACACTGCGGGCAACGGAGCCGTAGAGAAATTTAGCAGAGTACTTGAAGGTAACATTCTGATTGCCACTTCAGACCAATTGGACTGGAAGAGAGAAATAATGAAAACAGTGTGGGCATACAGGATAACGCCGTGCGAGTCTACTGGCTGCAGCCCATTTGAACTCATGCGTGGACGAACTCCACTTACTAAGGACAATGTGGGCTGGGTTAAGGCTGCCCGCAGGGTACACTGGTCCTCAGCGGTGGTGAAAGAAAGACTAGCTCTAACACAATCTAGGAACAAGAGTTACGACGACAAAAAACTTGGATGCAGGAAGGTGGACATCGTGACTGGAGATGTGGCGAAGACAAGAAGAAGCAGACACGTCGGCAAGAGTCAAGAGAGATACACTAAACCCCTTGCTGTTCGTGGAGGGCACTGCAATTTCGCACGCCTGAGTAATACGAAAGCCCGGCGTCTCTCAGCATTGTCAGCTCGCAAACATGCCGGAAAGGATACAGTGGGCAACACACAGTTTAAAACTACTGCAATGCAATCCGGAACGCGGAAGGGTAGTACGGCAAGACAATACTTTTCTGACATTGAAACTGATATTGAACGTCCTGCAACCCTAGAGCGGAGTAGTGATGATGGTGAGCATATAGGCACCCTACCAGAGGACTGTTTGGCCTTTACATCCAGCCCTGCAGGCGCAAGACGCAGGCTACCTGCCATCCCGGTTTGTGACCTGGCGCAACCTTTGGACAGATGCAGTGCTGGTAGACTGTTTAGACTGCCAGCTAAACTTAAGAACTATACATGTGGTTAGCGGAGCCCAATGCTCCCTTCCTGTTCTTGTTTGTTTCAGTTCTCCCCAAGGAAGGGGGATGTGTTGTGTTCATAATACTTGTGTCCCTCCTAGGACACCTTACCATGTGTGCCCGCCTGTGTCCCTGCGAGGACACCGTACCAGCAGTGAGGTCACCCGCTGGTAACTGTCAGAAGTGACAGTTACCAGCTGATCGCCGAGGACTGCAGCTGCGCTCCACTCTTGAGGAGCGTACGTGTTGGCCCTTGAATAAAGGAGTTGAAACCAAACTTCTTGTTTGTTATTCTTGACAATCTCAACTACCGATTAGGCTTGTAGTGGGTCAGGAGATCATACAGGTAGCTAGGGCCTTTCCCCTGTAGACTCCGGTGACAGAAACATAAAGCTGTGAAGAGAATTCTTATACTAATTGGCAGCCAGTGAAGGGAGTCCAGAGCTTTCGTCGCTGAAGCCCGTCTAGGTAGATTGAGAATTAGGGTTACAGCTGCATTCTGAATGTGTTGCAACCGTTGCAGGCTTCATTTTGATGCTCCCAATTATTGGACATTTCCATAGTCCAGCTGCGAGGTCACCAAAGTGTGGACTAGAGTTTTTCTTGCAGAGGCGGGAAGATTGTCCAAGGTTTTCTTTAGCATTTTATGGGTGCCAAAACAAATAATGTCATATGTGGGGCGTTTAATCCACCCTGCCGTAGGGGAAGGTGAGGACTTCTCATGCTATAATGGGCTGTTTCCCAGCCCATGAAAATGTTATTAATAGTGATCTTAGGTGCTTTAGGAATTTGGAGGATAGAATAAGGTTGACAAATTGATACAGGAATTTTGGTAGAACCACCATCTTGGCTATTGCCAACATTCCTGAGAGGGAGAGTGGTAGAGTCTGTCCTCTAGACAGGTGATTGCTCTACCATAGTTTGCGGTCCACAGGTCTACGCTGTTGTGGCTGAGCCATAACCCCAGATATTTGACTGGTTCGGTCACCCATGTTAGTGAGTATTCCGATTCAATTTGTGGGGAGTTTTCCGTGAGGGGGAAAATAATGGACTTAGTCAAATTAATTTTGACGCCCCACAAATCTCCGATGTGTTTGACCTCTCAGATAACCGCATCAAGGTTAATATGGGGTTCTAGAACGTAAAGGGCTATGTCATGTGCATACATGGAGACCAGCACTCTGCGGAGTCTGAAGTTAAGCCCTCTGTGTGCGTGGTGTTGTCGTAGTCGGACTGCTAGTGGTTCCATTACCATTGCAAAGTTATAAGCCGGATGAATTGGGGGTAAAATCCTAATCGCTGGAGGAGACCAAACAGGAAAGGCCATTCCAGTGAATCAAACACCTTTGTGGCGCCTAGGAGGGCAGCGTCTGTCACTAATGTGGGCTCCACACATTGTATGACTGTGAACTGTGTTCTGAGATTATGTGCTATCGACAAAGCTCGATTGGTCGGGGAGAATTCTGTCTGATAAAACGGACCATATTCAATTTGATATCACTTTAGATAGGATTTTGTTATCAATGTTAATCACTGACAAGGGGTGATAAGAGTCACATAAATGTGGTGATTTCCGGGGTTTCGGTATGGAAATGATCATTGCTTCTCTTAAGGAGGGTGGCAGCATTTGGGCCTCTACATAACAACCATATGGGGACTAGCAGGATAGCATATTCTTTATAAAAAGAGGCAGTTAGGCTGTCCAGACCAGTGGCTTTGTTGTTCTGGAGATTGCGGTTGACTTGCAGGACTTCCTCTTCAGTGAAGGGTGAGTCAAAGCACTGTCACCTCACATCGTCAAGCCACAGCAGTTCAATAGATTCAAAGTATTCTATTAGCATTTCCTCAGGTATCTCTTCCGTAGTATGGTAGAGATTAGAGTAGAAGGAGGTCATCGTGTCGCGTATGCCCAGAGGGGAAGTCTGGTTTGTTGATTGCTCATCCTAGAGTTCCGTAATATAGTGTTGCGCTCTAGGTCTGCGCAGCATATCACCCAGGATTTTGCTAGCACCTTCGCCTTCCCTGTACTGTCTCGCTTGGGATTCGTGGGTTAAATAGTGAAGTTAGTGGTTTGCTTCTTCCTCGTATTCGGTGAATTTCTCTCGTATTGACGCTAGTGTAGGAAGGGATCTCATGTCACAGAGTAGCGTTTCATTATCCCGCAGATCGTTTTCCAGCAAGTCTGGAATGGATTGCTTTTAGCACCCCAGTCTGCTTTGCGATACAAACCCCTCTTACCACAGCCTTGAAGGCCTCCCAAAGTATCGGGTGAGGAGCTGACATAGCCCCCATTGACTACAAAATATTCTGTGATGGCCTGGTGTATTTCAGCCCAGAATACCTGATCATGCAGTGTGCCGCTGCGCGTGGTGCCATGTGAAGGCGCAGTTTGAGGTCGAGAAAAGGGTGAGCTCTAAAAGTGCTGGAACATGGTCAGACATTGTCCGATGGTGGTGTGTCATGGCTGTTGCTGTTGACCATGTAGTCACGTCTCTGGTGGTCAGCCAGTAGTCTATGCGTGACCAGGCATTGTGTGCCAATGTCACGCATGTTCCCTCCCTACGGGTCCCGTTCTTATATCTACATACATCATTTATGTTGAAATCTTGCATCAAAGCATGGAGTTATGCCACTGCTTTAGGATGGGGCTGCCGAGCTGCTCCCGATCTGTCTAGTTCAGAACTTGGATTACATTAAAATATCCCCCCCAGGTTATAGCTCTGTGGCCCATTTTCACTAATGGGTGCCACAGCTCAGTGTAAAAGTCTGGGTTGTTTATGTAAAGAAGCAAGAACATCAACTAGAGAGTAAGGGCGTGGACAATCTCTCCTGTACCCCTATCAAATATTTGTTAAACAACTAAAGAGTGACTTAGTGAAAAATTGAAAAAAAGTTTTTGAAAAAATATATAAAAGAGTATCCGCGTATTCTCTTTTCTTTAGCCCCCTAAAAAGGCAAACCAGAAATAATAAAACACCCAAAAAGGGCAACCTTTGCCCTTGTGCAAACAAAAAAAGAGAAAGAAAATTCTTTCTCTTTTTAAAAGGACCCTCACTCACCACTAATTGGTGACATGCTTCATCATAGGTTCCCCGCTGGGGTGACCGAGTGCCTCTCCAGCGTGCTACAACGCCTGAATTACAGCGGAGCGGGATGATGGTGTGTGCAACAGTGCTCTAACTAATATGAGAATTAGGCTGTGAGTGAAATTAAAAAATACATAGTTGTACCCCATACATTTTTTTTAATAGAGGTCAACCAGTATTGGGTTTAAAATCAGTGCAAGGCGGACACACCCATGTTCTGTATTAAGTAACCCATGTCCTGAATTCAATTGATCAACATGTTTCTCCTGTTAGAATTGCTAGTTCGCTCAGCATTTGTCAGGACCTAAATATAAAAACCTCAAGGGGTCATCCGGTGGTGTGCGCTCACTAAGGCGCACCCTCCCGTGAGGATCTCAGTGTGAAAAATAGATATTTTTTCAGAAGTAATACTCACGGATATTGTCCGTGGTGACTCACTGAACTTCACAGGAGTCAGAAAAGGCTTTGAAGGAGATGTGTACTCTCTTCATGGGCTCCGACAGCGCAGGTGTTCTTCACACCATGTCTATGTTCAACACACGAGACTCCCCGTAAGTAACCAACGCTCAGAGGTGCCCCGTAAGTAACCTACGCTCAGAGGTGCCATCGGCACCTCTGAGCATAGGTTACTTACGGGGAGTCGCGTGTGTTGAACATAGACACGGCGTGAAGAACACCCGCGTTGTTTTATTATTTCTGGTTTGCCTTTTTAGGGGACTAAAGAAAAGAGAATACGCGGATACTCTTTTATATATTTTTTCAAAAACTGTTTTTCAATTTTTCACTAAGTCACTCTTTAGTTGTTTAACAAATTGTCTATGTAGAAGCCATATATGCATGAGAGATTGCTGTTGGAGTTATCCTGCCGCTATAACATACTGCCCCACAGTATCTTTTTTAATCTGACTGAGCATCCATGAGATTCCTTTCCTTATAGGTATTGCAGTGCCGCTGGCATAGCTGGGATTCAGGGAGAGGTGTACCTCTGCACACCAGCGCACCTCTAGGCGAGTGGAGGTGAGTGGGGTCAGGTGTATTTCCTGAAGGAAGCAGATATCTGTGTGTTGTCTGTTGAGGTATGTGTGGACAAGGCAAGCTTTCCTGGGGTTGTTGAGCAGTCTAACATTCCACGTTAGGAGCCTAAGTTCTCTGGGTGCCATTGGTATGTTAAGGGTATCTGGGTGCTGGTATGTAGGGTCATCTTCTTGGTGCGCCGTCTACTTGGTTGGGGTCATTGTGAGCTCAGTCTGGTGTCTACCGTGTTAGTGTAGGGCAGTAGTATGGGATCTCTCCTATAGACTGTCTGCTTCAGTGTCTTACCTATGTGTATTTGGCAGGGGCCTCCTCTAAAACGTAGACAAAATCTAACACTCTCAAAACAGTAGAATATTGAAACCCCCTACCGCCGCCTCCCCCTCCCCCTCAACTTCCCCCTCAAATCCCTGAACTTGGTTGAATAATCCATCCCCCCCCCTCCCCGGTCTAAATAGAAGAGCATGGGAATCATTCCTGCGGGGCGAAGAGGAGCCTCGCGTACACACCAGCCTTCCTCCAGCTTCGTGGGTGAAACAGTGGCTCATGCCTTGTGGATGGTTCCATTGGTGGTAGATCACATAAACTGTGTTAGGGAACCCTGCAGTGGGCTCTGCACAGTTCTTTCCCTCCAGTTACAGTGCTGCTTTGTACTGTGGTGATTATTTGAAGTGGATCAGAGAGGTTTGAGTTTAAAGTTCAGTCATTTTCGTCCAGATTCCCATGATCTTGATCCCATGGAGAGTGTCTGGACAACTTTGCAATCAGCAAATCAGGAAATTTGAGCCCTGCTTTGGCATCAGTAAACTGATGAGCTCCGCCGCCATGTGCTATGCGTCGTTTGTCTGGGTAGAGAGGAGCAGATTTTATTACAGATTTTTGGAGTTAATTTTTAGCTGGTAAAAATTCCTTACGGTCAGTCTGAACTATAATCGTGAAGTCCGGGTAAAAGGAGATCGTATTTCCTTGGTATTGTAGGTTGCCACCTTCACTTGAAAATCGCAGCACTGTGTCTCAATCCTTGACGTTTAGGATTCACGCTATAATGGGGCGGGCCGGTGCGCCTGGGGGCGGTCTGGGGTTCAATGTTGTGTGAGCCCACTCTATTATGAATTAGGGGAGAACACTTCTCCGAACAGTTCCTTGATCATGTTTGTTACGTATTTTTCCATATTGTCAATGGCCGTGGACTTCTGAACTCCAATAATTCTCAGGTTATTTTGTCTAGATTGTGCCTCTAGGTCTTCATTTTTGGCTCCTATTATTTCAAGTATTTTCTCCATCTTGAGTAGTTGTTCATTCCACTTTGTTTGGTCATTCTCTACGTCAGAGACTCTAGTTTCAAGGTGCTCTAGTCTATTATTGTATTTATCCACCTGTTCCTTCATTCTGTTGAGCTGACTGGCCATGAGGTCTAGTTTGGCGTCTATGTTGCAGAGACTGGACTTAACTTCTACCAAGTTCTCTTTGATGTCGACATCTTGGGCGTCTTCCTCCTGGGGGTTTTCTTGGCTGGTCGCGGGTTGTGGTGTGTCCACTTGGCCTGTCTTTTTTTCCCTTTTGAAAGGGAGTTTGGTCTGTCTAGTGTCAGGTTTGCCCATGTTGTTGAAGAGTCTAGTTATTGCTTTCACTTTCCAGCCACAGCATGTATCGCCTCTTCTGTATGAAGATGAGCAGGGGGCTCTCACGGACACTCACAGTGCAAGTTTCGCAGGTTGAGTTTTGTGTGCTAGCGCCATTGTTCTGAGCGACTTCTGTCTCATCCCTGGCCGTCCCAGAGTCCCACAGGGCCTGCGCTCCTAGGGAGGGGGGCCACAGGAAAGCGTATACACTCTGCCCCGGGTTCTGGGTATAATGGTGGATCAGCTTTTTCTCAAGTGCAGCCCCATCAGGGTGAGCTGCCGGACGACCGTCCCCTCCAACAGATGTCGTGTCGTAGGAGTTATAAGGGGCCTTGCCCGTCCCGCCTCGGCTTCCGCTTCGGCCGGTCTCTGGTCTTTGCGAGACCCAACCTTGTCAGGCCTGTTGCTCATCCTCAGCTTCAAAGCCCCCTCTTGTGTACTTTTTGTGGTGGGCCGGCTTGTATGTTAGTATAGCAGGTTGTCTTCCTGGTGTCGGGGGGTATTCAGTGGGTTCTCAACAGAATGGGGTGGGCAGCAGCAGCATCTATCTGCAACACTGGGGGGCATATTCTCAAGGAGCTATCGTGGAGTTAACAGCACTTTATCACAGCCAAAGTAGTGATAAATGTATCTCCCCATTCACAAGCAAGTGTTAACAGCCCACAGCACCAGTTCAACCGCGATAGCAGCTGCAAAAAACATCGCCACAGATGACTCCCGCAACTATTGCTAATCAGATGCGGAGTAGGCGTTCCCGTGCCAAAAGCTGTGACAACACCACTCCACAACATTTACAACAACCAGACAGAACTGCAATAAGAACACAAAACAGGTCATAAGGCACATTAGCACCAGGAAAATAACACCTTCTCTGACCTGGTTCAAATTCGGACCACAGCCTGCACCACAAAAAGAAGCACAACCCACAGCCACATCTGAAGGGCAAATGATGCCATGGAGTCACTGGTCATGCGGCCTAGACACCCAAGAGGGCCACAACACCCACCGCCACCACCCCAGGACCCCAACCACCCACCCAGAACACCCCTGCTCCCCGGAACACCACAGAGGCAGCGCAGACAAAGACAGCGGACCCCCAGGAACCGCACCAGCCTCACAGAACCAACACCTGACAATGTCATTGCCCACTACAGGCCCAAAAGGACAACCATCCTATGCATCTTGACCAACAAGGCCAAACAGGCCGACTGAACCAACACAGCAGACAACCAACATCCCATCCCACACATAGCTGCTGGCTGTGCTGCACCTGTTGGCCCCTGGTATCCCCCAACCAACACTCGCCAGAGTCAGAGGAGTCATACATCCAGCCACATCCAAGTCCATCACACCTGTCCTGAACATCACCAAAGCCTGGTACCCTAGTCCCTATATGTCCAACAGAATACGCAGGATCTGATGGCCACCAAGCAGGGACCAAATGCTATAGCTGGATGCACGCACGTCTTGGGGGTAATCCACAGCACACATGTCATACCTGTGCCCCTGCCGACACAGCGCACAATCGCCGCAACAGAAAGCACACATCTCACATCAATGTGCAGGTAACAACAGAACACCGTGGAACCTCCACCAATGTCGCCTCCGAATAACCAACCAGTGTGCATGATTCCTCCATCCTCCGACAGTCCATCAGCAACCAGCGCTCCCAGGATGGCACCAAGGGAAATGCACAATCCCTTGGCAATTTCCAAATGAACACTCCATTCTCCTCAACTCCACAACCATGCAACTCACAACCCTGGCAATACACACATCACACATTTGTTTACACAATGTGGAGAGGCAACGTGGATTAAATATGTTATTGGCTTCAGATGCCATACAATTTAAACATGAATAGATAACAGGAGTGATGAGTCTTCCAAAAGATGACGTAGATTTTCAAAAATGCTTTTATTGTGATTCACAAAATCCACGGTCACAGCCTACGCGTTTCGCCCAACACGGGCTTCTTCAGGGCTTGTCTTTGTATCCTTGTACTGATATGCTATTTCTCCAAAAATGGGGAGTCTTCATTAACCTTTCACTCCAGCATGGGCGAGTATATCTCAAATTCCAATGTCACCCATTCATTAATGGGTGGGTTTTATTATGGAAATCCCTGGTGTCAGGGGAGTCCTTGCTTCTTCAAATATGAATGGTTGCTGTGATGATAGCCGTGTCGCTATCGTTTGCCGATTTGGGCACAGTATCCTGTCTCCTATGCTGGAGTCTTCCTCGTCGGATCCTGGTTCTGGAAAGCGTGTGTTAATTGTAGCCAGAACCAAGGAATGGTTATTGTAATTGTCTGTTAGTGCGGCAATAGTACCTACCACCATTTTCTGTGTTGTAACACATCACAAATTCACGACCAACATGCAAAACAACATGTCCACCCACCAGACACAACAGAACAACTCACAATGATAATCTGGGCAAGCCTTGCACATGAGCCATCAATGGCATGGCACCTCAGCCACACACTAGCTGAATGTGGGGAGAGGTGGCAACCAGGCATGTGTGAAGGAGACAGGAGAACCATGATTGGGAGAGTACACAATGCCAAGTGTGGCGGAGATGTGCTGGACATTATGCAATATGCAGAACATACCCACATCCATGACGACATACACCTCTGGTGTATGTAGTGTAGTGGACACAACCATGTCTCCCCGGCCAATGGGGGAGTACGCGGAAATGTTGCCTGTTATGTCCTCCCAGTAAGCGTGCGCAGAGTGGGATGGCCCGGCGTATGCCAGGCCAGCGTAGGCATGTGAATAAAAAGCACGTGGCCATGGGTGCGCTCCTCTTCCGGAAAGCCCAACGTCTCTGCCAGGGTGGAACCACTCACCACTCCACAAGGCCGTCCACGTGAGCGGAGTTGCCTGCGATCCTGTGCACCTGCTGTACCCTGGCCCGCTGGACCCCGAACCCATAAGGCCCACCCCTGCACAGCTAGGCCACACTGATTACCTCCCGATACCAGCGTGTGTCACGTAGGGCCCACCACGTGCAGGCACAAGCTCTAAGCCCAAGGTCCATAACCCTGGCAGCCTCTCAGATGCTGGCCCACATTACTCCATACTCATTCACATACTACACCGGCATCATCTTCGGCCCAGTAGGTACTATATGTGAAACTGTGTCCTGAGGCCTGAATGGCAGTGACCCCAAAGCCGGGGCAGCGGCCACAGCACCAGACCTCCTGATCAGTGAGGCATAGTTCCATATGGGCATCTTGTGACATGTGGTGTCACTAACCCTGTTCAACGCAACCCGGCAACACATGGATGAGGGACCAGGACTACCCTGCAGGCCAGTAGTTCCCACATCCAGCACCTAGTTGTGAATCGCAAATGGCAGAGTCCACACCAGTGGTCGAATGGAGAGGAGTAATAGGAAGATGGGGCTCAGTCCAGACGAAAGCCGGGTCACAGTCACAAGGTGACCGAACACTATCAACAACTGATCTGGTGCCATCAACCCTGTTCATTACAAGTCCATATCCCGGGGTGCCACAGAACCTGTTCAACGCAGGCCGTGGGGCCATCCAACCTATGCCAGCGACACTCGGTGAATGGCCCGTGCTGACCGCTGCCACAGGCCTACAATGCGGTCCATTAGGTCACACATGTAGAACTGTCTTGGGTAAGATGTGGAGGACTCCACACCATTCGACACATCGCAGGAGGCATCCCTTAACAGCATGGGTGCCACTAACTCTGCGCAATGAGTCATGGGCACCATCTGGTTGGACCCTGGTGGCATCAGAGCCCGTGGCCTGGTGGTTTTCTGCATTTTCTTCTGGCTGGACTGGACTTGCTGTCCAACATGTTCCATTTATCTCCACAATGGTGACTGTATCAGCATGGGCCTGCCCTCTGCATCCTGCCCTGGGGGTACACCTTCCACCGTCCTTCGATACACTCCGCGACAAGGCCCCTAGTCATCACATGAACCCGCTCTGCACCTGTAACCTTGCCCCAGTGCACCGCAAGTCAGCGGCCCGTGGCGGCAGGCCCATGCAGGACGCAGTGCATTCGTGGCTACTAACTCTGTGCAGCACAAATCATGGGGCCTTTATGGTTGAATGGTTGTGTCCTTTATGATGTACACTGTTGTCGGTTTATGACTGTACCAGGCGCCCTTGCCGGCTGGTGTGCACACACCCCACACACATCCAACACAAGTGTCACTCTGGAAGTGTGCCTAATAATAAATGTGGCCGTACGCACATGCCCATAGCCATTTTCTCCATCTGAGCAAGTGTTCTTGTGCGTTCATTGTGTCAGCATGATGGGCACGGGCCCTACAACATCACAGTGTGCTGTCTTCTGCGGATGTTGCCATGTCACCTCAGCGTTAGCAGTGACCCTAGACATGTAGCCCCACACCTGCCCCCTGCATGCACAGGCTGTGTGTGCTGGTTCGGCAGGGGGGGCAGGGTGTGGTCCGGACATGTGCCGGTGCATGAGGTATGGTAAGTGTGTCTTTGTTTTGGGGTATTGTCACCACCAGCGCCACAATACATGATGTTGCAATGTGGCATGTACCAGGAGGGCGGGCCCGCAGGTACGGGGACATGTAGGAGCGTGAGGACACTTGGTTTCTTGGCCCCTGCGTGCCAGGTGTCATGTGTATCAGTCTTGCGGATGCATTAGTCCTTTACCTGGCCTCATTCGCAGCACGATCCGAGTCAGCCATGGGCTGAACACCTGTGTGTGCCCTGTCCGGACCATTGGCCTACACCCAAGTGGGCGCACACCTTCGAAGGCCAGTGTTATTGTTGGCATGGCGCTGGACATGAGCGGACAGACAATAGAATGGTGTCCCATAGGAGTGCACGTGATGCAACCGTGCAGCGCACACAAGTGTGGGTGCCCGTGGCAGGGAGGAGCAGCTGTGGGGCAATGTGACGTACAATGTGTCCGCTCATGTGCATTGTGCTGAGCATGTCATCCATGAATCCCAGGGTCGCAGATGTCCCACCACACCCACGACCGGCCCCTGTACGTCTCCTGTATGCATGCAGCTGTTGAAGTTACTGTAGGGTCGAAAGGTCCTTTCTCTGTACTATCAAGCGGTAGTACATCTGCAGGTCCGAGCAGGAACTTGCATGTGCCCAGCACCCCCTGAGAGAGGAACTTGCATGTGCCCAGGACCCCCTGACAGATACAATAGCATTTGTTTGCGACTCACACACTATGCACTGCCCGATGTGAGACCAACGTGTACACATCCCACACACAGTAGTCCTTGGTCGTAGTTGGCGTGCGTGAAATGGCATTCACATGTACTCCCACCCCAACCAAGGCCTGCACCCATTTCACACAGACACTGCTCATTGCACCAAGCTGAGCCATTTCATCCACCGGACTGTCTCAGGGCAAGCCAGTGCCGCTTCATGCAGAGCCACTGACGCAATGGCAGACCATCCCAGACACATGCTCGACTCCAGTCACGTGGAGCTGTACCGTGCATGTCTGCTGCATGTACTAGGGGCACTGCCGTTGGCAGGGCTGCTGATCAGTTACCGGCTGAACTTCCGCTACGCACACGTCACCTGCGTGCAGCCTCTGTTGCATTGTCACTCGTATTCGAGTGGCCCATGGATGTCTGCCTCTCCAAAGTAACAGTAGCTGACCTGGATTACTAGGTGTGTGTGCAGCCCCTGTTGGCCCACGACCAGGAGTATCACCAGGATGACCGCTTATGGCATGCATGGATGTTTGTCATGCAGGCTGAAAACTGGACCTTGGAGATTGCACGAGTTGTAGTGTGCAGGGAGCACATTGAGCCACTACCCGATTGGGCTTTGGTGCACATTGGGTTCAGTGGTTGGAGTCAGCACATCTGTCTGGGTCAGCTAATGGATTACATCGGCAACATGTCAGATGTGGTGGACGACGATCGCTCATTAGAGATGTTGGCCTACGCAACTGCAGTCGCGTTCATGGACGACTGACAAGGTACCTGCAGCCACAACTGGATGTGAGCCATTCCATGTGTCCCGACACATAGTTGCATGTTGTGGGTATGGTCACCTGTCCCAAGATGACAGTGGACATGGCTGCATTGGCCAGCACTCATGTTCCAGGTGCGGACAACCAACGCGGGTTGGCACTGACTTGTACTGGGGAGGTTCTCCTTCCTCATTCAGACATGCTGCTGTTGTTGTTTACATATCGTTGCACTTCTCTTGGCCGTACTGACTCGCACTTGTTGATAAAGTTTCCACACTTTCACTTGTCTCCAACGGTGTCATTTCTTGATTTGTAGGCCAATGTGTGTGTCACAGACTCTCTGGCTCCCTGCCATACGTGCATTGCTACACCATCAGTACTGTGTGTTTGTACTTGGGCATTATCATGTTCCTGTTTCGTGCTTTCCCAGTTGCGTCTGGCTGTTTACTGGCCACAGGCGGGTGCACTTGTGTCCTTTGTTTGTTTGTGCACAAGTTGGTGTTTGTACCACATTGTGTTCGATGTTGGGGTGCTCTGCTTCCTATGTGTGTGTGCTGCATTGTGTGTGAGATGTTCCTTCCGCTCTGATTTGGCTCACCCTCTCCCTATCAGGCAACGTTGTCTTCACTTCTGTGCTTGTTCAGTGGTGTGACATTACCGTGTTGTGTGACTTGTGTTCCTGGTTGGTGTTGTTACTCCTGGGCATGGTTTGTCTGCAGTTGTGCGGTGCTTAGGTGTGCATGTGTGTTATTGTGCCCATTTCCCCCCTTCCCTCAGTCCCTGCTGGTTCCTCTACCTGTTGCTGTTGTGTCTGTTGTTTGGTGCAGTTTCCGCTCCCCGAGTCCTGCCACCTTCTCCAGACTGATGTGGTGGACATCATTTCCTCCATGTCATCCAGTTCCTGGTGTGGCGCTGGACTCCCACCTCCAGTGTGCATTGCTGCCGTCTTGTTATTTTCATGTTTCTGCTTGTTTGTGCCTTTCGCATCATTTCTGGAGTTCTGGTTTTCTGCAATAGTCCTCCTCCGCTCTCAGGCTGCATTCATCTTGTGCAAGATGGTCTGCCATGTCTAATGTTTTGTTGCAAAT
This sequence comes from Lissotriton helveticus, assembly GCF_964261635.1. Lineage (NCBI taxonomy): Eukaryota > Metazoa > Chordata > Amphibia > Caudata > Salamandridae > Lissotriton > Lissotriton helveticus. The sequence continues at coordinate 225,950 of NW_027612057.1, read as the reverse complement.
GGGTTTGGTGGAGTTATCTGCTATCTCAGGTTGCCTCCATTGTATTTGGCTGTTGTTTTCTGTTTGGTCTGTCTAACTTTTTCAGGCCTTTGTTGTGCTTATTCCTGCCTGCCATGTGTTTTGTGGACCTGGTGGTTCTTATCCCTGCTTTCCTCATCGCACGATTTCTGGTGTTGTGGTTTGTGTTTTTATCTCCGTCGGGGTGGTTGTATCTCTGACATTGGCTGCGTTTTCGGCAGACTATCGCGTGCTCCCGTCGTGTTGTGAATTCCACGTTAACACAGGATTATTATCCCGCGATGGGTTGCGATGTGTAAAGTTGCGTTAGCAATTTTTGGTGATGTTTATCACACGTTCTTGTAAATAGACCCCTAAATTTTAGTCCTAGGCCCAGTGCATTCTCGGCACAGCCCTTAGCATGGTTCGTTTCTGCTCAGAATGGTGCATTGGAGAGAAGGGGGCCCAAACAGGATGTCCGCGCAGCCCATGGCCCCCACCGTAGCCATATGTTGGGCACAGCTCACCAAGCCCCTCAGTGGATCGTCGCTTATTGAATTCTCTCGGTTCATCGCCCACCGTGGGCGTTTGCTGTGCTGTATCACTATGTGGCAATATCAAAAAGGACTAGCTTAGTTGTGTTAGCGAGACTCCAAAGGTACGTCTGTGGGCAAACCATTTGGTTTGGTCATGAAGCCCTCACCCACCAACCTAGTTGGTGGCATGCTTCATCATCGGGCCCACCACAGTGACAACGAATGTGTCCCGGGTGTGCTGCGACTCCAGATTACTGAGGAGCTGGTATGCTTGCTGAGTGTGCAGTGAATAGTGGGTATGAACTATGTGGCCAGTGTTTGTCATTGCGGGTCGATGTCCCCGCCGATATTTCGAGTCTCCCTTTTTTCCTTTTTTCCTAGTGCTGTGTTGGTTTTTTACTAGTCTGACTGGGATCCTGGTAATCAGGTCCCCAGTCTATCTGTTTTCTCCTTAAAACTGTTACGCCAACGCCAACGACATCCTGCCCTCACAAGAACTGTGCGACTCGCTGGCCATCTTCTTCCACCGCAAGATCGCTGACATCCACAACAGCTTCAACACCACAACTGCCCCGACTACGCCAGACTCCACCTCCCCTGCGAACACCAACTGCGCCATCCGCCTGACCTACTGGTCCACCGTCAATGACGACGAAACACGCAAGGTCATGAACTCCATCCAGTCAGGATCTCCGTCAGACCCGTGCCAACACCACATGTTCAACAAAGCAGACGCAGCCATCGCACCCCAACTACGGAAGGTCATCAACATCTCCTTTGAAACAGTGACATTCCCGGAAAGCTGGAAGCACGCCGGAATCAACGCCCCCCTCAAAAAACCCAAGGCGGACCCCAAGGACCTCAAGAACCTCCGGCCCATCTCCCTGCTCCCATTCCCGGCAAAGGTCATCAAGAAAATCGTCGTCAGGCAATTGGCCCGCCACCTCGAAGACAACAACATCTTGGACCCATCCCAGTCCGGATTCAGACAAAACCACAGCACCGAGACAGCCCTCATCGCCGCCACAGACGACATCAGGCGCCAACTGGACAATAGCGAAACAACAGCCCTCATCCTCCTGGACCTGTCGGCCGCCTTCTACACGGTCTGCCATCGCACTCTAAAGACACGCCTCCTAGAAGCCTGTATCCAAGAGAAGGCCCTTGATTGGATCACATCCTTCCTCTCTGGCAGAACCCAGAGCGTATGCCACCCACCCTTCCGATCCGAAGCCACCGACATCATCTGGGCATCCCCCAGGGCTCATCCCTCAGCCCGACGCTGTTCAACATCTACATGGCCCCCCTCGCACAAGTGGCCCACCAGCATGACCTCAACATCATCTCCTACGCCGACGACACCCAGCTCATCCTCTCCCTCACCAAGGACCCACCTACCGCCAAAACCAACCTACAGGAGGGAATGAAGGTCGTCGCCGACTGGATGAGGAGCAACCGTCTGAAACTGAACTCGGACAAGACGGAGGTACTCATCCTCAGACCCACACCCTCAGCCTGGGACGACTCCTGGTGGCCAACCACACTGGGAACAGCACCAACACCCAGCGACCATGCACGCAACCTATGATTTATCCTCGACTCCTCCCTCTCCATGGCTACACAGATCAACGCTGTCTCCTCCTCCTGCTACAACACCGTCCGCATACTCCGCAGGATCTACAAGTGGATCCCAACCGAAACAAGAAGAACGGTGACACAGGCCCTCATCAGCAGCAGACTGGACTACGGTAACGCACTCTACGCAGGAATCCCAGCCAAACACCTACAACGACTACAACGCATCCAAAATGCCTCCACCCGACTAATCGTCAACATCCCCCACCGCATCCACATCACCTCCCACCCGAGAGACCTACACTGGCTCCCCGTCGACAAGAAGATCACCTTCAAGCTCCTCACCCACGCACAGAAAGCACTCCACAACGCCGGACCAGCCTACCTGAACAGCAGAGTCAGCTTTTACACCCCCATGTGCCAGCACCGCTCCACCAGCCTCACCCTCACCGCTGTCCCCCGCATCCAACCACCTCCGGCGGCAGATCCTTCTCCTACCTCGCCGCCAAGACCTGGAACACCCTCCCTACCCACATACGGCAGACCCAAGACTTACTCGCCTTCAGAAGACTCCTCAAGACCTGCCTCTTTGAGCAGTAGCAGCACCCCGTCCTCTCAGCGCCTTGAGACCATCACGGGTAAGTAGCGCGCTCTACAAGTACTCTGATTGATTGATTGATTGATTTGTACTAGGTACACTCCAGGTTCGATACTGGGGCACCCTTGTCAGTCCCTTGTATACAGTACACCAGGGCATAGGTACCCCAGAGGCCTCTCAGGGGCTGAAGCATGTATTATGCCACCCATGAGAGGCCATGCAAAATGGAACTACATGTCTGCCATCACAATCTGTGTAAGATTTTAATGAAAGATATAGGTTTACTATATCTATTGGTCACTACGCTTAAAACCTATCAGTCACCCCTATAGCAGACCTTGACAATCCTGAAGGCAGGGTGCTGGGTTTTACGTGAGAGGGTGCCTCTGCATGAGCAGAGCATCCATGAGCATACGGAGACTCTTCTCCCGGGTTGTTGGTGACGCAACCAGACATATACGTAGAGGTGCATGGTATGCTCGCGTAAAATGCTATCTCGAAAACGGCTGCAACAAACCATGTTGTGTTTGGTATCAAACACCTTGGAATCCTTCCTCCACCCCAGTAACTCGTGTGGGAGGTATGATTCCACCATTTTGATGCAAGCTTTGTGGGTTCCTGGTCTTCCCGGTACCACCCTTCTTGACCCAGACAGCAAACAAGGGTTGCTGCCGACCAGAGACACATTTCTGCCCTCCTGCTGCAGAGCCAAGCTCGAGCAGAGGAAGGCAGAACAATAGGCATCCTGTCCCATGGAGGTGTGGCCACCACACAGACAGGATTTGGTATTGGGGCTTGGTGGGTGCACTTCCAAAGTGTCTGGAAGTCTGCACAAGGGGCACACTTGGTGTCCCTGTGCATAGTCCAGCTCAAACCAGTTCTGGGAGCCGATAGCTCCCACTGTGGCGGGAACCTGGACATACGACAGAAGGGTATCCTCCCCACTGTCCAGATCTTCCCCTGGGAGGATCCCCTGAATCTGTCCAATCCTCTCCTGTGGGTACAAAGGGGCGTACCTGGCTGTAGGACCCTAGATTCGACATGGACAAGATTCTTAACCAGAAACCACTGAACTTCGACCATCTGGACACTTGGACTTCGCTGGACTTTGTTTGGGCCCAACTTCATCTCCCACTCAGTCTGCTGCATTGTCTGTGCCCGTGCACCATACAGGATCCGTGCAGGACCTGTGGACCATCAAGGACAACTAAAGACATCTCCCTTGGAGGGAAGGAGTCACTCCCCTGCACCAACAGGCACCACATCCCAAAGTACCAGTCTGCTGTTTCTGAGCTCCTATGGACTCCAAAGATCCCAGCAAAACAGGAGGTAGGTCCCTATATCTCTCAAGGCCCACGTTGCCCTCTCACCACGTTTCAGGTCAGAATCCCTTGTGGGGGCTGCGAAACCCCTGTGCACTGCATACTTTTGCAAGTGCATATGCTTGTTGGCTGTTGCAAGACAAGTGCATTGGGCTACTGATAGCCCCAATCTCTGGGCACATTTCTTACCAAGATCTTTGTCCTCCTCACACTGAGTGCTCCATGGACTGTCATCTTGTGAATCCACCAGAGGTCGTCTCGTGACTCCTGTGCCTCTGGCCCGTGAATCCACTTCAGTGTCAACTTTGTTTTCCATTGGCTTCGCTAGTTGCTCCAGGCTTGCCCTGACTCCCATTCCTGTGGTGAATCTCCTGGACTTTGCTGGTCCAAACCATTAGTCTTCTTGACCTTCTGGCTTGTCGGTGCCCACCAGGACACCGAACCCCCAAGCATTTGACATCCTTTATGGGACAGCTTCAATCCAGCCCCTGGTTTTCTTCAACATCTAAGGGTCCCCGTGGCTGCAGATTCAGAAACACCGTCAATGCAGCTGAAGCACCTGACACCGGTGGGCATTCGTCTACCGAGCCCCTGGTCACTCCCAGTGACCCAGACTCTGTCCCCTCTGCTTTCAGGAACACTTCATCCCAAATACACATTTGGATTCCACAGGACGTTCTTCATCCTTCCAGCAGTGACTCTTCTTTGAAGTCTCCCATTGAGATCGATGGCGGTTTCCGACGCCACTTCAGACCTATGTACCCAGCTTCCCTGGAATAGGTAACTTTGGTACTACGGTATCCACAGATGGGGTGGCTCTCCAACCTCCTAACTTCCACGGGTTTCTTTGAAGCACACTGAGAAGGGTCCTTAAGCCCTTCGGTGCTGGTGATGGAACCGCTCCGTCACCAGCGTCGGTTGAGCTGTGCTGGTGACGGAGCGGTTCCGTCATGGCCCGCCCAGCTCGATAGAACGCTCATGCGCGGCACGAATTCCGCGCCTGCGCTGAGCGTTCTATTGAGCGGGGCGGGCCATGACGGAACCGCTCCGTCACGAGCACAGCTCAACCGAGGCTCGTGACGGAGCGGCTCCGTCACGAGCATGCGGCGGCCGCGCAAATTCGTTAGCACTGCGGCGGAATAGCCGCCGCAGGGAAGTGGTTAAGCCTTAGAACTTCAACCGCAACTTCCCCATAGAATTGTACGGAGCACGCAGTCGTGTTCCGACACTGCACCTGTCCTCCGTGGGGGTTCCCACTTACTCACCTTGGGTGGTTCCTTGGGGTCCCAACGATTCTACTTACTCTAGACCTTGACTCGAGTTGTGGTTCTTATACCACTATTTTAGTACATGGTTTAGTCCCTCTCTGGGCTCACTGTCTTTTAATGCTACTTGCTATCGTTTCTGTGCTACAGTATTGTTTGCTTTGTGAATATCTTCATGTAGAAGATATTGTGTCGTACTAGAGAGTGTTATATAAATAAATACATATTTTTATAACTACTGTGTGGTTCTCCTTTCATTTAATTAATACAATAAGATTGCATTCTGGTAAAACAAGCTGCTTAACATTCCTTCAAGACTAAGCCTGAAGGCTGCTCTCCACAGCTACCTCTTGGATAGCTTTCTAAGGTTATCTTTGACCTCTTAAATCAGCCTAAGGGCTGTTTGGACTGGTGCGAGGTGCCCACTTTAATCAGTGGACAGCATATACCAGGTCAACGACTCACAGGGAGGCTACTGTATTCACTACAATTGATTTGGCCAGTGCATACCAGACTCTAGGCATTGCACAGCTTTTAAAACAACTGAAAGCAGGATCCAGTGTAGAAGAATGCCTTTACGGCCGGCAGGTGCACCTGCTGATTCTCAGAGGGAGATGTCCAGAGTATCATCAGGCATAACAGGTGGGAAGGTGTTTAGGACTACATTTTGATATTTGGAAAGGACATAAAAGAGCATGATGGGACATTGAAGGAGGTTTTACATGCTCTAATGAAAAATTTTCTGAGTGTGAAGGAAGAGAAATGTGATTTTGGAAAACGGCAGGTGGAATACTTGGGGCACGTTATATCTTTGGAAGCCGTACGTCCAACAATCAGTCATGTTGAAGCTATTGTGAATGCTCCTAAGCTCAAGCCTAAAGAACAATTAATGTCTTTTTTGGGGCTAACAGAGTTTTATTCCCGTTTTGTGAAAAATTATGTCTCGAAGGTGGAAAGTTTATGAGCGTTATTAAAGAAAAATGCAACATTTGGTTGTTGGCAAGGAGGAGTTTGTAGCAATCAAGAATGAGGTTGTAAATGCGCCATGGGGTTGGATTGACTGTATCTGTGGGTGCCAGTGGTTACGGAGTAGGAGCTGTTCTATCACAAAAGAAGGATGGTAATGAGTGGGTGGTTGCATATGCATCTCGCACCCTGACACAAGTGAGCAGAAATTTTTCAGTGATAGAGAAAGAATTACTCGATCCAACTTGGGCTGTAGAGTGTTTCAGGGTGTATGTTCGGGGCAGGAAATTCAAAATCTGTGCAGACCATAACTCTTTAGTGAATATTTCAAAACCAAGAAGTGGGAAAAATATAACAACACAGTTAGCACGATTGGTTTCAAAGTTGCAAATGTATTATTATGATATTGTATGTGTTCCAGACAAAAATAATTGTGTTGCTGATAGGTTGTCACAGTTACCAGTGTAATTGTGCACAGCACAGGCAATGGATGAGAGTGGACATGATGTGGCGTACACATATGAAGACGCGATATGTCATAGGAATAGGGATGTGGCGAATGTGTTAGAGTTGTTGGAGGTGAAAGGGATAGAAGAAATGGAAAAAGATCTGGTGCTGCTGGGTGTAAAAAAATTCATTGTAAATGTGTGGCCTTTGCAATGGCAATTGTATGCTGAACATAACCCATTTTGGAAGGTAAAAGAGGAATTATCCTTTTGTAAATATATTGTCTTAAAAGGAGGTAGATTTGTACCTCCTATTAGGATTTGCAAGAACATCATCAAGTTAGGACATGAAGGCAATTGGAGGATGTCAAGCATGAGGCGAAAGTTTAGGAACAAAATTAGGTGGCCAGGTTTGTACGGTATGGTGGATAGTTGGGTGAGGGAATGTAATGCATGCATGTCAAGTGACAAAGTGATTAAACCAATCATGGTCCCTTTGCAAACTGTAGGTTCATCTGATGGGCCATGGTGGAAAGTACCAATTGATATTATGGGGCTACTTGCCACGTTACCATCCAAAGAGGCATATGCCATTGTTCTCATTGGGCATTACTCTAAGTGGGCGGCAGTTCATATGGTTGGTAGTGTGACCACGGAGGTGGTATTACTTTTTTGGAAGATGTTTTTTCCTGGAAAGGTGTACCAGAGTTGTTGGTGTCTGATAATGGGGTGGTGCTTAAATCAAGTAAGATGCAGTCGTGTTTGGAAAAATGAAATCATGTAAGGGCGTTGTTGTATTATCCCGAAAGTAATGGACAGGTTGAGCGGTTCAACGGAATTGTCAAAGAGGCAATACAATTGGCACTTAAGTCTAGGTTATAATGGATGAAAGCTCTTGAAAGTATGTTGTTATCATACACGATTACACGTCATTCAGTAACAGGTAGAATGCTGTTTGAGGTGTTAAGAGGAAGGAAATCTTCTTCAAAACTTGTACGTTGGTTGTTGACGATTAAGAAGGAAGTGAAAGGGAAGTCAGAGGCTGAGCTTCTGATGAAGAGGAATGTGGAACGGAGTCAATCTCAGGTCATTAACAGAATCAACATTATTATTATTATTTGAAGCTTGTAAAGCACACAGCTTATCCCAGCGAGCGTTTCCCGGCTCTAAAACAGGCGGTAAGGTGCGGGTAATCATAGAGGGCGAAGAGTTGGAAAATAGCCAGGTCTTCAAGTGGCATCGGAAAATAGATTCAGATTCAGCCATCCGCAAGGACATTGGCAGGCTGTTCCAGGTTTTGGACGTGATTACTGCAAAAGATCTGCCACCCATTCTGTCGAGGCAAAAACGGGGAGTCACCAAAAGGCGGAGATGGTTTGATCTGAGTGAGCGGTTAGACTGAGCATGGTTAGGTCAGGCTCTAAAGTAGGCCGGTCCCTGACCCAGCATTGCTCTAAAAGCTAAAACCAGGGACTTAAACTGAATGCGCCTGGTCACTGAAAGCCAGTGAAGCTTCTTCAGTTGGGGCGAAATTGAGTGGTGATTTGGGATGTTATCGATCAAACTGGCCGCTGCATTCTGAACAATCTGTAAGCGTTTGATCAGGGAGGCAGGAGCCCCAGCATACACACTGTTTGCATAGTCCAGATGTGAGGTGATCAGGGCGTGAACAATGATGCGGTGAGATTCCCGAGGGAGAAAAGAGGGAATTTTGAGAATCATGTGCAATTTACCGAAACACACTGAGGAAACCTGGTTGAATTGAGATTTACAGGATAACTAGCGTTGAACCAGAATGCAAGATTCCTGGCTGAGTCCACAGGTTCCGAAGGGGGGTTCAACTCCAATGGCTACCATCAAAGAGGCAGAAGAGGGTTTTTTGATGAAAAACAGCACCTCAGTGTTCTGAGAGTTCAGCCTAAGCGTGTTTGATGCCAACCGGGTGGAGATGTTGCACACGCAGTGTCTAAAATTAGAGGAGGCTGCTTCAGAGTGACCCTTAAATGAGAACACCAATTGTGTGTTGTCAGCATTAGAAATCACTCTGACACCACAAGATTCTATCACTGAGGCCAGAGGAGAGAGATATACATTAAAAAAAGCGGGCCCAGCGCGGAGCCAGAAGGGACTCCACAGTTCAGTGGTTTCTCCTCGGACACAAATGGCTCAAGGGAGACCTGTTGAGTGCGGCCATCTAGAAAGGATCTGATCCAGGATAGAGGGGTACCCTGAATCCCGAGACTGTATAGTTTCTCAAGCAAAATATCATGAGAGACTGTATTGAATGCCGCGGACAGGTCGAGAAGCACCAGCATCGCTGCTTCACCTGCGTCCAAACATTCACAAATGGTTTCAGAAACCTCCAGCAGTGCAGTCTCTGTGCTATATCCGGATCTAAACCCGGATTGTGAGTCGTGTACATGATGGCACGTCTCAAGATAGCTCGATAATAGCTCCTGAACTACTTTTTCCTGGACTTTGGCTGGTTTAGGCAGCAGGGAAATGGGGCGGTAATTTTTAAAAACGGAAGGATCCGCATCCGTTTTTTTCAAAATAGGTATTAGCATGGCCTGTCTGCAGGTCAAGGGAAAGAGGGAAAGTCCCAGTTCACAGGGAGGAGTTCCAAATCAAGTTCAAAGGAGAGATAATGAGGGGGGCTAAAGAGCTAAATAATAATGCCAGGCAGGGGTCCTTTGTGGAGCTTGATTTACAGGCAAGCAATTTCTGGAGTGCTAAATGAGTGGAGATCGGGTGAAAGGTGGTGAATGGCTCACTATTGGTTACCACTGAGTTTTGAACCGGGCAATCCAGAGTAGGGCCGAACGTAGAGTAAATGTCTAACATTTTATCCTGAAAGAAGTCCAATAGTCCATTGCAGAGTTCCTGAGTAGGGGGAATCATGGTAGATAATGCGAATGGTTTAGTAAAATCTTTCACTATTTAAACAAGCCTTTACAATGCAATAGGTCTTGCATTTGTGAGAGAGCTATTGGCACTGAAAATTAAGTATGGGCGAATTTTGCGGATTTGCGATCTGCAAATTCACGCGAAATCGGCAAAAAAATCCGCGAGTTCGCTAAAAAATCCGCGAACTCGCGGATTTGCCCAAAAGACTGTTTCCCACTGTCTACAGTGGCTAACAGTAAGTGCTACCTTGTTGGGTGAATGTATAGTGCTTTTCCTACACTACAGCTGCGTAAAGTGCCAGAAGAGTTGTCTCCAGTGACCATGTGTGTGTTACTATGCCATCGCGCCGAAAGGCGCAGGGTTCCCTTGAGTGAGCTGTCCCTCATAGTGGGTAAATGGCAGGAAGACGGTGCACACAGCTAGTGTGTGGGCGGGGCCAAACGGGCGGGCTTCTATGCGAGTTCACATGCCTCTTGTGTGTAAAAAAGGTCAGAGACCGATCAGAGCAGCAGATGAGGAGAAAAAAGCTCCTGGACACAGGAACTGCACGGGGATTGCGCTCATGAAAGTCAAGGATGCAGAGGCCTCTATCCAGCATCACAGCTAATTTTCGACGGTAGATATGGGGAGAAAGCACACCTGCCCAGCCTCGACAAAGCTCATGATTGTTTTTGGGCTGATGAATGCGTTACTAAACTTGAGCTTCAACTCGGGCACCTACTGTAAGTGCTTCCTGTTGAGGTTTAATTTTTGTGACAGGAGCATCGTGCCAGAATGAACCCTGACCTTCATATTTATCCAAGAAGACGCCACCGTTTTGTGCGATATCTCTACTCACCTGGAGTACTTTCTACTGGCTAATCAGTAAGTGCTACCTCGTTGGGTAAATGTATAGTGCTTTTCCTACACTACAGCTGCGTAAAGTGCCAAAAGAGTTGTCTCCAGTGACCATGTGTGTGTTACTATGCCATCGCGCCGAAGGGCGCAGGGCTCCCTTGAGTTAGCTGTTCATAAAAAATTTCAAAAATCTAACGGCTCGTGAGTTTGCGAATTTTCGGCAATTTCGCGAGATTCGCGGATCGTGAAATTGCCAAAAATGTGCAAATTTCGCGAGCGTAACGGATTTTTGGCCCATGCTTACTGAAAATGACAATGTATTTTATCTATGTGTTTTGGTTTGGAGTGGAGTGGATGTATATGGTTTGGAGTGGAGCTATTTGGGCTGAATTGGAATTCTTAGTTGTGGAATTTTATGGGGTGGAATTGTGTGGTGTGCAGAATATTTATGTCGTGCAATTACGTCACATGCTGAATACGTGGGTGAGAGCTGCATAGAATAGATAGAAATTAAGATATAGAGGGATAGGTAGTTTATGCAAGAAGTGATGAATGAACTCTAGATGGAGTAGCAGAAAGTGTGTGAGGGAGAGAGAAAGAAGGGGAGAGCATGCTGCAGATGCATAAAGAGGGAGCACCAAGTGGCAAGAAGTGTTATAAACAAGTTACCTATATTCCACTTCAACCACACCAGTTAATCAAACCCTAAAACTCCCCCCACTTTTACAAATCACGTCCTCTGCTTACACAAGCCCCAGATGCTCACTTGTTAGGGTGTAGAATTTGTTTGTTTTGAGCAGTGCCGAAAGGCTCCAAATACCCCATTGTACCGCTAGATCAATTCCAGGGCAAGTTTCTGCAGCATCGCAGCACCAAGAAAGTGAAAGGAAAGTGCTGAACGGACCTCACTCCTAGCCCGCCTCGAAAGTGCACTCCCACCAATGTAATTCTGAGATTGGACGTCTAGCCAGTAAGATGTGTACCTTGTTCCTTCACTATATGGCTGTTAATAATGCCTGCTGCCAACGCATAATTAGAAAATATGCATCTATATTTTTATAACTAGTTATATGAATCCTTTTGATCTGGTTTAGTGGCAGGTATATTGTATGAAAAAAAGTGCCATAAATCACAAAACTCTGATGAATAAATCTAAGAAATGTTTAATATGATTGTCTAAATCCTATTCATTTTTTAATGTAGCCACTTTTCCTGCTTTAGTGTTTTTTGAAAGTGAGAATATTGGCAGTTTTAAGATGGCGGGTTAATTAGTGAACCACACAGTAGGGTTTGTTCTCCAAATAAGCTACAAACATTGTGCAGCTGGGATGAATTTAGATCTCATCCGGGCGGGAGGAGGTGGTGGTGGGAGGGCAGCATGGTCGAGATTAAGTGAATTGCAACAGGCACAAAAGCTTAACATGCACCCTCAGTGTAACACGAGCATGTAAAGGATTAGGAACACAAAACAAATGTAAAGCACAGCAGACTTGAAGTGTGCAGTGTGCTGAGCATGAGGCACACAAAAAAAATAAGCGAGGCAGACGTGAAGTGAGCACCGCGATGAGCCATGAGAACAAAAGGCAAAACAGAACACTTATAAGAAGTGCTTCTGGCAGTCAGAGTAGAGAACACGCACCCACGGTTAAACATGAGCAGACAAGAAATAAAAAAGGAGCCGCCAAAGGAACACATAAACACCTAAAGCATAAGGATACAGTACTTGGCTGGTGCTCCATGGGAGGAAACAAAAAAAGCCAAGATATACAGGATGCTACATTATCAGATTGCCTTTCGGATGAAAACAGATTAAGTCAGCAGAGGATCACTGAAATTATCTCTTTCTTGGCAAACCTCAATCTAAATCAAACAACATCCAAGTTAGTGTGGCACCTGGTGAACTGGATCATGTCTAAAGGATCATAAACACAGAATGTAACCATGAAACATTCATTTAGTCTAAAATTTCCAGTATTGGCCATGTGTTGCATCGATTGCATTTTTATAAACAAATTAGCCCAATGGTGCAAGTCACCGAACAGGGTCAGGCAAAAGCTAGTCTTTCCTCACAGGCAAAAGCTGCGTCATAAACATCCAAACCATTAGCTCTACAACAGTAACAGCTGAAGGAATTGCAATGGCTGATAGACCATCATTCAGCTAGGAAAAGTGTAAAAAGATGCTGTCCCAGGATGCTTGTTTCCAGTCCATGGAAGACATAGCTTTGTTTGCCATAAGTTGGCAGGGTATGCTCAGACGTGAGTCCCTTGCTCACTTTGCCACTGGATTCAAGCAAGCCGGGCTGAAGACGGCTGAAATGCCAGAAACCGGTCCTTGGAAGCTTGTTTCCGGTCCAGGGAAGGCATGGCTTGGCATTTCGGGCTGGACTGTCACCATGAGGCACAGGGTCAGACTGATTTGCATATGGCCATGTCTGAACTGGGGTGGCAGAGTGGGCTAAAGAATGGTGATGGATTAAACCCATATCAGTTGACTGGGGGTGAGTGCTTGTATTGTCAACGCTCCGTCCATCATTTTCCTTTGGTTTTTATTTGGCTAAGGCTTGCACCAAAGCCAGGGAGAGACCACCACTCTAGTCATGGAAAGGAAGTTACACGCCAAAGATAACCCCTGCTCACCCCCTTGGTAGCTTGGCACAAGCAGTCAGGCTTATCTCGGTGGCGATGTGTAAAGCATTTGCACAACACACACAGTAACAACATACTAGGGGCACCACAAAAGGAACTCCACACAAGGTTATATATAAAAATAGCCTTTGTATTATCACAAACACATTAGATGGTATTCACACAATATACACTGTGCCAACTGGCACAGGCAATATTTACAGTGATTATTTACACATGACAGGGCCACGTGGAGAACTGTCAGGATTAGCACTTGGTAAAACATCATAAAAAGAAGAACACGTCATACTCTCATAACTCAACCAGTAATCACTGGCAGACTCAATACTCAGCGCCAACCTGTAACATAGATCATAACAGGCACAGTAACACATAAGACGAGAACTCTGCGCCAACCTCATAAGCTAAAGTCTGGTAGACCACCCTCTTCTAAACATAACTCGCATTAGGAAAGAAAGTTAATAACATTACCTGTGATAGGGAATAAATCACGCCTAGACCAGGGTAGAGAATCACAATAAAACCTAAGACAGTAGGTAAAACCTAACAAGCATTAAAAGCACGTCTATAAGCATAAATCAAGGTGCATAAATCACACTACAAACATTACATCTCCTAGCACCTACATAACTCACACTAGGGCCTTGCGCCCTACAAAGCCAATAGTCCCCTGGGCCTACTGGCCATCTCACAGGGGCTCAAATGCCCTCTGTCCAAAAAGACAGGGCTGCTGCCTAAGCAGCCACAGTCACTGGGGCGCACTTGGCGCAAACCTAAGCGTGGCAGCTGCCCGCTACTTGCTAGGCAGCTGGGAGTTCAATGAAGGCCTAAATGCTGCAGCTGGCACTAAGTGCTGCGCAGCTGTGTGGGCAAAGATGGGGCAAAGGAGTGCCTCTCACTCCTGGGTCAAAAGAACATGTCCCCTAAAAAGCAAGAAGAACCTAAACAGTGCAGCTGCCCACTAATTGCTGGGCAGCTGAAAAAGTTAACAAGGCGGCATGGGCCCTCGGTGGCTCTCCGGACAAAAATGTGCGAAACGGGGGAGCCCTCTAGGCTCTACAAATAAACATGACTGGGAACCCTCTGGCTCCTGAAATAATGTTGGCAACCATTGGAGCCTCCTAGGCTCTTGAGAACCAATGATGCCCCCTAATAAAGTCCTCTGGGCCTGGGTAAATACACATGGTCACAGGTTGGAGCCACCTAGGCTGATTATTACACAAGCCGGACATAGAGTGAAAAATAAGAGGACTAGTAAACATTTAGATTTATTAAATGGTCAACTCAATAGATGTCTTCTCCGTCTAATTTCTTGGAATGTGGCAGGAATCTCCCGAAGGTTATCAGATGAGGTGTTGGTTGAGTATATAAAATCCTTTGATATAATTTGCCTCCAAGAAACATGGAGTAGAAAGGATCTTTTCCTAGACGGATACAATTCACTAGTTGTTCAGGCTGAACCCTCTCTGGCTGGGAGGGCAAAGGGTGGCCTAATGACCTCAATCTCGGTACGGTATCAGTCATTAAAGATAGATAAAATAATGGCCTCTCCATGGTATCAACTGACCCTGTGTACCAATCTGATTGCTGTACCCATGCTACTAATCAACTGGTATTATAATATTTTGGACACACAGACATCGGTCATTATTGACTCCCTGCAGGAAGAAATTGCTAAAGTGACTGAAAAGATTTCGCCTTTGTGTATTATCTGGCTGGGGGACTTTAACTGTACTTTATGTCGATACAGTGGGAGTAAGGCCTGTGGGCTACTTGACACTAATGAACAACCTCTGGCACATTTTACACATACCATACAGGGTGATGCACTGAATAACATTATCGTGGCTAATGACTTATGCATGCTCGATACATTGACTAATACCCCAATGGTATCTTTTCAAGGGGCTGGGGGGTGTATGAGTGTAATTGATTTTGTGTTGATTTCTAGCAGGTATATGCACCTCGTTGATGAATTCGGGGTAGAACCAAACCCTGCTAGTGATCATAACCCCCTTGTTCTATCATTAAGTACTGTGGTATCGAGGGAAAAGCCCCTTGAACATCTAATAAAATATAATCATAGCCAAGGGTTAAGGTTAAAATGGGACAAAATTGACCCTAAGGCACTGGAGGAACTTGTTATTAAAACTAATTTAACGCAAGTAATGACTTGCCTGACGGTTACCTCTGAACCAGAATCATACAATAGAACTTTGAAATTATTTATAAGAGTGCGGCTATTAATTTGTCTAAACCAGCCAGGAAGGGGAGCTCCCCTGATATTAAATGGTTTAATTCCGAGTGCTCTGCAGCCCAAACAACTCTGAAGAAGGCACTACATGTAGTCCCACGGGATAAAGTAATGGTAAGGAAAGCAAGGCAAATCTATAAAAAGTTCATTGAAAAAAGGAAAGTAGAACTGAGAAAGCAGGCTTGGGATGACCTTGAAAAGGCAAGTGCTTTGAGAGAGAGTAGGATTTTTTGGGAGGTTATAAATCGCCTGCTTTGGCCATGCATATAACTGGGGTGGTCTGGGAGGCTCATTACTCTAAGATATTTAATCCAAAGGGCATCCTGTTAAATGAGTGCGAGGATGTTGTCCCTTTTAACATTCAGACCGCTCAACAGCTTAGTTTATCACTCTCTTTGTGTGAAGTGGAGGAGGCTTTGAGAAAATGTATCCTCCTCAAGGCACCAGGGCCTGATGGTGTACGCCTGGATTAATTTAAAAATAATCCTCAAGTTTGGGCACCCCTGATGCTTAATGTCTTTAAGGCCACAATTGTGGGACGTATTCCATCCTCATGGAAAGAGGCGGTAGTTGTGCCTATTTTTAAAAAAGGAAACAGAAGCGATCCCAGATGTTACAGGCCAATCTCTCTAATAGATGCTTCCTGTAAACTATTGGGGAGAGTAATCCTTGCACGCATGGAGACATGGGCTAATGCCTCTTGTATTATTGTGGATACCCAATATGGTTTTAGGAGAGGCAGGGGGACTACGGAACAGTGCCTCAACCTGGCCATGATTATGGATAAGTACATGAAGGCCAAGGGTGTCTCAATTCACCTGGCCTTCATGGACTTATCCAGCGCTTTTGATAGAGTGTGCCAGGGAAAACTGTGGTCACTAATGGAGACTATGGGATTTGAGGAGCCGCTTGTCACCTTGTTGCGCAGATTGCATGTTTTATAAACAAACAAGGGGGACCCACTAAATGGCTTGGGACCATGGGTATCAAGTATTTTCAAAAAACAAAGGTCCTAAGCCTAGAGCATTATTTCAAAAACAATGACATATAGTCCACAATCGGACAATATGTACACTTTTCTTATACCCAGCCGGGCAAAGAATTTATTAGAGAATATATGACAGGTAATCAATTATAGGTTACAATGTAACAACAAACATTTAGCGTTTGAAGTAAGGCACAAGCCTGTGCCGTACTAAGGGATAGAAAAAAAGTTGTG
Source organism: Lissotriton helveticus (assembly GCF_964261635.1). Taxonomy (NCBI): domain Eukaryota; kingdom Metazoa; phylum Chordata; class Amphibia; order Caudata; family Salamandridae; genus Lissotriton; species Lissotriton helveticus. The sequence goes on along the minus strand of NW_027612057.1, from coordinate 209,380 downwards.
AGAAAGGGTGCAGAGGAAAGAACAGTTTACGTCAGGCAACAAGAAAGTTTGAGCAGAGCCCGGTACTGCTTTAAGATTTAAATTGGCAGTATTTCCTAGAGTAGAACATACATATATAAATATTCATAAAACAACTGTATGTCTACAAAACAAAGTCGACGGCGTTTCGATCCCGCGCTCAAAATAATGGGATCATCATCAGGACTTAATAGATGCCTGGAGTAACATGAACAATATGCCCCAAGGGCTGGACGAATTCGAATGGAGTGGCTTCAGCCACTCGGACCGTTGGGTGGATGCCTTCAGGTAACAATTCACAAGACAAATAATTGCGGAATGATTTTTAGTCGAAGCAACCCCGTGTGGGAGCCTCGTCCAGTTGTTTCAGACCAGCGTTAAATTACGATCCGCGTTTGAAATTGGGAGCGGTCAGATTATTACGTGATCCGCTGTGCAGGGTCTCGGTGAGGGCTGTAAATGGAGGCGTTCTCACCGTATTTTGAGGAAGCTTGTCCGTGGCAACGGTCGAAATAATACACGATCCGCTAAAAAGTGGACTGAGTGCCAATACACCGGTTCCTCGTGGGTGATGCTGAAGAAGAAGTTGGTTGACATGCTGCGACAGCTGTGTAGACTAGGTTCCATTTAATTTCTTTGCTGCAGTGTCTTCACTTCCTAATGGCCTTGTGGGTTGGTTGGCACGCTGCGACAGCTGTGTAGACTAGGTTCCATTTCATTTCTTTGCTGCAGTGTCTTCACTTCCTAATGTCAGTGTGGGTTGGTTGGCACGCTGCGACAGCTGTTTAGACTAGGTTCCATTTCATTTCTTTGCTGCAGTGTCTTCACTTCCTAATGGCAGTGTGGGTTGGTTGGCACGCTGCGACAGCTGTGTAGACAAGGTTCCATTTCATTTCTTTGCTGCAGTGTCTTCACTTCCTAATGGCAGTGTGGGTTGGTTGGCACGCTGCGACAGCTGTGTAGACTAGGTTCCATTTCATTTCTTTACTGCAGTGTCTTCACTTCCTAATGGCAGTGTGGGTTGGTGGGCACGCTGCGACAGCTGTGTAGACTAGGTTCCATTTCATTTCTTTGCTGCAGTGTCTTCACTTCCTAATGGCATTGTGGGTTGGTTGGCACGCTGCGACAGCTGTGTAGACTAGGTTCCATTTCATTTCTTTGCTGCAGTGTCTTCACTTCCTAATGGCAGTGTGGGTTGGTTGGCACGCTGCGACAGCTGTGTAGACTAGGTTCCATTTCATTTCTTTGCTGCAGTGTCTTCACTTCCTAATGGCAGTGTGGGATGTATGACGTTATAACGCATACTATTACAACGCATGTTTTTACAACGCAACTTTTACAACGCAGGATCCATTACAACGAATACCATTACAACGCATTTTTTTACAACGCATATACCTTTACAATGCATACCATTACAACGTAAGTATAGGTAAGTATATAATTTTTTTTAGAAATGTAAGTTATTAAATTTAAATTAATTTCAATTTAATTAAATTTTTTTAATTTAATTTAATTTGTAAAAATACCCCTTTACCCAAAAACCCAAACCTAGCCCTGAACCCTAAAAATACCCCTTTGCCCAAAAACCCAACCCTAGCCCTGAACCCTAAAAATACCCCCTTACCCAAAAACCCATACCTAGCCCTGAACCCTAAAAATACCCCTTTACCCAAAAACCCAAACCTAGCCCTGAACCCTAAAAATACCCCTTTATCCAAAAACCCAATCCTAGCCCTGAACCCTAAAAATACCCCTTTACCCAAAAACCCATACCTAGCCCTGAACCCTAAAAATACCCCTTTACCCAAAAACCCAAACCTAGCCCTGAACCCTAAAAATACCCCTTTACCCAAAAACCCATACCTAGCCCTGAACCCTAAAAATACCCCTTTACCCAAAAACCCATACCTAGCCCTGAACCCTAAAAATACCCCTTTACCCAAAAACCCAAACCTAGCCCTGAACCCTAATAATACCCCTTTACCCAAAAACCCAAACCTAGCCCTGAACCCTAAAAATACCCCTTTACCCAACAACCCTACTTACCTATACTTACGTTGTAATGGTATGCGTTGTAAAGGTATATGCGTTGTAAAAAAATGCGTTGTAACGGTATTCGTTGTAATGGATCATGCGTTGTAAAAATTGCGTTGTAAAAGCATGCGTTATAAAAGTTGCGTTGTAACGGGTGCATACCGGCAGTGTGGGTTGGTGGGCACGCTGCGACAGCTGTGTAGACTAGGTTCCATTTCATTTCTTTGCTGCAGTGTCTTCTCGTCCTAATGGCAGTGTGGGTAGGTTGGCACGCTGCAACAGCTGTGTAGACTAGGTTCCATTTAATTTCTTTGCTGCAGTGTCTTCACTTCCTAATGGCAGTGTGGGTTGGTTGACACGCTGCGACAGCTGTGTAGACTAGGTTCCATTTCATTTCTTTGCTGCAGTGTCTTCACTTCCTAATGGCATTGTGGGTTGGTTGGCACGCTGCGACAGCTGTGTAGACTAGGTTCCATTTCATTTCTTTGCTGCAGTGTCTTCACTTCCTAATGGCAGTGTGGGTTGGTTGGCAGCTTGGCACGCTGCGACAGCTGTGTAGACTAGGTTCCATTTCATTTCTTTGCTGCAGTGTCTTCACTTCCTAATGGCAGTGTGGGTTGGTTGGCACGCCGCGACAGCTGTGTAGACTAGGTTCCATTTCATTTCTTTGCTGAAGTGTCTTCACTTCCTAATGGCAGTGTGGGTTGGTTGGCACGCTGCGACAGCTGTGTAGACTAGGTTCCATTTCATTTCTTTGCTGCAGTGTCTTCACTTCCTAATGGCAGTGTGGGTTGGTTGGCACGCTGCGACAGCTGTGTAGACTAGGTTCCATTTCATTTCTTTGCTGCAGTGTCTTCATTTCCTAATGGCAGTGTGGGTTGGTGGGCACGCTGCGACAGCTGTGTAGACTAGGTTCCATTTCATTTCTTTGCTGCAGTGTCTTCACTTCCTAATGGCAGTGTGGGTTGGTTGGCACGCTGCGACAGCTGTGTAGACTAGGTTCCATTTCATTTCTTTGCTGCAGTGTCTTCACTTCCTAATGGCAGTGTGGGTTGGTGGGCACGCTGCGACAGCTGTGTAGACTAGGTTCCATTTCATTTCTTTGCTGCAGTGTCTTCATTTCCTAATGGCAGTGTGGGTTGGTGGGCACGCTGCGACAGCTGTGTAGACTAGGTTCCATTTAATTTCTTTGCTGCAGTGTCTTCACTTCCTAATGGCAGTGTGGGTTGGTTGGCACGCTGCGACAGCTGTGTAGACTAGGTTCCATTTCATTTCTTTGCTGCAGTGTCTTCACTTACTAATGGCAGTGTGGATTGGTTGGCACGCCACGACAGCTGTGTAGACTAGGTTCCATTTTATTTCTTTGCTGCAGTGTCTTCACTTCCTAATGGCAGTGTGGGTTGGTGGGCACGCTGCGACAGCTGTGTAGACTAGGTTCCATTTAATTTCTTTGCTGCAGTGTCTTCACTTCCTAATGGCAGTGTGGGTTGGTTGGCACGCTGCGACAGCTGTGTAGACTAGGTTCCATTTCATTTCTTTGCTGCAGTGTCTTCACTTCCTAATGGCAGTGTGGGTTGGTTGGCACGCCGCGACAGCTGTGTAGACTAGGTTCCATTTCATTTCTTTGCTGCAGTGTCTTCACTTCCTAATGTCCGTATGGGTTGGTTGGCACGCTGCGACAGCTGTGTAGACTAGATTCCATTTCATTTCTTTGCTGCAGTGTCTTCACTTCCTAATGGCAGTGTGGGTTGGTTGACACTCTGCGACAGCTGTGTAGATTAGGTTCCATTTTTTTCCAGTCTCTCTTTGTGCCTCTTTTACATCTGTGCTCGTTCTGCCTGTATGAGTTTTCTGTTTGTGTTGTTCTGATTGTTTCACTTTGTTCCATCTATCTCCAACGTCATGTTATGTTTGTCTCTGCACTGCATGTCTGCCTCGCTGAAAGTCTACAGTTTCTCTGCCATTTTGTCTTTCGGGGCTCCTTTTCTCATTTTAAGCCCTTTCATTCATTGTGTGCCCCTTTTCACATTCTATTGTTTCTCAGGTTTGTTATAATTTTTACATCTTTGAGCTGCCTCTGCCAATTCAACCTTACTCTCTCTTCAGACTTCAAATGCCCTTTCAATTTCTGTCCTCTCCAGTTTCTTGTTTCCATCTCTTACTCTGTGCCTCTTCTTTCTCGCTCTGCTCCGTGCCACTATTTCTGCCCCTTTCTTGTCTTCCTTCAAAAGCGGTAGTTAGACAAAGAAAAGGCCCATGTTTTTCTTTGTACCTTTTCTTCCTAAACCTCCCCCTTCTTTCTCCAGTGCCCATGATTATGCATATGACATCTGTGTAGTGTGAATTCAGACAAAGGCGGTGGGGGGAGCTATGTTCTGGTGGTTGAAGTTGACAGTTCTTGCATTGTCATGTAACATTCATTAAAGCTGTACATCTTCAGTTTTTTCCTGACTGATGTATGGTTGGGGAAGTCCTAGTGGAGACAAGGATGTTGTTCCGGGGTGTAGGGATGGATAGGGACAGTTGCTTTGGCTGTGCAGACTTTTGCATCCAGTCTGATGGTTTCTTGGCTGAGTATGTGCCGAGTACCACTGAAGGTGGCGAACGTTTCAGCCCCATACCCAGGTGTGCTGATTGTGATGACCCTAAACGATGCAACTGGATGTTTATGGGGAGCCCATTGATTTCGATCAAGTTGAGGGTGATGAGGTATTATTTCTTTAGACCCTTGGTAAGACCTGCTGATATGTGTAGGATACCCTTAACCGGCACTAGTATGGAGTATGGTAGGCCATCAAGGAGAGCACTGCAGAGTGCACAACCACCATCCAGATGCACTTAGACAGCGGCTTGAACAGCTGTTCTGAAATGGCTCAGGGAGAGTGGTTTGTCTTGATGTAATTGAGGGAGATGGTACCAGGCTTTCCTTGCTTTTTTAGCAGTGTGTTCCTTGAGGGTGAGGTTGATGGTTGGGGTGCATCTATGTAACCTGGCATTCAGTGAAAGTTGGGGTTTACTAGTATAAGGAAGTTATAGCTAGAAAATTATTCTAAACAATTCCTATCTTAAATAATACCCTGCAAAATCTAAAATATATAGATGTATGAGACAGGCATTCTACAACAATAAATATAAAACTTTTTTACAGATCAGATTATTTATTTATTCATGTTATATGTATCATGTTTTTCTTTTTTTGTTTTCAGCCTTTATGCCACATCAGCTGTTCAGTCAGCGTTTTTAACATCAAATCTCAACTGACATTCCAACTGTCATTGGAATGTTGGTAAGTACCAAGACATAGCAAGAGCGGGGAAGCAGAGTGAACCGGGAAGGAATAGGAAGAGGTGGAAAGTTAGTAACATATAATGATTGCTAAACTATTAATTATAACACCCCACAAGACCTTACTCCTGCCCCTTAGTCTCCTACTTGTGCCTTACCTTTCTTCATGCCTGTGGTTCTATTCGCCCGTCATCATTTTGTTCTTTCTCTCCTTCTCTCATTCCACCCTTCTGTTCCCCCTTCTGCTCAATGTTAACCATGAGCAGCTCTCTTTCCTCCTGCCATGTCATCAGCGTCTCCTTTTCCTTCATTGTACTCCATCCTCCATCATCGCTACTCTGATAACCCTACCTCACTCTAGCCCTCCGCTCTACTCCTTCTGGCCCTTTTGAGTCTGCTTCACCCCTACAACCTCTTTACTTTCCTTCTTTGCTTTCTTCTACATCTCTCAAGCCCCTCTGCCTTCTTCCTCTACCACTTTTCTACTTTTTTTACCTCTCCAAAAGTCCAACTTCATTTTTACTCCTGCACTCCTCTTCACCCTCCTCCCACCTCCTCCTTTACCATCTCCTCAGCTCAATGGTCTTTGCCAACTGCTACCACCACTCTTTCCTTCCTCTTGACAAAGTTCCCCTTCCTTCTTTCCCTTCTGCCTCTTCCCTTGCCCTACCATAGTCACTTTGCCCATCGCCTCATCTACTCCCCTTCCTTTTTTCAACCTTAACTCTTCCCACTGCCTGCTCTTGTTTCTACCCCTTCACTTGTGATCCTGAACACACCAGTCTCCTCTTCTGTTTGCATTCCTCACCTCATTCCTCTGCTCTCCCCTACTGACTTTGCCTCTGTTCCTTCCTCGACTACCTACATTCACCTTACCTTTGTAGCCACCTGCCCCTTTTCGTCCCTCCTCCACTTTCACTGCTTGCTGTGCCTCTGCCACTTTCAGTTCCTGTTCCTTCCTGCACACAACTTAGCTCTCTCATCATCTGCTTTCTTCATCACATCTCTACTCGCCTCACCCCTTCTCTCTCCGCTTTCACTGAACTCCCTGCCTTTCTAATCATATCTTAGCTCTCTATGCACATTGCTCATCAGTGGCATCTGAAAAAAACACGTAGTGATAGATTCCTTACCTTAGAATTACCCCCAGGCGTCAGACCGGATCTGAAAAGTTTTTCGTCAGCATGACCGCTGCGCATCGGTAGGCGTCGTCGTACGGCTGCGTGTGCGTCGTTGACGTCGGCGCCGGGATGACGTTGATAGAGCTACTTAGACGCGCCCACACGTGCTGACATCAGTTCTTTCTTTTTCTGCGCCAGCAAGCGCAGATCCAGCAAGAGCAAGTACCCCCAGTCATTTTTTGACTGAGTTTTTCAAGGCCTTTTACCTCATCTATTCAAGTCGATCGAATCCTCGTGTCGTAGGGATGCCCGATTTCAAGAACTGTGGGGACTATCATCGCATGTCGATGACGGACCCCCACTGCATGTGTCTCTACTGCCTGGGGCCCGACCATGACCCCAATCTTGCCCTGACTGCCGGGCCATGTCGCCGAAGATTTGAGGGAGCGGTCCCGAAAGTTGCTTGAAGTCTGGCAGGTGAGGGATGGGTCGCGGAGCCGTCATCACCATTCTTCTGGATCTAAATCTAAGCATCGGCGCTCTTCGACTTTCCCTCGCCCGACGTGGCTGAGGGTGTGGGCGGTGCCTCCCCCGCGGCTCTGGCGGAGCCTGCGATGTAGCTGCCAGTCTACCCCACCTTTCCGGGTGCGACGCCTGTTCGGGTGCAAGACTTTCTTGCTGCCATGGCCCTACTCATTGGGCCATCTGGCCCCACCGGTGCTCCAGCGGGCCCCCAGGCCCGACGGGGGGTCCTGCTTTACCATCTCTGGCGGCTCCAGCCCCTGTGTCGCCAGCTGCTCCGGCCCGACGCCGCAAACCCCCAGGGATATGGAATCGGAGCCCGATCAACGCCGGTTGACCTGGTGACACTGCCACCAGCGCTGATCTCCAAGGCACCGCTTCTGATGTCGCCTGCTTGGGATGACGTCGTCCCCAGGTTCAGCCCTGACCCGTACCCATTGGCCAATACCAACGTCGATGGACCCTTTTGTGCCCTATGTCCGTCCTCCTTATTTTGAGCCTGTTCGACTTCGGAGGAAGGGGAGGACTGGGAGGGGTCTGTGGACCCTCTAGCTCAAAACTCTGCTTATGATGCGGCCTCCGGCCAGTGGTGGGTCACTTCAGGTGCCAACAGTGTGTGGCATGTATATTGACAAAAGATTCTAAAGAAATGATGATTAATGGACAACGACATACCCAGAGAGCATTTAGTAATTGCAACCCAAAGAATGTTGTTTATTGTGTCACCTGTTCATGTAATATGCAGTATATCGGTCAAACTACACAGCCGATAAAGAATCGCATTTTACAACACAAATTTCGAATAAAGTTCAAAATCATTGGAGCTCCACTGGAAGAGCACTATTTGAGTCATGGCCATAGTGAGATCAATATAAGTTGGACAGTACTAATTGTAGTTCAAAACAACACTCAGGAAATTATACAGACTAAGCTAAACAGATTAGAGGCTAGACTCATCGACCACAGGACTTGAGGGGTGTATCAATATAGATATCTTTCATATATAATAGAAATCCTTTTACTTGGTGATGGTTCTTTTGCATTTTTATTTTTAGCATCCACATGCATTCTTCTTTTTTTCTTGTTTTAATATTTCAAACAACCGCCCCCCCCTTTCTCTCTCTTTTTTTTTTGTTGCCCTCTAGTTGTGTGGCACTATATATTTGTCAGCGAGTGCGACAGCGTAACCAGCATATAATGTAAGCTGGAGAATGTAGAGAAGGTTGTAGTAGTCTGTCTTTACTGTCCACTGCCGGTGAGAGTTCTTTTTCGTTCCTAGTCTGTTACGTGGCGTTCCGAAATCAAAGAGATAGGGATCGGGTGAAAGAAAGGTCGACTGAGAGGTAAGCTCCCCTTAGCTTGTAGATAGTTTTCCTATATATTCTAAACCTGAACTCCCTTTAAACATGGGATACTCACGCAGGCTTTTGATTTTTTAGACCGACTGCCTAAGAGTATTTACTTTGGATTATCACGAACCACTTGAGCAAAGACTGACGCATTTTTTAATCCTCCATCATTTTACCCGTAAGTTCTGAGTTCGTTGTATTCCCTTGCTGTACGGCGTCTTTAACCGGTTTGCACCAGACAGCTTTTAGCAGTCATGTGAGATAGTCGTGCCAGCGTTGTCATATAAAATTATATTAACTTTCCACATTGTTTTTTCGAATGGCACATATAAGTTGATGTGAATAATAAGAACTTGGTAGTCATAGAAATGTGCCTTGAAGATTATGTGTATGTCTCCGCACAGAGACGTGGAGTATATATCCTGCCATGATTAGCTTGGCTGAGACTGGAGACCTCCATGCAGACCCGGTAGCAGGCATTCCGGCAAGGTAGACATGCAGGGATACGTCCCGTTGATTTTGAGATCTTTTTAAGAGGCGTTTGAGCACAGATTGTAGCACCCTTGAACTCTTGGGATTACTTTGGTTATGTTCTCCTTTTCTTTGACACTATCCTATTTATCACAGAGCACTGTTCCGAGGAAATTAATTGAGTCTCTGTTACTTGCTAAAAAAGCACTTTTCGTATTTCTCGAGCTCTACTGTTGTCCACAGCTGAGATTCACTCAATTGGTGACATGTTTGGGAGATCGTGGTGTCGTTGATCCCCACATACATTTATATAAATTGTAAATATCTCAATACTTATGTTTAAGTATACACAAGAAGGTGTTTTTACTTGTGTTACAGGTTTCCTTTGGCCCACAGTCCTTATGAGGCCCAAATTAAACAGGCTGAAACGCGTCGACCAGATATAAAAAGAAGCCCTATACTATTCGAACTCATGTGTAAAAGAAATATTTGTAACACATGTTAGTAGTGTAAAAGGGTGTAATGACATATACCTTAAGAGGTATTGACACAAGGGCGATCTTAATTATTGTGAACTGCGAATTGTATTTTTGTTCTTCTAAGTTTGTTTTGCAGCACCACCAACATTAAGGTCCTAAGGATTCTGTGTTGTCTTCAGATACATAAGTGTATTGTTTGTACGTATGTTTTAATGTTCTTGTAAGTAAGTGTTTATTGTACATGGGATGAAAAAACATATATAAAATAACCGGATCTACAACCTAGTGTGAGTGTGTTTTTGAACTAAGACAATTGGCTGGTTAGAGAATGATTTCTCATTGATGGACTAATTCAGGTTTCCATCATTTATTGAAATAATTGTTGCTGTATCCATTCTGCTGCATTGCTTTTGTTCTTGCTTGGTCTTTCTTGCCCAGATGTAGAAGGATTATTAGGGCAAAACCCCGATTTTGGTAAAAATATGATGCAGACTGGGCAGAGGATTTGGGGAGGCCAGTGGTCTTGACACCTCACCTGGGCATGCATTTCCTCCTACCGTGGCTAAGGAGGATAGAGCCAGTTATGCAGTGGTGTTGCGTAGGGCAGCCGAGGCTCTCCACCTCGAACTCCCTACGGTGGCCGTTAGGACTAACCTCCTCACAGAAGTGCTCCAACCGGCAGCTACCTCTTCGGAGCCCTTGCTGCCTTTTAATGAAACACTGTCAGCGTTCTTTTGGGCACCTGGCCCAGGCCCAACACAGGGGCTCCTGTGGATAAGAACGTGGCCTGACGCCATCGCCCGCCATGGTTGACCCCCCTCTTCCTTACCCAACACCCCACCCCTGAGAGCTTATTGGTCCAAGCCTCAGCATCCCAGAGTGGGTTCCCTACCGCACCACCGGATAGGGAATCCAAGAAGCTAGATCAGCTTGGCAAGAAGCTGTTTTCATCTGCCAGCTTAGTGCTGCGGTAGGTGAACACTGCGTACCTCTTGGGTCGTCGTACAAACTCTCTGTGGGACACGGTTGCACAGGTGCTGCCCAACTGCCCAGGGGAGGCCCAGGCAGTTCTTTCCCTGGCGGTTGTGGCTGGGAGAGACGCAGCTAAGTTCACCATATGTTGTGGGCTGGACACCGCCGAATGACTGGGCAGGTCGATTTCCACGTCAGTGGCGGTTCGGCGCCACGCCTGGTTGAGGACAACTGGCTTTCCAGGGGATGTCCAGAATACCTTGATGGACATGCCCTTTGATGGCATTCGCCTTTTTGGCAATAAGGCAGACACGGTAAGCCACGAGCAATTTCTGTTCACTGTGCTCCCCTTTGGCCTTACCAGCGCCCCTCGGGTGTTCATGAAAGTGATCGCAGTGGTCGCAGCTCATCTGTGCAGATCAGGGGTTTCAGTCTTCCCTATCTCGACGACTGGTTGTTGAAGGTGGGCTTGGCCCAGGCAGTTGTCTCCCAACTCCAGACAATGGCTGACCTCCTGCATTTGCTGGGGTTTTCCATCAATGTGCCCAAGCCGCACCTGGTTCCCTCGCAGAAGCTCCTTTTCATCGGAGCGGTTCTGGACTCGGCGTGGTTTCGAGTTTATCCTCCCGAACACTGAGTCCTGGACATTCAGGCTATGATTCTGATCTTTCAGCCTCTATCCTGCCGGGTTTTGGTCAGGATGACCCTCCGGCTCCTGGGCCGGATGGCCTCCTGCATCCTGATTGTGGATCATGCCTGATGGCATATGCGGGCTCAGCAGTGGGACCTGAAGTTCCAGTGGGCACAGCATCAGGGTAAAGTAAAGTAAAGTAAAGTCCACATTTGTAAAGCGCACAATCACCCGTAAGGGTCTCTAGGCGCTGGGGGCCGTCGGGAAGATTAAGCAAGCTATTGCCCAGAGTCACATGGTGCTGGGCTAACCTGCCACCGGAGCCGGGGATCGAACCGTGATCCCCAGATTCCAGCGTCAGTCGCCCTGGCCGCGGCGCCACACCTCTCCCCGTGAGCCACCAGGGTAACCTGTCCGATCACGTCCAGATCTCTGAGGCCACTGCACGGCAATTGCAGTGGTGGCTCACGAATCGCAATTGGCTCAATGGCAGATCCCTCTCCCATCCCCAACCGGAACATACAGTTGTGACAGATGCCTCCCTTCTGGGATGGGATGGTCACATGGGGAGGCGGAGATCAGAGGCCTGTGGTCTCCAGAGGAGTCCAGGCTCCACATCAACCTGCTGGAGCTTCGGACGATCCGACTTGCACTGAAGGCATTCTTCCCTTATGTCATGAGGAGAGTAGTGCAGGTGTTCACAGACAACACCACTGCCATGTGGTACGGCAACAAACAGGGCGGGGTGGGGTCGTGGACCCTATGCCAAGAGGCTCTGCATCTCTGGGCTTGGCTGGAACATCAGGGCATGTCCCTGGTGGGTCAACACCTGCCAGGTTCCTTGAACGGCAGGGCGGACTAATTCAGCCGCCGGTGCATGATAGATCACGAATGGCGTCTGAACTCGGATGTGGCGCAAGGTCTCTTTCAGCAGTGGGGAGAGCCTTGGTTAGATCCATTCGCCACCGAAGGGAACGCCCAATGTCAGTTTTGCGTGTTGGAATTTCCAAGGCGGCACTCGCTCGGCGACGCTTTTTGTTGTGAGTGGATTTGCGGTCTGTTGGATGCCTTTCCGCCTATACCATTTCTGCCTAGAGTGCTGAAGATAAGGCATGACTGGGCTCGAAGAGTATGGTATCCCAAGCTACTCAGTATCAGCATCGATTCCCCCAATCCGTCTGTCTCTTCGGGAGGATCTACTGTCGCAGAAGCAGGTGAAGGTCCTCCACCCAAATGAACAAGTTACTTACCTTCGGTAACGCTTTTTCTGGTAGATACAGTATCTGCCTGTGGATTCCTTACCATGTGAATATCCCCCTTGCGTCAGCAACGTTCGGAAAATTCTTTGTAGCACGCTGGCGTGTACAACGGCATAGGAGCACGGCATCGCGCACGACTGCGTCTGACGTCGGCGTGATGACGTCAGTTCCGCCCTTTTTTCCGTGCCTTCGAGGCACCCGGACGGACCAACGACAGTAAATATACATATATATAGTGTACACAGTACATACAAATCAAAACCGCACACAAAGTGCATAGCAAAGGTATCAAGAACCAGAAAAATAAATACATAAAACCAGGTATAGCAGAGCGGACAACGGGGAGGCGGGTGGGTCAGTGAGGAATCCACAGGCAGATACTGTATCTACCAGAAAAAGCATTTCCGAAGGTAAGTAACTTGTTCTTCTGATAGATACATCTGCCTTGTGGATTCCTCACCTTGTGAATAGAGTCCCACAGCAGTCCCTACTCCCTACTCCCGGAGGAGGGTGTCCACTCTGCTATACCAGGAAATCTTGGAGGACAGAGCGCGCGAAGTGGCCGTCCCTCCTCACCTCGGCATCCGAGCAGTAGTGCTTCGCGAAAGTGTGGAGGGAGGCCCAAGTCGTGGCTCTGCAAATGTCCTCAACAGGAACACCTCTAGAAAAAGCAGATGTTGCAGACCTTGCTCTAGTTGAATGAGCTCTAATACCCTCAGGAGGGTCCTTACCCGCCAGAGAGTAGCAAATCTTGATGCACAGGACTATCCATCTGGAAAGTGTGCGCTTGTGCACCGCTCTGCCCTTCTTGCAGCCAGCAAAACCCACGAAGAGCTGATCGTCAATACGATAGTCTTTAGTCCTATCAAGATAGAAACTAACTGCTCTCTTTGGGTCCAAGCGATGAAGCCTCTCCTCCTCCTTGGAAGGGTGTGGGGGAGGATAGAAGGTAGGAAGGGTAATGGATTGTCCTAGATGAAAGGGAGTTACCACCTTAGGAAGAAAAGCAGCCCTGGTCCTGAGAACCATTCTTTCAGCATGAATGGTCAAGAACGGAGGCTTGGAACTAAGAGCCTGAAGCTCACTTACCCTCCTTGCCGAGGTAATTGCAACCAAGAAGACCGTTTTAAAAGATAGAAGTCTCATGGGACACTTGTGCAAGGGTTCGAAGGGAGAACCCATCAAATAGGTTAACACAAGATTCAAATCCCAATGAGGAACAACAAACGGAGAAGGAGGGAACTTATTAGTGAGACCCTTCAAAAATCTTAAAACCACTGGAGACTTTAAAAGAGAGGGCTGATCCGGCAAACAGAGAAATGCAGATAAGGCTGAAAGATACCCCTTGACCGTGGCAACAGCAAATCCTTGCTGCGCCAGAGAAAGAGCAAACTGCAAAATGTCAGACAAATGAGCCTTCAAAGGGTCAACATCCCTCTCCCTACACCAAGAGACAAATTTAGATCTCCTATACGAATAGATGGACTTGGTGGAGTCACGCGTGGCAGAAAAAATGACATCCACCACATCGTGAGGGAGAGAAAAGGAATTCAAGTTGTCCCGTTCAATCTCCAGGCATGAAGGTGTAATGTCTTGAGGTGGGGTTGTAGAACCTGCCCCTCCATCTGAGAGAGGAGGTCTGCCCTGAAAGGGAGACGGAGCGGTGGGTGAGAGGAGAGGTGGAGAAGGTCCGTGTACCACACCCTTCTTGGCCAGTCCGGGGCGACTAATATGACTTGGGCCCGGTCCTGGCGAATCTTCCTCAGAACCCGAGGAATCAAGGTTTTGGGAGGAAACGCGTAAAGGAGTTGATTTGCCAAACTCAACTGAAACGCGTCCCCCAAAGCTCCTTGCATCGGATACTGGAGACTGCAGAATGACAGGCAGTGAGCATTCTCGCGAGTGGCGAACAGGTCCACCCGAGGAGTCCCCCACATCTGAAAGATGTCGTGAACAACCTCCGGGTGAAGCCTCCACTCGTGGTCGGCAGAGAACTGCCGACTGAGAACGTCTGCACAAACGTTCAGAACTCCGGCCAGATGATTTGCCATCAGACAAATCTGATGGTCTTGAACCCAGGACCAGAGACGCAGAGCCTCTCTGCAGAGACACTGCGACCCCACTCCTCCCTGCTTGTTGATATACCACATCCCGGTCGTGTTGTCCGTCAGGACTTGAACCGACTGACCGCGAAGGGAAGAGAGGAAGGCCTTGAGCGCCAGACGTATCGCCCGCAACTCTAGAAGGTTGATATGAAGCAACCTTTCCTCCGGAGACCAAAGACCTTTGATCTCCAGATCCCCCAGATGAGCAACCCACCCGAGAGTGGATGCATCCGTTATCACTGTGGCAACCGATGGAGGTAGATGGAAAGGCTTTGGAAAGACCTTCAGGACTGGAACGAACGCTCTATTGAAAAATGTCGCGAATCCTTTGAGGTGGAGGGAATGCACGACATACAGTAGTGTCCAGTACCGCACCTATGAACAGGTTGCGCTGGGAGGGCACCAGGTGAGACTTGGGCATGTTTATCGAAAAATCCAATCTGTACAACAGCTGCGTTGTCACTTTCAGATGATGGAGCACCTTCTCCGGCGACTCTGCTTTGATCAGCCAGTCGTCCAGATAGGGGAACACAGGAATCCCTGACCTTCTGAGATGCGCAGCCACCACTGCCATCACCTTGGTGAAAACTCGAGGCGCAGTAGTAAGACCAAACGGAAGGACCGCAAACTGGTAGTGCTGCGATCCCACCGTAAAACGGAGATACTTTCTGTGCGACTTCAGAATGGGGATGTGAAAATACGTATCATGCAAGTCGATCGACACCATCCAGTCTTCTTCCAACAGCGCTTGAAGAACCTGTGCAAGTGTGAGCATTTTGAACTTCTCCTGCTTGAGATAGAGGTTCAAAATCCTGAGGTCCAGGATTGGACGTAACCGGCCATCCATCTTGGGGATCAGGAAATACCGAGAGTAGCACCCCTGACCCCTTTCCTGCTCTGGAACCACCTCTATCGCACCTTTTCGGAACAGTGCCAGGACTTCTTCCTGCAGGAGAAGCAGGTGGTCCTCCGAACAATAACCTTGACAAGGAGGGTAATTGGGAGGGAACTCCTGAAAAGGAAGTGCATACCCATTTTCTACGAGATTGAGAACCCTAAGATCTGATGTAACCGATTCCCAATCCCGTAGAAAATGAGTAAGCCGACCCCCTACTGGACCCGCATGATCCAGAATGGCGGATCTAGGGCTGCTTTGCTGCTGAGGGTGGAGGTTGATGGTTAGAGGAGGAAGTAGAGGAGGAGGAGGCTTGGCGTCCACGAGCACGGCCCCTTTGTTTACCTCTGTATGATCTATACAAAGGATTCTGCTGCTGCTGCTGCTGGCCTTGCTTATAGGAACGAAAAGTGGATCTACCAAATCCCCTAAACCTCCTAGTGGCAGAACCTCTAGCCTGAAGGCCCAAAGACCTTGCCGTTGCCCGGCTATCTTTGAACCTCTCCAAGGCTACATCCGCTTTTTTCCCAAAGAGGCCTGTTCCGTCAAATGGCAAGTCCATTAAAGTAGATTGTACATCTGCCGAAAAATCAAAAGATTTCAGCCATGCGGCCCTTCTGGTGGCAACAGTAGAGCCCATAATCCTGGCAACAGTGTCCGCCGTGTCCATGCCACTCTGAATTACCAAGCGGGATGCAGCCTGAGTATCAGAGACTACCTCATTGAAGTTCTTTCTATCATCCTCTGGAAGCTTAGATGACAACTGTTTCACAGAGTCCATCAATGCATGAACATATCTCCCTAGCAGGCAAGTAGCATTGGTAGATTTTAGAGCCATGCTACCCGAGGAGAAAATCTTTTTTGCAGACTGGTCCAATTTTTTAGAGTCCTTATCTGCCGGCACCTGAGGAAATGCACCTACAGACCTGTTGGAACAAGCGGCCTGCACAACCAGACTCTCCGGAGAAGGATGTGAAGAGAGAAACTCAGGGTCACCGGGTGCCACCCTGTAACGTCTTGACACCGACCTGGAAACCGCAGGAGCAGTCAAGGGTCTTTTCCAGACCTCCATTATTGGCTCAGTCAAAGCCTCAGTGAATGGAAGCGTAGGCTCTATGATAGATGAAGGCGAGTGTAAAACCTCCGTGAGGATGTTAGGCTTGTACTCAACAGTAGGCAAAGTCAGATTGAGCAGATCCGCAGCCTTCCTAATTACAACATGGTAGGGTGCTACGTCCTTAGATGGTGCATCAGAAACTGATGGCAAACCCCACTCAGGAGAGAGTTCCAGGCCACTAACACTATGCAGGTCCTCAAAACAGTCCCCTTGATCCAGAAGTTCACCTTCCTCTACCTCAGAATCTTCATACCTCTTTTCCTCCAAGAGGCGCTGAGCCCTGCGCCTCGACCACTCCATGCAAACCGAAGTCGACGGATCCGGTAAAGACTCCGACGGAGCCGGAACCGTCGTCGAACGAGGAGCCGGGGCAACTGGAGGACGAGACTCACGAACCGGCGTGGCACCTCGATCCAACTCACGAGGTCGTTCCGGAGTCGGCGAAGCCGTTTGCGGAGTCGACGACCTCGGCGACGCCGTACCGAGCCAAGGAGTATAAGGCGCTGGCATGAACGGCACAAAAGGAGCCGGAGAGTAAGCTTGAGGGACGCCCAAGTTATAAGACAATGTACCCATGGGAGCAGCCGGTGCACCAGTGGGGTACATTGCCCTCACATAAACGCCAAACATAGCATTAAGGAAATGCTAGGGGTCCTGCCCAGGACCAGGAAAGGGACGGTACGAACCCATTGGCCGCTCCGAAGGAGGCTGCTCCGGCATCGGTTCATCCTGGCCCTCTTGATTCACAAGGTCTTCCACCGGAGTTGGAGCCCGAGGAACCTCCTCATCTTCTTCATGCTCCGAAGAATGGTGTGACTCCGGATCCGGTTCTTGCTCCGGAACCGGGGAACCTCCAAGAGACTGCAAAGGAGAAGGAGACACGAAGTCTTTATGATGTTTTCGAGACTTCCTCTTCGAATCCGAAGACTCCTTGCCAGAGTTATGTCTAGAGCTATGCTTCCTCCTCTTGTGCTTCTTCTTCAAGGAGCCCGAAGCATGACCCGAAGCCGACTTGGATCCGGACCTCGACCTCTCTCTGGACCTCGACCTCACTCTGGGCCTCGATCTCGAAGCCGATCTCGACCTCGACTTCGATCGCAACTTCTGTCTCGACCTCGAATGTCTGGACGTCGACCTCGAAGACCTTCCAGCCTCTCTTCCTTTCACCTTTGCAAGTAGAAGCTTAGCCTCCCGCTCTTGTAAAGCCTTAGGGTTCATCTTGAAGCAGGATCGACAGTTTTTAACATCATGGTCCGAGACACCACAAACAATCGTCATGCGGATCGGTAATTGACATCATTCGGGCACACGATCCGCACTGCTTGTGTGGTGTTGGGTTCAATCAGGCCTACATACTCTGCTAAACTCTCGAACACCTTAGAATAGAAGTTGGCACGGACACTGGAAAATGCAAAAGACAAGTTTATTCGGACCCCATGGGGTGGTGGTACATTCCTACAGCACCCTTCGGCAATGCAAGAAGTAGCACACCGAACATCGGCGCGCGACCTCTTTTATACAGTTTAATAGCAATAAAAAGGTAGGCGTTCACAAGTTTACATACTTTAGGTACATATAAGGTCATTTTTGGAACACAGCCAGCATGTGGGAGGAGTCCAGTAGTACTGGTCAGTTTGGGATAACATTCCTAAAGAATGACCAGTCGATGTATAATGCGCATGTGCGCTTGACCAGTACTAAAAATAGCCTGTTGCTGGGCAAGGAAAACGACCATGGGTATCGAGAAAGGACGAAAGGGCATGCTGACCACGAGGCAGTATGTTCATACAAAATGGAAGCCAAAGGATTCAAAATGGCTCCCGTACATTTTAGTCAAGTTAATGGAAAAGATCGTGTAGCTGAGCTAAACGCTAACTCAGGAGCTGCCAAAATATGACAGACGGCCCTTTTAGCAAAAGCTACCTCATAACGAAAGTAATCAGAGTGTTCATCATCAATATTGATGGTCATTATCTTCATTATTTCATCATTAACTAGTTTCTCTTGTTTCATAATAGCTCGTTTGGATGGAACACAGGCTGCGATACATATAGAGCATAAGGTAGGGCCACATTGAATACATAAACAAAGGGAAAACAGTATTCCAATAATAATACATAGGATAGTTAATAACTTCCAACCCATGTACCAAGTAGGGTCCAGAACCAACTAGAAAAGGTGCATGTTCCATTCTCTGGGTGAATCTCAGCAGCTATTTTATGTAACTTAGTAATAGCATCATACACGGAAGGTGAATTATCTGGCACGTACACGCAGCAGCTACTACCGATAATGCGGCATGCTCCTCCCCGATCAGCTAATATCATGTCTAGAACCATCCAGTTCTGGAGCGTTACAATTCTAGTAATCTGTAATTCTTCAGTTATGTTTCCCAAAGCAGAGGCAGTTTCATTTGCAACTGCCTCCACAACACGTGTGAGTCGTCTTATCTTTCTACTATTTAATGCAGCTCCTACAAATGAAAATAACCCTAAATTGAAATCCACGTATTGCTGTAAGGAGGTATCAGTCTGGTCTACTCCATCAATATCTAATGTTCTTTTAACCCTATTTAGTACAAAATCATGGTATAATACATAATCATTATGATACATAGGTGGAGCAATAAACACAGGCGGTAATACAAACGATATATAACAAGCTCCTAACCATCCAATTGGAAGACGGTGATATCCCTTATTTCCGCAAATGAAATATGTGTTACGTGAAGCTACAAATGCAATTCCATTTGGTGTATCAAATGTGAGCGTAATATTACAATCACTTCGGCCTACAGGGATTGTACCTTTATTTCTAATACAAAGATCTGCTTTCGTATCAATGACAGTTATCAAGTGAGAGTTCGATACATTCATGAGTCTTTGATTTGTAAAAATACGAGGTGTAGATACATTGTCCGGGCGGTATTCTTCCCATTCAAACTTAGTTCCTTCAGCTTGCGGATAGCCATCCTTATCATTGAAACATATCTTGTTTAGTCGAAAGAGTAGTCCACCTTTCGTTGGCCATCGTAAAGTAAAAAGAAGAGTGTACCAAGCATTGCAGGAACCATTATGAGAAAACGGGAGAGGAATAAGTGGTGTTCCTCCCCTCTTCTGATGCCCAGGCAACATCCCACATACCCAACAATTGGACATATTAGTCATGTTATGAGTGTGATGCAAAATTTGAATAAAACTGTTATTCAGATAAGTCTGTCTATGTCTCTCTTCATGATAAGGCAAAGTAAAATGGAAATGCTCAGATGGGCTTGGAGTAGTAGGCAGTAAGTGTTCTCGTACAGGAAACAATTGTTCTATAGTCCAAGCTATTACTGCTATTACCACTATAGTCAGAACAAACAGCACAGCACCAAGAATTCTCCCATTTCGTGTCGGAGGAGGTACCATAGTTCACGAAACAAAATTCTCCAGAAGCAAAACTAAAAAAACAAAAAGGTAGTTCTGAACTGAGGCTGCCGTTGGTTTTTTCTCCGAGATTCAAGACGGGTGTCGCTACACTGGACAGAACTGATCCCCCCCCTTGATATTCCCGGCTTCCGTTTCACAAACCTCAGAGCGGTAACTAACCAGTTTCAAAAATGCAAGAAAAATTATTTCCTGGGACGTAGATTGTACTTCCCTCCATCAGAAACGGTGTGGTCCGGGAAGGCTCCCTCCGATTCATCAGGCGTAACAGCTGGGCTCTTTTCTGCATCCAGGATATCTCTGTAGTCGGACAGCACCGCAGGGTTCACCAAATCCGGGGAAACACGACGACAATGGGTTGAATGAATCCACCGTTTCTTGTGGAGAAGTGTGGCTCACTGGTTAGAGGCAATTGCAAAAAACAACAAGTGATGGACTGAATGTGGATCAATGTCACACACTCCCCCAGTCAAAAGATCTGGGCCCAAATCCATCGTTTTTTTGCACTCCACACCACCCTGGGTCAGATAATGGCTTTATGCAAATCAGCTCTGACCCTGTTGCCCCATGGGAACAGTCCAGTCCGAACTACAACAGCCATATCTTTCCCAGACCGGAATCAAGCATCCGAGGACCGGACCGGTTTCGAGGTAACACCTCTCTTCAGCCCGGCTAGCTTGACTCCAAGTGGTGTGGAGTGCCTGGGACCCACGTCTGGGCATCCCCAGCGCACTTAGGGCGGCAATTGCAAAAAACAACAAGTGATGGACTGAATGTGGATCAATGTCACACACTCCCCCAGTCAAAAGATCTGGGCCCAAATCCATCGTTTTTTTGCACTCCACACCACCCTGGGTCAGATAATGGCTTTATGCAAATCAGCTCTGACCCTGTTGCCCCATGGGAACAGTCCAGTCCGAACTACAACAGCCATATCTTTCCCAGACCGGAATCAAGCATCCGAGGACCGGACCGGTTTCGAGGTAACACCTCTCTTCAGCCCGGCTAGCTTGACTCCAAGTGGTGTGGAGTGCCTGGGACCCACGTCTGGGCATCCCCAGCGCACTTAGGGCGGCAATTGCAAAAAACAACAAGTGATGGACTGAATGTGGATCAATGTCACACACTCCCCCAGTCAAAAGATCTGGGCCCAAATCCATCGTTTTTTTGCACTCCACACCACCCTGGGTCAGATAATGGCTTTATGCAAATCAGCTCTGACCCTGTTGCCCCATGGGAACAGTCCAGTCCGAACTACAACAGCCATATCTTTCCCAGACCGGAATCAAGTGGAAAAACGATGGATTTGGGCCCAGATCTTTGGACTGGGGTGAATGTGTGACATTGATCCACATTCTGTCCATCATTGTTGTGTTTGCAGGTACCGCTCTAAGTGTACTGGGGATGCTCAGACGTGAGTCCCAGGCACTCCACACCACTGGAATCAAGCTAGCCGGGCTGATGAGAGGTGTTACCTCAAAACCGGGCCGGTCCTCGGATGCTTGTTTCCGTTCTGGGAAGGACATGGCTTTTGTAGTTCGGACTGGACTGTTCCCATGGGGCACAGGGTCAGCGCTGATTTGCATATCGCCATTGTCTAACCCAGGGTGGTGTGGAGTGGAAAAACGATGGATTTGGGCCCAGATCTTTGGACTGGGGTGAATGTGTGACATTGATCCACATTCTGTCCATCATTGTTGTGTTTGCAGGTACCGCTCTAAGTGTACTGGGGATGCTCAGACTTGAGTCCCAGGCACTCCACACCACTGGAATCAAGCTAGCCGGGCTGATGAGAGGTGTTACCTCGAAACCGGGCCGGTCCTCGGATGCTTGTTTCCGTTCTGGGAAGGACATGGCTTTTGTAGTTCGGACTGGACTGTTCCCATGGGGCACAGGGTCAGCGCTGATTTGCATATCGCCATTGTCTAACCCAGGGTGGTGTGGAGTGGAAAAACTATGGATTTGGGCCCAGATCTTTGGACTGGGGTGAATGTGTGACATTGATCCACATTCTGTCCATCATTGTTGTGTTTGCAGGTACCGCTCTAAGTGTACTGGGGATGCTCAGACGTGAGTCCCAGGCACTCCACACCACTGGAATCAAGCTAGCCGGGCTGATTCGAGGTGTTACCTCGAAACCGGGCCGGTCCTCGGATGCTTGTTTCCGTTCTGGGAAGGACATGGCTTTTGTAGTTCGGACTGGACTGTTCCCATGGGGCACAGGGTCAGCGCTGATTTGCATATCGCCATTGTCTAACCCAGGGTGGTGTGGAGTGGAAAAACGATGGATTTGGGCCCAGATCTTTGGACTGGGGTGAATGTGTGACATTGATCCACATTCTGTCCATCATTGTTGTGTTTGCAGGTACCGCTCTAAGTGTACTGGGGATGCTCAGACGTGAGTCCCAGGCACTCCACACCACTGGAATCAAGCTAGCCGGGCTGATGAGAGGTGTTACCTCGAAACCGGGCCGGTCCTCGGATGCTTGTTTCCGTTCTGGGAAGGACATGGCTTTTGTAGTTCGGACTGGACTGTTCCCATGGGGCACAGGGTCAGCGCTGATTTGCATATCGCCATTGTCTAACCCAGGGTGGTGTGGAGTGGAAAAACGATGGATTTGGGCCCAGATCTTTGGACTGGGGTGAATGTGTGACATTGATCCACATTCTGTCCATCATTGTTGTGTTTGCAGGTACCGCTCTAAGTGTACTGGGGATGCTCAGACGTGAGTCCCAGGCACTCCACACCACTGGAATCAAGCTAGCCGGGCTGATGAGAGGTGTTACCTCGAAACCGGGCCGGTCCTCGGATGCTTGTTTCCGTTCTGGGAAGGACATGGCTTTTGTAGTTCGGACTGGACTGTTCCCATGGGGCACAGGGTCAGCGCTGATTTGCATATCGCCATTGTCTAACCCAGGGTGGTGTGGAGTGGAAAAACGATGGATTTGGGCCCAGATCTTTGGACTGGGGTGAATGTGTGACATTGATCCACATTCTGTCCATCATTGTTGTGTTTGCAGGTACCGCTCTAAGTGTACTGGGGATGCTCAGACGTGAGTCCCAGGCACTCCACACCACTGGAATCAAGCTAGCCGGGCTGATGAGAGGTGTTACCTCGAAACCGGGCCGGTCCTCGGATGCTTGTTTCCGTTCTGGGAAGGACATGGCTTTTGTAGTTCGGACTGGACTGTTCCCATGGGGCACAGGGTCAGCGCTGATTTGCATATCGCCATTGTCTAACCCAGGGTGGTGTGGAGTGGAAAAACGATGGATTTGGGCCCAGATCTTTGGACTGGGGTGAATGTGTGACATTGATCCACATTCTGTCCATCATTGTTGTGTTTGCAGGTACCGCTCTAAGTGTACTGGGGATGCTCAGACGTGAGTCCCAGGCACTCCACACCACTGGAATCAAGCTAGCCGGGCTGATGAGAGGTGTTACCTCGAAACCGGGCCGGTCCTCGGATGCTTGTTTCCGTTCTGGGAAGGACATGGCTTTTGTAGTTCGGACTGGACTGTTCCCATGGGGCACAGGGTCAGCGCTGATTTGCATATCGCCATTGTCTAACCCAGGGTGGTGTGGAGTGGAAAAACGATGTATTTGGGCCCAGATCTTTGGACTGGGGTGAATGTGTGACATTGATCCACATTCTGTCCATCATTGTTGTGTTTGCAGGTACCGCTCTAAGTGTACTGGGGATGCTCAGACGTGAGTCCCAGGCACTCCACACCACTGGAATCAAGCTAGCCGGGCTGATGAGAGGTGTTACCTCGAAACCGGGCCGGTCCTCGGATGCTTGTTTCCGTTCTGGGAAGGACATGGCTTTTGTAGTTCGGACTGGACTGTTCCCATGGGGCACAGGGTCAGCGCTGATTTGCATATCGCCATTGTCTAACCCAGGGTGGTGTGGAGTGGAAAAACGATGGATTTGGGCCCAGATCTTTGGACTGGGGTGAATGTGTGACATTGATCCACATTCTGTCCATCATTGTTGTGTTTGCAGGTACCGCTCTAAGTGTACTGGGGATGCTCAGACGTGAGTCCCAGGCACTCCACACCACTGGAATCAAGCTAGCCGGGCTGATGAGAGGTGTTACCTCGAAACCGGGCTGGTCCTCGGATGCTTGTTTCCGTTCTGGGAAGGACATGGCTTTTGTAGTTCGGACTGGACTGTTCCCATGGGGCACAGGGTCAGCGCTGATTTGCATATCGCCATTGTCTAACCCAGGGTGGTGTGGAGTGGAAAAACGATGGATTTGGGCCCAGATCTTTGGACTGGGGTGAATGTGTGACATTGATCCACATTCTGTCCATCATTGTTGTGTTTGCAGGTACCGCTCTAAGTGTACTGGGGATGCTCAGACGTGAGTCCCAGGCACTCCACACCACTGGAATCAAGCTAGCCGGGCTGATGAAAGGTGTTACCTCGAAACCGGGCCGGTCCTCGGATGCTTGTTTCCGTTCTGGGAAGGACATGGCTTTTGTAGTTCGGACTGGACTGTTCCCATGGGGCACAGGGTCAGCGCTGATTTGCATATCGCCATTGTCTAACCCAGGGTGGTGTGGAGTGGAAAAACGATGGATTTGGGCCCAGATCTTTGGACTGGGGTGAATGTGTGACATTGATCCACATTCTGTCCATCATTGTTGTGTTTGCAGGTACCGCTCTAAGTGTACTGGGGATGCTCAGACGTGAGTCCCAGGCACTCCACACCACTGGAATCAAGCTAGCCGGGCTGATGAGAGGTGTTACCTCGAAACCGGGCCGGTCCTCGGATGCTTGTTTCCATTCTGGGAAGGACATGGCTTTTGTAGTTCGGACTGGACTGTTCCCATGGGGCACAGGGTCAGCGCTGATTTGCATATCGCCATTGTCTAACCCAGGGTGGTGTGGAGTGGAAAAACGATGGATTTGGGCCCAGATCTTTGGACTGGGGTGAATGTGTGACATTGATCCACATTCTGTCCATCATTGTTGTGTTTGCAGGTACCGCTCTAAGTGTACTGGGGATGCTCAGACGTGAGTCCCAGGCACTCCACACCACTGGAATCAAGCTAGCCGGGCTGATGAGAGGTGTTACCTCGAAACCGGGCCGGTCCTCGGATGCTTGTTTCCGTTCTGGGAAGGACATGGCTTTTGTAGTTCGGACTGGACTGTTCCCATGGGGCACAGGGTCAGCGCTGATTTGCATATCGCCATTGTCTAACCCAGGGTGGTGTGGAGTGGAAAAACTATGGATTTGGGCCCAGATCTTTGGACTGGGGTGAATGTGTGACATTGATCCACATTCTGTCCATCATTGTTGTGTTTGCAGGTACCACTGGTTAGAGGCGGCAGACCCGTAAGCAGAGAACGGCCCGGGACCAGGGTTCGATTCCCGACGCGGCAGGGTCGTGGACCAGGGTCAGCGGACTCGATAATTCTCGCCTCGGTGCCTACTCTAGTCAGAAACCACACTCGGCAACTCTGGGCATCAGCTTGCCTCATCTTCACAACGGCCCCCCCAGACCGCCGGGGATGCTTGGTCGCACCTTAGAGATACCCATCAGGGACCATCTCTCAGGGTGAGCCAGGACGGGTTCCCCAGCGGTCGAAGCGTGGAGATACTCCTCCGGGAGTCGATTCCTAGCGCTATATAAACCCGCAATTTTTTGGTAACCCTCACCGCCGTCCGGGTCCCAAGCAGCACCTGCTCAGGGCCATGCCATCTCGGTTCCAAACTGCTGGCCCTCTCAAACACACGGACCATCACGTGGTCCCCAGGATGAAGATCGTGAGCCTCACCAGTGGAGTTATCAGGGAGCGCTTCTCGAACCTGTTGATGAATAGAAAGTAAATCATTTGTTAATCGTGCCAAATAATCGTTCATCATTATACAAGGCACATCATGTATCAAACGAGGCTTAGGAACTCCCCAAATATTCATCGGCCTTCCAAACACCACTTCATAGGGTGTGAGGCCAGATCGGGAATGTGGTACTGATCGAATAGACAGCAATGCCAAAGGCAAAGCGTCCGGCCATTTCAAAGACGTGGATGCCACGATCTTTGCTAGCTTCAGCTTCAGAGTTGCATTATACCTTTCTACCAAACCTGCTGATTGTGGGTGAAAGACAGCATGGAATCTTTGCTTGATTCCCAATCCTTTCAGGACGTACTCCACTACTTTCCCAATGAAATGAGGACCATTATCATTCCACATAAACTTACAAACACCATAGCGCGGGAAGTACTCTTTGAGTAACACCTTAGCTGTTGTCAATGCTGTATTATCTTTCGTGGGGTAAGCCTCAATCCATTTGCTGAAGGCACACACCACCACTAAGACATACTTGAGGTTATTACAGCGCTCCAGCTGGATGTAATCCATTTGCAATACTTCGAATGGAGCAGTAGGTGGAACAAACCCTCCTTTGGGAGTATAAGTCCCTTGTCCAGGATTGTGCTGTAAACATATCAGACAGGTCTGAACCACTCTCTTGGCCGTACTAGCAATCTCAGGATTTTCTCAAACCCGTGTAAGCAATGTAGTGATTGCAAGAGCTCCAACATGTGCCAGCCCATGCGTCATTTGAACCATTGTTTGTAAATAGGCCGTAGGTAATTTCCATCTTTCCATGTCTTTACTTCGCCAGCAACCCTCATCATCCAACACTCCTTCAGTGGCCCATATCACAAGTTCTGCTTCAGATGCTGATCTCTGTATATCTAATATTTCTTCTCTAGCATCATGCCATCGCTCAGCTTGTGATTTTACCACATACATGGGAGAGTCGTTTTGTAGCATAGCAGTCTCTCTCGCAATGCGGTCTGCAAAAGCGTTTCCTTGTCCTATTTTATCTGTCACCTTTTTGTGTGCGCTGCATTTGACTATCGCTACTTTCTTTGGACACAATAGTGCATTCAGGAGATCGCGTACCAATTCTCCATGCATGATATGCACTCCATGTGAGGTCAAAAACCCTCGTTCTTTCCAGAGTAGGCCAAAATCATGCACTACTCCGAAAGCATACCGACTATCCGTGTAGATGTTCACACATAGTCCAGCACTTAACTCACATGCCTTCGTTAAGGCTATCAATTCTCCTGCTTGAGCCGACTTCTGGGGTATTCGTGCTGCTTCTACCACCGTCTTAAGTGTCGTGATCGCATAGGCTGCGGAAGTCGTGCCATCTGGTAACTTCACACACGATCCATCAACCCACAGTTCCCCATCTACATCTGGAAATGGTGTATCCTGTAAGTCAATACGACCCTTTGTTTGCTCTTCAGTCAGAAAAACACAATCATGGTGTTCTTCCTTCTGGGTCTCAGCAACAGGATATGGCAATAAAGTAGCAGGATTCAGAGTAGCGCATCGTTTCAGTGTGATATGTGGCGCCAACAGCGTTAGCTCATATCCTGTTAGGCGGGCACTGGTTAGATGCTGTGTTTTCGTTTGATTCAACAAAGCATCTACCGCATGGGGAACTAACACCAACAGTTTGTGTGACAAAACTATGCCCTCACTCTGCCGTACAGCTACTGCTGTTGCTGCAACTGCTCTAAAACATCCAGGCAATCCTCGAGCCACAGGGTCGAGTACCGCCGAGAAGTATGCACAGGGTCTCTGTTTATCTCCATGCGTCTGCACTAACATTGACAATGCGCACCCATCCTTCTCGTGTACGTACAATGTAAAGATCTTCCTATAATCAGGTGTACCTAGCACTGGTGCAGAACAAAGAGCTTGTCTCAATTGTTCAAAAGCATTCTGACATTCATCTGTCCATTCAATAGGAATCGGTGCAGTTTTGGATAACAATGCTAACAAAGGCTTGACAATGTGTGAAAATCCTAGTATCCATTGTCTACAAAAGGACGTCAAACCTATGAAGGCACGAACATCTTTCTGAGTGCGGGGGACTGGTGTATCTAATACTGCTTGAATTCGATCTGGCGTCAATGCACGGCCCTCCTTAGACAAAAGATGACCGAGGTAGGTCACCTTGGGTCTACAGTATTGTAACTTTTTCTTCGAAACCTTATGATTATTTTTAGCAAGGAAGGAAAGCAAAGAAAAAGTACTCTCCTCACATTGTTCCTGTGTATCTGCTGCAAGTAAAATGTCATCCACGTACTGAATAAGAGCCACCCCAGCCTGTAATTCAAAAGAATCAAGCTGTCTTTTTAAAGCCTGACTATAAATGCTAGGACTTTCTGTATAACCTTGAGGAACTCGACAGAATCTATACGATTTGTTATTTAATGTAAAACCAAAAAGATACCGACTGTCCGGATGTACAGGAATCGAGAAAAATGAATTTTTTAAATCGATGACTGTAAAAGTAGTTGCCGTCGGTGGAACCAACGTAAGCAACGTGGTGATGTCAGACACCACCGGGTACTGAGGCACTACTATCTTGTTAATTTCCCTCAAATCAATGATAAAACGATAAACCTTAGTATCTGTATCTCTCTTAAGGATCGGAAGAATTGGGCTGTTACAAACATTATAGGGAACTTCCTCAACCACCCCTGCCGTAATCAAATCATTCACAATGTGTATCAATGCAATTTCGCCTTCCCTAGATATTTTGTATTGCGGGACACGTGGCAGAGATACTCCCTCCTTTACGGTAATATGCACTGGAGGAATAATCATCTGCCCTACATCAGTATCAGAAGTGGCCCACAACGTTTTTGGTAGGGAGGCTAATACTTCGGATTCTTGGAGAAGACACACTCGCTCAATTTCTGGATAATTGTCATTTAACACAACCCGTACTCCTTCCGGAGCACAACGAATAGTAGTTCGAAAATGTTTTAACATGTCGAGCCCCATAATGTTATCTGGTGTGTTTGGGGACAGCAAAAATGGACATGGGGCAGCAAATTTATCAACATAAAATGTAACAGGTTGAGATAGTGGGCTAGGAGTAGGCGTTCCATCGAACCCTATAGCTGTAATTACTTCGCTAGACAGGGGAGCCCTTGGAACCAGGTGTTTAGACAAAGCGCTACGAGTATCTCCTGTATCTACCAGAAACTGATCAGTAGAACCCAAGACATGTGCTTCTATATATGGACCTCTTTGATCAACTGGTACCTCAACCGATTCCACACCCCATCCTACGCAATCCTATGCATGACGCTCGTCACGTGACTCAAGCGAGTCACCCTCATTTATCTGGTATTGATTCCGTCGATCGAACGTATTATAATCTGTCTGTCCACGACCCCTCACTTCATTCCTTCCACAATCACTCGCTCCACCTCTCAATCCTCCATAATTATTCCTAGACCTTCCACCTCCTCGACCACGCTGACTACGCTGTTCTCTCAGCAACCGGACAATCTGAAATCCAGTGTCCAAACTGTTTGCAGTATGCACACTGATCCTTAGAGATGTCGGAACGGGGAGGGGGCGCATTATTATACGATCCTCGTCTACCCCTATCGTTCCCCCTCGTAGCCTGGACCTGAGCCAACATTACCTTCGTCTTCAAATCCTTCACTTTCTTATCACTACTTTCCTTTGCCTCCAATTCCTGTCGTTCATAGTATTGAGCCATAGTCAATAAAGAAACAGGCGTTGCCGTGGTCCATGAACTTTCACTTGCCTTCAAACGTTTTGCAATCTCCGGTAGGAGATTAGCCACATACTTATCAACAAATAAATGCCTGCCCGTATCTTCTGTTAATGATTGGCCACTGTAATCATGGAACGCTTCCTCAAAGCGGGAAAAGAAATCAGAGACCGATTCATCCGTCTTCTGTTTACAAGAAGCCAACACGGTCCAATCAATTTTCTTAGCGGGAACGAGCGTTTTTAATTTATTTAATATAGCCCCTGGGAGTTCTAATATTAATTTACAAGGCTTACAAGCTGGTTCCCTGTCTGAATCAGCTTGAGCTATGTCCTTCCAACTTGCTCCAAGAACCGTTTGATCATCAAACTTACGAATCGCCCTCCACATATCAGGGGGCAATATCAGCCCAAAAAACAGATCAATATCGACTAGTGTCATAAAACACGAAGAAATAGCACTTTCAACACTTTCATAGAAAGCCGCTGGATTTTTACGGGGGTCAGGCAAAGCATTCTTAAGCGCCATAACATCTGCTCTATTCCAAGGCGTATAAACCCAGTTATATACAAAATAACCCTTCGCGTCTTTAGACGTTTTATCGTCATCTGTGCCATCCCCTTTATGAGGGACATACAAAGGCGCAGCTTCTCGCATAGGTCTAACAGTAATCGCAGCGTTCTTATCTGTTCCAAAGATAGAGCATTCTTTGGATATCCACGTCGATCCAGACGCAGGTGAACCTGATGTCCTTTCCGACTCCCTTAGCCGCGACGCCTCATTCCGTAGCTGAACCAAATGCTTGAAAAACTAATCCGCATCTGAAAGAACAAAGAGACCTTTACGTAAGTTATCACGACCCTTTGATATATCCTTAGGTTCTAGCTCAGAAGAATACTTTCTAAATCGGTCAACGACCTCATCTCCAAAATGATCTAAGAAATACAATCGCTCCTTATCAGACCATTTCTCCATTTGCTTACTAATCTCAGAAACAGTTACAGTATTAATATTTAATTTTCGTGCAAACAAACGCAATTCCGCAGCTCGATCCGAAGATAACCTAGTACGCTGTGCAGTCTGATCATCCTCATCCGATGCCTCGTTCGGAGCCGTAGGTGCAACATACGGAGGCGGGCAACGATCTAATAACAAAAAATCATCTATTTCATTAGTAAGGACAGGATAAAGAGGACATCGGATAGGGAATTGCCCATTAATTTGTAAATTACGTTCTCGAGTCTCCCTTTCTTTCTGTTCCTGTAACTCTTTTTCCTGTAGCTGTAAAGCTTTATCACGTGCAGCCCTTTGCTGTACCTTCTCCGCCAAGGCTTCCTCACGCTTCAATCGTTCACGCACCTCTTTCTCCCACATACGCACACAATCAAACATATCCTGTCTAGACCTACGTTGAAACAAACACTGCTCTACGTATTGTACCTTTCGTATATCGAATGACCCATGTAGTGGCCATTGCAATTCACGATCGGCTTTGGTATACTTATGCCACAATGAACTATACATTATTGGCGGAATACCAAATTTTACATACATCTCACGATTAGGGGTCCCCTCTGGGGGAGCCGGCTGTGATTCATTTAATTGATAACTGGTACAATTTCCAAAACAGCACATCCCTCGGAGTGTGCTGAGAACAGGCATGTTAAAATATCACGAAAACGTGATACTACATAAAATGGCACTTAATGTGCGTCGTACACGGTGTGCCGTTCAAACAAAGACAAAATCAGAGAAATATCCCTACATGCCTGCCTATGTGAGGTGCACTCCACATATAAGTCAAATTCATAGATCCAAACGTTAGCTAACTCAAACAAATTCAAATTCAAATTCAAAAAAGCCACAGTAAGTGTCTGTAGTGTCATGTATTCCTATCGGTTCTGAATCGATCCCCCTATTCCTGACCCTATTCTAGTTAAACAAACCAACAAGTTAACTAGCAGTCAGCCCATGAGGCAAGAAAACCCCCATGATGCAGATACCGTTATCTGACGCAGTCACACTACGGCACAGGAACGTGTTATCTGATTAGGTCATAACACTTGCGATCTAATTAGACAAGCGATATTCCTCCAGCCCCTGATAAGGCATACGGAGTTCTCATAACAAATCAAACCTATGACAACCTGGGCAAAACCCTGCGGCCATTGTTTTGATTTCACCGAGAACTTCAGTAAAAGAATGTGCTAACGAGCAAGTCGTATGACATCCTTATTGACGTATCTATGTCCATCCTTACGTCAATCTCGGCACCTTAAAGGTATAAATATTACCGATCTTGCCCTATGCAAAACACACGCGTGGTGACGAGACGGAGCAGCCATACTTGCCGAAGCCGAGAGCAGAGCAGACCCCGCTGGCAGCAGCCCCGCCTTCCTGACGCGCTGAGAGAAGCTGCTTTCTCCTGCCGAGAGACCCAGCACCGGCGCTTCCGGGTAGCCCTCGCAGGCAGCCTGGAATATCGAGACCAGAGAAAGAGATACCATTCCTCATTCATCCTAACTTCCAGGTACAGAACTGAATAACCCCTCACAGAGAATTCTTTAGTTATTCACTTGGCAAAAACAAGCTTAACTTAAACTGTAACTTTCTATTCCCGCCCACGTATTAGGCTTAGGTCAGGTACACGGGGTAGGCGTATTTAGAAACACCAGTTGAGTACGTTTAGTCAAATGTATATGTGTATGTAAATATATTTTATTCATTTTAAACATCTTATGGCTTAGAAACCATATCAATGTTTTTACAGTATTACTTTATACTATTGCTTTTAATGTATGCACTTTACTTAGCTATAAGTATTGCAATAATATCGATCCATTTCTCATGTATGAGAAAAGAGACTGATCAATAAATAACATCTTTTATTGAACACGCCCGTCTCTTCCTTTTCTCTACATTCTGATGAGACTAAGAATGCACGTACTGACTGAGTAAAATAATTTGCCTTTTGTTCACACGACTCTCGAGATTGACTCTTGATTAGGGAAGAGCAAAGTTGTCATGTTCTATGGTTGTCAGAAACTAAATCCCTTCTTGTCTAATCAGGGAAGTTAATTCCTCCTTGAACATTCGAGAAAGTTTCTAGCGAACTCTGAGCTATGCTGGCAAACCCAAAACTTAAGTCTAGTATCGACAGTAGTAGACCTAGTTAACGTCTGGCCTAGGCCTTTACTGCTGTAGGTATTATTCCAATGCGCAGAGCCTATTGGGAAGATAGGAACTACACTACATGGCGCCCAACGTGTTTGGAAAGGGCGATAAAACTAACGTAAGACATTTAGAGTAACTCAGTCGTGCTTTCTCACTCAGACCCCTTTTCCCATTATACTCCAAAGACGTCTGGAGTGGGTGAAAGGTTATATCCTCCAAAACCTCGCAGGAGGGAACTCCTATGTATGGTTCTTGGTATAGTCAACGTTGAAGGATACACTGTTCCAGAATATTGTGCATCTAATCTTTGTTTCCATAAGAAACCTGATCTGCAAACAAACACAATAATCTTCAAGACAGTAAAATGTCAGACAATGAAGAAGAAAGAGAGGCAGTTAGATTAGCAGCTGAACTCGCAGCAGCTGATGCTGCAGCACTAGATGCGGACGGGGATATAATACTCATCCCGGTCATCAAAAGGAGATCTATAACTCTAAAACTTATAGAAAATGGACTGACACCAAGAGGTGGCACAGTTATATTCGTAATTGAGGCACACGAATATCGGCAGACAGAGGTATACTATTCATGGATACATTTTCCAGCAGCAAATGCTGTAACAAAGTACTTCCACTATTACAAAATAGAGGAACCTCCTAATGAGTACACTCCTTTCGAGGAGGTGGAAGTACCACTCAAATTCCAAGAGCATTTGCTCTTATTTGATGGCGCCCTAAAACATAATAACCACATCACCAGGCTCGGTCCTTTAGGTAGACCAGGAGCAACGTGGCCGGTACTAGCCGGATACACACCACATCCAGACATCGAAGGGATGTCTACAGCAGAGCTGTTAACACAGCTAAAACAATTAATAAAAATTCATAGACAATTAGTACAGTATGTGATGCGGACTTCAACAATTCAGCCAGCGATTAAACTTCCACAGCTGACCCCTCACCAGGGGAACACAAATAAAATTACACCACAGAACATACAGTCCTGCCTAGGTAAAGTACCGGCTAAACGGGAACAAATACCATTCTGGCTAGCGCAAAAAATCACCCAAATAGAGGGGGTGTTTCCAGACACCACCCCGTTAGAAAAACACAGGATTCTGACTATCTGTCTTCCAATGGGAATCGCACCACACATAGAGGACTGTGACACTTGGGGTACAGTCTTCGCTTCTATCTACACAAAAACGCACGGTGTTCCATCCATCTCGGTAATACCAGATGTGCTAAAACAAATTCAAGACGAATATGGTCCAGAACCCGCTTTAACTCTTGGTATGAAATTACTGAAAGACTTCAAGCAGGTCTCGGCTATATTATTAGCCAACATAAAGGGAGAAGCAGCAAACGTGGCGATCCGCCAGAGGTTAAAGGAGACAGATATAGCAGACCAACCAGCTGAAATTGCCAGAATCATAGAAAAGTCCTATGAGGAACTAGGTAGAGATAGTTTAGGTGGAATACCAGTAAAACCACAACTGACTGAAAGTCCTGAAAAAATATTTTTTAATAATAATTCACCGAAAAAGAACTGGGATGGAAACAAACCATCCAATCCTAAAGAAAAGAAATTCCAGTCCAGAGGAAGGTCTCCTAGGCGAAGGGAGAAATCTCCGAACCAAAGACACAGGTCACCTCAGAGTGACCCCTCTGGGAAAAGATATAACCTTAGAAATAGGGATAATATAAAGAAGCCTGATAGATATCAAGACATTGATACACGTCCCTCTCAATCTTTTCAGACTTCCTCGCAGAAATCGGAAAGAAGAGGACGATCAGAACAAAGAGAAGAGCACGCCAAGTCCAAAGACAAGGAACCTGCTCATCTAAAAAAGAAATTACAATTTCCAAAAAAGAAGGTAGCCAGTATCAAGGTAGTTCACAATGCCGAGAATACTGAGGACACAACTGAAAAACGGAGAGTGGGCTCAGACAATGCTAGACAGCGCAGCAGAAGTGAGCATAGCTCGCAAAGTCCTTATGAATCATCTGGAGACAGTGGACACGAATGAATATCTTCAAGTGGAAACTGCAGACACCAGGGTTAGCAAACCTCACAAGATATACGAGATAACATTACGTATAGAGGGAGATAAGACTAGGAAAATAAGGGGACTATTTTGGGATAACCTCTCCAAGGGTTATGACATCCTTCTGGCTGAAAAAGACTGGCCACCAGAGTTTGTTAGGGAGTGCCCTCATGGCGAAGAAATAATTATGCCTGCCTTCTCGAATCATATCCCGATTCATAAAAAATACACACTTGCTAGAAAGTGGGCAGTGGCTCTAGCTCCTGCTTTATATAAAAATCATGTAGGATGGGATGAGGACTCCCCTCCTCACAAAATCCAGTTAAAATCACAACCTACTGCACAAAGGCAGTACCCAATTAAGCAAGAAGCTAAAAAACAGGTAAATGAAATACTAGATCAGCTAGAATACCAGGGGGTGATTGAAACTTGCACCTCACAAATGAACAACCCTTTGTTTCCGGTCTCCAAACCAGACAATTCGTATCGTCTAGTTTTGGATTACCGACACCTTAACACATGTTGCAAAACTTTTGCAGTGCAAAATTCGCATAGTGCTGCACTAATGAATAACATAGTGCGCAAAAAATACAAAACAACCTTAGACATCTCTAATGGATTCTTTTGTCAAAACATAGCACCAGAGAGCAGATATTTAACTGCATTCTCAATAAATGGCACTCAAAAACAATTCTGTCGGTTAGCCCAGGGGTACAAGAACAGCCCGGGAGTATTCTCAGCGAGAGTAACAGAATTACTACAAATATATGATGATGAAGCATTATCTTATGTCGACGACATATACTTAACAGATGATGACTTGGATACTCACTTGAAAAGAGTGAACACCATAATACTTGGGTTCGCTGCAGAGGGTTACAAATTCAACTTTAAAAAATCCAGAATTGCCCATCTGAAAGTCCTGTTCTTAGGATATGAATTATCAAGTGAAGGCAAAAGCCTGGCTGACAATTTCCTAGAGAAATGTGCCGTAATCCAAGCACCTAGAACACTAAAAAATCTTCAGTCGATTCTAGGCTTCCTAAATTTCGGAAGAACATACATTGCAAATTATGCAGAAAGGGTCAAACCCCTTTATGATCTAATTAAACCAGATTTTAAAAGATCCAGTTGGACTCAAATACACACAGAAATTCTGAGATCCTTACAAACAGACATGCTAATTAAAACAAAATTAGAAACACGTGATAACACACGCAATCTTGTGATTCGAGTCATCCCAGGGAGATGCGGATTCACATACCTGACCTCTAATGAGGGAGAAAAGGTACCAATTGCATTTAAATCACACTTGTACACAGAAGCTGAACAGAAATTCAGCATTGAAGAAAAAATTGTTCATGCAGTTCAAACCGCAATAGCTAGAGAAAAAGACATAGCTGACGGTAGACATATCACAGTCAGAACAGCTGAATCAGCCTTTGAGGCATTGACAACACCGTGTAATTTACCAACAACAACATTGGATCCAGAATGGTTACAATGGGTAAATTCAATCACAACGGACAAAGTATACTACTACTTTGATCCAGAACTAGAAGAAATGGAAAATCTAGAATATGAAAAAACATATCCTCTGCCGTCCGACATTCTGCCTCTACGACATTACGCCTGTGTAATCTATACAGACGGACATGCTCAACCGTCCGTTTGGGGAGAACAAGCATACAACCCCACATGTGAGATTACAAAAGAAGTGTGGCGCGGAGGTAAACTAAAACCTCTATTAACAAAATCACACTCAGTAGAAACTAATTCAGAAAAACAAACTGAAATAATAGCATTGAAGATGGCGCTAGATAATGCGGATCGCGAATTCCCGACACTTATAGTGTCAGATTCATATTACTGCGTCAAATCATATAACAGCGATTTGCAGGCATGGATTCAAAACGGTTACAAAGATGACACAGATGCACCAATAAAGCAGAAACTGCTCTGGGAACAAATAGCTCTTTTACAAAAAGAACTACCAAAGACTCACGTGACACACTCACTGAGTCATCAGCGTGATGGCGTTCACGTTGTAGGGAATTCATTGGCTGAAACAGCCGCAGCGGCAGCCACTAAATCGGCTCCCGTAGTTCAAAAAAAGCGTACATTAAAATACATTGACGGTGAAACAGTGCTGGCGGTGAAAACGTCATCAAAAGGCGACTGCTCAGTGTTACCGATCAACTATCCACTCAATTATACATACATAATCGATGCAAACTCCGTCCCTTTTGCTCGAATCCCTGGAGTGGGGGATAGAGTGATTCCAAACATGGACAGGAGGAACTTGTTAATCGCAGACGCACACATGGGCGAGGGTCTCAGACACCTTAAATTAAAAGATTCTCTGGAAGAATTACAATCACGGTACTGGTGGCCAGGCATGAGCCTGCGTCACACCATGTTTGTAAAACGCTGCCCAAACTGCAATAGAGATCGCAGTGGGGAGAGAAACAGTTTGATACCTCGTCGTATTACGGCAGATAATATTACCAGTAAAAAGAATGGCTTGCGATTAACATATACAGGCTAGTTTCCACTTATAATGTGAATCACCAGCACTCGGCTGACGTCCGGACTGTTATACAAAGATTTGCGAGTCTAAATGGCATATACGCTAAGAGCATGCTACGTTCGACCATTGTTTTCACTCAAGCCCACCAGCCTGGGGGGAAACATGGCCAAATGAGCACAGTCCAGCGGGAATCTTCTCACTTCCTTCCTGAGGGTACGGGATGGTGTAAAGAAAAAACCAAGGCATAAAGCAATCTATAGCAGAAAGGATATTAGGTTCGGGAGCTTGGTGGGTCAAACATCTAATAAGTGTCTAACGTAGTCTAAATAACTTGCCAAGAAATTCTCTGAAGGGATTCAGTCCGTACGAATTATTATTTGGAACTAGGATGTTGATCTCTGACCTT
Source organism: Lissotriton helveticus (assembly GCF_964261635.1). Classification (NCBI taxonomy): domain Eukaryota; kingdom Metazoa; phylum Chordata; class Amphibia; order Caudata; family Salamandridae; genus Lissotriton; species Lissotriton helveticus. The sequence goes on along the minus strand of NW_027612057.1, from coordinate 171,962 downwards.
GATAGTCAGACTTCAGTGGTGAAAGAAAAAAGCTTTGATATCAAAGACCGTTTGGCTATTTTGCAGGACTTAAACAAAACAAGAAAAGACCTGAGCAACATAAAGTTGAAACAGCAGCCAACAACCACTGAAGAACCACCACCTGTCCCAGCAAGACCTGTCTGGATTCCAAAAGTCGGGGATCTAGTCAGAGAAAAGATCGCGGTAAAGAAGGAATTTGGGCCTTCTTACAGAAAAGCAGTTCCTGTCTTGTCTGTCAACGGGACAAGATCAGTTGTACTACCGCCACTTGCTGGTAAAAAGGAGAACCGAGTTGTATCCATCGACCTGGTAAAACCACAACATGTGGCCGATAACAAACAGTAGGCCAAGTGGACTCCCAATAAGTAGCAGAACACCAAGGTTTGCTACCAGTACAGAGGTCCTAACTAAGAGGCTCATCACATTCGAAACGCCTACAGAAGAACAACAAGGACTATGCAACAATGCAATAGAACTCAGACCTCTGAAAACCCAAATAAAAACATTTAGCAGAGACACACCAATCTATAATGAAGTACCAAGTGACAATGCAAGAAACAAAAATCCTGAACCAATTGGAACAATTGACAGAACTGCATCCGGCTACTTCATAAACTTCGATGATTCCTCTGAAGGCTTCAGTGAATCAAAGACACAGCCATCATCAAAAACCTTTAAAGATAAAGCTAAAGAACTTTTGATACAACTGAAAGAAGCATATCTAATTTCTCCATGGATTGAATTTTGGGTGGGTTTTGGTGCATTTATCCTCATACTTTGGCTCATCATGATACTTACTTTGGGACGCTTCATTGAGGGAAAATATGCTAAAATGGACACAGCAAGTCAGAAAATCAACTTGATCCTCAAACCACACACATCTTCACACGTCGAGAAAAGAGAACTTTCTTCAGCCAACTTCACAGCCAATCCTATACCGGGTGGGGTAGCATGGGACAACACTGACTATGAAATTTATGGTCCGGTCGAGATCCTGAAATATCCACACCAAATTAAGATCTCCTTGAGTGACTTTGTGAAACCAAACTCATTTGCTGATGATTGGGACTGCGAAAGCATTAATAATATGATGTCTGATTTAGTAATGTCTGCTAAATTTACCAAACATGATTATTTGCAGGGTTCTACAAATTATGATAGTATGTATTGCTATAACCACTATGGTAACCATTTTCTACATAGATCTGCACAACCTAGAAATGTTTTAAACTATAATCAATGGGAACATTGTGCAACACCTCCAAAAGGGAGCTCTAGAACCGTTTATGACAAATATTCATATTTTTCCGGTTTTAACACAAGTAATGCTGAAACATTTTATTTTAAATTGTCAAACAAAACAGGGACCAAGACCATGATAACCAACACAAAATTGATATATTCAGACTCATTTTTTGAACAAATGAATACTTTTGGATTTGATTATTGGGATAAAAATGTTGAATTGAAAAGTGTTTGGGGTACAAAAGAATGGCAAGTACAGGGTATAGAATCACTGTTTAGAGCCTGCATGATCCCAGAACAAATGATATTTTTAAATGACACTGTTCAACAAACCACCTGTCTTGGCCTAGCCAAAATCAAAGATTTAAATAAACCGTCTATTCCAAAGCCAACAATGTTTAGCAACACTTCTACAGATGAAGAGATAGACGTAAACCATATATTAAACCAAAACAGAACACATCCAAATTGGAAACAGTGGTTGATCTGGCCCACAGATACTAATAACTGTCAAGACAGATTCCTGAACAAAACACAGGGGTTCAAAATGACCAGGCCAGACCCTAGTTATCCCCAAAGACAACACCCAGGGATAATAACAACCTACAGTGTGGGCAAATTATGTCTTCAATGGTTACAAACTTCCACACTGGCAGAAATTAAGCAACACCTAACTTTACTTACTGATGGTGCTGACTTGCGTGATTTCATAATGGGACCACGCAAACAGCGTCAAAAGCGTTTCATAGCAGCCTCTGTATATGCAGCATACAATGAGGCCTGGAAGGTTACTCAAATTGAAACAGCAGAGAGAATACGGGAAATTGACCGTATTAATTTGGAAAAATCACTTTCTGTAGTGGACAATGGGTTAATGACTCTGTCCTCCAGAATTTTTTCTTTGGACAGCATTGTGTCTTCAGCAATCGACATATTATCGCAGGACTTACTGTTATTACAACACGGTCAGTCTCAATTGCGTTCTATTGTACAGCTTGGCTGGACGTTACAAAATTTGCGTTCAGGCTATGTGCCTTGGCGTTTAATCAACACAACGTCACTATTCCAAATCTTTAACCTTACTGATAGACAAATCAGTATGGCACAAAAGGGTGCTGATTATACAATCTTGAGCATTGAAAAACTTGAAAGATTACCAGTGACAATGTCAGAACGACTTGTCAGTGAATGGATAATACATGGAATAATAAATATTCCAATCTCAACCTTCAGGTTTCAATACTGCCAAAAATATATACAGGCTGGCATGTACGAGAAATTGGGAAAGGGGTACCTTAAAACAACATGGAACCTGCCCTATTCACATGCATGTGTCAGTAATAAAGGACAGAAAGTGTTTCTTAGTGGCAATAATTGTGCGATGTCACTAAGCGGCACGCTTCTGTGTAACGGAATTAGTTTGCATGGAGCCTGTGAAGGGAATTCATACAACCTTTCATGTCACCAGCAAGGCGCACCTGCAACTGAAATAGAACCATTCTTTCAAAGACTCTATAATGGGAGTTACATTCTAATTGTAGACCGCAGATGTTGTAGTCTTATGCCCGGGACTCCTTATCTAGTAACTACGACTGCGAAGGTCAAGTGCTGTGGACGCTCATTGTTTCCCAGCTCCTTTCCAGACAGGGAGGCAAGGGCATGGCCCAATTTGAAAATTACTTCTATTCAAATAGATACTTTAAGCAGAATGAAAACAGTGCTTCTTCAGACGCCTACAAGCCTCTCGTCATCAAAAGAAACGTATGATCTACAAGTCGCAAGGACGACTGCAGAGATACATACATTATTATCAACTAATTCCCCCGTACATTTCGCGGAAATCCTGAACGAAATCTTAAATATTTCTGATACCAATGGGATCTCAGGGGTATTTAAGACAGTATTTTCGATGGCATTAACACCATTCAAAGCCATACTGGGTATTTTTCCAGATTTCGTCCATTCGATTTTTGGCAGACTTCCCCTGATCCTGGGACTAATTGCAGGAATCCTATTCTTAGTCCTTATTTTTTGGTATGGCAACCCATGTCACAGACAAAACTCTTGCGACAAGGGAAGAAACAATCGTAGCCATTGGATACCGGGACCGGATATCAAAAATCCTGGGACTCTCCCGGCTTAGAGACCTGAACATGACCTGGTTTCTATCATTTCGACCAATGTGGCAAAGATGTGTTTTACCTGTATTGAGGTGTCTGCTATGCGGAGAAGAATGCGTGTTAGACACCTGTCTGACGCTACAATCGGATGCGCCGATGGATGCAGAAACATTGTTGAGCCCGATCAAGGTTCATGCTTTGTGCTGCCCTCAAAGGCTACCAATCCTGATGACGGCATTCGTGGAAGCTTCACCACTACGATTGATGGGTAGTGAAGTTCAAGATGAAAGCAGCATCGAACAGGTACGACCTTCTGTCAGTAATGCAAATCAGAATGTCAATGGAGACAATCATGCGCAAGAATGCATGATTACACCTATTTCCGAGTTAGTGGAACTTTCCCAGGAAGCTGTTGACAGTTTTTTCGAAAGCCTAAATGATATGATGTTCTCACCCGAACAGAAATAGAGACTTTTGAGCAAGCTCGCACACGGCGTTCCCTGAATTCGGCCTTCAACTTTAAAAATAAAGTCACATGAACATTTTCGCTCCAGTTCACGGACAGCAGTTTTTTCAGCATCCCCAAATATTTTTGCATATTTTTCGGGACATTATCTTCTGCTTAAAGTAAGAACTATTCTTAGAGAACTAAGGTTTCTAAATTTTAGATAGCTTATAGACATTAGCTGCCCGCTGGCTTGTTCATAGAGATATTTTATTCTGTGATGGAATGGTCTCGAAACTTTTTTCTGTCAGAAACCATTTCATGTGTAATTCTCATATACCAAATAAGCAATAATGTATACAAATGCAATTACTTTGGCATTTTTCTACAGCTTGAGTGTATACCATATATATATGTCTGCAATTTTTTTTCAGTATATTTGAAAATTTCGAAATGCATTTATGTATTTTGGGGTGGTAAGGTATACACACTACTCTATAGTATGTTGTACTATGTTATACTATGCCTAGATTAGTAAATATGTCCATAGTTAGCGTGGAGTGGGTGTCATGTATTCCTATCGGTTCTGAATCGATCCCCCTATTCCTGACCCTATTCTAGTTAAACAAACCAACAAGTTAACTAGCAGTCAGCCCATGAGGCAAGAAAACCCCCATGATGCAGATACCGTTATCTGACGCAGTCACACTACGGCACAGGAACGTGTTATCTGATTAGGTCATAACGCTTGCGATCTAATTAGACAAGCGATATTCCTCCAGCCCCTGATAAGGCATACGGAGTTCTCATAACAAATCAAACCTATGACAACCTGGGCAAAACCCTGCGGCCATTGTTTTGATTTCACCGAGAACTTCAGTAAAAGAATGTGCTAACGAGCAAGTCGTATGACATCCTTATTGACGTATCTATGTCCATCCTTACGTCAATCTCGGCACCTTAAAGGTATAAATATTACCGATCTTGCCCTATGCAAAACACACGCGTGGTGACGAGACGGAGCAGCCATACTTGCCGAAGCCGAGAGCAGAGCAGACCCCGCTGGCAGCAGCCCCGCCTTCCTGACGCCCTGAGAAAAGCTGCTTTCTCCTGCCGAGAGACCCAGCACCGGCGCTTCCAGGTAGCCCTCGCAGGCAGCCTGGAATATCGAGACCAGAGAAAGAGATACCATTCCTCATTCATCCTAACTTCCAGGTACAGAACTGAATAACCCCTCACAGAGAATTCTTTAGTTATTCACTTGGCAAAAACAAGCTTAACTTAAACTGTAACTTTCTATTCCCGCCCACGTATTAGGCTTAGGTCAGGTACACGGGGTAGGCGTATTTAGAAACACCAGTTGAGTACGTTTAGTCAAATGTATATGTGTATGTAAATATATTTTATTCATTTTAAACATCTTATGGCTTAGAAACCATATCAATGTTTTTACAGTATTACTTTATACTATTGCTTTTAATGTATGCACTTTACTTAGCTATAAGTATTGCAATAATATCGATCCATTTCTCATGTATGAGAAAAGAGACTGATCAATAAATAACATCTTTTATTGAACACGCCCGTCTCTTCCTTTTCTCTACATTCTGATGAGACTAAGAATGCACGTACTGACTGAGTAAAATAATTTGCCTTTTGTTCACACGACTCTCGAGATTGACTCTTGATTAGGGGAGAGCAAAGTTGTCATGTTCTATGGTTGTCAGAAACTAAATCCCTTCTTGTCTAATCAGGGAAGTTAATTCCTCCTTGAACATTCGAGAAAGTTTCTAGCGAACTCTGAGCTATGCTGGCAAACCCAAAACTTAAGTCTAGACAGTAGTAGACCTAGTTAACGTCTGGCCTAGGCCTTTACTGCTGTAGGTATTATTCCAATGCGCAGAGCCTATTGGGAAGATAGGAACTACACTACAGTAGACTACCTTACCAATCATAAGCTTACCAAGTATCTTCAAACGTCCAAAGTCCAACTGCCAAGTTCTTTAATCGAATCAGCCAAACGGCACTACACGACAATCCAAGATCAGAATCTCAGTCGAGGACGGGCGCCACCTGGAAGGCCAGATCAGAAGGAAGGGAAAAACACCGTGGGTGCCAAGACTCGGGTCACTCAGCGGCAGCGATCGCTTCCATGGCGAATTTCCAAACCTTCGTCACGACCTCTCCTTTGGGCATCCGAGTCGCCGATGAGTCCCTTCGTGGTCGCCAATTGTGGTGTTGGGTTCAATCAGGCCTACATACTCTGCTAAACTCTCGAACACCTTAGAATAGAAGTTGGCACGGACACTGGAAAATGCAAAAGACAAGTTTATTAGGACCCCATGGGGTGGTGGTACATTCCTACAGCACCCTTCGGCAATGCAAGAAGTAGCACACCGAACATCGGCGCGCGACCTCTTTTATACAGTTTAATAGCAATAAAAAGGTAGGCGTTCACAAGTTTACACATTTTAGGTACATATAAGGTCATTTTTGGAACACAGCCAGCATGTGGGAGGAGTCCAGTAGTACTGGTCAGTTTGGGATAACATTCCTAAAGAATGACCAGTCGATGTATAATGCGCATGTGCGCTTGACCAGTACTAAAAATAGCCTGTTGCTGGGCAAGGAAAACGACCATGGGTATCGAGAAAGGACGAAAGGGCATGCTGACCACGAGGCAGTATGTTCATACAAAATGGAAGCCAAAGGATTCAAAATGGCTCCCGTACATTTTAGTCAAGTTAATGGAAAAGATCGTGTAGCTGAGCTAAACGCTAACTCAGGAGCTGCCAAAATACGACACTTGAACCCCGTCTTCCTCGACGACATCCTCTGCGAAGAAGAAAAACTCAACAGAGAAACAGTAACACAAAATAGTAACAAGTTACTATCTGAATCACAGAAGATCCCAGAAACCGTTAGCGTCGACGACGTGGAAAAAAGGAAACTGACGTCATCACGCCGACGTGGGTCTTATAAGGAGTCGGTGACGTCAGACGGAGTCGCGCGAAATGCCGTGCTCCTATGACGTCGTACACGCCGGCGTGCTACAAAGAATTTTCCGAACGTTACTGACGCAAGGGGGATATTCACAAGGTGAGGAATCCACAAGGCAGATGTATCTTTCAGAACTGTCTAGCTTCCACCTCCTTGCGTGGAGAATGAGCAGCGGCAGTTGACGTATTTCAGCCTGCCCCCGAAGTCTGTAATGTTATTTTGGCAGCCAGGCATCCCTTGCCTAAGACAGTATACGCCTGTAGGTGGAATAGGTTTGTGACATGGTGCACAGCAAAGGCATCCTTTTTTTTTCTTCTCTCTTTGGCCCAGCAGGGCTCTGCTCTGGGCTCTATCATGGGATAACTCTGAGCCATTACCGCCTTTTTAAGGGTCCCAGACCAGCCTTCCCTTTTCAAGTCCCCTGTTGTAAATAGATTCTTGAAAGGCATCACTCACATGTTTCCTCCTGTTCCTTCCGTGATGCCTCAGTGGGACTTGAATCTAGTTCTTACCTTTCTGATGTGCCCTCCCTTTGAGCCACTTCATAATTTCCGTCTTCGTCTTCTCACTCTAAACACTGCTTTCCTGGTTGTCATCACCTCTGCCAGAAGAGAGAGTGAGCTACAGGCTCTTTCTTCTAAGCCTCCTTTTATCTCTGTCCATCCGGACAAAGTTGTTCTAAGGACTCGTCCTTCTTTTCTGCCAAAGATTATAACTGCCTTTCACATCGGGCAGACCATCACTTTGTCCACCTTCTTTCAACCTCCGCATCCCTCTAAATAGGAAGAGAGGCTCCATCATCTGGACCCAAAACGTGCGCTCTCTTTCTATCTGAGCCGCGCACAAAAGTTCCGGGTGGATGACCAGCTCTTTGTTGGCTACATGGGCGCCAAGAAAGGTCGGCTGTGCACAAATAGACCACCTCTCGGTGGGTCTTTCTGTGCATAAATGCTTGTAACTCTTTGGCTAAAAAGGAGCCTCCGGTGTGGTTGTGCACCCACTCTACCAGGGTGACAGCAGCCACTACTGCTCTGGGACAAGGAGTTCCTTTGCAGGACATCTGTCAGGCAGATACGTGGGCTTCGCTACACACGTTTACCAAGCACTACTGCCTGGACAGCCAAGTCCGTAGAGACGGCTTCTTTGGACGTTCTGTTCTCCAGGACTTTCTGGTGTGATCTTGGTTCGCAGACCCACCACCGGGGTTGGTATTGCTGGGGCATCTATTCTAAGGTAAGGAATCTATCACTGTGTGTTTCTTTCAGATGCACAAGTTACTTACCTTCGATAACGATATATCTGTAAGAAACATTAGTAGTGATAGATTCCTTACCACCCACCCATCCTCCCCGTTCTGCAAACTGATATTTAGGGTTAAGGTCATCCCTTTCAGGGCCTTAGTTTCATGGCACCAGTGGTCAGTTTCTTTCACGGAAAGTCGTGTACAGAACTGACGCCAGGGTGCGTTGGCGTGTCTTAGTAGCTCAAGCGACGTCATCCCGACGCCAACTATGTACGCGGAGCTGCACAACAACGCCTACCGATGCGCAGCAGTACTGCTGATGAAATCGGATCAAGTCTGACGCCTGGTAGTAATTATAAGGTAGGGAATCTATCACTACTAATGTTTCTTACAGATTTATCGTTACCGAAGGTAAGTAACTTGTGCTTCTCGGCAAAGGCCACACAAACAGATGTAGCCCCTCATCCTTGTCCCGGCATCCCCCTCAATTTTCTCTAAATGTTGTATTTTCCATGCAAATGTAGTAAAGAGTACTCCGGGGATTGCAAGGCCCCTGTACCCAGGAAAGGCCAATTCATGATCTGACGTTACTTAAACAACTGCAGGAGCTGGGCACCAGGGGCTGCCTTGTGCCTGCTGCCTTGGTCCTAGTGGTCTCCTACTCCTGTTGCGCACTGTGTCACTACAAACTCCTCGCAAAGCAGCTCAAACCTTCTCTACTTCCATTCTAAAAATGACAACTCTATGAATTGAATCGGCTTATAAATATCTCTTTTTGCCAATTTGCTTTTATTAACTATTTCAATTTAATTCTACAGGGTGGCAAAGAATGGACTGTGAAATCAAAATAGTGACTTAATACCAAACAACAAAACCTCCACGAACAAGAATGATTGTTTTGAGAAGGTGAAGACGAACAAGAATGATTGTTTTGAGAAAGTGAAAATTACCCGAAGTTCTAAGTTTGCAAAACCTTTAAAAGCAAGTGTGGCAGCCGACTGAGAACAGAGAAAACTACTAAGCCTGAAGCTGATTTTTCTAATTCAAATATTTTATTGTGCTTCACACAACCTCAAAGTAAAGAGTTCAGAAGGATTAATCAAGTATGAGTTATCAGAATTGAATGGCTTCTTAAATGTAAATCAAACCCAAATGTAGGTCCAGTGCAAGCACTAATTGCAAACACATTTTGATTACCAGAAGATATTTTATTACTTACAAATATATGCAGATAAGAGGAGGTCCATGCACTGCTCATTAAAGTAAGTTAACTATTGATGTTAATGCAATCTGATGAAAGGTCCTAGAGAAGCTGACCACGAGCTAAAACATATCCTTGCTTAAATGTCAGCTGCATTGTTAGAACTACTTGAAAGTGAGAGAACAAACTTTAGTCATCTGATTATCAAAAGACAAGAGAGAACAAACACAGTGTAAACGAAAGTCCTTGTTAAATGTCTTTTTCCTGGATTTCAAGAAAGTGAACACACTCAAATAGGACTCAGTAGCCAAAGATACTCTCTGCTAGAAGTAATTAACTTTAATGCCACTCTAGTTTAAAACTATCTTTCTTGCAATATCCACGTCTTCCCCTGCCTCTGTATATCTGAACTCAACATACTCTGTACAGTTTTCGGAAGCTCTTAAATCCCACTTTGTTCAGGCTATCTTGAATTATTGTCATTATGATAATGTCCAAATATACTGTTCTAATCCTGCCACTCAATGTTTTAAGCACTCTGACATTATTGAGACATTTCAAACTATAAAATAAATAAATAATAAAACCACAGTGCCATATCTAATATATAGAGAGGATTATGCCGCCATCTCTATTTATCAAACTAATTTAAAACTTAGGCAAACATATGAAATACATCACACTGTTGTGGTAGAAATGAATCATAAATGTTGATTGTCTCACAAAAGGAAATGGACAACATGTGACAGTAGCCACAGTGCTCAATACCATTTGCAAGGAAAAGCTGTTTCTTTTGCTAATGGTAATCCTTAGTGTTTTCTTGTCTTGCCATAACTTGTATGCAAAAGCACTTGTAAACACTAAACACCAGTCTAACATCTTATCTCTGCTATATAAAACTCCTAAATTAATGTGGGAAATGCTTGACTCACAAAATGAGTAATTGCTGATGAGAATCCATCCGGAGACTGTATGAGACTGTAACCTTTTAGAGACGCCGTCCAAAGTGCAATAGGAATGCTCCAGGAAGATTTGAAGGATGACTAAGCAAAGATGCCTGTTGAGATGAGATGCCAGAAAAGTTTCACTCAAAAATTCAATCTCACTCAACATGAGAGAACACACACTGGTCAAAAACCTTATCAGTGCTCGGAGTGCCAGAAAAGTTTCAGTCATGAATTCAATCTCACTCAACATGAGAGAACACACACTGGAGAAAAGCCGTATCAGTGCTCAGAGTGCCAGAAAAGTTTCAGTCAAAAGTTCAAACTCACTCAACATGAGAGAACACACACTGGAGAAAAGCCTTATCAGTGCTCTGAGTGCCAGAAAAGCTTCAGTCACAAAGCCAATCTAACTCAACATGAAAGAATACACACTGGGCAAAAACCATATCATTGCTCAGAGTGCCAGAAAAGCTTCAGTCTCAAAATTAGTCTCATAAGACATGAGAAAACACACACTGGAGAAAAGCCGCATCAGTGCTCGGAGTGCCAGAAAAGTTTCAGTCATGAATTCAATCTCACTCAACATGAGAGAACACACACCGGAGAAAAGCCTTATCAGTGCTTGGAGTGCCAGAAAAGCTTCAATATCAAAGCCAATCTAACTCAACATGAAAGAATACACACTGGGCAAAAACCGTATCAGTGTTCGGAGTGCCAAAAAAGCTTCAGTGTCAAAATTAGTCTCATTCGACATGAGAAAACACACAATGGACAAAAGCCATATCAGTGCTCGGAGTGCCAGAAAAGTTTCAGTCATAAATTCAATCTCACTAAACATGAGAGAACACACACTGGAGAAAAGCCTTATCAGTGCTCGGAGTGCCAGAAAAGCTTCATTAGCAAAGCCAAACTAACTCAACATGAAAGAATACACACTGGGCAAAAACCGTATCAGTGCTCGGAGTGCCAGAAAAGCTTCAGTCTCAAAATTAGTTTCATTCAACATGAGAAAACACACACTGGACAAAAGCCATATCAGTGCTCGGAGTGCCAGAAAAGTTTTAGTCGTAAATTCAATCTCACTCAACATGAGAGAACACACACTGGAGAAAAGCCTTATCAGTGCTCGGAGTGCCGGAAAAGCTTCAGTCACAAAGGCAGTCTAACTCAACATGAAAGACTACACACTGGGCAAAAACCGTATCAGTGCTCGGAGTGCCAGAAAAGCTTCAGTCTCAAAATTAGTCTCATTCGACATGAGAAAACACACACTGGACAAAAGCCATATCAGTGCTTGGAGGGCCAGAAAACTTTCACTCGCAAATACATTCTCACTCAACATGAGAGAACACATACTGAAGAAAAGCCTTATCACTGCTTGGAGTGCCAGAAATGTTTCAGTCTCAAATCCAGTCTTATTCGACATAAGAAAACGCACACTGGAGAAGAGCCTTAACGGTGCCTGAAAAGCTTCAATCACATAGGCAATCTCATTCAGCATGAAAGAATACACACTGTTTGGAGATAATCTCAAACGTTTCCTGGGTGGCTAGGAAAGCTTCTTTAAATAGGCTTGTTTTCACTTTTTTATGCATTGTAAGATTAGTTATATTCTGTTTTGGATACAGAGAATTCCAAAACAGTTTTCAAGATTCAAGATTCAAGATTCAAAGATAGCTTTATTCGGTATTTGACAAACACCATAAAAGCAAGCATAAATGCAAAATACAGTCAAAACGCTCATTAAAAGCTTAGTGGTTTAAAATTCATTATAAAAAATATACATTTCATTATACTGACAAATAATCAAGTCTTAAAAAACCATTTAAAAACATTTCATAAAATTCATTAGGTAGAAGGGTAAATTCGTTAAATTAATAAATCGGTTGAGGTAAATATTACATATTTATGTATTATTTGGTGTTATTAGGCACAGGATAATACTCATAAAACCTCACGCTCCTAATCATTTCGCATGGTTCCTCTACATTTTATGATGAAGGACAAAATTTTTATCACCGCTACAATAGTAGGCTCGTCTTGGAGCAAGTACAATCTAAGCAGGGCAGATTTACAGCTTCTCAAACCCCATAACTTTAACAGTGGTAGCAGGTATTTTTTCCTCCCCCACTGATAATACTGGCAGAGAAGGATGCAATGTATATTAGACTGGGTGGCTAAGCCATCACACGGGCATTTTATCAGCTTCACAGACCAATCATTTGAAACAGGGAACGTTATTAGTCTAAAAAAGGATTCCGTCCTCATTCGTGCCAAAAGCATTCTATGATAACACGAAAGATTTGGCGCCAGATAAGGGTGAAGGCCTTGGTCATGGAGGATCTGACGATGGGCTACGATGGTAGACTTATTCCCATCTAAATAATATCTCCTCTCCTCCAATAGACCAAGGCATGCCTCTTTTAATGCTTTTTTTGACATTTGTGAGCATGATGTTGGGTTTGAAAAAAAATCTGGTTGGCCAATAGAGTTCAGAAATTTCTTAACATAGGCCAGCCATGGCTGCTTAAAGCCCGCGGCTTGGTCCAGGCAATCGTAAATTACTTCCCTATTGAAGGTCGTGTCCTCGCATGTCCAAATCTTGTACCACAGCATGACTGGCGCTATCTTTATCAGATCACTGATATGGGCTCTGTCAAGTTCATTGTGGCATATGGTAGTGGATGTGGAACGCGGGACTGCTAAAAGATACCTCAAGAAGGCATTTTCCACCCTTTGTATTTGAGTGCTGTCTGCCAGTCCCCAGATCCCAGCCCCATAAACAGCTGTAGACACACATTTTGCTGCATAAATCTTAAGTAGTGTATCTACCGGTTTCCCGCCGAGTCTTTTAGCAAATTGTTTAACCGCCCCAATCGTGCGGGCAAAAGCCAAGTTCCGGGAGGTAATCGCTGAGGACCATGTGCCCCTATTAATAAAAATGATACCCAAATAAGAAAACGTTTTAGACATAGCTATCTTTGTATCATTAACAAAGGTTTTGCAGTCTGGAATTTTTTTACTGGTAGTGCATGACATCGTAAAAGTTTTCCCCACATTTATTTTTAGGCCTCTAGTGCTCATAAAGGTTGCAAAACCCGTTAGCGCCTTCTGGAGTCCCCGCTGTGTGCGGGCCATGATCACCGCATCATCAGCGTATAACAATAGTGGGACTGAGAGGCCATTTATTTTAGGGTAGTCCACTTCCAGATCATTTAAAAAGTCTGCTACCTCGTTAATATATAAATTGAATAGGAATGGCGCAAGTATGCAGCCTTGGCGAACACCCTTTGCTATGGGAAATTTTCTGGTTTGCTCGCCATTTTTGCCAAATCTCACCGTGGCACCTGCATCTCTATACAATTCCTGGATAAAACTTAAAATGTTTTTGTCTATCCCCATTGAGGCCAGGGTTTTCCACAGCATTCTATGATCTAGGCAATCAAAGGCCGAGGTTAGATCAACGAATGTTAGGAACAGGTTCCCTTTTTTTGCTCCAATATATTTGTTCATTATAAGGGCCAGGTTTAGACCCTGCTCTACAGTTCCCAAACCGGACTTAAATCCATATTGGAATTTCGAGAGTATCCCATTACTCTTGGACCAGGTTTGTAATTTGGTTAACAACACCCTACCTGCTACTTTCATTAAGTTGTCTAGCAGGGAGATGGGACGATAGCATTTTGGGTCTTGCCTGTCCCCTTTTTTGAATATTGGGATGACTATTGCTTCATGCCATGTATTGGGAAAACCTAATTTAGTGTAAGCATTCATTACGTTTGCTAGTAAGGGGGCCCAAAGATCTACGTTCCCCTTGAACAAATCAATGGGAACTCCATCAGGTCCAGGGGCCTTTAAACTAGCACTCTGGCAGATTGCTTGTTCCACGTCTGCAGGGGTAAACATTACTTTTAATGGGAAATTTCCATGAATCGGTGGAAGAACCACTCGCCCCGCATCCGTCTCATCTTGTGGGATCAATGCAAGTAAATCTTTCTTATAGAGGGAGGTGAAATAGTTAACCCAGACATCTTCTGATATACCTATCTCCAAGGAGTCTACCTTCCTATCCGAAAAGAAGGGGGCATTGATTTCTTTCCAGAACGATATATTATCCCTTAAGGCGCTTGCCTTTATCAAGGCTTCCCAAGCTGCATTTTTAAGATCTACCTGTCTACTTCGTAGGGTCTGCTTGTATGCTTGTCTGGCATCCTTGACTCGACCACTATCCCTTGGGACAGTCTTTAAGGCCTGTAAAAGAACTTTGTGTGCTTTAGTGCAGGCTCGGTTGAACCAGCCATGTAATCTTATTTCTTCCCCTAACTTTGGTTTTTTGATTAGCTTGACGTTTATTGTGGCGGTGATCCCGTCGTACGCCTGTATTATTAACTCGGGGTTAGTGCTCGGTTCTAAGCAGATGGCAAACTGTTTCGTTTCTTTCTGTACCAGGTCCTTCAGGAAATTTATGGGATCAATTTTTGCCCATTTAATGGCGTAGCCGTTTTTTCTGGCCAGCGCCACCGAGCGACCATGAAGTGTGCTCATTGTACTTGATTTTTGGATCCCCGGCTTCCCTAGACTAAAGGAAGTACTGATAGGAAAATGGTCGCTTATTGCTAGATCTTCCGTATCAAAACCCCCCACCCAGCCTTGATTCCTGTTGGAAACTAAAATAAAGTCGATTACAGTGCCTGCCCAACGGCCAAAGAAAGTTGTCTGAAAAGCTACAGGTGGCTCACAAAGTTCGTTGGCGAAGGCCAGGTCCCAGTCATGCATAAGTTGATTTAGCAAGTTGCCCCATATGGAATGTTCGAAGTGCGTGGTGGGATCCCCTCTTAAGTCGAGGATGCCACAGTTTTTTGTTTGACTATAGGGGCATAAGTGACAATTAAAGTCTCCTGCTATAAGGAAGCAGTCTGCCTCCTGCCCACCTCTCTTGAGCAATGCGTCCAACTCCGCTATTAAGGCTTTAACCTCAACTTTTGGCGCATTATTATAAATGTTAATCAGGAAAAAAGAGCGCCCGTTTAATTTAATGAACAGACCTTGTAATGAGCTCCCTACACCTGCCTTCGGTCCGCTCGCCTCAAATGTACTCTTTTCTATATTACAAAGATTAGAGGTGAAAATACACAGTCCCCCAGAGCCTCTGCCTCGGTTGCCCTGAATGGAGGGGATATAAAAAGTACTAAAACCCTCAATATGGGTCTCATCTAGGTCCCAGCACTCCTGAAGGCAGATTATGTCCTGCCTTCCCATAAAAGTTAGGAATAACTGGTCCCGCGCTTTTTTGGCCAGCCCTGCAATATTCCAGGATGTTATTTTTAACGAACTTTTTCCCTCGTTTCGTGGGCGGGATTCTTCCTGGCTAATTGATGGAACAATACCCACGGGCATGATTCCGATCTCATTTTGAATTTGAATCTTATCTGCTGTACTTAGGTGTGTATACATGCAGATAGTTTCAACTGGGGTCCCAAGTCCTCTCCCTTTTGAAAGCATGCTAGGTTGTTCTGCTAAATGCTGGCCTGACAATTCTACTTCTCCCGTAGCATAATCTAGTGTACTCTCTATAGACACGGGATTAGTGCTTTCTACCTGGGGAAGGACGTCATAGATCTTATTTGGGGGGACTAAGGTTACTGGTACCCCTGTAGTGACCTTTATTGGTCAATCGACCATATCTAAGCAATCGTATCTATTCCTTGTGGGAGCCCCCCTCCAATAGTCAGGGTTTGGGTTTTCTCTTCTATGGTACCAGGGGCGAGGGTCCCAACCTCTGGGCCAATAGTTATTGCTATTCCTGTTTCTACTTCTATTGGAGTGCCCCACCTGCGTCCAAGGCCAGTCTTGAGCTTCGTCCCAGCTAGTTACATCGCCATAGTTGGGGATGTTTAGTGGTGGATAGAAGAAGGAGAGACGCTGTACGTCAATCCCCCCCCTTTTTTCGAGCACTGGCCAAGAAGAAATATAGTCAACCATGGCAGGGTCGTCGCAGTTGACTATAACGCAGTCACCCTGTAGGCTTTTTTTCGTATCCCCAATCCAGAACACTCTTCTCACAGAATTTATTCTACTGTGGTGTGATGACTGTAGAGGTCTGTTTTGACTCAACCATTGCAAAACTTTGTTCCTCAGTGACCAGGGGGGCTCGTCCGAACCATCTGTCAATTCGGGCACCCCTGTAAGAATGACAGTGTAAGGGGTAGCCTCAGGTGGCAGATGAATCGGGCGCCTAAACCTAGTGCCCTTCCTCTCTTTTCCCTGGGATTGGGAAGACTGGGTTTTATGTGATGTATGTAAAGTCTCCTTCAGATTAGCTAGCTGGGTATTTAGGGCCACGAGGGCCGGGGTATGTTGCGCATTACCACTAGTGACATCTGGTTGGCCCATACCCTCTACAGTGGAGGGTTTAGGAGTATTTTGTGTGTTTAATCTGGCACTCTTATTGGTCTGGGGGTTTGCTGCTTTATCTTGTACGAGGGGCTTTGGGCACGCAGCTGGTAGAGAGAGCGGTTGTGCCGGTTTACTTGGCTCTTTGGATTTCCCCTCCCCCGTGTCTAGGGTGCCCAGTGACTTCTGTGTAAATACAGGAGTATTTAATTTCGCAAGTTGTTTTTCAATAATCCTTAGGCTTTTTTCCATGGGTTGCAGATGGTATTTTAACAATTCCCCCATGCTGTTTGTAAGAAAATCATGTAATGTCACACAGGTGGTACATGGTTTGTGTATACCACCCACAGCACCCATTGCTTCTAGATTCTCTGGTGGCTCAGTATTCTGTGGAGGCATGTTAAGAACCACTCTATTGGTGGTGGGGGGGGTTTGCTCTGCTACAATGATGTTACTATTCGTATTAGGGTTGCAAGGATTCACGGTGTTAGGTGCAGCAGATGTAATCTCCTGTATGATCAACCCTTTACTTGGCCTCTTAGGTATAGCACCCTCCCTTTCACCCGTGGAGTTAGGTTCTAATGCAGTATCTTGGTTGTGTAGGAGTTGTAAGTCCGGTGTTTTTTCCAAGTCCTCCGTAGAATCGGACCCTAATGACAATTCTGTTGCTGACAAATCCACAGTATTTGGAACTGTGTGAACTAGTACGCTTGCTTGATTCAACAAGGGAATGATCGGGCCCTTGTGAGTTGGAGTTTGTGCCGAGGCAAGGGGGCCCATCGAAGATCTTCTTCTAGCAACCTCCAATTCATGTGACACCCTTCGTTCTATCAAGTGTATGGTATTCTCGATAACTTCATTGGTCTTATTGAGAAATAAGTCAATGGGTCCAGTTATATCAGTAGCTTTAGCTGTCTTTTTCTTTCTAGTGGCTCTGTTCATGATCGCACGCTGGGCGGCTCAGGCTAAACAGTAATGGTGGAGCAGAAGATTAGACACACTATAAGACGTGAATATAGGTGTGAATCCCCGCAGATCTTAACAAGGAATAACAGATTAAAGCACTAAAGAAAAATAATAAAAAGCAAATACCGTGGCCCAGTCCAGTCTCGCACAGTCTTGAACGGGCTTAAACGGGCCCGCCCTTGGCCCGGGCTTCGCCCGGCGTCCCGCGAGACGGGGGTGACGCGCTATTTCTGCGCCTCCTGGCGCGCAGATGACGCGGCGTGCGCCGCTTGGACTGCTGGGGATTGTAGTTCAAGTTCCCCCCTCACACCGCTCTCCACTCAGCTGCGTGCTGCGTGACTCTAGGACTCAGAAGAGTCGGGCAGCGGGAGGCGGGAGGACAGACAGTCGAGGCGAGGCTTGAAGGGCTCTGGAAAAGATGGTCGGCAAAACGCTGGTAGTCCGCAGGGTCTTCCACTCAATCTGGAATGATTCCCCCCCTCGACCGGGGTGACGCGCTATTTCTGCACCTCCTGGCGCGCAGATGACGCGGCGTGCGCCGCTTGGACTGCTGGGGATTGTAGTTCAAGTTCCCCCCTCACACCGCGCTCCACTCAGCTGCGTGCTGCGTGACTCTAGGACTCAGAAGAGTCGGGCAGCGGGAGGCGGGAGGACAGACAGTCGAGGCGAGGCTTGAAGGGCTCTGGAAAAGATGGTCGGCAAAACGCTGGTAGTCCGCAGGGTCTTCCACTCAATCTGGAATGATTCCCCAAAACAGTTTTCTTTTTTTACCGTAGGGTTTTTCAGTTGTTCCTGGCATAAACTATCCGATTTATATCACAAGATTTCAGGTTGCTCTTTGGAATATAGTTCAGGTTCAGTGACTGGTGACATTTAGGTCCATGTCTACCCTTTACTTTAAAGACAGTGCAGAGGATTTAACATGTTGTTCTGTATGCCATTGGAGGCAAATGCAGTTATTCAGTAGCAAGGCTCTGGTCCTCTAAATTCGGTGAGAATTCTGTACTATCTGAAGTAATTTTTTTACACATTGAAGCATTGCAGTATCCAACACACAGTTGGATCATGCTCCAGGCGGAATTGTGTAAAGAAAAGAGATTATAATCCAATCAAACATCAAATCCAATTTATAGCCTTTTACCAGAAAACCAGACATCGCCATAAAGGAGAAACTTATAAACATAGATATAATTCTAGAGGTTTCAGTCATATTACCCTATAACATGCACACAAAGACGCAAGTGTTGTCATTTGGTGTTTGCTGGAGATGGAGCACCGTCGTTTTTCAGCAGTGCTCGCCTCACCAAACTAGCGGTTCTTTCACTCTGTTCAGAGTTGGAGAAATCACAGGCTGTACCTATAGGCGGAGCTTCTGCTGCACCACAGGCATAATCCTTTGACCTGCTGGTTCATGCTCAACAGGGCCATTGGGTGAAAATGGCATTCATCTTTCCCTCAGTAGGAAGTGATGACCTTCACTTTTTCTGCCTACCCAAGATCGCCTGGGGAGTTATGGTAGTCCAGTGTTGGTAAAACGCTGTGACCCCTACATCCGGGGCGAAAGCTCCTTCTGCATCAATTTGGCCATTATATATTTGTAATCGTTATGAAGGGATCTCAATTCTCGTGACTCTTTCATTCGGTATGCCCTTGCTAATTAACCCACATTTAAGTCACAGCCCAATATAGGATCTAGAATTCACATAATAATTTTTAATAATCGATTACTCTGCTCAAGCTCTGTCTTAGCACTTCCCCTAACCGAAGTAAACTCCTACGTAACTTCTGCGTGCGGCAGCATCATAACCCTTTCTAATGAACGTGGACTACATCCACATGATCCTTCACTAATGTCATGAGGCAGCACGCATGTTAAACACCAATTTGCATTGACACAATTACAGAATTACACTTGCCATCGCTGCCCGATTAAGGAATATACATTTTTATATCTGACAATTTGCCTATGTCTGCTCACCTGCTTAGACAAAGCACCTGAATCCGCACAAATTATTCCAACAAAAAAGGTATGTCACAACACGATTGTGGTAAGAGTTAGCACCAACGTATGAATTCATCATTGAAACCTCAATCTTTCATCTTCACCCAGACAGGGTATTTCTCCAGTTCCTTGAACTGGAAGATACTAGGTCCGTTTACACTTCATACATTGTCATCCTCACATTTATTCCGTCCTGTTTTTCACCTTACATATCCTCCCTATGATGACCTAGATTATTTCTTTTGAAAATACTACCCAACGGCCACAGTCCATGTCCTGAGGAGACCCATAAGGAACAGGGGTTGAAATCCACCAATAATATCTGCGAGAGGAGATGCCACCCAAGACACAACCAGTTAGGGGCATAAAAAAGGATTTTGCCACATCTATATATTGGCCTGGTTGGACTATCCGTCCAGTTCCCTTACCATACCTCTAACCTATGGGGAGCTCGCTGATTACAAAAACTACTTTGCCTTGCCTTTGGAAGTTCTATGGACTTGTGTTTCACAATATAATTGTTTCTACACATATGTCTCACATTTTAATCGCTCTGGTATTGTTTTATAGAATATGTACCGGTTTTTGTAGAATTGATATCCTTCTGTGCTTCTTACCAACATATGCCTTTAAGCAATATATTTGCACACATATATATACGTATAAATGTGTGTGTGTGTCGGTGTAAATATAAATAAATGGATAATATATTGGTTTGTTAGCAAATAGGTGCTTTTTTTGTTCTACTCTTGTAATTCAGTTTGAATTTTTTGGGAAGGTATTTTTGTATGTTTCCTTTATAAGAAATTCATTATTTGTGTGTTTGTTTTAACACATTCAGTGCTAAGGCAATTCCCCCTCTGTGCTGACTTTTAATTTACTCCATTTCTCATGACAAGCTCAGCTCGTCATGAGCACACGATCAGTGTACTGCATGACGAGCTGAGCTCGTCATGAGCATCGAAGGGGTTAAAGAAACTAAGTACTGCTCTGAGAATTTGTTACTTGCCAACCAAAAAGTTTGCAGAGCGGGTACTAAAAATGGGATGCCTACTTGGTGAAGGTCCAGTGCCTTCAGCAGAGGCGCTAGAATGGCAGCGCCACTGAAGGTACAGAGATCGCTGCTAGCCGTGGTAGAGCTCACAAAATTTGGTGAACGGTCCTAATGTAAGGGTAAAGGCCATAGCCTCTGCTGGTCCAGTGAGCTTCCCTCCATGGCCTATAAGACCCCGAAGATGTAAAAATGCCCACAGCTGCAACTGAATATAAAATATCAAACAAAACAGACACAGTTTATACGAGAACATGGACAAGCTGCCCATTGAGGTGTAAACGTGATTCGAAAGAACTGCAAACAGTCTTGGCATGTATGCCAAAGAAAATCAAACCTAGAAACGCTAATATAAAATAAATCCTTAAAAGTGCTGGAAATGCCAGAAACACTGAAGATAAAATAATCCACCTATTTCAAAAGAGAACTTTCACTCTAGAAAAACGTATCAGTGCTCAAATTCCAGAGCAGTGCCAATCGTGAAAAAGAGTTTGACTCTACATGAGAGAACCCACTTGGGGGAACAAATGGATCCAACCTAGCTCTGGTCCTATAGTTGGTCAAGGTTGTTTCAATAGTGTGCTAAAGAAATTCTCAGTAGTGAACACAGACTACCTCACTAAAGAGGAGAAGACCTGGGCAATGAGTGTGTAAGAAAGGGCACTGAGAGCGACTGATCCAAGTAAAAAAAAAAAAAAGGTGAATGAGTAGTTCTGTCCGAGGTTCCTTTTTAGGATCTCCTCAATGGGAAAGTCTGAGGTAAATGTGTTCAATTCAAAACTTGAAGTAAGAGAGCCCATGGCTGGAGCAGATGGAGTATGTTCCCTGGTATTGAAAGAGCAGCCAAAAGATGTCTTAGATCTGGTGGACAGCAAAGAAAGGTTACTGTGTGTTCGTTTACTTTAAGAAAGCCAAACTCTTCTGGCTGTGATACATTTTCGAACTATATGTATAAATTACATACAAAGCTGGTCCGTTCGCATAAAAGAGTGGACCCGCATGGTTTCGATTCACTGATAGTCTACACAATTGGCTTATATATCTAAGCAGATATGACTAACTGAACTCTTAATGTCACAAGGTTGAGTATGCAAGGTCTTACCACAATGTTGTAAGGTGAAATATATTACACTAAGGAGAGACATTTCCAATTGCCACAAAAATAAATGCAGATAAATACAGATAAAATGATAAAAAATAAATACGGATAAATACAGACTGATAAGTGAAAAAAATAAATACCATAAAACCGGGAGCCCTAACTATAAGTTCCATAGGCTGTATGCACTTGTGGTAGAATGAACAAGACCTCTGCCATGGTTGTGTCCCATCTGCCAGACTCAAAATCCGACAAATCCGGCCTCATTATACTGAATGAGTACAAAGCATATTCACCATTGCCACTTAACCCTTTCCCTGCTGATGACTAGCTGGACTCGTCATGGGACTCACCCAGAGGGAAACGCTGGTGCTCCCTCCATGGGTGTCCAATTTCGCCCCCACAAAGGGGGATGGCAGAAGAGTTTCCACGGCCACCCCTGACTCCCCATGGGAATCCCATTACGTCAGCGCGCACAGCGCATGCTGATGTCATCAGGAAGTCCCAGACGCTCGGGAAGCCATTTGCTTCCTGAGCGTCGTGGAAGGAGGTAGGATTGCACATTCCTGAGGGGGTTTAGGTAATGCATCGAGGCACCACTAGCACCAGGGGTTCTTTTTTGTGCAGTAGAAGCGACCCCTTGGGCAAGGGTCGCTTACTAGTGGGGGCATATATTTGTGATGTTTTTCTGCCCCCCCCGGGGGCAAGTTGGCCCATTCTTTTGGCTGTTTTTCCCCCAGAGGGGCAGAAAATGCCACTAGGCACCAGGGTTTCCATTTGGGGGCATTTAAATTTGGATGGGCGTGACCCTTGGGCAAGGGTCGCTTCCATAGGGAGCATTTTTTGTTAATGTTTGTCTACCCCCCCCCCGGGGGCAGATCTGCCCATTTGTTTTGGCTTTTATAGCCCACTAGGCCCTAGGGATTGTGTTTTGTAGTGTGTGGAAGCGACCCCTTGGGTAAGGTTCGGGTCCAAAGGTGGTTATATTTGTTGATTTTTTTTCTGCCCGCACCCCCTTGGTGGCAGTAGGTCTTTTTTTTTTTTTTGTCCTTACTGCCCCCGGGTGGTGGGGGGGGGGGCAAAAAACTCCAGTAAACACCAGAAATGTTCTTTTATAAGTAATGGAAGCGACCCCTAGGCCAAGGGTCGCTTCCAAGGGGGTTAAAATATGTTTGTGTTTTTTCTGCCCCTGACAGATCTGCCCCATTGTTTAGGTCTGTCTGCCCTAGGTGAGAGGGTAAGGCAGAAAATCCTAGTAGGTACCAGGGATCTATTTCTTTTTTCTCCAAGGGGCGACAAATATCTGTCTGTTTTCAGCCCCACCCGGGAGATAGAGTGGCTTGGTGTAAAACCTCACCTAATCTCCATTTTTCTCAGCCCTATTTGAAGGCCCATCTGGCTGAATGACCATTTGGGTTGCTACATTGTGTGTTATAATTTTAATTGTCATATTGTTTGTGAAATGTAATTGTAATTTTTTCTCTATTTTATACTAGTTCAAGGCTTTTGCAGTTTAGATTGCGGTATTGTTACTGCTGGTTTTGCAGCTTGTGTAGTTGCATGTGCTTGGTAAGCAAATGTATTTTGTACCGTTTACTCTAAATTAGTTTACTTTCCCTACATGAATGTGTTTTTTGCAAATAGTGTAGTAATAGCAGTATGTTTGGCTTCCGTGTTTTGCGTGTCAATATCTTTTTGCAATAGTGCTTGATGTGTGCTTTGTTGTCTTATGAGTAATTGGTTTTGTTTCTTCTTTCTAGTGGGATATTGTTGCTTTTTGCTGTGTCTCTGCAGAGTAGGTGCTAGTGAGTGTGGCTATCTTTGGTAAGAGTTATATTGTTTTTGAGTATATAGCTCTTTGTGCTAAAGCCACACTTTCTTTACTACTTACTTTGTACAGTGTTGGTTGTTGTTGGCTTGTTTGTGCAGTCTCTTTTCTTAGTAACGATAATTGCTAGCCGCAGGATTACTGCTCAGCAGGTTGTCGGTATGCTTTTTGAGTCTTCCTCTGAACTTGGTTCAGAGAGTAACTGATTCTGAGGCAAAGGTGGGAGGGGATGATTCAGGCAGTGAGTTTTCTCTTCACCTGGAATCATCGTATGATGAAGCTTCTCTCAGTGCGGATGAAGTACCTGTGTTAGAGGAGGACATTGATGTGCCTGTAGTGCGCCAAGAGGCATCTGGGCTGCAGCCAGTGGTTGACTTCACGTTGCTGTGGTGCGGCGGGAGGCATCTGGGGCTGCTAGGCTTCCCGTTGGTGTAGTGCGGCAAGAGGCTTCTGGCCTTCAGGCTGGGGCTGCACCACTTCCCGTTGATAGTGCGGACCTCTGGATTGCCCCTGTCATGGTGCAGCCGGCATGCTGCGCCAGACTTTACTGGGGTTCCAGGGTGTAGAGTAAATACTGAGAATTTTTTGCCAATACATTTTTTTATTTGTTTATGGACGATGTGTTTTTGGCAGAGATTGCTGAGCAGACAAATTTGTATGCTGAACAGCGTTTGAGGGACAACAGTGCCAGCCTAAAGCCCCATTCTAGAGCTAGCCGGTGGACTCCCACAAATCTTGAAGAGATGAAGAAGTTCTTGGGATTAACTTTTTTGATGGGCTTGCTAAGGAAGCCATCGATGACTTCATATTGGTCTACTACTACGTTTGATGGCAACGGCTATATTTCCGTCAGTCATGAGTCGTGATAGGTATTTTTCCCCAAAACGTTTTGGGTCCTTGCATGTCGCGGGTACTTGAGCCTCCCACACAAGCGAGGCACCATTTTTATCGGGAGACCTGGGGGTACGCTGGGTGGAAGGAAATTTGTGTGAGCCCGATAATGCCACAGTTTCCCAAACAAACATTTGTGAAAAGCTGATTTTCTCAGCTAAAATTGAGGTTTGCAAGGGATTCTGGGTAAGGAAACGTTGGGGGATCCATGCAAGCCATACCTCGTTGGAAGCCCCCGGGTGTCTAGTTTTCAGAAATGTGCGGGTTTTGTAGGTTTCCCTAGATGGCCGCCGAGAACGGGGCTGAAACCGCAGGTGAACCCCCTTGCAAAATCAGGTGATTTTGACATAGGCAATTTTGATGTCACCTCACTATGTTTTGGGCCCTTGCCTGTTGCGGGTACTTTGGCCTCCCACACAAGTGTGGCACCATTTTTATCGGGAGACCTGAGGAACGCTGGGTGGTAGGAAACTTGTGTGAGCCCGTTGATGCCACACTTTCCCACACAAACGTGTGAAAAAAGTGACTTTTTTCAGCTAAAATTGAGGTTTGCAAAGGATTCTGGGTCAGGAAACGTTGGTACAGCCAGCCCCTCCCAATCCCCTGCGTGTGGAAGTTCATGCAGGAAACCCAGAGGTGGCGCTGCAGAATATGTGATCTTAGTGTATATTTGTTGCAAACCCCTGCTCCAGTGGAGTCATCTAGGTTTGACCACCGTACTCGAAGGAGAACCCGAAGGAGCTCCCAGAGTGGGGGCACAAAGGCGCCGGGGGGTCATCTCTGATTACGTCTATCTGCAATTCCCTGGACCAGCCACTGTAGTTGGGCCGATATGTAATATTGCTAGAAATCAGAGTCTGCAAGGCCTCGTTTCACTGTCTGACGCTGCATGGTAGCCAGTGCCACCCTCCCATGCCCTAATACCCAAATAAACTCTGCTCAGGGTTTTCTGAACTGAGCCCCTGGTATCCACAGGAAAAGGGTAGTAAAAAAGTGGAGGAACCGGGGGAGAGCCACCGTCTTCAAAAGGGCTATCCTTCCCATCACTGAAAGCGGAAGTGCCCCCCAAAAGTTCATGAAGGACCTCGGGGATCCAATCACACATCCCACATTATCCTCAAGTAGATTAGCTCTGTTGCGGTAGATCTAGACCCCCAGGTATGTTAAGCACCGGGGTTCCCACTGCTCAATTGTAAGGTGTTCTCTCCGCGCCAGGGGGTAGAGCTTGGATTTCTGCCAGTTGACCCCCAGTCCAGACAGCCGGCCAAATTCCTCCAACAGGTCTCTTGCCCCCATCAAATTCTCTTCTGTGTCATGAAAAAAGATCAGCAAACCATCTGCATATAGTGCTACGCTGTGGCAGTTTCTCTCTATTGTGAAACCCCTAAGTGCCCTGCCAGTTCTCGCACATGGTGCCAGAGGTTCCATCGCAATAGCAAAGAGCAGTGGAGACAGGGGGCACGCCTGACTCATCGCTTTCTCCACTAAGTATCTCGCTGATATAGTTCGACCGGTACGTACTCTGGCTTTTGGTCTGGTATACTGCTATTACGTCCAGACCACAAGCTGCTCTCACAGTCCCATAAGCAGCATCGCCTCGTAGAGATAGTGCCATTCAAGGGTATCAAAATACTTTTCAATATGAACCGCAAATACCGTTGCGTTCTCCTGGTCATAGTGATCAGCCTCCATAATAGCCAGGACGCGTCGAATATATTGGTAGCTATAGTCTGCCCAGGGATAAACCCCATTTGAGCTGGGACTTTCGGCCGACAAACATGAAATTGATATGGAAGATAAGTCAGCACTCCGGCAGCACGTACCGCTGAAGAGAGGTGAAGCGTACTCCCGCTGTGTGCCTCCTCTCTCCAGCCCTCACCTGACACCACAGAGGCGGTAAGACAAACAGGGCTAAGCCCAATCAAAACTTTTGTGTGGTGCAGGCAAGCAGCGTACACCCCTGAAATTGGTTACTGCCTGGACCACCACTTCGGAGCACCAGCAAGGGGGCTGCTCACTTATATACCTTACGACGTATTGGTGCTCTCACTCTTAAAAAAGATGCAATCCCAGAGAGAACACGACTATACACCCTCATGTGCCTATGAGGAGGTTTGGCCCCTACAATGACACCTTCCTGCAGAGCTAAGTTATTTCCCCAGGCCATATCTCATAGCCATATCATAGAGCTTGCCCCTCTGCAGTAGAGTGTCGCCAAACTGTCAGCCTATGATTACAGAGGTATACATGGGGACGGGGGGGCTGGGCCTAGTGAGGTGACCTCAGTCCCCACACGCAAGGCCGGCAAGCGTAACAGGGGGTACCTGGAAGGCTTTAGCTGTTTGTTTAGCTGTTTGACTGAAGTCTTCCGCAAGAGTGCAGGAAAAAATACCAGGAGTAATGGGCGATGACGTCTCAATGGATTTCGATCCCAAAGAGGGGTTCCCCGATACGGGTGAGGGTGATGTTGAGGATGACGAAGCCTCGTACGATTAGGCACAAGACTTGGGCAGATTCTGGCACCCACATTCAACCTGTTCAGACTCTGCTGAAGGAGACAATGGGCCTAGTGACATGCCACGCTGCGCAGAAAGGGTCCCGGAGAAGAAAGTGGCGGTGTATGTGGCGAGCAAGAGCCGCCAGCTTCTCAGTAAAGAAGTTAGGGCAAGCCTAAGGGTGGAATGTCCCAGACCTTCCTTTCGTGAAATGGTGACAGCAACAGTAGAGATACATCCAAAAAGATGCACCTTTCTCGCTAAATACATGAGGGATCCTAAGAAAGGGGTAGACAGGTCATGGTGAGCCTGCCAGGACAAACTCCTGGACGTGGTGGGGCCTTTAACCAAGCTCATCAAACTAGCAGAACAGGCTAGACAGTCAGGGAATCCTCTTCCCACAGAGGACGTTGCATGTTGGGCGCAGAGAGCGATCTACCTCCTGGGCAATGCCAACTGCGCCCTCTCAGCAGAACAATGCTGCTCCCTTCTGATCAAAATCAACCCCAAGCTGGGAGAACCTCTAACCTCGGAGGCAGGCCTGATAGCACAGGTTACCGTGTTCGGCGACCCTTTTGTCAAAGAACCAGGAAAGTTCGTCACCATGTTCTCAGCCCTCGACAAAGCTCAGTCTTCAATAAAAAATATCTTCCTGGCGAGGGGTATTGGAGGGGCCAGAAGAGGCACGGGTTGCTCCTCCAGAAGCCAATCATACCAAGGCCCTAACAGTGCCCATGCGAAGAGATGGCTTGATGGCCGCCACAGAACCATCTTTCCCTCCCGTGGTGGTAGTCAAGGGAAACATAATCAACCTTGAGGGGGATCCAACAACAATGGATACACCAGTAAGCCCTGTTCTATCACCTCTCTCTTTGGGGGGGGGGGGGTATGCCTTTTCGTGCACAAATGGGCAGAGATAACGGCGGACTAGTGGGTACTGGAGACCGTCCAAGGGTACAATACAGAATTCTACGGACCTTCTGGCCAAGAGTGTGATATGCTTCTCCCAGCTTCATCCCAGTGGCTTCCTCAGCAACGTGTTTCTGGTAGAGAAGAGTGACGGGGGGTTCCGCCTGGCGATCAACCTCAGGTCTTTCAAGGAGTGGCTGGTCTATCGTCACTTCAAAATTGAGGGTATTCACCTCCTCAGGAACATGCTACTTCAAGATGCACACCTTCGCGGGATCATGCAGCCATCCATAATGGAGTAGATACAGAGAAGGGGCCGGGCACCCACACAAATTCAGACGCTCAAGTCTCCCAGCTGGTTGACTAGGCTGAGCCGAGGGCTGATAAGAACAGCAGCGGTCAGGTGCACGGCAGAGAACACACCCCCATTGGTGCGGTTCAACGTGCCATCTTCCTCCTCACGCCCACCATCTTCCACAACTACCAAACACTCTGGCAGCAGCTTCTAAAGTCCTTGCTTGCTTTAAGCTCATAATATGTAGCTACAACTTTTGTCAGAAGGAAGGAAATGTTGCATCCAACTATTTATATTCTGCTTCACAACTTTGACCTATCACTAAATGATTTAATAAACACAGGAGTCTGGTTTCCTACGTATATTGTTATTCATATGCAGAGGTTTACAGGAAAATAATTTATCAAGGCTGTCTTTGAAAGTTACATTGAAGGGAAGTCATCATGCAGTATGACCAATAGACTTTGAACACAACAAAAAAAATATTAAAATAATTCATTCGATATAGTGCCTATTTTGTTCCGTAAGTCTATGAATAACAACGGCTAGTTTTAGAGTGAATACTTTGTGTTGTGTTTTGAGTAAATACGGGGCACAACATATGTATATAGTTGAAGTTTTGACCCGTGCTAGTAGTGTTTTCTTAAAACATCAGATTGGGTTTTCCTCAGTTCTAAAAACAAGTGCAGCCTGTGCAATACAAAAGATACATATTTTAAGACCTGTGTTTGACATGATCGTAATTAAATATGTAGTGAATGAATCACAACTCATCTGTAGTCACAGGAAGCTTGCCTGTCCAATGTGAATTCTGGATCAAGGATCACAAGAAATGTGCATAGAAGTATAACAAGCATTTGCAATGCAATAGGTCTCGCATTTTTTTAGAGTTAGAGCTATTGGCGTTGAAAATGACAATGTCTTTTACCTATGTTTTTTGGTTTGGAGTGTAGCGGGTGTATTTAGAGAGACAGAGCTGCATCTCAGCCTAGAGGACTTAGAATGAGGAATTACAGACCGAACCAGACAAGCAGCTAACAGCACTGGCTAGAGAACAAAGAATGAGGAATTACCACTGTCACCAGAGAGACAGCTGCAGCACAGCCTAGAGGACTAAGAATGAGGAATTACCTGTGTGACCAAAGACACAGCTGCGCACTGTCTAGAGGACTTAGAATGGGGGAGTTACTGACAAGACCAGATAAGCAGCTGCAGCACTGCCTAGAGGATTAAGAATGAGGAATTATCTGTGTGACCAAAGACACAGCTGTAGCACTGCTTAGAGGACTTAGAATGAGGAATTACCTATGTGACTAAAGACACAGCTGCAGGACTGCATAGAGGACTAAGATTGAGGAATTACCTGTGTGACCAAAGACACAGCTGTAGCACTGCTTAGAGGACTTAGAATGAGGAATTACCCGTGTGACTAAAGACACAGCTGCAGGACTGCATAGAGGACTAAGATTGAGGAATCACCTGTTTGACCAACGACACAGCTGCAGCACTGTCTAGAGGACTTAGAATGGGGGAGTTACTGACAAGACCAGATATGCAGCTGCAGCACTGCCTTGAGGACTCCGAATGACAAATTACCTGTGTGACAAAAGACAGAGCTACAGCACTGTCTAGAGGACTTAGAATGGGGGAGTTACTGACACAGCACGCTGTAACTGTCTGTCCTGAAAATTATGGCGCTGCAAAGGATTTAACACAGAACAGATGGGTTGTGCAGAAAATATTGTGCAAGCACAGTCCTGTACACAGTTGCACGCCGGAGTAAATATTGCTGAGTCCTGCAGGATGGTAGGCTGATGCAACACACCAGACTGAGTGGCTTGAACAATAACTTATAGTCTGAAAGGCTACTTTGTGCTGTGATGTGCCAGGCTTTAAGTGTTGCCCAATCCCCCCTCCCCGCAGCATTCACATTGCAAGTTGTTGGACACTAGCCTTTAGATGACTGTTTTTAGTAACAGAAGATGGTTGCCACAGAAGCATCCCTTGCCCCTTCCCGCCTCCCACTGCTATTGGTGTGCGAGAGTTTTATAAACGTGATATTACACTCAGTGGCAGGCATGCAATATAAATGTTGTACTAGAAACACCTTAACCATATGGAATGCAAAAAAGTCCCTTTTAAAAATATGTCGTCCCTACATAAATAGTATTTTATAGGATAAGCAATCAATTCACATGTATATGCACGGTTTGTAAGGCACAGAAGAATGCACCAGATATTGTCACAGAAATTCGAAAGAAGAGGTCGGTCAGAACATAAGGAGGAACGCATGGAGTCCAAAGACAATCAACACGTTCAGAAAAACAAGAAACCTCAATTCACCAAAAAGAAGGTAGCATGCCGAGGATCTTTAGGACACAACTCATGAACGGGGAATGGGCTCAGACAATGTTGGACAGTGCAGCAGAAGTCACCAGAGCTCACAAGAACTTGAAGGATCATCTGGAGACAGTGGACTTGAATGAGTTCATCCAAGTTGAAACTGCAGATCTCAGGGTTAGTTCTCCACATAAGTTATATGAAGTAACACTCCACATGGAGGGAGACATACCAAGAAAAGTGAGAGCACTCTTTGGGGAGCGACTTTTTAAGGGTTATGACATTCTTCTTGCTGAACAAGACTGGCCACCAGAATTTGTCAGGAAGTGCCCACATGGCGAAGACATCATTATGCCAGCCTTCTCCAACCACATTTCAATTCAC
Source organism: Lissotriton helveticus (assembly GCF_964261635.1). NCBI lineage: Eukaryota > Metazoa > Chordata > Amphibia > Caudata > Salamandridae > Lissotriton > Lissotriton helveticus. Next base: position 141,087 of record NW_027612057.1, on the reverse strand, counting down.
TTAAAATATACTTATGCCAGGAAATGAGCAGTTGCCCAAGCTCCTGCATTATACAAAAATCATGTAGGATGGGATGAGGATTCTCCTCACCATAAGATCCAGTTACAAAATCAACCAACTGCACAAAGGCAGTACCCAGTTAAGCAAGAAGCTACAAAACAGGTCAGGGAGATCTTAGATCAACTTGAATATCAGGGGGTGATTGAAACATGCACCTCGTCAATGAACAATCCTTTGTTTCCTGTCTCCAAACCAGACAATACATATCGTCTAGTTTTGGATTACAGACATCTAAACTCTTGTTGCAAAACATTTGCAGTACAAAAAGCACACAGTGCAGCATTATTGAATAACATTGTGCGTAAAAAATATAAAACCACATTATATATTTCTAACGGTTTCTTCTGTCAAAACATTGCACCAGAAAGTACGTATTTGACCGCTTTCTCAATCATGGGGACACAGGGTCACTTCTGTCGTCTCCCTCATGGATTCAAGAATAGTCCTGGGTTATTCTAAGCGAGGGTAACAGAGTTACTACAAACTTATGATGATGAAGCATTGTCATATGTCGATGACATCTATCTGACAGATGATGACTTGGATAGGCACTTGAACAGGGTGAACACCATTATATTGGGCTTCGCCTCTGAAGGGTATAAATTCAATTTTAAGAAATCAAATATTGCCCACCTTAATGTCCATTTTTTAGGATACGAACTTTCAAGTGAAGGCAAAAGACTGGCAGCAAACTTTCTAGAGAAATGAGCGCTGCTCCAACCTCCAAAAACGCTGAAAAACTTACAATCGATTAATCAAACCTGATTTTAAAACAGTTAATTGGACACAAAAACACACTGAAATTTTGCGTTCATGGCAAACAGAGATGTTAGTGACAAAACATTTGCAAACACTTGTAAACATACGCAACTTAGAGATCCGAATCATTCCAGGACAATGCGGATTCACGTACTTAACTTTTAACAAAGGTGAAAAAGTACCAATAGCTTACAAATCACATTTGTACACACAAGCAGAAATGAAATTCACTTCTACAGAAAAAATTCTGACAGCTGTTCAAACTGCTGTAACGAAAGAGAGAGCCCTCGCACAGGGTAAGCGCATTATGGTCGTTACACCTGTACCTGCCTTAGAGGTAGTGACAAAAGCGAGCATTCCTAATGCTAAAGCTTTACATCTGAGATGGATACAATGGGTTAATTCTCTTGCTGCAACAGACGTTGACTATATTTTTGAGCCTTATTTGAAAACACAAGCATTTTTACAATACGAACAAGAATGTCCTCTGCCTACTGAAATTCTGCCTCTAGAACAGTATGAATGTATCTTTTATAGTGACGGATCAGCTCAACCCGCTACGGAGGGTAAACAAGCCTGTAGTGCGGCCTGAGTGATCGTTAAAGGTTGTTGCCACGATGGTAAATTCCGACCAATGGTTACTAACACTCAATCTCTAGGAGATTGTACAGCTCAGCGAGCTGAACTACAAGCATTCAAGATGGCGCTTGAGAATACGGACCGCGAATTCCCCACACTCATAGTGTGCGATTCGCATTATTGTGTTCAATCTTACAATGAATACTTCCAAAACTGGATTCAAAACGGTTACAAAGATGCAAAGAGTGGCACAATTAAGCATAAGTTGCTTTGGGAACAAGTAGTTCAGTTACGACAAGAACTACAAAACACTCATGTGATACATAGGCTGAGTCATCAATCAATCAATCAGGTCATTTGTAGAGCGCACTACTCACCCGTAGGGTCTCAAGGCGCTGGGAGGGGGGGGGGGTGCCGCTACTGCTCGAACAGCCAGGTCTTGAGCTTCTTCCTGAAGGAGAGGTGGTCTTGGGTCAGGCGCAGATTGGTCGGAAGTGAGTTCCAGGTCTTGGCGGCCAGGTAGGAGAAGGATCTTCCTCCTGTTGTCGCTCTTCGGATGCGGGGGACGGCGGCGAGGGCGTGGTTGGTTGATCTGAGGAGGCGCTTGGGAGTGTAGAAGTTGATCCGGTTGTTGAGGTAGCTTGGGCCTTGGTCGTGTAGGGCTTTGTGCGCGTGGGTGAGGAGCCGGAAGGTGATTCTCTTGTTGACCGGGAGCCAGTGCAGATCTCTCAGGTGTCCGGAGATGTGGCTGCGACGGGGGATGTCGAGGATGAGTCTCGCCGAGGCGTTCTGGATCCGCTGGAGTCTCTTCTGGAGTTTGGCGGTGGTTCCGGCGTAGAGGGCGTTGCCGTAGTCCAGTCGGCTGGTGACGAGGGCCTGGGTGACCGTCTTCCTCGTCTCGGTGGGGATCCACCGGAAGATCTTACGTAGCATGCGCAGGATGTTGAAGCATGATGAGGAGACGGCGTTGACTTGTCTGGTCATGGAGAGGGAGGAGTCCAGTATGAAGCCCAGGTTGCGTGCGTGGTCCGTCGGTTTGGGTGCGGTGCCCAGGGCGGGGGGCCACCAGGAGTCGTCCCAGGCGGAGGGCGTGGAGCCCAGGATGAGGACCTCCGTCTTGTCTGAGTTCAGTTTCAGGCGGCTGGTCGTCATCCATTCGGCTACGTCTCTCATCCCTTCGTGCAGGTTGGCTCTGGCGGTGTCGGGGTCGTTGGTCAGGGAGAGGATCAGCTGGGTGTCGTCGGCGTAGGAGATGATGTTCAGGTTGTGTTTGCGTACGATGGCCGCGAGGGGGCTCATGTAGACGTTGAAGAGGGTGGGGCTCAGTGAGGATCCTTGAGGGACGCCGCAGATGACTTTGGTGGCCTCTGACTTGTACGGTGGTAGGCGGACTCTTTGTGTTCTTCCGTCGAGGAAGGAGGTGATCCATTCCAGTGCCTTCTCCTGGATTCCGATGTTGCTGAGGCGCTGTACTAGGGTGCGGTGGCAGACCGTGTCGAAAGCCGCGGAGAGGTCCAGGAGGATGAGGGCCGCTGTTTCTCCGTTGTCCATCAGAGTTCGAAGGTCGTCGGTGGCGGCGATGAGGGCGGTCTCGGTGCTGTGGTTCGCTCGGAAGCCGGACTGTGAGGGGTCGAGGGATCCATTCGTCTCGAGGAAGGCGGCCAGCTGTTTGTTGACGGTCTTCTCGATGACTTTGGCCGGGAACGGGAGGAGCGAGATGGGACGGTAGTTCTTGAGGTCGGTGGGGTTTGCTGTAGGTTTCTTGAGAAGAGCGCTGAGTTCGGCGTGCTTCCAGCTCTCAGGGAAGGTGGCGGAGTCGAAGGAGGTGTTGATGATGTCCCGCAGGTGGGGTGCGAGGACAGCGTCGGCCTTGTTGAAGATGTGGTGAGGGCAGGGGTCAGTCGGAGATCCGGAATGGATGGAGTTCATGGTGCGGATGGTGTCTTCGGTGCTGATCGGGGTCCAGGTGCGGAGGGTGGCGGTGGGTGGCGTCGTTGCGGTTGTGGCTTGCGTTGGTTGGTTGTTGAAGCTGTTGTGTATGTCCGTGATCTTGTTGTGGAAGTAGGACGCGAGGGAGTTGCAGAGGTCTTGCGATGGGGTGATGTCGTTGTTTCCGGCGCTGGGGTTGGAGAGCTCTTTCACGATGTTGAAGAGTTCCTTGCAGTTGTGTGCGTTGTTGTCCAGCCGGTCCTTGTATGCATTTTTCTTGGTGGCGCGGATCAGTTGGTGGTGTTTCCGGGTGGCGAGCTTGAGGGTGGTCATGTTGTCCGTGGTTGGCTCCCTTCTCCAGGCTTTCTCGAGGGCTCGACAGTTCTTCTTGGAGCTCTTGAGTTCGTCGGTGAACCATGGTGTTTTTCTGCTGCAGGATCTGCTGGGTGGGGTTCTCAGAGGGGCGAGTTCGTCCGCGCAGTCGTTGATCCATTTCGTGAGGTTGTCGGCGGCCTGGCTGGGGTTCGCTGAGTTGGCGGGAGGGTGCTGGCTCAGGGAGGCGGTGAGCTGGTCGGCTGTGATCTTGTTCCAGCTTCTTCGAGCAACCTGTTGCTGGAGGTGGTGGATCGTCGTTCTTCTGAAGGTGAAGTGGACGCAGCTGTGGTCCGTCCAGTGGAGTCCTGTTGCGTGGCTGAAGGTGACGTCTTTGCTGGATGAGAAGACGGCGTCGAGAGTGTGTCCGGCGAGGTGGGTGGGGGTGGTCACCAGTTGCTTGAGTCCGAGGTTGTCGAGGTTGTCGAGCAGGCTGATGGTGTTGCGGTCGTTGTTGTTCTCCAGGTGGAAGTTGAGGTCCCCCAGGAGGATGTAGTCGGCGGAGGGGAGAGCGTGCGGGCTGACGAAGTCGGCGATGTCCTCGCTGAATCGTGTGCGTGGTCCCGGCGGTCGGTAGATCAGGGTGCCTCTGAGGGTGGTCTTCGGGTTGGTGTGGATCTGGAAGTGCAGGTGTTCGGCGGTGGTGAGGGTGTCATCGGTGTTGGTAGTGATGCGGATGGTGTCTCTGTGGATGATGGCGATGCCTCCTCCGGTCTGGTTGTCTCGGTCCCTCCGGACGATCTTGTAGCCTTCTGGGATGGCGATGGCGATGTCTGGGGCTGAGGAGGCGTTCATCCAGGTCTCGGTGATGAAGGCAACGTCGGGGGCGGTGGTGTCGAGCAGGTTCCAGAGTTCTACGGCGTGTCTGTGGACGGAGCGGGTGTTGAGCAGGATACACTTGAGGTGGGTGCTGCTGGAGTTCGGCTTGGCGGGTGCAGGGAAGGTCCGGATGCAGGTGAACTTGCAGGCGTTGCAGCTGAAAGGTCCGTGGGTGTGCTTCGGGGCGGCTTGGTGACATCCTGGGATGTGGCCGGTGTTGAGTGCGATGAGGTCGGCGGCGCCGTAGGTTCGTCGGGTCGGCTTCCGTCGGTGGGGGCCAGGGGTCCTGGCGCTGGGCGCGGTCCAGGCGCGGACGGGCGCAGACGGGCTTACCTTTGGCGCGCCTTCGGCGCACAATCGGCGCTCCCGCTGCGCGTCAACGCTGCGCGTTCGCACGGTCGCCATTTAAGGCGAAGTGCGCGGGTGGGCGGAGCAGCTGGGAGGCGGGAGCGGGGAGGGAAACAGAAGAGAAAAGGGGCGGGGCTCAAGGCGGTGGCGGGAAGCGGGGGCAAAGCGCGACGATAAGCGGCAATTAACAAGCACAAATCTGAGTGAAGACAAGGAAAAAAGACAGCGACACACGATCTGGGGAAAACAAGCACAAATTCAGGCAAAAAGCGGGTGAAAACTACAGTGACACACGATCTGGGGAAAACAAGCACAAATTCAGGCAAAAAGCGGGTGAAAAATCCAGTGATACACGATATGGGGAAGAAATAAAAACAAGCACAAATTCAGGACAAAACAAGCACAATTACTGGCAAAAACGGGGGAAACACCACGGAGATCGCTCAGGGCGGCAGCGAGGCCGGCGCTGAGACAGAGGCAGGCACTGGGGGCACACGCAGCAGCTGGTGGCCGTGCGGCGCGGGGGTGTCCCACAAGTGGGTCACACTCACCTGTGTCGCACGGTCGCCATTTAAGGCCAAGTGCGCGGGTGGGCGGAGCAGCTGGGAGGCGGGAGCGGGGAGGGAAACAGAAGAGAAAAGGGGCGGGGCTCAAGGCGGTGGCGGGAAGCGGGGGCAAAGCGCGACGATAAGCGGCAATTAACAAGCACAAATCTGAGTGAAGACAAGGAAAAAAGACAGCGACACACGATCTGGGGAAAACAAGCACAAATTCAGGCAAAAAGCGGGTGAAAACTACAGTGACACACGATCTGGGGAAAACAAGCACAAATTCAGGCAAAAAGCGGGTGAAAAATCCAGTGATACACGATATGGGGAAGAAATAAAAACAAGCACAAATTCAGGACAAAACAAGCACAATTACTGGCAAAAACGGGGGAAACACCACGGAGATCGCTCAGGGCGGCAGCGAGGCCGGCGCTGAGACAGAGGCAGGCACTGGGGGCACACGCAGCAGCTGGTGGCCGTGCGGCGCGGGGGTGTCCCACAAGTGGGTCACACTCACCTGTGTCGCACGGTCGCCATTTAAGGCCAAGTGCGCGGGTGGGCGGAGCAGCTGGGAGGCGGGAGCGGGGAGGGAAACAGAAGAGAAAAGGGGCGGGGCTCAAGGCGGTGGCGGGAAGCGGGGGCAAAGCGCGACGATAAGCGGCAATTAACAAGCACAAATCTGAGTGAAGACAAGGAAAAAAGACAGCGACACACGATCTGGGGAAAACAAGCACAAATTCAGGCAAAAAGCGGGTGAAAACTACAGTGACACACGATCTGGGGAAAACAAGCACAAATTCAGGCAAAAAGCGGGTGAAAAATCCAGTGATACACGATATGGGGAAGAAATAAAAACAAGCACAAATTCAGGACAAAACAAGCACAATTACTGGCAAAAACGGGGGAAACACCACGGAGATCGCTCAGGGCGGCAGCGAGGCCGGCGCTGAGACAGAGGCAGGCACTGGGGGCACACGCAGCAGCTGGTGGCCGTGCGGCGCGGGGGTGTCCCACAAGTCATCAACATGAATGCGTTCACGTTGCAGGGAATTAATTGGCTGATGAAGCCACAAACGCAGCTGTACAAACGGCTTCCGTAGCTGCAATCACTCGTTCAAAAACTAAAATAAACGGCAAAATAATGTTGGCTGTCAATGCTTCAAGCAAAGACAGTGGTAAACATTACCAAAAGGGTTTCCACTCAAATATTCCTACATAACTGATGCGAACAATGTTCCGTTTGCTCAAATCCCTGGAGTGGGGGATAGAGTAATTTCAAACATGAAACATAGATTAGGACTAATCTTTAGCAGCACATGAAGGGCTCGCCTCTGCACATGCATGTGTTTCCGCCACAGTGTCATTATTAAAGCAGAGATACTGGTGGCCACGCATGAGGAAACAAACCAGAAGGAAAATGCTACTTACCAGTATGCATCTGTTCTTGGCATGTAGAGCTGCAGATTACTACACTATGCATTAGATCGCCACCTGGTGTTGGGCTCGGATGATTGCATGTTGTTGTCGTCTTGGAAGACAAGATAGGTGACTCCTCCCTTGGACGATAGTGCGCATGGGCATCGGCTCCATCCTTAGATTGTTTTTCGCCATGATGGGAAATTATGGAGTTAGTAGAAGTAAATAGAAAGATGTCCATGCATGTGCATCTAAGTAAGATGAAAACTGGAACAGATACAGTTCCCGGGGAGGCGGGAGGGCGTGTAGTAATCTGCATCTCTACATGCCAAGAACAGATGCATACTGGTAAGTAGCATTTTCCGTTCGAGGCATATGAGCTGCAGATACTACACTGTGCATCAATTGTGGTGCAGCACTGTGTCCCTAGCGGTGGTCGCCTGTATCTGTTGCAGTAGTTTGTCATTTTAATCCTTCCATAAATGCTTTAATAGCGGGTACTCTAAAAAGAGACTTATGTTGTCTGTTTTGTAAATATGCTGCAATTGCTGCAAGGTGCAGGCGTATGGATGAATATGCCAAGTTACATCTTTTTAAATGTAAAAGGTAGCAAATGATATTCTGGATAGAAGCATCCAGGGGATCTATTTGGTTATTGTTGCAATAAATGGCAAATCACTTCCATTTAGCAGCATAACAAGCTCTTATAGTAGGTCTCCTGGCCTCTTTAATAATGTTCATACAGTCTGGAGGTAGGTTAAGATAACCAAACTCTAAGACTTCAGGAGCCATATCGCCAGATTCAGTTGATTTGGGTCTGGATGTCTGATGTCTCTATGGTTCTGCGTTAGCAGAGATGGTGTTAGGCGTAACCTTTGGTGTGGAGCTAGAGAGAGTTCTAACAGTGAGGTGGAACCACGGTTGGCGTGCCCATGTGGGAGCCACCAGGATTAAGTTGAGAGACTGTTGTGTGAGCTTGCGTACTACTAGTGGTATTAGTGGTATTGGGGGAAAAGCGTATGCAAATCTGCCAGACCAGTTCATCCATATCGCATTGCCCTTGGACAGCGGGTGTGGAAACCTGGCGGCGAAGGTTGGGCATTTTGCGTTTTCATGTGTGGCGAACAGATCTATGTCTGGATGCCCTGACTTATGAAAGAATAGTTGAAGAAGTTGCGGATGTAGTTCCCATTCGTGAATTTGTTGTGTCTGACGACTCAACAGATCGGCTATCTGATTGTGAACTCCTGGAAGGTGCTCTGCAAAAAGATATATGTTTTGTGGAATGGTCCATCCCCAAATGTTCTGTGCGAGCTGGGACAGTTGTAGAGAGTGTGTCCCCCCCTGTTTTTGTATATAATACATGACTGTCATGTTGTCCGTCCGGATTAAGACAGCACTGTTTTGTACTTGAAGTTGGAATGTTTTGAGTGCTAGGAATATTGCTAACTGCTCTAGATGGTTGACATGGAGCAGTCTTTGTTGAGTGGTCCATTGCCCTTGAATTGTATGATGTAGGAGATGGGCTCCCCATCCTGTGAGAGATGCGTCTGCTGTGAGTACTATTTGTGGAGCTGGTTCGAGGAACGGTCGCCCCCTTGTCAAGTTTTTGGTGTTCTACCACTGCAGAGAGTGATGTGTGTGGCTGTCTACCAACACCAGGTCTGTTAGTTGCCCTTGAGCCTGGTTCCATTGTTGTGCTAGACATTCCTGTAACGGACGCATCTGCAGTCTTGCATATGGTACTATGAAAATGCAAGATGCCTTCATGCCTATCAGTCTCATGAACACTCTGGCTTGCAGAGATTGTTGATGTTGGAAGACTGTGACTAAGGACTGAATGCTCTGTATCGTTGCTGGACTGGGATACGCTAGAGCTGTTGACGTGTTTATTGTAGCCCCTAGATACTGATGTATATGAGAGGGTTTCAGGTGTGACTTGGTGTAGTTGATTGTGAACCCTAAGTCATGCAATGTTTGAATTGTTTGATGTGTATGTTGAACACACTGATTGAATGACTTGGGTTTTATGAGCCAATCGTCTAGATAAGGGAAGACATGTATTTGTTGTCTTCTTAGGTGTGCTGCTACCACTGCTAGGCATTTTGTAAATGCTCTTGGTGCTGATGTAACTCCGAATGGAAGGACTTTGAATTGATAATGTTGTCCTTCTAGTACAAACCTTAGATACTTCCTGTGAGCAGGATGCATAGGAATATGAAAGTAGGCCCCGTTTAGATCTAGTGTTGTAAGGAAATCGCCTTGTTGCAGCAGTGGGAGCACTTGTTGTAAAGTGATCATGTGAAAATGATCTGATTTTATGTAATGATTGAGGGGCCTCATGTCTAGAATTGGTCTTAGTGTCCCATCTTTCTTGGGTATTAGAAAATACAGCGAGTAAACCCCTGTTCCTTGGTGTTGTAAAGGAACTATTTCTATTGCGTCCTTTTGAAGAAGTGACAGGACTTCTTGTTTGAGCAGAGTAAAGTGTTCTGCCGACATTGGACACTGTCTGGGTGGTATGTGTGGAGGGGTTGCAGTAAGTTCCAGGCAGTAGCCAGACTGGATAATTTGTCTTACCCACTTGTCGGTTGTGATGGAATTCCAGACAGGTAGGAACTGTGTTAATCTGCCCCCCATAGGAGTGGAATGCTGTTGGGGGAGCAGAGGAAAGTCACTGTTTTGTGTTTGAGGAGGTTCAATTATTGTTGTTACCCCGACCTCTTCCTTTGTTGTTGTTTCCTCTAAAATATCCTTTGTTAGAGGATGTTTGTGTGTTTGATTTGAAGGATGTTGTATTGTCTGCTCCAGACTGTTTGGATAACGTAAGTGAAAAGAGAGGGGTCCCAGTAGCAATGGAACATATAAACACACGAATGAAAAATAATCAAAGAGACATGACTTGAGTCCACACTGTTTACTTCACAATGGGAATGCGTATTTAAATATGCTGTATTGGTATACACAATAATAAATCAGTAATTTACATGGTGCCCCAAAGACAGGAACAGTAGGGGGTTTAAGGTTGTGGTGGTTGTGGGGAGTTGGTGAGGGAAAAAGTGAAAATTCGAAAGAGACAGTAAAATCAGCAGTTGTCGATCATTTAACAATGTTACAGACTATGTACAGTGAATTGAGACCAAAATGTTCATTAGATTATTCAAAGACCGCCATACTCCAAGCAGTTCAATTAATGAAGATAGTAGGGAGTAGAGTTGACGATGGAAAGTAAACGTATGTCGACGTTTCGACCCTTAGAAGTGCAGATATCAGTGGTTATCTTGCTGTAGGGTCTTCATCAGGACTGGAGGGGCACACACCCTATTTGGTATATAAAAATATTTTGTGAGTACGGGAAACAAGTCCCTGTAGATAGTTGTACATAGACAATAAAGCACATCACCCCATAATGGGTAGGATTCAAGGCACTAGTTAAAGTCCCATACAGTATATTGGGACAGTGACATCTGTAAGAATATATTGAATTAGACTTGGGTCAAATAAATTGGAGGTTGACTAGTCATTGGCGCGTGGAGATAGGCCACAACGAACAAGGTGGGCGGTTGCACGCGACTGCTCAATATTGAGACCGCGTTAGCGAGAGGCCCAGGCAACATTGGGGCTAAGGATTATAAAGCGCCTACATATAGCACATTCTGAGAGTCGTTGTATGACTTACCACAAATGTGGTAGAAGCAGGACCGAGTCTGGTATGTACAACGTGTCCCGGGTGGATCTGTGGAGTAAGTATATCCCAAATATGAAGCGCTCAATGGCTACTGAGTAATAAGTGATCGAGGATAATGGTAAAGGCTAAACTCACCGTCGTTTGCAACAATAGTTGTAAGTACGTTGCTGGTATGGATCCGGGTTGCAATTACCCTCGAAGGTCGACTCTACAATATTAAAGCAGAGGTGCATTGTAGTAAACTAGAAAGAGTGGGAATTACACGGGCAAACCGGATGGACAGGAACTCACCCGGTTGCCGTCGTGTGGACACGTCCGGCTTGGAGATTGGTCCGTGTCAGTGTGGATCAGGGTAGAAAATACCCTCAATTGTAGATTCTGGAAAATTAAAGCGGAAGCAAAATCAAATAAACTAGAGGGACTGGTGGATTCAGACTGCGGCAGGCATGCAGGGTGGAAGGAAACTCACCCGAAAGCCGTCGTGTGAACACGTCCGGCTTGGAAATGGGTCCGTGTTGATCAGGCAAACCTTGCTCGTTCTGTGATCTGAGGAGCATAGAGTACTAGGATTACTCGTGAGCCAAAAACCAAGTGGATTGCATACAGATGTAGGGATTAAAAGAACGCCAAATGGCGGCTTACCGGTCTCGGACTGAATCCGTGATAGATCGCGGCAGGCTGTCACAGTGGCGGCGCCCGGTTCCGGGTATGATAATATCGCCGTGGTAACCAAGTCACGTGACAGTGTTGGGCGGGGATCAGGAAAGGCATGAGGTCGCTTAGCAACATGGAAGTAGTCAACATACTGCGTTAGAGATAGGATAGCTGCTGTCACAGTGGCGGCGCCCGGTTCCGGGTATGATAATATCGCCGTGGTAACCAAGTCACGTGACAGTGTAAGAAAAGGCATGAGGTCGCTTAGCAACATGGAAGCTATGGAAATAGTCAACATACTGCGTTAGAGATAGGATAGCTGCAGGCGGATGGAGACTAGAGTGGTTAAACATGGTCCCAGTGAATGAAAGGAATCAGCATTCACAAGAGAAAAAAATCTGTTTGGAGCCTCCTCTGTAGAAGGAGCGACGAAAGGAACTTTTAGCTTGTGTGGACTGTAAAGCTCCCATAGATTTGGCAGTATATGTTTCCTTCTTCATCTTTTCAAGTGCTGTGTCTACCTCTGGTCCGAACAATTGTTTTTGATTAAATGGTTGATTTAAAATGGTAGTTGGAACTTCCTGTTTAAATCTTGAAATGCGTAGCCACGCATGTCTTCTAAGTATGACACTAGTGTTGACAGCTCTGGATGCAGTGTCTGCCACATTAAGTGCACACTTGATTGAGGCATTGGAAATTAGCTTGCCTTCTTGTATAAGGTCGTTTGCCTGCGCCTTATATTGGTCAGGTAGATGTTCCAGTAGTTTCTCTAACTGATCATAATGAGTCCTATCATATCTTGAAAGGAGGGCTTGTGTGTTAGCTATATGCCATATGTTACAAGCTTGTGCAGCTATTCTTTTACCTGAAGCATCTATTACTTTAGATTCTTTGTCAGGCGGTGGTGTCTCACCTGACGTTTGTGAATTTGCCCTTTTCCTAGTATTTGATACAACTAGTGAATCTAATGGTAGTTGTCCTTTAATGTAGGCTGGATCTGCAGGTGCAGGCCTATACTTTTTCTCAATTCTAAGGTTTAGGATCCTAGTACGTACAGGGTCTTTAAATATCTTTGGAGCGTGTTTGATGACCCCTTTAATCATAGGATGAATTTGAACAGACCTTTGCGATTGTTCAAATGTGTCTAAACGAAAATCTTCCTCTGCCTCATCAGAGTGCATAGTGACTCCATGGTAAATGGCAGCTCTGTTCAGCAGGTGTCCAAAACTAATATTATATTCTGGGGAGAGAAGGTTTTGATGGGTATGACTGTGGGTCAGGAATATCTGGTGCATCCTGTGGGTTCGGGTACTCCCAGTCTGTATCATCTATAGGGTATGGGAAAGGCTTATCTGGGTCTATCCCTCTTCCTAAACTATACTCATCATCATTTTGAGGTAAGTGTGAAGACAGAAGAGGAGAATGTGGAGGGGAAATCTGTGGTGAATTGTTAAGAGGAACAGGGGATGAAGGAGAAGGAAGTATAGTAGAAGAAGGGTGCATAGGAGATGTGGCAGAGTCCTTCTTCTTGGCAGGTACTACAGTGGGTGTTGTATCTGCCTTCCTCTTCTTGTGTGGTATGGTGGATACAGCACCTTTCTTTGGGTCAATGTAGATCTTCTTTTGCAGAGGATCAGGTTGGAAAAGTTCTTCTCCTTGTGTAACCTTTGTCGGCGCCGATTTTTTCAGATCCGAACGAGTTTGCTGCTTGTCTTTAGCCTTAGGAGGCGTTACAGTGTCCTTTGGCGTAGTTTTCGGCACCGAAGGTGTTGTTTTCGGTGTGGTAGGCTGTTTCGAGCGCTTGGGTGCATCGGAATCAGGCCTTGTCAGTTTCGATACCGAAGGTGATGGCTTCAGAGTGGAAGCTGGTCTCGTCGGCTTCGAGGTGTCGGACGTTGGCTTCGCACCTTTGTCTTTAGAAGTCGACGGAGCCTCGACTTCTTTCGGTTTCGGTGCCGATGGAGCTGGTGGGATCGACACGTGCGGCTTGCTCGGTAAGGAGCTGCCAGAAGGCTTACTTATTTTCTTCGGAGCCGGGCTCGATGGCGGGGCGTTCAAAGTGATTTTTCGGTCTCGACTGGGACCAGGAGGCGGAGTGTTGACCTTTGCCTTCAGTTTGGGTGCTGTGTTTGATGCAGGGGCAGTAGTACTCACGCACTGACCCAATGGTATGGAGTCGTCTGCCTCTGATATGACGATTTGGAGATCATCGGAATCCTCATCGGGAACGAGCGGAACCTCCTCGTCGAAGATATCCACCGGTTCTGGAGCTGATCTCTGCATGTCGTGTCGACGGGCCCTCCGATCTCGGATGGTTTTCTTGGATCGAAAGGACGCGCAGGCTGTACAGCTGGATTTGTCGTGTTCTGGCGATAAGCACAGGTTACAGACCTCGTGGTGGTCACTGCATGGAAACTGTGCTCCACACAAGGGGCATTTCTTGAATGGCGTCCTTTCCATAAGGTGTAGGCCTCACGGCGTGGATAGGCCCAAAGGCCCGCGTCGATGACCGGAATCGAGCTGATGGAGTCAAAAACAATGTTAGTCGATATCGAAGGTAGTTAGGTGAAGTTTTAATACGTTTTTGCGCTTCGAAGTACTTGAAAAGTAGATGTCGAGCCGGAGCGGAAAAAGTTCATCCAAACCCAGTGGCGGAAAAAAACAATCTAAGGATGGAGCCGATGCCCTTGCGCACTATCGTCCAAGGGAGGAGTCACCTATCTCGTGACTACAAAAGACTTCTTTCAAGACGACAACAACATGCAATAATCCAAGGCCAACACCAGCTGGCGATCTAATGCAAAGTGTAGTATCTGCAGCTCATATGCCTCGAACACTATGTTTTGGAATGTGAAATAGGCCAAAGGATGAAAGTCTCTACTGTGAAACGTCCTGCGCAGACGCCCCTGTTGATTTCAGATAAACCATTAGCTTGAGTTTACCTGGACCACTGCGGTCCCATACAGAGTGCTGGCAACTATAAATATATCATGATCGCAGTGGATTCGTGATCAAGATTCATTTGGATGTGGCCTCAGCGCTCGGCTGACACTCAAACTGTTATTAAAGATTTGCGAGTCTTTATCGGCACGCTACATTCTGACCAGGGTCCTGCGTTTAGCTTTCGAGCTTACCAGGAGGCCATGGCCAATCTGGGCGTTGCATTGCGGTACTCTAGTCCATTCAATCCTGAGGGAAATTCGGTAGTGGAGAGAAAAAAATGAGACATAAAGCAATCTATAACAGCTAGGGTATTAGGTTCGGGTGACGGGTAGGTCAAACATCAAATAAGTGTCCAACGTAGTCTTAACAATCTGCCAAGAAGTTCTCTAGGGGGTATCACTCCATAGGAAGTCCTTTTTGGGACCAGAATGTTAATAGCGGACCTCGATTGGTAGACCACAAACTCTTTGATATCAAAGATCGTTTCGCTGTCTTACAGGACTTAAATGAAATAAGAACGAAACAAAGTAATGTGTTCCTGAAGCCAACCACCACTGAAGAGAAACCGACCGTCCCAGCAAGGCCTGTCTGGATCCAAAAGCTTGGTGATCTGGTCAGAGAAAAGATCGCGGACAAGAAGGAATTTGGTCCTTCTTACTCACAACCAGTACCTGTCCTAGCAATTCACGGATCAAGAACAGTATTACTGCCGCCCCTTGCTGGAAAAAAGGAGAACAGGTTTGTGTCTATCAACCTGGTCAAACCACCTCATGTGGCCGATCATAAGCAGTAGGCCAGGGGGACTCCGCCAATGTAGCAGAGGCCCAGCTCTGGCTACTATCCAAGAGGTTCAAACTGAGAGACTCATCACCTTTGAAGAATCTGCAGTGCGAAATGAAGGACTAAGCAACAAAGCTATGGAACTTGTACCTCTTGAAACCCAAATAACAGTTTGTCAAGAAACGCCTGTCTACAATGAAGTAGCATCTGACTACACAAATGTTACAATTAATCCTGAGGTTCCAGCGATTTCATCGAATCCATATGCAATCCCAACAATTGACAGTACTGCCTCTAGCTATTTCATTAACTTTGATACATTTTCCGAGGATCCAAGCGAACCTAAAACTGCGGCAGTAAAAAGAACTTTGAAATAAGTATGGGCGAAATTTGCGAATTCGCGTTCCGCGAATTAGCGCGACATTGAATTCGCAATCCGCAAAATCCGCGAATTCGTGCAAATTTGCGGATTTTTGTTTTTTTGCGTGTTTGCGGGTTTTTTGCGTGTTCGTGGGGCTTTTTGCATGTTCGCGGGCCGCTTGCATGGCGAAGTTACACATGTGGTCGAGTATGGGCACAGCACCCTCTGGTTCACCACTGCCACCCTCTGGTTCATCACTGCCACCCTCTGGTTCACCACTGCCACCCTCTGGTTCATCCCTGCCACCCTCTGGTTCATCCCTGCCACCCTCTGGTTCACCACTGCCACCCTCTGGTTCACGACTGCCACCCTCTGGTTCATCACAGCACCTCTGGTGCACCACTGCCACCCTCTGGTTAACCACTGTCACCCTCTGGTTCAGCACTGCCACCCTCTGGTTCACCACTGCCACCCTCTGGTTCACCCCTGCCACCTTCTGGTTCACCACAGCCACCCTCTGGTTCATCACAGCACCCTCTGGTTCACCCCTGCCACCTTCTGGTTCAGCACTGTCACCCTCTGGTTCACCACTGCTGCCCTCTGGTTCACGACTGCCACCCTCTGGTTCATCACAGCACCTCTGGTTCACCACTGCCACCCTCTGGTTAACCACTGTCACTCTCTGGTTCAGCACTGCCACCCTCTGGCACTCTCTGGTTCACCACTGCCACCCTCTGGTTCATCCATGCCACCCTCTGGTTCACCACTGCCACCCTCTGGTTCACCCCTGCCACCATCTGGTTCATCACTGCCACCCTCTGGTTCACCCCTGCCACCCTCTGATTCACCCCTGCCACCCTCTGGTTCAGCACTGCCACCCTCTGGTTCAGCACTGTCACCCTCTGGTTCACCCCTGCCACCCTATGGTTCATCACTGTCACCCTCTGGTTCATCACTGCCACCCTCTGGTTCACCACTGCCACCCTCTACTGAGACCTATTGTGACGCAGCGGCAGCAAAAAAGATGCGTCATGGTGCTGGGTATTAACAACGTGACGATTCTGAGAGATGCATCACGTTGTAAAGCCCTGCGCCATCAGGAGGCATTCTGGCGCAGGGGAGGGCGTTCCTGCGCAGGAACACCTCCTAAAAATGTCTGAGTGAAATCTACAAGATTTCACTCAGTCACTTTTAGGCCAATGCTGTGCCAAAACCCTGCGCCTGCTTGAAGCAGGCGCAAGGCTTGATGCAGCATTGGGGAGATAGGGCCCCCCAGAGCATTGCTGGAGATGCGTCGCAAGCGCGACGCAGCTCCAGCAATGCGCTGCTTTTACGGCACAGATGCGTGACGCATCTGTGCCATTTTTGCCACATGGTGCGCCGCGTTGTAAATGCGGCGCACCATGGATGGCGGAGCTGCGGCGCACAATAACTGCCGCATCCATGGGGATGCACCAGTTATTGTAAATCTGCCCCTATACATTTAGCCAACGAGGGACTACTTACTGATTAGACAGTAGAAAGTACTCCAGTTGAGTAGAGGTATTGCACAAAAAGGTGGCATCTTCGTGGACAAACACGCGGGCGGGATTCATTCTGCCCCCTGTTAGACTCGTTTTTTGTGCCCTTCTGCCCTCTGTTAGACTCGTTTTTCCCTTGTTTTTCTGCCCTTCTGCCCTCTGTTAGACTCGTTTTTCCCTTGTTTTTCTGCCCCTCTGCCCCCCGTTAGACTCGTTTTTTGTGCCCTTCTGCCCTCTGTTAGATTCGTTTTCCCCTTGTTTTTCTGCCCTTCTGCCCTTTGTTAGACTGCTTTTTGTGCCTTTCTGCCCTCTGCATCACCACATCATCACTCAGCGCTACCCCAGCATCACTCAGCACCACCACATTATCACTCAGCACCACCACATTATCACTCATCACCACCACAGCAACACTCAGCACCACCACAGCATCACTCAGCACCACCACAGCATCACTCAGAACCACCACAGCAGCACTACCACAGCACCACTCAGCACCACCACAGCACCACTCAGTGCAACCACAGCATCACTCAGCACCACCAGAGCATCACTCAGCACTGCCACATTATCACTCAGCACCACCACAGCACCACTTAGCACCGCCACAGCATCACTCAGCACCACCACAGCACCACTCAGCACCACCACTGCATCACTCAGCACCACCACAGCACCACTCAGCGCCACCACAGCACCACTCAGCGCCACCACAGCACCACTCAGCGCCACCACAGCATCACTCAGCGCCACCACATTATCACTCAGCACCACCACAGCACCACTCAGCACCACCACAGCATCACTCAGCACCATCCCACTATCACTCAGCACCACCACAGCACCACTCAGCGCCACCCCAGCATCAATCTGCACAACCATTCAAGAACAACTGGTTCAAATATGTTCTCTCAATGTTTCAAACTTTATTACAAATGTCACAAAAAGATGTTAATATTTCACTTCTGTTCTTGGATTTTCGTCACAATAAAATACACTGAACATAATCTTCACAAAAGTTATTTACAAAAGTTTAAGCTATTGCCATTATAAATTAAAATCACTTTTATTTAAGTATTCATTATTTAAAACAATTAAAAGCCATTGTAATTTGTAATATCAATACAGCTAAGTCACGTAAATACAAAACATGTTGCATTACAAATGCTATAGGTGTCACATTTGCGAAAGTTATAACTATTGGCATTGTAAATGACAAAGCGATTAATTTAGCTATTTTCAAAACCAACACATAAATTTAAAAAATTGTCATTTACAAGACCAATAGCTCAAACTTTCCTAATGCGAGACCTATTGCATTGCAAATGCTTGTTTTTATATCTGTCAGTGCTTCCTGTTGAGGTTTAATTTTCGTGACAGGCGCCTCATTGCCTACTTGTAACTATTCTCTGACCCTGCTTCAAGGATCAGAGCAGGGTCAGAGAATAGTTGCAAGTAGGCAACGAGGCGCCAGGAAGCACTTACAGGCTTACAGCAGCAGGTGCACAAGTTGAAGTTAATTTCTTTGTAACCCTTTTGTAAAAGGTTACAAAAAATTAGCCTCCACTTTTGCACCTGCTGCTGTAACCCTGTAAGTGTTTGGCTGAAAATTCGTCCCCGCTGATTCGCGGATTTTACCGCGATTTCACGAGATTCGCGGATCGCGAAATCGCGGAAAATCCGCACATTCCGCGAGCGGAACGAATTTTCAGCCCATGCTTACTTTGAAAGAACAGGCAACAGACCTTTTTCATCACCTGGAAAAGACCATTTTGGTTTCACCATGGATTGAACTTTGGATTGTGTTGGGTGTGCTTTTTCTTCTACTTTGGTTGAATTTGGTAATAACTTTGGGAATGCTGATAAATGGAAGATATGTCAAAATGGACACAGCAAGTAAGAACATCAACTTAATTCTCAAGCCACACAAATCATCCCATCGTGAACAAAGAGACTTGTCATCAGTGAACATCACAGCCGTTCCTATACCAGGGAGTATAGCTTGGGACAGAACTAATTATGACATTTTTGGCCCGTCAGAGCTGTTGAAGATTCCACACCAGTTCAAGATTTCCTTGAATGACTTTGTTTCATCTAGTACTAGATACTTCCCTCCGGAGGCGGAAAGCAGGCAGAGGAAGAGAACTCTTTTAAAACCTTATTGTCACAGAATATTGTTTGTTCGTAATTTGCTTTGTTTTAACTTGTAATTACCTCTCCCTGCATTTGCCGGAGAGCTGGTGCGTCTTTCGAATTGCTGGTCCCCCCTGCAGCCGATTCAGCTGCTGTGACGGGGCTCTGCTCTTACAAGAGCCGCCATACTGGGGGATTCGGAAGGGTAGCGTTACAGCTACCTGCTCCCTCCCGCCCTCGGACGCGCCTATAAGAGCGGAATCTTTTCGTGCCACAAATAGCTAGATACTTCCCTCCTGAGGCGGAAAGCCGGGAGAGGAAGAGAACTCTTTTAAAACCTTATTGTCACGGAATATTGTTTGTTCGTAATTTGCTTTGTTTTAACTTGTAATCACCTCTCCCTGCATTCGCTGGAGAGCTGGTGCGTCTTTCGAATTGCTGGCCGCCCCGCAGCCGATTCAGGTGCTGTGACGGGGCTCTGATCTCTAAGCATGGGCGGAAAATCCGTTCCGCTCGCGGATTGTGCGGATTTTCGGTAAATTCGCAATCCGCGAGATTCGTGAATTTCCCGCAAAATCCGCGAGCGGAACGGATTGGGTCAAAAGTTCAAGCTGACTTTTGTAACTCTTTTAGAATGGCGTGGGCAAGCTGCCAGAGCCATTCTAAAATAGTTACAAAAGTCAGCTTCAACAGGAAGCTCTGATAGATAAAGTAAAGCAGGTGCTGCTCAAATTCAGTTACACAATCATTAATCACCCCAAACTTGGGGTGATTAATGATTGTGTAACTGAATTTGACCTTCAACTCGAGCACCTGCTTTACTTTATCTATTAGTGCTTCCTGTTGAAGATAATTTTAGCTATTTTAGAATGGCGCTGGCATCTTGCCAGCGCCATTCTAAGTGGGGCTGAGGGCAGAAGGGCACAAAAGTGGGACAGAGGGGAGAAGGGGACAAAAAATGAGTGGGGCAGAAGGGCACAGAAACGAGTGGTACAGAGGGCAGATGGGCATAAAAAACGAGAGGGTGGCAGTGATTAACCAGACAAAAAAAACAAAAATCCGCGAAAACGCTTGCGCCTTGCGAACACCCGCGAACACGCAAAGTGCCCCACGAACAAACTCGCAAAAATAAAAAATCCGCAAATTTGCACGAATTCGTGAATTTTGCGGATTGCGAATTTGCAAATCCGCAAATTCGCGGATTGCGAATTCGCAAAATTCGCCTATGCTTACTGATCTCACAAGAGCCGCCATATTGGGGGAATCGGAAGGGTAGCGGTACAGCTGCCTGCTCCCTCCCGCCCTCGGACACGCCTATAAGAGCGTCATCTTTTCATGCCACAAATAGCTAGATACTTCCCTCTTGAGGCGGAAAGCTGGGAGAGGAAGAGAACTCTTTTAAAACCTTATTGTCACAGAATATTGTTTGTTCGTAATTTGCTTTGTTTTAACTTGTAATTACCTCTCCCTGCATTCCCCGGAGAGCTGGTGCGTCTTTCGAATTGCTGGTCCCCCCGCAGCCGATTCAGGTGCTGTGACGGGACTCTGATCTCACAAGAGCCGCCATATTGGGGGAATCGGAAGGGTAGCGGTAGCGCTGCCTGCTCCCTCCCGCCTTCGGATGCGCCTATAAGAGCATAATCTTTTCGTGCCACATATAGCTAGATACTTCCCTCCTTTCACGGTTGGGTGTTCCCTCTGGGGGAGCCGGCTGAGATTCATTTAATCGATAACTGGTACCATTTCCAAAACAGCACATTCCTCGGAGTGTGCTTAAAACAGGCATGTCAAAATATCAGGAAAACGCGATATTACATAAAATGGCACTTAATATGTTTTACATATGGTGTGCCGTTCAAACAAATATAAAATCAGAGAAATATCGCTACATACCTGCCTATGTGAGGTGCACTCCACATATAACTCAAATCATAGGTCCAAATGTTAGCTAACTCAAACAAATCCAAAAAGCCACAGTAAGTGTCAATAGACTACCTTACCAATCACAAGCTTACCAAATATTCTCAAACGTCCAGGTTCCAACTGCCAAGTTCTTTAATCGAATCAGCCAAACGGGCACTGCACGACAACCCAACCGATCAGGATCTCAGTCGAGGACCGGCGCCACCTGGAAGGTCAGATCAGAAGGAAAGGAAAAAACACCGTGGGTGCCGGGACTCGGGTCACTCAGTGGCAGTGTACTCGTCCATGGCGAGTTTCCAATCCTTCGTCACGACCACTCCTTCGGGCATCCGAGTCGCCGATGAGTCCCTTCGTGGTCGCCAATTTGTGGTATTCGATTTCAACAGATCTACATACTCTGCAAAGAAACACTCACGAACACCATAGAATAGAAGTTGGCACGGAAACTGGAAATGCAAAAAGACAAGTTTATTAGGACCCCATGGGGTGGTGGTACAATCCTACAGCACCCTTCGGTAATGCAAGAAGTATCACACCGAACATTGGTGCGTGACCTCTTTTATACGATTTAGACAGCAATAAAAAAGGTAGGCGGTATACTTTTACACAGTTTAGGTACATATAAGGACATTTTTGGAACACATACAACATGTGGGAGGAGCCTAGTACCGTTGGTCAGTTTATGGAGAACATTCCTGAGAGGTGACCGTTAACTAGTCTAAATGTTCGAGTACGCATGCGTGAGCTTGACCAGTGCTAAAAATAGCCCGTTGCTGGGCAGTTTGAGTGGTCATTGGAACAGAGAAAGGACAAAAGGGCATGCTGACCACGAGGTATCATGTTCATTGTAAATGGAAGTCAGGAAATACAAAATGGCTTCCGCGAATATGGTCAAGTTAACAGTGGAAGTTCGTGTAGCTTAGCTAAATGCTAATCTAATTGCTGCCAAATTACGACACAGGATATATTCTTTAGATAGCATAGTGTCTTCTGCCATAGACATCATGGAACAGGACTTGGTCATGTTGCAACATGGTCAGTCGCAAGTACGTTCTATCATGCTATTAGGCTGGACGTTGCAAAACCTTCATTCAGGCTATACTACGTCACTGTTTTCAGAATTTAATCTCACTGATAAACAGATCAAATTGGCACAAAGGGGAGCAGACAATACGGTGCTGAGCATTGAAAAACTGGAAAGATTGCCATTTACTGTCGCTGAAAACCCAGTTATGGAATGGATTATACATTGGAACATTCACTCAGTCTGTTACAATTTTCCATTTTCAATATTGCCTACAACTTATACCAGCAGGCACATATAAAAGGTTGGGTAAAGAATACATCAAGACATCCTGGGAATTGCTGTACAAATACAGATGTTGGAGTGGGGGTGGAGAAGTATTTTTTAGCGGGGAAAATTGTGAAAATGCAATCCAATTTTTGGACAATTCTCGAATGGGAGTTACCTTACGTTGAATGATCGCAGCTGCTGTGGCATGTTGCCAGGAATACCATATCTAGTAACTGTGTCAGCCAGGGTCACTTGCTGTATGCAAGTATTGTTTCCTAAAACCAAGACAGCCGGGAGTCGCCACTTTGGCCTTCACTGAACATCTCTTCTATACAAATTGATACTTTAAGCAGAATGAAAGCCATTCTTTTGCAAAAAACACTGCCACTGACCTCGGCCAAAGAAACCTATGATCTGCAAATCGCAAGGACTTCTGCAGAGTTACATGCCCTCTTAACTACACATTGCCCTATACATTTCTCAGACATGTTAAGTCGTATCTTAAACATGTCTGATACGAGTGGTTTGTACATGTATTTAAGACCGTATTTTCTGGACTGTTAGCACCTTTTGAAGCAGTCTTGGTAATATTTCCAAACTTTGTGCACTCTGTGTTTGGCGGATTGCCTATCATTTTGGGACTCGCTGCAGGAATACTATTTTTGCTTCTATTGCTGCGATATGGCAAGTCATTTCACAAACGACACCTAGTTCTCTATGGAGACAACTCTACTGGCGATGAAGTGTCGTGAGCGCATCGTCCAAATTTTGGGACTACCTCGTCTAAGAGAACTAAATACCACATGGTTTCTGTCATTCAGACCAATTTGGCAAGATTGCATCCTACCTGTTCTACGCTGCCTGCTATGCTGAGAAGAATGTGTGTTAGACACATGTCTCACACTCCCATCAGTCATGCCAACGGATGTTGATACTTTGCTTGAACCAGTAACAGCCCATGCACTGTGTTGTCCCCAGCGGCTACCGATTCTGATGACGGCATTCATTGAGATCTCACAGACGCAAAAAGCTACTGCTGTAATTCATGAATTTTTATCTTGTGTTCTGATTAACTTGGACATATTATATTTGTCAATCTGTAACTTGGAAGATGTTTTTCTTTTGTAAAACCGAATAAAGTTTGTTGATAATAATCACTAGGGTATTCATCTACAGGGTAGCATGGTATCCCTCACAATAACTCCAGGAGTCACAGTCCACACAATGGACATGCTTTGTTCCCCCTACTTCCAACCTTACATGTATCCCTAATCACCTGCCCAAACCTCTCCCTGCTGATGCCAATGTGGTCCTCCGTCATCCCACAGACCATATTTTTGGCCGCTTTGAAACTGCCCATACAATAAAAATGCTGCAGTTGTAAATACATATCAACTACCATTTGTTGTTTTTGAAACATTTTATTGAATAATAAAAGCTAATAAACGTAAGCTGATTATTAAAGCAAAACAAAACATCAGTTGCCATACACATAAGAGACAAAAGTAGTACATAAAAATCAACATACTGTAAAACAGCAAAGTTATGTAGAGCACAATTCCTAATTTTGGGCAATCTTTAAAGTTCCCGCAATTTGAAAGATATCTTGCTTCATACAAGACCATCGCCCACGACTTTACAAAATCAGACTAACCTGTGGAACCTTCCACCTATCACCGGACACTTTCCATGCAGATCGTGTTCAGTCTGTCAACTAACAAAACCGACCAAAGAAATACAACTCTTACCACACCTAAAATGGACCATGAGGAGCCATACAAACTGTAATACGAGCCATGTAATATACATGATTACCTGTCCGTGCAACATGAATTACATAGATTGACATGCAGGAAGACAAAACAAAGAATCTGCGAACATCGGAGTAACGTGAAATGTAAAACAAACTACGACCAAAATGGCGAGTCATTTTTTGGAGAAAGGCCATACAGTGAATGACCTTAAATGGATAATCCTGGAAACCTTAACTGTCAAGGATCACAATGCAGAACGCATCCTGTTCGAGAAAGAACAGAGGTGGGTACACAGACTGGGGACAGACCAAATGGGCCTGAACGATAATATCCCATGGGTGAGCCTGAACAGGTAGATGACCTGAAACATCTTCCACCAGAAACTAAAAGACCCACATGCCACCAGAAAAGATCCCAGTTAGAACAATCACAATACTTGCGATCTGGCATGTGAGTACCACCAAGATTCCCTGGTGTATTTATAGGTACCACTTGAAACTACTGCAACCAGACGAGTCTTTACCACATTAGCCAAGGTGCATAATATGTATCCCGACGTGTCACCCAAAAATACTGAGCTAATTACGTCACTACTGCAACCATTACCAACCTCAAATTTGGGGCACCAAGTTTTCGCAATTGGAAATTAATGTTGAAATTACTACTGTAATTATTACTATAATTATGAACCTATTCATTATTATGTGACTATTGTAATTATAGCCAATCTCCAGTTGAGAGCACTGTTCAGTCGTAAGTGCAAAACAATTCCCAGAAAAACAACACTGTCAATTCTACGTAGTGGAGAGATGCATGTAGTCTCTTTTCAGTATCTACAGATCGCGAACGTATTAGAGCAAGCCCCAGATATGAACTCATCTTCCGGGACCAGGAAAGGCAGAGTCAGCACAAGCAGTGTGGGAGGCCATGAGCGACAGGTAGCTGTGAGAGCGGGTTTGACGCCGGAATGGAGATGGATAAGTATTACAATCTTTTACTAATTGTAGAATATTTATCCTTAGAAGGCGCCCCCTCCCCGACTCCCTGGCACCTGTAGACGTGCAGCAAGGAGCGCGCAGAGGTACATGAAACCCCGAAAAGAATGGCGCTCATGGCGAATGGAGAAAACTTAAGACTTTGTGTATACCGCTAGCAAGTAATAGAATAATAATAATTGGGGACATGCACAGATGCTCTAGGGACAGAGGCGGTTGGTAAAATGAGCAATGAATACGAACGTATTAAACCATATCAGGTCGGGTTAGTCCATAACACTACATCTAGTGACCTGCCCTCTTAAACGTGATAATGGCCAAAATGTACATACAACAGGAACTACTGTGCGTTCCTGACAGCACAAAATAAGCATGAACTTCGAGAGTTCTTGAGGTTTATCAATCAGCTACACTAGCGTACTTATTAACAAACAGCTAGTCAAAAAGAGAGGCAGCACTATCGCTTCTTTATATGAGAACCAGTTCTTGTGGTTTATCAATCAGCTACACTAGCGTGCTTATTAACAAACTGCGAGTCAAAAATAGAGGCAGCACGATCGCTTCTCTATATGAGAACCACATATAACTCCACACAACACCTGTAACACATGGACAAAAATATTGTGGACCACTTGGTTGTAAATAGTTAATGAGTAGGGAAATCTTGCCAGTAAACTTACAAGACATGATAAGGACAATCACATTACTTGAGCGTGAAGACCGGTGTGTGAGTCTGTGGTGGATGACCGCAGAGCGAGTGATCGATAAAGTATTGCCATTCTTAAAGTTGCATTTACAGTTTGAAATGTTTTATTCACTATGTCCCACTACCCCTCCCTTGGTTATCTACACTTTTTTATCCACAGGCACAAATTGACCTCCATGAAGTAGAGGACTAATACGTCACTTTACTACACACATACCACATGGTCCTGATGAAAGCCCGACCGACCTACCTAGGCAACAGAGGGCTGAAACATGTCGACCTTTTAGAACACGAAAATTGATTGCGTAAGAATCCTAATCATTCTCCCTACGCATATCTACAATATTTTCACTCCTAACTCGAATCCAGGACAATAAATTGAACTATCTGGCTGTACGAGTTATTTTAAACCTCACATTCACCACTTATCACTGGTCACTACTGCTTTTAACCTAGGGCAAACACCTCCTGGTGGAGGTTGCATATCGACTAACCCCAATGATTATGCAGTCACGTGAATAAAGGAGCGGAGAACCAAGAAATACCGCTAATACGAACAACTTTACACGTGCATGAGGGTTTTTTACCATGGGACATACAATTCACCTGTATACCCAGGTTATGCAGGACAAGTGACCCCCCCAATTGATTTATGAAATCTTTAAAGTTCAACAATAGAAACATTCATAAAGAACAGGAAAGGAAACAAAGAAGGTTGGATACAGTGATTTCATTAATGTAATGCTTCCTACATATAGAAAAACAAATACTAATTATTTTGCTTAAGCAATAAAGTCCTCACATTAAAATACTAAGAGAAATATATTGAACAATGAACATTTCATATGTAATTAGAATTCAATTTGAATATTTTAACCTCCTAGGATTATTTGACTCATGATTACAACCTGAATGCTTTTTGGAAAGGAACCACCTCATGGAGTTCAAAATCACATCTTTTCCAACAATAGGATTCAAATGATAAACTTGAATTTCAATTCAATTTATTTATTTAGGCCACTTTGGAGGTCAACAATTTGAAATATATACAAAATCCATACACTTTAAAAAAAATTGTCTCCTAAACTTGAATTCCATCCACTTTTTGATTAAACACTTCCCATTCCAGCAAGCATCACAAGACCACTTGTTATTATCTTCCCAAGTAGTGATAATTTTTCGGCTGGCAATAACAATAAATATGTTTAGAATTTTACCTCCGAAAGCAAAAATATACCATTTCTGAATCATGGTGCACAATAAAATGTAAGAACAGAAGGGCATCTTTTGGTGTAGCATTCATTAAGGTTTGACCAAGCTTGAAACTAGAATTCCTGATTTTTGGGACATTTAAATGTCATATTTTTGAAAGAGTTCTAACAGACCCAGCATGAGCTCCGCGAAAAATAGAAGATGACTGGATTGTACTTAGAGAAAATGTGCTGATAAGTAATCTATTGATGTCAAATACAGTGGTCAGGCAATGCTTGAGGATCTAATCTATTCAGATTTTAACTCCATAGTTTGTTCAATAAATTGACTGAGCATAATACTTGAAGGTCCATCTCTCAGATCAGTTCTATTACAGTTTTAGTTGCGATAACACTAATACAGATCATTGATCAATAGATTTTAAAAGCCATGGGTGGAATTGATCCTTGGTCTAAATCTAGATGAAAGTCTGCAATGGAAACCAGTACAAACAGATCAAATCTAAAATCATTGAATATGTTTATTATAGTGGTTTAGAGTAAACCCAGAAGACACACATTGTTCCTGAAACTCAGAAAATGTATCTAAAGATTATGATTACATCTATTTTATATCCAGAGACTGCTTTAGCTGCTTTCCTGTTTAAGTGACAACATTTGCAAATATATTTAACAAAACATTAACGCTGGATGTCAGAAATTCTGTCTTTAAGTATTGTGTAAGAGTTATGTGTGATGGTTTTTATTTGATCTGAAGCAACACTAACACTAAATAGGTACGTGCACCGGTTATCATTCAACTAACAATATTAGCAAACTTAATTTGGAAGGAATTGAGAAAAATTGCCTCATGTTTTATTGTTAAAAAAATCTACTGGTTCAGTAATTCACAGAGTTTGCAAATGCTAAACCCCTTTTTGAAATGTACTAAGCCCATTTAACAATTCAGAATTTGGAAGGGGAATGTTAATAGTTTCCCTTCTGAATATTAATACATTGTCAAGGTATGTATTGAGCTTTGAAACCATATGTGGACTGAAAAACAGTAACTGGAGGTAGTAACCCAAGTGGACATTTGTGAATCTGAAAGTAAAATGGGGTGCATTAAAAATGCCTTTATTTAAAAGCTATCACAGACAAAGTAGTGTGCTGACTCTACAAGCAACCACTTTTTACCAAATGGATTATTAGTACATGAACCTATCGTGTAAATATTTGTTCCTGTTAGTTCAGAATTTCAATATTGTCATGAAATTTACCTATTCTTTTTGTCAAACATATTGAAATATCTTT
Organism: Lissotriton helveticus; assembly: GCF_964261635.1. Classification (NCBI taxonomy): domain Eukaryota; kingdom Metazoa; phylum Chordata; class Amphibia; order Caudata; family Salamandridae; genus Lissotriton; species Lissotriton helveticus. The sequence goes on along the minus strand of NW_027612057.1, from coordinate 113,002 downwards.
ATCACAATTTTTGGGGCATTCTAAAAAGTGTTTTCACTCTCTAATTTGAAGCTTCCTAAGAAAAATACTGACGCCAGTTCCTGGTTTCTCCTAGATCATTTAGCTTTCTCACTAAAACAAGCGCAATATATTAATTTGAGAGAGGTGATTATTGTAGTCATATGCACTGGGGTTAGTTCACAAAAGACCAATTCCTTAATCTTTCAAAATAATACTTGGAAAAGTTTATGTTCAATAATTTCAGATAACTTACTGATAAAGATATCAGATAAAGATCCCCAAATTTCTTATACCTTGTGGTATCAAAAATATGCTAGAATTAGCATTCTAGGTTATATTTGCGATGATCAACTTTCTGTTATTTTAACACATTTTGTCAGTGCACAGAGTATTTTCCCTACATAGATCACATTTCATGCAATGGTCTGTGCTTGAACGTACAATGAAGGGGTAAAAATGCATTTCTACCACAATCAAGAAACCCTTTGGTCTCTGAGGATTACTGTTGCAAATGAAGACCTAGCTAAGATGAAATATCCCTTTAAAAGGACAATTTCCCTCACCCACCATAGTTGGCATGCTTCCTTATTGGGAATCTCCTTGCACCATGAAACAACCCCCTCACTGAGAGGGAGGAGTTCAGGCATATTTTGTTATAGAGAATGGTATACTAAATACCACAATAATGAGCTCAGGGTAGTGGGGGCAGCAGAGTGAAAGTTACAACTTGCTAAAGGGTATGTGGTTTCCATTATTTGTACACCCCTCGGCCAGGATTAAAAATAGGACACTGTGGGAGAAATATATATGCACTGTTAGAGTCAATAAGAGATCAACATGTTTCAGCCTATTAACCCTCCAAATAGGTGTTTGCGGCATTCTTCAGGACTTAATCAAAAGTTCTGCCGCTCAATGTACTCAATCAATAACAATAAAGTTGTGTTTGCAGAACACTGCAAGTACATCCCCACTTGAGGCACTCCGTTATGGGTCACAAAAAATGTGATTCAATGTTCGATTGCGAATATCATTTATTGGGTTCAGTCAATTTTTCTCATGTTATTCCTTCTAGAATTTTTAAACTGATATTGACAACATATCAGAAGACAACGTTAACGTATGAACTTTAAGCTCCAATGCATTTCGGGCATGGGTGCCCTTGGTCACGGAGAGCTGAGGAGGAAGAAAACAAAAACGGATGTGAGGGACTCGATGGTGTGGACGGGTGGGGGAATATACGAGTGCTATGGGTGCATGGGTTCGGTTGACACTAATGTGAGGCTAAAGGGTGTGTGAGATAAAAGTTACCGCCAGTGAAGATTAAATCACGAAAAAGTTAAACACAAGTTACCGGTTACTTGATATAATACCGAACTCTTACTTCATAGTTACTCGTAGCGCGCAACGACGCTGTCTGCCGGTGGTCCGCTCACTGTCTCGATTGCTAGTGCAAACAACTGTTACTTATGTCAACCGAACCCATGCACCCATAGCACTCGTATATTCCCCCACCCGTCCACACCATCGAGTCCCTCACATCCGTTTTTGTTTTCTTCCTCCTCAGCTCTCCGTGACCAAGGGCACCCATGCCCGAAATGCATTGGAGCTTAAAGTTCATACGTTAACGTTGTCTTCTGATATGTTGTCAATATCAGTTTAAAAATTCTAGAAGGAATAACATGAGAAAAATTGACTGAACCCAATAAATGATATTCGCAATCGAACATTGAATCACATTTTTTGTGACCCATAACGGAGTGCCTCAAGTGGGGATGTACTTGCAGTGTTCTGCAAACACAACTTTATTGATATCTACTGGTGTTTAGACGGACAACACCACCCTTTGGGGAGCACCCAGAACTTTGTAGTTTCTTCCCTGAACTAATCTATCAAAGGCTGTGCACCCTCCCACCTTCACTGTTTCTCAATCAATAACAAGCATTGTCATAGCCAATAGGTCTCGCCTTTGGGACCTTATAAGTGTTTAGCCATGCATATTCAGTAACAATGTGAAATAATTACTATTAAAAAAAAGAAGACTGTAAAGTAACTAAGCTAGACGTGACTTAATAACTGGTTAATCAAACGTTTCTGGTAAGAGTACACAACGTCAAAAAATTCAATACTGCTTTTATATTAATATACCTTTGAAAGCTTGAAGTGAAAGACAATTCTAAGTGGCATTTGGTTATGAGTAGGCGCTAATGACTATTTCCGGATGGCAATGTAATTAGCATTTTTTGTATAAGATGTGTTAAAAGTATGGGTAGGGAAAATGGCTATTTTGGCCAAATGCTGCCCTTTCTATATGCATGCTAGTTTTAATTTGTAAATCACAATTTGTTATGTGGGACACTGTAATGTTAGATGAATCTGATTTACCCTTCTGATAAGCAAGGGATGACGATGAACCGTTTTTTCGTCCCTGGTTTTAAACGGATTCAGGTTGGAACAGAAGAGGTGTTTGTTGACTTTACCTCAGAAAATGGTTGTTTCCCGCATGCTGCTTTCATGCGACTTAATTCCCTTCAGAGGAAGAGGCGGCTGCATGCCTGCATATATGGCCAGATCAGTACTTGGCTGTTTCGGTTCTCCAGTGGTGCTAGAATAGAAGCTGTTAAGGACAGGTGCTTAGCTTCCCATTGGTGCAGCAGGTGCAGTGGCACCAGGTCCCAGATGCCTTAAAGGCCCACTGAACCCTGATAACTGCTGTTTGTCACAGTTCAAACAGAGGCCTGAGGGGCCCACAGAACAATGATTATTGCTGTTTTCCACAGTCCAAATAAACGGCAGAGGTCACATTTCCTTTCTTGCCTCGGGCCCAAGGCACACTGGCTAGGCCACTGGTTAAGGATGCAGTGGGGAGACAGGTGGATTATCTAAACAGCTCGACGATTACTTCATGCCTGGGTATTAAAGTATTCATTACAATTAAAGACTTAAGCAGGAATAGATATCATAATATAGGAAGGCCTATGTACAAATGCAGCTCGATTAGCGGCTGCCTTTAACTTCTCACTTATCACCTCTCCTAATTTACAGTTTTATATTAGTTGCAGACATAAATCGTGACCTATGAATATGTTTATCTATCTTTAGGTTCAAATGACCCATCTTTTCCATATGCAAGTATCAGACAGGTCGGGAATGCCTAATGGCTTTAAACTTGATAAAGCCACATTAATCACTGGGCTTGAAATACAAATGGCAGCATTAGGCACGCAGAGGTGTATTCTCCGTAATCTCATTATGTTCAGGGTACGGGAGAGTATTTAGGGCATAAAGCACTTTGACAAAAACATTTCTGCCACCATAGAAATTCAATCTTCCTTGTCCTACCCTTGTATACAAGTAGTACCACATTCTTTGTATACCTGAATTAAATAGGCACACAAAATAGTACCGTATTTAAAGGCCCAGTTCAGAATTACATGGAAGGGGCACTGTCCCAGACTACACAACGGTGCAGTTTTCAGTGGGTGCTATCATCCCACACAGGGGGGAGCACACCAGATTATGCTGGAAAAAACATGTGGTGCCCCAACGTACGCGCAGTTGTAAACCACCAGTCTGCTTACATAGTAAAGCATCTGGCAGCTATGGGCCCACTGCCTACCCCCGTGCCAGTTGTTCGTAACCTCGGCTTTCTAATCGACGAGAAACTCTCGATGCGTCAACAGGCAACTAAGGTCGCTGCAATCTGCTTTAATACTCTACGCTGGTTGCAGAAGATCCTATGGATGCTGCCTGAGTCTACTCGTCGAACTGTTGTCCAGGCTCTTGTAATGTCCCGTATCGACTACGGCAATGTGCTCTATCTGGGAGCTGATAGAGCTACAATGAATATTCTCCAAGTTGTGCAGAACTCAGCTGCCCGCCTTCTGTGCAATGTTCCTCGCAGAATGTCTGCAACACAAGCCCTATGTGACCTTCATTGGTTAAAAATTGCTGACCGTGTAGCTTTTAAAACTTTGTGCCTTATGTTTAAGATCCATCAGGGTTTTGCTCCTGCATATTTGCACAATCTTGTCCGACCATACCAGCCAAACCGTTCCCTTAGGTCATCAAATCAAGCAAATTTTGTAATTCCTAGAATTCGCTTGACAAAAATGGGAGGTCGCTCTTTTGCCCATTTGGGGCCGAAGATGTGGAATGCTCTTCCATTGACGCTCAAAACGGAGACCAATCTTTTGGCTTTTCGCAAAAAGCTAAAAACGTTTCTGTTTTAGTTGATCAAATGTTTTCTGCTTTTCCTGCTTCAGCAAATACCTATCTCTCTTCTCTAGGCTGTCCCTGGCGCCGGGAAACCCTTTATGGGTAGCTGAGCGCAATATAAATTCAATAAAATAAATAAATAAAAATAAGTGAGGTGGCACGTTTCCCCTGCAGGTGGTTGGGGTCTGTCACCATCCTGTCAGGTGGGGGGTATACAATCAGTGCGCCTCCTGACTGCTTGTTTGCCTTTTCGCCCGTGTCAATAATACGGTGCAGTCCTTGGAGTAGTCAGTTTGTATTCATGAAAGACACTTGTGTTTCTCGGATGTGTAATCCCCAGATGATGCCTGAACTGTTCCCCAATGGGCTATTTGTATATCGTATTGAATTGTATGTTCTTATGAGGACTGTTAATAATATTAAAAAAGATTTAGTGAGTGTTTATTGCCCTCTATGTCACTCTACTTCTAAGCACCTAATACAGCTTGTACAGTGCTTACTGTCATCTGCTCACTTACATTATGCTTATTATGCTTAATATAAATAGTGCACAATTTAGGCGTTTGTGTCTGCCTACAACGTGGACATGATACAAATAGCAGTACCTACAAGGTGGATGGTACAATTCAACAAGAGTCTAAGATACTCCAGCACAGATGACTTTGCATCAACATTACGGGGCATCAATCTTGATGGCAAGCCAACTTAAAACTTATCAGTATTGTATACATTATTATCAGAGACTATACTTGCCTCTTGGATACAACTTTACAATGGAATTTTATTAATTTGTGTACAGTTGTGTGTATACAATAAAACAGCCTCCCCACCATAATTGATCTGTCTATTCATCTTGTTGGGATCTGGAGTAGCATGCTACTCGCCGAAAAGCACTTCAACACTTCATCAGGGGTAGCAAGCGCTATATTAATGCAAAACCTTCCCTCTTCTATCCGTCCACTATCTTTTTTAACCCAACTAACAGACCAACATGTCCAGCTCTCATATACATTTTATATTTCCCTATACTAATTCACCACTAATCATTTTTGGATCCTGGAGTAGTGTGCTACTCGTCGAAAAAGCTCTTCAAAGTACGTATGGGGTAGTAAGTTTTATGTAAATCTAAATACATTACAATTACTGTTTACATCGGGCTGCACTAACACGAGGATAGAAGTAGAGTGCGGATTAGAGTTTATCTGCCCAGAACAAAGCATACTACAGAAAGTGTGTGAACAGTCTATATGTTGTGCACCTGGCAGAGAAAAACACACCAGAGGTGGGAAGAAGGTAGGTAATCTGATGGTCAGACCTATGTGGAAAGAGGCTATCACTTTGGGCAGAAAAGAGGGCTTACACTTTGTTTGGATGGACAGCAAGAAAGGGAGGTCTGGAAGATAAGCCTGAAGCTCACTCATCCTGCAAGCAGAGGTGATGGCAAGCAAAAAACTAGTCTTCTAAGGAGGCGAAGAGGACAATTATGTAGGCGCTCAAAGGGAGCACACATAAGATAAGTGAGGTCAACTCCCACTAGGGTATTACGAAAGGAGAAGGAGGAAAGAGATGAGTAATGCACTTCAGAAATCTGTTAACAATAGGATCGAAGGCCATGCTCAAGAGCTCGGGGTACCAGACTTGGGACTGATCGCGTTTGATCTTCTTCAGCAATCTTGGCAGAAGTGGTACAGGAGGCCGCAACTCCACTCGCAACGAAAAGGGTCGCCGAGCGAGAGCCGCTTTGGAAACTCTAACACGCAGAACTGCTGACATTGAGCGTTCTCTTCAGTGGCGAATAGATCTAACCAAGGCTCTCCCCACTACTGAAAGAGACCTAGCACGACCTTCGAGTGAAGATGCCATTTTGATCCATTATACACTGGCGGCTGAGTTTGTCCGTCCTTGCGTTCAGTGAACCTGTTAAGTGTTGAACTAACAGAGATATGCCCTGATGTTCCAGCCATGTCCAAAGGCGAAGAGCCTCTTGACATACGGTCCACGACCCCACCCTGCCCTGTTTGTTGCAGTACCACATGGCGGTGGTGTTGTCCGTGAACACCTGCACCACTCTTCCTTTGACAGAAAGAAGGAATGCCTTCAGTTGAAGATGAATCGCCCGGAGCTCCAGAGGGTTGATGTGGTGCCTGGACTCTGCCAGAGACCAGAGGTCTTTGATCTCCACCATTCCCATATGGCTGCCCCAACCCAGGAGTGACGCATTCGTCACTACTGTGAACTCAGGTTGGGGAAGGTAGAGGGATCTGCTGTTGACCCAATCCTGGTTCGTGAACCACCACTGCAACTGACTTGCAGTCACCTCCGAAATCTGAACGTCATCGGAAAGATTCCCCTGGTGCTGCACCCACTGAAACTTCAGGTCCCACTGCAGAGCACGTATATGCCATCTGGCATGATGCACCAGCAGGATGCAGGAGGCACGAACACCGGGATGGAGGCTGAAACATCGGTATCATAGCCCCAATATCCTGGACTTGCTGCTAGGGAGGATAGACCCAAAACTGTGCTGTGTCCAGAACCGATCCGATGAAAAGGAGCTTATCGGATGGAATCAGGTGCGACTTCAGCACGTTAACTGAGAACCCCAGCAAATGCAGGAAGCCCGTCGTAGTCTGGAGGTGGGGGCCTTCAACAGCCAGTCGTCAAGATAGGGGAAGACTGGAACCCCCTGATCTGCGCAGATGAGCTGCGACCACCACCATCACTTTCGTGAACACCCGGGGGAGGGGGGGGGCTGGTAAGGTCAAAGGGGAGCGTGGTAAACTGAAAATGCATGTGGCCTACCGTGAACCGTAGGTAATGCCGGTGGGCAGGCAAGACGGGGATGTGAAAGTAAGTGTCCTGCAAGTCCAACGCTACCATCAAATCTCCAGGTTCGAAGGCAGACAAGACCTGAGCCAAGGTTAACAACTTGAACTTCTCCTTTCGGAGAAAGCGGTTGATGTCCCTGAGGACTAAGCTAGGATGCAGGCCTTTGTCCTTCTTGGGTACCAAGAAGTAGTGGGAGTAGCAACCCCGACCTACTTCTGGCACAAGGACGCGTTTGACAAAGAGATCCATAGCTTCCTGGAAGAGAAGGGCCAAATGATCCTCCGACATGGGATGAAATCACCACAAACTGCATGACCCTTACGCACTCCGCTGCTTGCGGAACTCCGCGTTGACCGCCAGAGTTTTTTAGTCACTTTGCGGAGTTCCTCACTGAGGAACTCCGCATAGGCTGAATCTTATCATGAAAAAATAGATATCAGTCATATGTTAAGAAACAAGGGTGTGTAGAAACCTTTTGGGTGGAGTAAAATTTAAGACATTATTATTGTGATTTTTTTGGGCAATTAGTTGATTTTTGCAAGCACTAACACTTCTCTGTGTAAAGTAAAGACCTTGAGAGTTTTGTAACTTTCAGATACTCAAATTGTGGATTCTGTTGCAATTAAAAATATTTCCAGGCCTGAAATTTCTTTGGAGGTTGCATGCGGGCAGCCTAAGTTATCCTGCAAGAGTTTCTTGATGAATTCTATTGCAACTACAATATGTGCTCTCTCATGTAAAGTCAGGTTGTGAGAAGCTTTTCTGCAACTCAAGCTACGCCTTACTTTTCACCTGGTGTGGATGTATTTCTCATATTTAGTGATATCTCCTTTCTGAGTATAACGGTTCTGGCTTTCCCCTCCTGTATATGGCTTTAGTCCAGTGTGAATTCCCTCATGTGAAATGACATTGTATTCAAGACTAAACCTTATCTGACATTTGAGCATTTTTAAATATTTTTTATTTATATTTTTTTACATTCAGAACACACATAAGGCTTTTTTCCCCCGTGTGAGTTCGCTCATGTCAAGTGAGAAGTAATTTGTACCCAAAACTTTGCTTGCATTTCGAGCACTCATAAGGTTTTTCCCAGAGTGGGATCTCTCATGAAGCATAACACTGTCTTTCAGATTCAACCTTTTTTGGCATAAGGATTTTCTCTAGTGTGGAGTTTCTCATGGTGAGATAGCGTTTTTTTCTGCAGCTTTTCTGCCATTCAGAGCACTCATCAGTATGGAGTCGCTTATGGTTAGTGAGGCTGTGCCTATCAAATAGGAATTTCTGGCATTCACAGAAATTGGTAATGTTTTCCCCCTGTGTGCGTCTGCTCATGTAGAGTGAGATTGAGTTTAAAATGTATGCTTTTCTGGCATTCGGAGAACTGATTATTTTGATGGTGTGTTTTCTTATGGCACTTGTAACCATCTCTACCTCTGAATCTTTTCTGACATTTAGAGCACTGATCATTTTATTCACCAGTGTGGATTCTCATATGTTCAGTGAGATGAGATTTTTGTCTGAAACATTTTTGGCATTCGGAGCACTGATAAGGTTTTTCCCCAGTGTGGGTTCTTATATGCTTAGTGAGACGGCTTTTTACACTAAAACATACCTGGCATTCGGAGCACTGATAAGGTTTTTCCCCAGTGTGGATTCTTATATGCTCAGTGAGACTGCTTTTTTGACTGAAACATATCTGGCATTCAGGGCACTGATAAGGTTTTACCCCAGTGTGGATTCTTATATGCTGAGTGAGATGGCTTATTTGACTGAAACATATCTGGCATTCAGGGCACTGATAAGGTTTTTCCCCAGTGTGGATTCTTATATGCTGAGTGAGATGGCTTTTTTCACTGAAACATTTGTCGCATTCAGTGCACCGATAACGTTTTACCCAAGTGTGGGTCCGTGTATGTTTAGTGAGTCTCATTTTGTCACTGAAACATCTCTGGCATTCAGAGCACTGATAAGGTTTTTCCCCAGTGTGGAATCTCACATGTGCAGTTAGAAGTGATTTAAGTTTGAAATGTTTTGGGCATTCAGAGCACTGGTAAGGTTTTTCCCCAGAGTGGATTCTCATATGTTCAGCGAGATGAGATTTTTGGTTGAAATTTTTTGGGCATTCAGAGCACTGATAACGTTTTTCCCCAGAGTGGGTTAATTCATGTCGATATAGACTCAGTTTGATACTAAACCTTTTCTGACATTCAGAGCACTGATAAGGTTTTTCCCCAGTGTGGATTCTCATATGCTCAGTGAGATAAGATTTACGGCTGAAACTTTTTTGGCATACTTTGCACTGAGAGTGGTTTTCCCCTGTGTGCATTCTGACAAATTCGGTGAGATAAGATTTATGGCTGTATCTTGGTAACTTTTTTCCCTAACTTCGGTTATTTTGCCTCGATTTTAGAGTCGGGCTTGTTTAGATAATGTTCAGCACTTATCTCTAAAAGAAATTGTGTGTAATCTTCTCAACACTTGAATTGAGCAAAAAATGTCGTGAAGCAGTCCTGTAACACCTGTTGAAATTTTTCTAACAGATAATAGTCTTTAAGTAATAGCCTCTCCGGCAGCAACTTAATTTGTGACTGACGTTTTTCTCAAATCTATTTGTATAGGTTCTTAGCAATGCAGTAATAAGGTGTTAGTCTGATATTTAATGATTAAACTGATAAGTACCTTTTTGCACTGGTATAATGGCAGTAACTGAGGGCGTTAGAGCGTGCAGAGTACTATTGTGGATGATTAGTCGCAGAACATCAGTTCCTTCTATCCTTTCTATGTTTGGGGTAAGGTTAAGGTTTGTAGTTCTGAGGATGAGTATTTATTTACATTAGATATAGCGCAACGGTGCTCCTTTAATCCATTTTTATATTTAACAGTTTTACATATCATTCCTGCACAACAGATAATGTTGAGGCGATTTACATAGAATTACAGAACAGTACACAATAAAAAGGAAACAATCTGAGATGGTCATTAACACAATAAAGTGGTGAATTCTTAAGGTTTTCGCCAGAGTGAGCAGAGTGGGTCGAGGTCCAGAGGCAGATAGTCTCAAACTTGCGTAACTGGTTAAAAACGGTTGTTGAACAAAGGTGTTTTTCCAATCTTTTGGTTGTTAACGTGTCAGCTTCGGAGTCTTCTTTCAGCGTCTTTTCTTTGATGGTATCCAGAAGAAACCTTTTATTGTAACTTTCTTTTATGCAGTGTGTGCTTCCTCTCTAGAATTACAAGATGCTTTAGATGAACGTTATTCTGTCATGCTGAGGCAATTTGTCTTTCTGATAATATTTCAGATAAGGATGCTGAAGCGGTCTTTCTACATTATTTCTGATGCTGTGTTCACAGATATGACTTTGCTCTGGGTTAATGAAATGCAAAACTAGAGACTTCACTTACAGGTATAGTACTTTCCTCGCCACACTTAGATTTTTGGAAATTGTTTAAACGTAGAATGCTGGATGTCCTTCAGTTTTTCAAAATAATCCTTCTTATGCCACTGACATTCAGTTGCTTAGTGCTAAATCTTGCTTTCTTCGTCCGTAATTTCAATCACCTATAGTATTAAAATTAAATAGTTAATACATGTACATTTCCAAAAATATAATTTACAAGCCAAATCAATGCAGAATTTTGAAAATGTTGAGCTGTTTTTCAGACAGTGCAGAGTGTAGAATGGTAGCATGAGAGTACTTGGATGTTGGAGTGAGGTTTTGTAGAATTTTCAACATTTTATTAAGCTCACAAAGGATACATGTACCCTATGGAGTTGCAACATAGAATCCCAAAGGCAGATATGAAAGTCATATGGACTGGCACCAAACAGATATTAAAAACATATACACTATTAATTAATTTGTAATGCAGATTTCTGGGAAGGGAATGACTCCTCCACGGGCAACAGGCGTTTTCCCCTGCCCTGAGTTACCACCTACTTGTATCTGGTTTCCTGACTTTTGAGTTTTGGCCTCTGCCTCAAGCAAATCTATTGGGCGTTGTGAGGATTATGCCTAGACCTATCCCTCAACTATGGTCCAGAGTGTGAATCAAGGGCAATGAAATTAAGGCGTACTTTCATGTGTTCATTTTATTCCACCTGATCATTAGTTGTTAGGTTTTTCTGCACCTGGATTTACTGGGTGCAGAAAACCAGGACACAATCTTTTTCCAGACAGAAACCTTAGACTGAAAAGACGCATAAGACTCTGGGTGCAGCAGAAGCAGCCAAGACATATGCTGTTTTTTTTTCACTAACTGGGGGAAACATACAATTCTTCCCTCTGTTGGTGTTCAGAGTTGTTGTCGGCCTGTGATTCGGTGTTGAGTGCAGAGCGTATCGATTAGAGCCGAGGAGGATTTGACGAGCAAGCGGATCGGAGTCTGGGACAACTGCCAGGGTTTGTTTTGTGACCGGTTCCCGCTTCACCCGTGTCTTGTTATACGGGCGCTTTAAGTTCTACGGATCTGCAATGGAGGCAGGAACGGCCGCTGCCAGCACCGTGGTGCTAAGGCGCTGCTAGTGCTGCTCGTGCGGCGGCTGCTGCAGAGCACAGAGGAGCCTTGGCCTGCCACCTGATATATGTCAAAAATGTGTTGATTATTTGTTTTTTTTCCACAGTCCACAGGCAAAAATTACATCATCACTTGGTCCCATGCAGGGGATCAGAAAGCCTCAACAGAATTATAACAGGTGGACAAAGTGCATTGATCAATGTAAATCAGCTCCTCCTCTTATTAGATAAGCCAAATGAAAGATACAGCTTCTAAGTGCCCCGGAGCTTAGAGAGAGAGATAAAGAAAAAAAAGAAGATGATGCAACTTTGCTAAGCCAGCAGATAGGTCTAAAGAAAACTCAACGGCCTTCTGTAACGGTAATTTCTCCAGGTTGCTCCACCAAGGTGTTGTATGCGGAATAGCCAAAAAGCGTGGACAAACTCATCCTAATTTGGGATAAGTAATTATGAATCTAACAAGGAACAAAGAAAAAAAACTAATAAAAAACCACTTCCCGGCGTGGCTACCGGCCGAGAAAGATAGCCGCGTTCTAGCATAGCTCTGTGACTGCAGGGCACCTTCCCCGACAATCCGCACAATAATCCTGACTTCAGCAGGCGCTGCTACGGCTGTATAAAAACGGGAGATCTTCTGGTTCCCGGTGAAGCAATCCGCTACTCCAGACTCCTAAAACTCAAGCGGCTACGAGACAGTGCAACCAGGGCCTAACAGCACTACGGAAGCCGGGGACTAAAGTTTCACGGCGGCCCGGCATACAGATGACCCGACAAGAACTGCTCCTAGACACAGAATAAAGGCGGCGAAAACCAAAACGGACGCGGCTGCGCGCACAGGACATCCTCGGACTACAAGGTACTGGTGACTGCTGGAGGAGGCAGAGAGGGGGCTCTGAGTGAAAACCCGACGTTACCGGGCAGGGACTGTGGACTGGGGACGCCGCAGTACGGCGGCACATCAATAAATGGGGGAAATGTCTGACCACATTTGCCTGTCGTATTGGCCTAGAATAGCAAGAGAATTAGCCGCCCGGAAAGTAGTTGCCGCCATGGTGGAAAACTTCTTTCCAATGGAATCAAGGTGTCTGCCATCTTGATCAGGAGGAGCAGATAATGGAGACGAGGGATTCCTGGCATGACGTTGTGCTGCCTGGGAGATAACCAAATCTGGCTTTGGTTGACCAATAAGACAGACTGGGAATCATCCGGGGCCTTGTACTTCATATCCAGGCGTAGCAGGACTGCAGGAATGGAAGCAGGGTTTTCATGACCTTCAAACCGTCCTGCCAGATTAAGTCAATGATCGGGATAGCCCAAACCTGTTTCCGTGGCTGATCTTTGGAATCATACAAGAAACAGTCGTATTCCTTGGTGACTCTAGGAAGTTGGAATCTCTTGGACTCCCTGTCCATTAACATGAAACCCACCTATGTCAGCTGACGGAGAGTCAACAGGAATTGGAGTGGTAGGTGACTGAGTCTGAATTTGATAATTGTCCCACTCAGTAAGGAGGGCTCTATCATCCAACTCCCCATTTTATCTGTCATCATCAGTGGTGTGTGCGTCCTCCGGGTGATGAGACATTGATGCCACCGGAGAAACCAGAGGTGGCGGCTCGATGATCAATGAAGGCAGAGGAAGATGCGTCTGTAGGACAGATCAGGCCGACTCCGAGGGAGGAAATCAGCGGGAGTAGTCATCAAGCATATGTTGCAAATTAGAGATGAGAGACATGGGCATCTGCACTGTTGGATTCTCAAGTGGTGGTTGAGTATTAGGCTCAAGGTAATAATCATATCCTTGGTCATCATCAATATCTTGGCATTTGATAAGAAGCTCCAAAGGAGTACGAGCAGCACGGAACCTGTCATCCTCTTCCGAATCCTCCTTATCAACCCCATAGTCAAAAAGCTCCACAGGAAGATTTGGAGATGGTTGAATTGGCAATAGATCCAAAGAAGAATTCCTACGTTGAAGTAGGGAAACATCCGTCGTTCCTGAAGGCGGCAAAAGTGTTGCTGAAGAGTTCAAGGGGATTAGAGACATCAAAGCTGAAGGTGGAACCAAGGATGCCGCTGACAACTCAGCGGTCGACGACGAAGTAACGTAAGGGAAGGCTTCTGTGCTGTCATTGAGGCAACCGTCGACGAGGCATCTGTTGACGAAGCAGGTAGAGCCTTGAGAGCCATCGACCGTCTCGTCGGCGAGGAGGCATCCGTCGGCGACTTACTGGAGACATACCTCTTTTTCGTCGACAACGAAGTGAGGGAGGTGGCAGACGGGCGAGGCTTCACTGACACCATGACAAACATCAACTGAGAGGACGCCGACAGCATAATCATTGTAGGTTGAGGAGAAGAGAAGGTAGAAGTCGTTGTCGTAGCAGTGGCAACGGAAGTCTTCATCGACTACGAGAGACCCATTTTTTTTAGGCAAATGTGTCTCAGGAAGAGACTTAGATGCCTGAGTTCTCTTCCAGGGGTTATCTTCTAGGGGTATCCTGATCAAAGTCATAAGCAATGAATATTCCCGCCCACGTGCGGGGACCCTGGAAATAATATAAAAATATATATGTAAATCCCATATAACTAGCTCCTCATATATGTATGCACATATATCATTTTTTCTCACACCAATGCAGCCCCAAAACTGAGGCTAAACAATGTAATTACTCATACATGTACTGAATTAGCAAGGAAATAAAAAACACATTAGGTCAAATGGCCCTTGAACTCTGTGGTTTAATGAGCAAAATACTCATAAATCATGAAAATTGCTAATAAATAGACATTGTTAGCCCATAGGCTGCATTGTAAAGCAAAAGCATAGAAAATTAAACCATTTTCAACAAATAAAACTGGCACCGTGCCTTTAAGGCAGCCATGACCCCTGGCTTCCCATCATGCCTCAGGGGTGACAGTGAGGTCAGTTGTTCTTTGCATAACCCAGACGACAGGGCTCAACAATGAATTAGAAACACATAGTCATATCTCATTTGCCTGGGGAGGCGGCTGGGTTGCTTATGACTTTGATGAGGATACCCCTGGAAGAGAACTAGGATTACAGGGAAGTAACTTATCCTTCTCTTCCAGGGGATCCTCATCAATAGTCATAAGCACTGACTAGAATAGCAAGCCCAACCAACCACCAGCAGGCAAATGAGAAGAAACATGACCCAACCAAAACAATTGTAACAGCCAAGCTGGCTGTTAAACAGATTCCGCAAGGCCTACTTGGGTACCTGCTCTAGCGTCTGAATCTAGACAATAATGCCTGGTAAATGTATGGACGGACCTTCAGGTGGAGAAGTGTGGCTCAATGGTTAGAGCAGGCAGACCTCGATGCAGAGCTCTGGCCAGGGACCAGGGTTCGATTCCTGCCTCGGCGGGTCTCGGGCTCATTAATTCCCCTGACCGGATATTCTCGCCTCAGTGCCTATTCTGATCATGGGTCCCAGGGTGCAACTCTGGGCAATAGCTTGCTTAGTCTCCACAACGGCCCCCACAACGCAAGGGATGCCTGGTCTGCAACATGGGGGTGCCCAGGAGTGGACACTTCACAGGGAAAGCCAGGAAGGGTTCCCTTGCGGTATTCGTACAAGCGCCGGGAAACCCACAGCATGTAGCTGTGCACTATACAAGCACAAAAACATTTACATTTACATATACATTTCAGGTCGCTGCCTTACAAATCTCAGACATAGGCAAATTATTAAGAAAAGCCGCAGTAGCCGCTTTCCCTCTGGTAGAATGCGCCTTGGGAGAAAAACACCCAGGGTCTTCTCCGCCAACTGATAAGCCAGCTTAATACAAGAAACTATCCACCTTGAGATAGAACGTTTCGAGGCTGCATAACCTGGTCTGATCGACCCATAGTTGACAAATAACTAATCAGACTTACGTATAGTTTTGGACTTATCAAGGTCAAATTTCAGAACTCTTTTCAGGTCCAAAGAATGCAATGCCCTCTCAGCTGGTGTGGAGGGATTGGGAAAAAAGGTGGGTAGAGAGATGGTCTGGTTTACATGAAAATTTTACACCACCTTAGGTAGAAAAGAAGGATGTGTTCTCAACACTACCCTATTCAGACGGAGCACTGTGTAAGGCTCTTTGGCACAGAGACCTTGAATTTCGCTCACCCTGCGAGCCGACGTGATTGCTACAAAAAAAGCAGCCTTCCACGAAATATGCTGCAAAGTTGCTTTATAAATGGGTTCAAAAGGTGGACCCAACAATTTTGATAGCACCAGGTTCACCTCCCTGGGGGGTGACGGAGGTTGCACTGGGGGATAAACCTTTTCGAACTCCTGCAGAAAATCCTTCACAGCTTGCAACTGGAAGAAAAGAAGGTTGGGAAGGTGATCGCCTATAAGCTGTTATCGCAGCCAAATGCACTTTAATAGAATTAAACTTCAACCCAGCTTTAGCCAGATACAATAAGTCGTTCTGCATACACCACATATAGAAGCGCTTCCACTTGCATGCATAAGAATGTCTTGTGGAAGGACGCCGTGCCTCTTTTAATATGGACATGCAGTCTTGCAGAAGTCCTAGGTGGCCGTATTGTATGACCTCAGGAGCCATGCTGCCAAGCTCAGTGACGGAAGGTTGGGATGATGAATCCTCCCTTTCATCTTGGATAGCAGGTCGGGCCTGCATGGCAGCTTCCTTTGCGGGCTCACTGACAGAGGGAGAAAGTCCGTGTACCACCATTGTCTCGGCCAATCGGGGCGATGAGGCTCATCGCTGTGTACGAGTTCGTCAGCTTGCTCCCCACCTTCGGGATCAGCGGAAGGAGTGGAAAGACGTACACAAATTCACCTGATCAGTTTATCAAAAGGGCATTCCCTTTCGACCCTGGGCGGTAGAATCTTGAGGTGAAGTCTCGGCATTTGGTGTTTTCGTCGTCCGCGAAACGATCTATGGTGGGACGACCCCAAGACTGGAAGATGTCTTCGACAACCTTGTCGTTAAGAACCCAGTCTTCTCTGTCTTCGAAATGCCGGCTTAGAGCGTTCGCCGTCACATTCTGTTCTCCTGGGAGGTGGACTGCTGTGATTGATAGATTGCGAGCCAGGAGCCAATGCCAAATGTTTTGGGCCTCCAGCTAAAGAGCCCGTGAGCGTGTACCTCCCTGCTTGTTCAGGTAGTACATTGTGATGGTGGGGTCCGTCTGTACTAACACGGACGAGTCCTGAATCGAGGGAAGGAACGCTTTGAGGGCGAAGTGGACTGCCCTCAACTCCAGCATGTTGATGTGGTAAGTACGCTCTTTGAGGGACCACAGACCTTGCATTTGGAGATGACCCATGTGTGCTCCCCATCCTTGCAAAGATGCATCTGTGATTAACGTCTGGGCAGGAGGAGTTTGATGGAACAGAATTCCGACCTGCATATTTTTCTTCTTTGCCCACCAAGGAATGGATGCCCGCGCTGCGTCTGACAGTGTGATTTTGTCATCCCAGCATGCTGACTGTTGGTCCCACTTGTCCTCCAGATCCTGCTGAAGAGGACGTATTCGTAGTCTGGCATTCGGGACCAGGAAAATGCAGGATGCCATCGACCCTAGCAGGGAGGCAATCCTTCGCACCTTTAGGTCCTTGCTGCGAAGCACCAGTTGACACTTCTGAACTATGGAACACTGTCTCTTCTCCGAAGGAAACACTTTTCCTACCTCGGAGTCTAGCAGAGCTCCTAGGAAATGTATCTTCTGAGTAGGCTGTGAGATTGGCTTGTTGAAGTTCACATGCAGAGCCAACGGTGGCAGAGGTCGATGCAGCTCAGAAATTGATTTCTTACACTGTCTGGGGAAGGACCTTTCAACGGCCAGTCATCCAGGTATGGGTACACGAAGACATCCCTGCGGCGTAGAGCGGCCTCTACCACTGCGACACACTTCGTGAACACTCGAGGTGCTGACTTCAACCCGAACGGGATGACTTTGAACTGGAAGTGAGAGGTCCCCAACCGGAACCGAAGCAATCTTCTGTGATTGTGAGCGATCGGCACATGAAAATATGCATCTTGTAGGTCCAGCGAACACATCCAATCTCCTCTCGTGAGATGCGGATATATTTGATGAAGCGCCAACATGCAAAACCTCTCTTTCTTGACATACAGATTGAGTGTTCTCAAGTCTAGAATGGGTCTGTATTCTGCTTTCTGGCCCTTTTTCCTGACTAGAAAATATCAAGAATACACTCCTTTCCCCCTTTGAGAGATTGGCACCCTCTCGATATCCGACTTTTCGAGAAGGATAGCCACTTCTTTTTTCAGAAGTTTCAGCTGATGACTTGATGTTGGCATTGGAGGAACGGGTGTAGGCCGTTGTTGGAAATTAAGACAGTATCCATTCTGAAGTGTAGCTAACACCCAGCGATCTTTTGCAATGGTATGCCACTCTTCCATATGATGCGCGATGCTTCCCCTCACTGGTGGAGTTCTGGACTTTTTGGTTCCGTCCAGAGGTGTCAGGGATAACACCCGAAGACCCCGGAGTTCCACCTGTCTCGGTGCACAAACAAACAGAAACACGGGCTTCTCGATGGTGGCGTCAAAGACCAAAGGTTTATTACTGCAGGGACACAGAAGTCACAGAAACTACACATGGGCAGTATCTAGGAGCCTGTTCAATTTGTACAAAGAGGGTTGTTCCTTATATACTAAATATTGGGCTTCAGGCAAATTCTTTACATGTTACCACAGTTCTAAACATTCGTGTCTTAAACAATAAATATTTGGCGTTGCACAGGAATCGTCAACAGTATCTGATGTCAAAACATTACGAATGAGGGGTTTCCACTAGTCCATCATAATCCCATGTCAATTCTTCATTCAAGACCCGGACCGCCTCATCGTAAATTTCGTTACCTCCCCCTAATAAAGGCCCAGAAGGAAAGGAGCAGAGCCAGGTGCAGAAGATAGAACAGTAGGATAAGAAATGTTTGTGGGTCGTAAATGGGCACGGTTACCAGCTTCGGCCGCCTAATCATGATCAAGCCAACGAACACAAGAACCAGTATAGCAGGACTGGCCTCAGGCTGGGGAGGCAGTTCTTGCCGAGTCATGCTGCTACAGCGTTGCTGGCCTAAGGTGCACGTGTCACTAGCAAGGTGAATCGCCGGTTAAGGCCTACGTGTCCTTAAATAAAAAGAGATCATTGCGTGTCCATTGACTATGTGAGGGCAAGGAATACAAAATGGCTTCCGTGTTCCAAGATGGATGTCATGGGTAAATCACAAATGTGTTGGTAACAGGAGTGCTCTTGTTCGTAGCATAGCGAAAACACCAGGATATACTAAATGGATCATTTGCGGTCTACTGATACCAAAATTACGTATTTACGACAATGTTATAAACACGAGTAAAATCGTCACGGAACCTCAGACCCTCCTTTTGCCCTTACATAGGCAATTACTTAGTCTATATCAGAGTCAGAGTCTAATTCTATGCCCATTAGGTCAGTGACATGTTGTTGTATCATCATCCTGTCTCGTGCCTTTTCTCCTAATGCAGGTGGTTTTCTGAAACAGGTTGCAGCACAGAGACTACACAGAGCGGGACCACATTGGATAATAAGACAGCACGAGAACAGAAATACTAGGATGACACCAATGACCATCAGAACCTTCCATCCCCACGCTGATATCAGAGTCCAAAACCACTCCATGAAGGACCAGTTTCCCTTATCTACGTGTATAGAGTCGGAAATCTTGTGTAGCTTAGAGATTGCTTCATAGACTGTTGGAGCATTATTTGGAATAAAGACACAGCAGCTCGATTGGATCATTCTGCATACCCCACCTCGATCTGCAAGTATTACGTCTAGAACCATACGGTTCTGCAACGTCATGAGACGATCCGCCTGAAGCTCAGCTGTTAAGTTACTAAGGGCACCTGCAGTTTCTGTAATAGTAGATTCAACTACCCGTGTTAGTTGACGAAGATTTCTACTATTGGCCATAGGCCCCCAAAACGGAAGGAAACCTTTGAAAAAGTCTCCAGCTTCTTGGCCAGCGGTATCTTCCTTGCTGAAGACACCTCTTGCTACTCTGGTTTTGTGATAATCTGAAGAAGCAGTGTATGTCGGGGGTAACAATCGAGCAATATAACATGAACCTGAAAAGTCAGCAGGCAGCCATGTATATGCTCTGTCCTGACAGATGAAGTAGGTACCCCTAGCAGTCAGAAAGGCAGGGGAGGAGTTAGACGGAAATACGTAAGTCTCAACGCACTCACTCCTCCCTAGCTGAGCTCTCAGATTTCTCCCATTTCCTTGCAAACAGACCTGACCTCGGTGAGGCACGACCCAAACTGAAGTGGAGCTTTTACGCTTGCTTTCTCCCAAACTAAGGCGATACTCTGTAGAGTTCCAACTCAAATACACCCGTAATTCATCTCTAGGATAAGATGGAGTATTATCGACGTCTTTAATCATGTCAATAATTCCCTGGACTAAAGCTTTGTTGGCTGAGTTGTATTCAGCGGACCGTGGTGGACGCGGAGGATAGGTCTCAAGGGCATATGAAAAAATGGTCTGAAAGGCCTGAAATGATCCATTGTAGCTAAAAGGCAAGACTAGATAGGGAATGCCTTTATCCATAGTGTGAGGTATCAAGCCACACACCCAGCAGTCTGTAGTATTAACTATCAGTTGGTGTTGATGCAAGAGCTGTACAAATGTATTGTTAATAAATTCTGAGCGTCGAGCTTGTTCGTGTTCAGGAAATGAGTGAAAAGAATGCATAGAAGAAACCGTAGAAGTAGTAGGATCAAGGGGAGGTACTGTAGTTACTGGCATAAAAATCAAATGTACACCAAAGATGATTCCACCCACCAACGTTATCAAAACAATTAAAAATGTAACTGCACATTGCATTAGAAAGCATTTGCTGTGAAGTATTCTGTACAGTCTATTTCTGCGAACATAAATTACATTTTCTCGTTGTAGCTCAGGAAGCTCCATCTTCTACGACCGTTCGCGACCACTGATGATGTGTACGTAGATGAAAATGCCTCTATCAGCCCTGGGAGTTCCCAGAACTAACAGAAAGATCGACCTTGTGTCTGACCCCCGCAGATTCAACTAGGCACACAGCCACGACCCTACGGCTACCCAGACGGCAAGGCAATTTTAAAATAAAAAGAAACAATACAAAGTATTAGCAAACTTCCTGGCTGGAGGCAATGTATAGCAAATTCAAATCTGAAAATAGGCAGTTTCCTGCTTTATTTGTCCATATTGCGAGAACGTAAGTTGTATCTCAGTTTTGCAGGAGCTGTCTGATCTGGAAACAATGTATTTTCAGCTGACGTTGCAATGTTCACGTTCGCAGATGGCAAATGTTCTTTTGGTGCAGATGGCAAATGTTCATTGGGTGTGGATGACAAATGTTCAGGGTTCAAAAGAGCAGTTTCAGGAGGAGAGTCAGAATTTGGTGAATCCGCGATCAGTTCTGCATCGCTGAAAGGTATGAACCTGGGGATTTGTTCCGTTTCAGAGGTACCGATTCCTTTCTTTACCCAGTTGTCGTAAGGAAGTGGCAGAGGCACACGTTTAGCATGTGTCGTATGGATCCAATTTTTCCTTCCGGCCACACGAATAGCAGTTCTCGTTGCTAGCAGGACTTGGAAAGGGCCAATGAATCTGGGCTGAAGATTTTTTGTTCTTGCAAAATTTTTGATGACCACCTGATCACCCGGTTTCAGCTGATGGCCTGGACTCTCCGGTGGCTTTGGCAATGCATCGAAAACCTGTTGGTGAATAAGACTCAATTTAGCAGTCAAGTCGAAAAGGTAATCAATTAACATTGGGTATTCCAGCTGCTTAAATTCTCTCGGTCTAGGTACCCCCCAAACATTTGCCGGACGGCCAAAAACTATTTCATAAGGACTAAGCCCTACTCTAGAATGTACGGTTGCTCTTGTTGATAGCAAAGCCAAAGGCAATGCGTCTGGCCAGGACAAACCCGTGGATGCTTGTATCTTAGCAAGTTTCAGTTTGAGGGTGCCATTGTAACCCTCGACTAAACCCGCGGACTGGGGATGATTCGCACTATGAAATTTCTGTCTAATCCCCAGGCCGGCACACACACTCTGCATAACTTTCCCTACGAACTCACTTCCGTTATCTGACCATACAATCCGTGGCATTCCGTATCTGGGGAAGTATTCTTTAAGAAGAATTTTGGCAGTGGATAAGGCAGTATTGTCCTTCAGTGGGTATGCTTCGATCCATCTGGAGAAAGCACAAACTACCACTAGGACGTATTTCAGATTATTGCAACGATCCATGTGAATGAAGTCTAGCTGGATCACTTCAAAGGGGCAGGAAGGAGGAGCGAAGTGACCTGCAGGTGTGGGGATTCCCTTGCCAGGATTATGCATCAAGCATACCATACAATTTCTCACCACTCTCTCTGCACACTTACTAATCCCGTCATTCTTCCAGACCGGAGCCAACATCTTACAAATCCCTTTTGAACTGATGTGCGCTGTTCCATGTGCCATCGTTACTACTGCAAGCACATACGCATCAGGCAACATCCAACGCTGTTGTTCCGACAAATCAATCCAACACCCACTCGAGTCCAATTTACCCGTGCTCTCTCTCCATGCAAGTTTTTCCTCCTCAGTCGCCTCTTTCTGAATTTCCTTCACGCTTTCCACTGTGTCCTCACACATTCCAGACTCAGAAATCCATCTTGCAGACGTTGCAACATACATTCTACTCATCATATTTCTAGCTGTCTGTTTTGCAATCTCATCAGCAAAAGCATTCCCACGACCAACATCATCCGTGATTGCTTTATGAGCACTGCATTTCACAATCGCAACTTCAGTCGGCCAGGTTAGAGATTCCAACAAGTCATTAACTAGCTGACCATGTTGAATCTTAGTCCCATGGGACGTAATGAAACCTCTTTCTTTCCACAAACGGCCAAAACTATGGGCCACGCCGAACGCGTACTGACTATCTGTGAACACGTTCACTCTCTTTCCCTTAGCTAAAACGCACGCTCTTGTTAGCGCGATCAATTCTGCAGCCTGGGCAGAATTCTGACTCACTCTTGCAGTCTCCACAATCGTACTCAAGGTCGTTACTGCATAAGCAGCAGTCACATCACCATTCTCCAATTTGAAGCAAGACCCATCAACATACAACGTGCCATCTGGATCTGACAACGGAGTGTTTTTTAGATCAATTCATCCTTTTGTTTCTTCCTCAGTTCTGAAACAACAGTCGTGTGGTTCGGAATCACTCGACTCTTGGCTAGTCGGCAACAATGTTGCTGGATTCAATACATTGCATCTTTTGATCTGAATATGACTAGCTAACAGTGTCAGTTCATAACCTGATAATCTAGCACTGGTAAGGTGTTGCGTCTTGGTTCGGTTCATGAGTGTATCCACAGCATGAGGAACCATAACTACTAGCATGTTGTTCATTACTAAACCAGCAGATTGTCGAATGGAAGCTGCAGCTGCGGCTGTAGCTCTCAAGCAACTAGGCAACGCTCTGGCTACCGGATCTAACGTTGATGAGAAATACGCACAAGGGCGTTGTTTATCACCAAATTTCTGCGTCAAAACACTCAATGCACAACCTTCTCTCTCGTGGACATAGAGCGTGAATGGCTTACTGTAGTCGGGTGTACCCAATACAGGTGCTGAACACAGTGCATTTCGTAACTCAGAAAAACTCTGCTGACATTCAGCAGACCATGGTACCGGACTCGGAACACCTTTCCCAGTCAAGGCTACCAATGGTTTTGCTAAAAGAGAAAAATTTGGGATCCATTGCCT
Organism: Lissotriton helveticus; assembly: GCF_964261635.1. Classification (NCBI taxonomy): domain Eukaryota; kingdom Metazoa; phylum Chordata; class Amphibia; order Caudata; family Salamandridae; genus Lissotriton; species Lissotriton helveticus. The sequence goes on along the minus strand of NW_027612057.1, from coordinate 89,640 downwards.
ACAATATGAGGTAATACCTAAAAAGGCACGTACTTCTCTCTGCGTGCTAGGAACATTCATCTGTGTAATTGCTTTTATTCTCTCTGGGGTCAACTTTCTTCCCTCCTTTGACAAGAGATGACCTAGGTAGGTCACTTCTTGGCAGCAGTATTGCATTTTTGAAGGTGACACCTTGTGATTCAAATCTGACAAGTGATGCAATAAAGAAATCGTAGCTGTTTTGCAAGTTTCCTTGTCATCGGCAGCCACTAGAAGATCATCGACATACTGTACTAAAGCAGAACCACGAGGAAGTACGAAGGAATCTAACTGGCTTTTTAATGCTTGACTGTAAATGGATGGGCTTTCACAATAGCCTTGTGGAGCGCGTTTAAACCTAAAGCTTCGTCCTCCTAGAGAGAAACCGAAGATATCTCTGCTTTCCTCGGCTATCGGAATGCTGAAAAAGGCATTTTTCAAGTCGACAACCGAAAACCATGCTGCTGTAGCAGGAATCAACGTTAACAATGCAGTAATGTCTGGTACCACAGGAAACTGTGGGATCACAATTTTATTAACCTCTCTAAGATCAATTACGAACCTATATACTGGAGGCTTTGTAGGGTCAGTTCGTTTCAAAATAGGCAGTACAGGACTATTACAGACATTACCTCTAGTTTCTTCTATAACGTCTTTCTTGATCAGGTCTTGTACTATCAGTAGGAGCGCACGCTCACCTTCACTAGAGATTCTGTATTGTGGAATTCGTGGAAGTTTGACATTTGCTTTCAAAGTTACTACATAGGGTGGAATTTCCAATAGACCTACATCATTAGGACCAGTCGCCCAAAGAGTATCAGGGAGTGAACGCAGCTCTGGTGGGAGCGCATCCATCGACAAGTACATCGGAGAGATTATTCTTTTACCCAACGTAAGTTGTACTCCTGCTGGAGAACAGTACAATGTCGCGTACAGGCGTTTTAACAAGTCTAAACCAAGCAGATTTTCGTTATAACCTGTCGTCAAAATCAGGGGTGCTTTCAATTGACGGGGTCCAACAGAAATAGACAAAGGACCAGAAACAGGGTTGTGAACAGGGGCGCCCGAAAAACCTACTGAAACGTTTGTTGAGCCAGACAAAGGTGCGCCAGGGAGTTTCGCATGTATGATAGAACTTTTTGCTGCACCAGTATCCAACAGAAACGGTTCGACTATACCTGATGTTGCTACTGCGACATAAGGCCCACTCTGATCTACTGGAACTGATACTACTCCCTCTCTTTGTCCATGGCTGTCCTAGTACTCGCTTTGCTGACCTTCCTCACTAGCTTCATAATAGTCTTCCACATGATATTGTGGAGACCTATTCTGTTGGGCAGATTGTCCATTTCGCTGGTCGAAATAATTAGAGGGGCGATCACTTGTCTGTGGAGGCATAGCACCTCGTCCTCGACCTCTAGAGTTTTGCATAGAACTACCACGACCTCTCTGAGCTGCCGCAGCATTATTTTGTGCCCGAACTGGACACTCATTTTTGTAATGACCTTCCACTTTGCAATAAGCACATTGATTCCATTGGTATTGTGGTCTTTGAAAATTATATTCCGTTCTTTGATATGACCCTTGCTGCATATTTGTCTGATTCGTGCGAGGCGGATAAGCTTGCTGTAAAAGTACTTTAGTTTTTAAATCTTTCGTCTTTTTATCTGATTTTTCCTTTTCTTCTTTATCCCTATTTTCATAGTACTGGGCAGTCGCAAGTATTTGCGCAGTCGTAGAGACAGCCCACGCACTTTCAGAATTCTTTAATTTACTACTAAGTTCTGGCAACAGATTGTGCACAAATTTATCAACAAATAATCTCTGACCTCCTTCTGTGCTCATATCCTGACCACTATGATCCACGAAAGTCTCTTCGAATCTTGTGAAAAAGTCGGAGACGCTTTCGTCTTTCTTTTGTTTGCACGCGGACAATTTGTCCCAGTTAACGCGCAATGCTGGCATCAAGGTTTTCATTAAATCGATTATTCTACCAGGCAAATTAGCAATTAGGGGTTCTGGTTTGGAACCACCTATTTGTTGACCATCCGCTGCAATTATAGCTGCCCAGTCATCACCTAGGGCAACTGGATGATTCTCTTTACGAATTTTAGCCCAAATTGGTTGCAGTACTACATTACCAAATAGCAGATCTATGTCAGCAAGATTCAATACACAAGCATCAACTGTTTGAGCCAACTCTTTGTAGTACCCTGCAGGATTTTTACGCGGATCTGGCAAGGCCTGTTTTACTGCTAACACTTCAGCTCGCTTCCATGGAATATGTATCCAGACTCTCTGGAATTAGGCCGGAGCGGCTGCAATACCAAGGTTTGCGTTAGCCTGCACAGCTTCACGCCAAATTGGTGGAACCTCTCTCATTGGATATTGACGATTTTGTTTCGTACTACGTTTCTCTAATTCTCTTGGTGAACGAAGGGATGAGTCATTCCTATAACTTAAAATCAGTTCCATCGCTTCTTTTATATTTTGTCCAACTATCATACCTGCAGCAAACTCTTTCTGAACATTAATTAATTCTCCTAGATTTGATTCAGGGTCATCCTCTTCCAATTCCTCACGTAGAAGGAAACACATCTCATCGAACACATATCGTTGTGTCGGTTCGTTCCATTGCATAAATGTATCTAATACATCTTGTACATTATATCTTCCAACTTTCGAAACCCATCTAAGAGCAGTGGAATCTAATATTCCTCTTTCTTCAGTACTGGGAAGCTGACTACGCCTCTGCACAGAGTCAGAGGTAGGAGTCTTAATCAGAGTTTTATAGAAGGGAGATAGAATATTAGAGACAGAATCAGTGATTCTTCGACGAACAGAAAGCGGAGTCATAATATTAACAGAGGCAGTAAATAGAGTAGCAGTTGGAACAGATAGATTAGGAACAGTAGGAGTAGCAGGAAAAATAGCTTGTGAAGTAGCAGGTGTGAGCGACACAGGCATAGGTAAAGAAGCCGGCAACCCTAGAAGAGGGGTTGTCGAAGGAACATTAATATTGACCACAGGAGGTACAGGAACTTGATTCAGGGGAGCGGGAACAGGGACACCAGGTTGTCCAGCAACCGGTAATTGAACATTCGGTATAGGTGGAGCCGTAGCACCCTGTGCATACGGTGGGGGTGATCGTAACAAGTAAGACAACAGGGGATCCTTTTCAGGGTCCTCTACTATCTTAGCCGTACTCGATGGCAAAGCAGGATAGCACTTGTCTATCGCTAAATTACGCTCTCTATCGGCCACCTCCATCGCTTTCTCAGACTCGTTGAGTTGCAGCTGCCTAGCAGACTGTTCTAAAGTCAACTCTTGCTCTTTCTGTTCTTTCTTCAACTTTTTAATTTCTCTCTGTTTAGATTCTTTTTGCCAATAACGGAAAGAATCAAACATTGCCGGCCGGGCTTTCTTCTTAAACAACCTTCTTTCTAGATTATCGAGAACTTCAGGTTCAAAACTACCATGTAGTGGCCAACTAAGGACACCATCTTTCTCTGTGAAGCGGATCCATACCTCATTATAAGAGATAGGGCCCACACCAAATTTGCAATATAGATCATAAAGGGGAGTTCCAATCGGAGGAACCAAACACGAGTCCTCTAACTGGGAATCACTGTTGCAACTAAAACAAGACAACATACAATTTTTCCGACTTACCATTTTATAATCCGGAACATAAAACAAACAAGACACAAACAGAAAAGATGCGCACTCGAACCAAGAACTTAGGCCTACCAGAACTGACAAGTGTATCGATACCTGAACTGAACAGAATGATTATCGTAACCAGAATAACCAGTGATAATCTTACAGAACTGAACTGAACTGAGAACTAAAAGGATTATCCAAATAGGAGCAACCCTCACAAAATACTTAACTGAGGTACTGAAGACGTCACCAAGGAGAAACCCGTCACGTTTCGCCGTACTAAGGACTGCACCTCGGGTCCAAGACAGGGCGACGGTCAAGGCAACGGACCACTTCAGCCGTCTGAACGGGAACCCTCGTGGAAGAGAACGTCGGGGCCACTTTTGCGATATGCCGGGATCGATGAAGTGGGGCGCCTCCCTCTGAAATCTTCACACGAAGCTCCTCGAACTCTTCAGGCTTTTGGACCGGTACCGAATGACGTCGCCCCACGTTGGGCGCCAATTGGAGTTCTGGACTTTTTGGTTCCGTCCAGAGGTGTCAGGGATAACACCCGAAGACCCCGGAGTTCCACCTGTCTCGGTGCACAAACAAACAGAAACACGGGCTTCTCGATGGTGGCGTCAAAGACCAAAGGTTTATTACTGCAGGGACACAGAAGTCACAGAAACTACACATGGGCAGTATCTAGGAGCCTGTTCAATTTGTACAAAGAGGGTTGTTCCTTATATACTAAATATTGGGCTTCAGGCAAATTCTTTACATGTTACCACAGTTCTAAACATTCGTGTCTTAAACAATAAATATTTGGCGTTGCACAGGAATCGTCAACAGTATCTGATGTCAAAACATTACGAATGAGGGGTTCCCACTAGTCCATCATAATCCCATGTCAATTCTTCATTCAAGACCCGGACCGCCTCATCGTAAATTTCGTTACCTCCCCCTAATAAAGGCCCAGAAGGAAAGGAGCAGAGCCAGGTGCAGAAGATAGAACAGTAGGATAAGAAATGTTTGTGGGTCGTAAATGGGCACGGTTACCAGCTTCGGCCGCCTAATCATGATCAAGCCAACGAACACAAGAACCAGTATAGCAGGACTGGCCTCAGGCTGGGGAGGCAGTTCTTGCCGAGTCATGCTGCTACAGCGTTGCTGGCCTAAGGTGCACGTGTCACTAGCAAGGTGAATCGCCGGTTAAGGCCTACGTGTCCTTAAATAAAAAGAGATCATTGCGTGTCCATTGACTATGTGAGGGCAAGGAATACAAAATGGCTTCCGTGTTCCAAGATGGATGTCATGGGTAAATCACAAATGTGTTGGTAACAGGAGTGCTCTTGTTCGTAGCATAGCGAAAACACCAGGATATACTAAATGGATCATTTGCGGTCTACTGATACCAAAATTATGTATTTACGACAATGTTATAAACACGAGTAAAATCGTCACGGAACCTCACTGGAGTGGTTAACGGCGCTGGGGGAAGGAAGGACTAATGGCTTGGATTGGGCTTTGTTGGAATTGTTGCCCTGGCGCTGATTTCCACCACCTCTGGAATTACGCCTGCCTCTATATTGAGACTTCTGCTGCCCCTGTTGGTCCTGACCCTTCTGCCACTGAGGGGTTTGAACCCTCTGCTTGGAAGAGACTTTACTGTAGGGACGAAACCTCCTCTGAAACTCTTTTTTCTTTTCAATCCCCACAGCTTTAAGAGGGTCTAATTATGCTTTTATCCGCTGCATCTCTTCATCGGTACCTGCCCCAAACAACGATGTTCCTGAAAAAGGCAAGTTCAAGATCCGGGATTGAGCTTCTGGTTTCAATGCAGTAAGACGTAGCCAGGAAGACTTTCTTGCACACACTCCGAGGGCATAGCCATGCGCTGAGAGGGTCGCACCTTCCGCTGCAGCGCTGATGATTTGGTTGGAGACTTGGCTGCCCTCCAAGAGAATCTCCTCAAAGTCCTTTCGTCCTCTTGCGGAAGTTTCTCGATGAACCGCTGCAGAGAATCCCACAGGGACCTATCATAGCGGCCGAAAAGCGCTATCGCATTGGATACTTTCAGGAGTGAGGCTGAGGTGTTGCAGACTCTTCTTCCACATGAATCCTGCGACTTGCTCTCCCCTAACATTAGGTACTGTGGAGGAGGAAGCTACAGCATGAGATTTTTTCACCACTGCGATGATGACCGAGTCTGGTGGCCGAACGCCTCTGAGGAAGAGTGGATCCTCCTCTGGCAAGCGATATTTCTTGAGAATCCTCACTGGAGCGGCCTTTATTGTCGCTGGCGTGAGGAACACCACCATAACCGGTTCTATAATCCCCGGAACCAAGGGTAGCAGAGGTTTGGGCGCAGACCTATGATGCAAAGTCTCAAAAATAACTGAGGTTTTGGTCTGGTGCGTTGTCATGGGAACACACAGCTTAAGAGCCCCTCTGCCCAAGATGTCTTGAAAGGTAAAGATGTCATCCACGGGATATATTCTGGATGGAGGACTGTCCGTCAAGGTCTGAGAATAATCCCTATGAGATCGAGTAGGGGAAGAGGAAGAAGTGGGAGATCTGCGTTCCCTTCTTCTGCTCCTAGACCTGGACCTCCGTCTGCTGGAGCACACCGGGGTGCGCGATTGTTCTCTGGGCCTGGACACTGGTTTGTCTCGAGCTGCTGCCAGCCTGGCTGCTGTTTCCTTGTCTGGCGCCCTGTGATGGAGAGGCCTGTACCATCTTGGCGACAACCTGATGGAGGGCGAATTCTGAGTATCTCTCCTCACAGGCAAACTTGTTGGTGGGGGTGATCTCCTCTGTCCATGCAGCGAACCATCAGGAGAATGCCTGGACCTCTCACTGTTGGAGGAACATATCACTACATCTGGAGATCTATTCCGGTGAGAAGAGTGAGAGCCTGAAGAAGATGATGAAAGGCTCACTGGAGGCAAATTCTCTCTGGAAAGGCTTCTAGACCGGGATCTTGAGCGACTCCGTGATGCCTCATCCGCTGGACCCGTCTTCCTTTTAGCAGGAAGACTCCTGCTCCCAGGAGAATGCTCAGTAGACCTAGAGTGTCTCCCTGAGGTCGTCTCTCCCTCTGCCGCCAACGCCGACTGTGGAGATCTCTGCTGCGACGGCTGTCTGTGACCTGGCGACGGAGATGGTAAACTTGACATCGTAGCTTTCTGGGTCGACGTGGACCTGGGCAGGACCGGCCTCGACACCGATGATGGAAGCTGCTCCGAGGCTAGTTGAACCTCTCCTTGCGGAGATCTATGGCTCGACGTCGAACACCTCTGGGATTCAGATGGAGAGACTTGCCTCGACGTCAGACTTCGGTGTTGAGAAGTCGAAGACATACGACTCGACGTCGAGAGTCGATGCTTTGACGACGACGGAGGATGCTGCGACGTCGAGCGCCGGTGGTGCGGCATCGACGGAGACTGCCTCGAAGTCGAGTGCCGGTGAAGATCCGTCGACCAAGTGTGTCTCGACATTGAGCGTCGGTGGTGAGGTGACGACGGAGTGTGTCTCGATGTCAAGCACCGGTGGTGAGACGCCAGAGTGTGCCTCGACGTCGAACACTTATGACTAGGCGTCAACGGAGAAAGCTTCGCCGTCGAAGGCCTATGATGCTGCGTCGACGGTTGACGTCAGCGGAGGTACCTTGGATCTCGACGCTGAAGTCTTCATCGTTGAAGGAAGATGACTCGTCTTCGACGTCGTCTTCGTCGCCGCTGGAAGCTTCGACACTGATCCTGACGCCGAAAGTGAACAAGTCGGGACTTCTCTCGACGTTGATTGCGTCCTTCATTTTTTCCGTCTCTCAGGAGGCCTACCTCTTTCAGAGAGGCCATAGATCCTTATCCTCTCTCTATCCTTGAGGGTTCTCCTAGAAAGATTCTTGCAGTGTTCACAAGGGTCTGCAGAGTGTGTCTCACAGAGACAGAGGATACACACAGATCCTGGCCTTCTTCTTCCCACAGGAAGGGCAGGTGTCAAGAATAGAAGGCATTTTGACAAAAATATTCTTTTTTTGAAAGTCAAAAAAGGCAGCACAAACACTCTAAGCTTAAAAGACGTCAAGTGAAAGTAAAAATTGAGGAAAATCCCTAGTATTTTTTGACAGAAAGTCAAAAAAGGGAGGAGCTGTTAAACCAGGGTCCTGACTGAAGGAGCTGGAAAGAACAACTGTCCTAACTGTCACCCCTGAGGCACGATGGGAAGCCAGGGGTCATAGCTGCATTAACGGCACGGTGCCAGTTTTATTTGTTGAAAATGGTTTCATTTTCTATGCTTTTGCTTTAACAATGCAGCCTATGGGCTAACAATGTCTATTTATTAGCAATTTTCATGATTTATGAGTATTTTGCTACTTAAAACACAGAGTTCAAGGGCCATTTGACCTAATATGTTTTTATTTGCTTGATAATTTAGTACATGTATGAGTAATTACATTGTTTAACCTCAGTTTTGGGGCTGCATTGGTGTGAGAAAAAATTATATATGTGCATACATATATGTCGAGCTAGTTATATGTGATTTACATATATATTTATATAATATTTCCGGGGTCCCCGCATGTGGGCGGGAATATTCAGTGCTTATGACTATTGATGAGGATCCCCTGGAAGAGAACTTGGGTTGTATGGGTTGAACCTGGCCTCTACTCACAAGGTGACCCAAGTATGCAACCTTTCCCTGCCCTATCTTGCACTTGCATGCCTTGATAACGAGGCCTGCACCTCTCAGAGCCTCCAGTACTGTCCTAAGGTGGATCAGGTGATCCTGCCAGGTAGAGCTAAAAACAGCAATATTGTGTAGATATGCTGCACTCAAGGATTCCAATTCAGCAAGGGCTTAGTTCACCAACCTTTGAAAAGTGGCAGGTGCATTTTTCAAACCAAAGGGCATTACAGTGAACTGATAATACCCATCTAGGGTTGAAAATGCAGATATTTATTTTGCTCCTGGAGTCAGACCTATATGCCAGTACTCTGAAGTGAGATCAAACGTACTCAAATACTTGGCTGCTCCCAACCTGTCAATAAGTTAATCTGATGCGTAATCAAGAGAGAGAGGTAGGACCAGAAAGCTAGTCCATGTCCCCGGTTAATATATGAATAAATCAAAAAGAGACTAGCTCTAGTTACTTTAGGGGAGGGGGAAGACTCTGGTATGTTTTGTCACGGATTGTGAACACCCAGCAGGTGTGTTCTAAAAGCCCTCACCCACCAACCTAGTTGGTGGCATGCTTCATCATCGGGCCCACCCAGTGGCACCTAGCGTGCCCCGGGTGTGCTTCAACGCCTGACTACAGCGGAGCTGGTATATTACTGAGTGTGCGGTGAAGATAGTTAAGGAAGTGATGTTAAAACGGCTGAACGGTGGTCCCAGTACCCGAAGGTAAAATTAGACTTTAATACCTGGGCCTCCGTCAGCGGTTAAAAATAAGGCAAGGGGATGTAAGGGGCGAGTTACGACCTCTCACATCCAATGGGTCAACATGTTTCAGCCAGTGCCTTATGACTAGACTGGCTTTCTTCAGGACCTAAAATAAGTGAGTGCAAATTACCTAGTGGGGGTGTAGGGGAGACTATGTGTCTACACGCCCTAAAGTGTATCTACGTGTGAGAGGGGGATTCCCTTCTCAAGACCACCTGTACACATAACATGAAAGGACAAAACAAAACACACAGGGAGAAGGTAGAGTCATTAGGATGTACAGTTTTACGCACATCTGATGCCGTCACTATAGCGAGTGCTGGTGGGCTATAGGCGGCTATGGTGTGATGGTATTGGTGGTACCATCACAGTGGGAATCGCACTGATAACTCGAGAGTGAGGTGATTTAAGAGACGGAGAAAAACAGGGTGCATTAGTGAAATGCGGCGTAAGGAGGGATTCTTACGCAAGTTTTTGCTCAGTCTGACCTCAAGGTTGGGAGGTGGCAAAAGGCTTGACCCTGGGGGGACAAACATTTACCATGCTGATTAGGGAGACCTGTTAGGAAAGAAAAATAGCGCTTACCAGGAGTCGTGGTGGTGGTTTCTCATACTCACAGTACTTCTGGGTTGAGCCTGCTCTGGACCTGTAGTGCCTCCTTCGCATACCGGTGGGGAATGAGTGTTTTCCCAGGTCTTAAGTAGTCTTGTTAATTGGTCTAATTAAGTGCACCTGTGATGTGGAGGGCAATGGTGAAAAGACTCACAAGCCTGAGTCATGCTGCCTGGAGTAAGTATGGGCGCCTTAGGTGCGCGCGCGCTCTAGCGCCCTGTCACGCTGGGAGGCATCGTTATGGGCCACTGGGGAGCCACCCAGGCGCTCGCGTCTATAGTTTAGCGCATGCGCAATAGGTCCGAGTGCATGCTCCTCCGGGGAAAGCCTGGAGGGTAGTGTGAGTTGTTCGCGCATGCGCATTGTGACCGGGCTGGTCTGCGCATGTGCGGCGTATGACGGGTGATCGCCCGCGCATGCGCGGTGTGTTGTACATCGGGCACACTCGATTTTGTCCATTGAGTGGACCTGAGGCATGCAAATTATTGCGTTTCGTCCATTGAGTGGACGTGGGGCATATAAAAAATATTTAAACGAATGCATTATGAATCAATGGGGGACAATCTTTGGCAATTTCAAGAAATAGACTGCTTAGAGGACGTAGTCGTTCCAGTGATACTGCGCCCAAACATATATAGTTTGATGATGGGGGTAGGGTGATCACTGGCGGGTCAGGGAATTCCACGGGATGGCATCATTCAATCCCTGGGTGGATGTGGAAAGGCGGTAGATCCACCGTTGTTCTGCCTGCAGTAGTTTTTGGTCATTGTCCACAGCGCCTGAGGTGATCTGCTCTATCACCGTCCATGATAGGTCATTTGGTGTGTGGCCTTCGGTGATGAAATGGTTGGTCATCTTGCTTATGTTCTTTTTGCATCTAATGGTGCTGCGGTGTTCGGTTATGCGGGTTTTTATTTTTCGTGTGGTCATCCCAATATACCAGAGTCCACATCTACATGTAATTAAGTAGATGACATTGCGGGAGTTGCAGTTAGTGTGGCTACGCTGGGTCCACACCTTATTTGGTTCCAAATCCAAGGTTTTGGTGTGAGAGGTGAGGTGGCACACGCTGCAGTCATTACACGGATAGTGCCCACTGACATTGGGGAGGCCCCATATGTTGCGGAGGGTGTTGGTGGCAGGTGGGGGTGGTGGTCTGGGACGCGTATTGACAAGGCGGTCTTTTAGATTGGAGTTTCGCTTGTATGCGAATCTTGGAAGGTCCCATTTCCTCTGTCCTGAAGTGATGATTTTCCAATGTTTTTTTATAATTTTCGACACCTCATTCGATGCTGTGTTATAGGTCGTAACGCAGGTGATGGGTGGGTTGTCTTGGACTTTGGTGACAGTCTCGAGGAGGGCCTCCCGATTTTGGTTTCTTGCTCTTTTCTGTGTTTTGTTGATGATTGGTCTTGGATAGCCCCGTTGTGACAGCTTGTTGGTCAATTCCATAGCCTGTTTTTTATAGTCAGAGATGTTCGTGCAGTTCCTGCGTATACGCAAGAACTGTCCATAGGGCAGGTTCTCTCTGAGGGGGCGTGGGTGGAAACTGGTAAAGTCAAGCAATGAGTTCCTTGCTGTCGGTTTATAGTACGTGGTAGTGGTCAGAGTGCCATCTTTGGCTCTGATATCCAAATCTAGAAAGGGGAGATGGCTGTTGCTGGCCGTGCTGGTGAACTTGAGGTAGGGGTCCCTGTTGTTAAGCCATGTCATGAATTTGTCCAGGTCGGAGTGGGAACCTTGCCAGACCACCAGAATATCGTCTATATACCTGCGCCAACTCAGGATGTGGTTGATGTAGGGGTTGGTGTCTGTAGTTATATGGCACTCTTCAAAGTGGTGGACGTATAGTCCCGCCACGCTTGGAGCGAAGACACTGCCCATCGATGTCCCGTTGGTCTGTAAGTAGAGAGTGCCGTCGTACTCAAAGAAGTTTTCTTTGAGTGCCAAGGTTGCGCATGACAGTATAAAGGCTCTTGGCGTGTGGTGTTCCCAGTTAGTAGCCATAAGGATGTCATGGAGTACTTGGAGAGTGGCATCTTGTGGGAGGCTGGTGTAGAGGCTCTCCACGTCTAGACCCACCAGCAGTTGCGTGGTAGGGTTGAATTCTTTGTTGTTGAGGACTTGTAAGAGATGCTTGGTGTCCTTGATGTATGTCGGGGTCGACTGTACCAGGGGGTTTAAGAAAAAGTCGCAGTAGCGTGACAGTGGTTCCAATAGGGAGTTGATCCCTGATACTATGGGTCTTCCAGGAGGGGGAGTGACCCCCTTGTGAACTTTAGGCACAGTATAGAAATATGGGGTTCTGGTGTTCTGTGGGCATAGGTAATCTGCTTCCTGTTTGGATATGTGCTCAGCATCCGCTGCCCTTTTGACCAGTGCGTGGATCGTGGTCCTCAGTTCATTAGTGGGGTCTTGTTCCAGTCGGCGATAGTTCCTGTTGTCGCTCAGTAATCTACGGCACTCAGTGTCATAGTCCTGCTTGTTTTGGAGGACAATGCCTCCTCCTTTGTCCGCCGGTTTGATAACGATCAGGGGGTTGTCTTGCAACCGTTGTAGAACCCTCCTATCCTCCCAAGATAGGTTGTTAAAATGGTTGGTAGGTTTTAATCTCTCAATATCGTTGTACACGGCCTGTTCAAATGTCGTGATTTCGGGGGGAATGGCAGAGGGAGGTGGTACAAACGTGGATTTTGGTCGCAGACCAGTGATATTGGGATTGTCGTGGGCTGGTTCTATTTCTGGGATTGGTTTCTCGAAGAACGACTTCAGTTTCAGTTTCCGGAAGAATTGCGCCAGTTCCACATGTAATTTAAACTTGTCGAGTCTTGTTGTCGGAACAAATGATAAGCCCTTCTCAAGTACCGACTGTTCTTTGGGGGTCAGGGGTGTGCTAGACAAGTTGAAAACCAATGAGTCTTGTTGTTCTTGAGGAATCATTGTTTGCTGGTTCCCGCTGTGCCCTCTTTCGCCTTCTGGCGTGTATTCGCGCTGACTGGGTTCTCCTCTCCGCCCCAGTGTACTTGTGGTTGTTGTGGGTTTGCTCTTCTTCTTCCCCGTGTTCTTCTGCCCTGTCCTAAAAAAGGAATGTGTTGTCCCTGGTGGCCTGTAAATAAGGGCATTGGTCCAGGAGGGTACATGGGCGGGAAGCCAAAGTAGGGGTTTTGCATCGGGCCGTAGTTGGGTGGGAAACCGTGGAATTGTCCAGGTTGACCTCCTTGCCAGTTGTTCTGCCAACGCTGTCCACGTCTGCCGCGTCCTCCTCGTCTCGCCGAGCCAGTGCTGGAATCACTGGACACGGAGCTGTCATCTCCGGAGGTGTTTGACATACTGGTGTTTTTGTTCTGAGGGGTGTAGTCATCCTCTGAGTATGGGTAGACTTTGGCGTAACTGAATTTCTTCAAATCCTTGTCGAATTTCTTTATTTTAGCCTGAGTCAGGTATTCTTTATATTCGTTTATGTCTTTATTCTGGTCCTCCAATTTCTTCTTGTAGGCGGTTATTGTGGCTTTAAAGTGACTTTCTGTTGCTTGGATTTCTATCAGAAAGGCTTCTGAAAGGCGTTTTGCAGTCTTGATGATAAGGATCATCCAGTCCCTGGTGCAGTGCCAGGCGATCTGGGCCCAGTCCTTCCTAAAGGTAGCGTCATCTAGGAAGATCCTGGGGGCATTGGTTACTAGGAGTCCTCTTGGTGCAGTGTTAGTTCTGAGGTATTGTGTTAAGATTGTCCCGTGAAGGATAGTGCGTATCCTGTTGCGCTTCTTTTCCGTAAGGCTGTCCCAATCAGTGGTTTGTGCGATGGTGCTGGAGATGTTAAAGTCAGCTTGGAACGATGGGTCGGATAGTATGTCAGCCACATCGCTTTCATGGTATGTCAATCCATGGTTTTCTGCCATGGTGTAGGGGTGACTCTCGCAGCTGCGCGCTGCCGTGTGATGCGTAATCAAGAGAGAGAGGTAGGACCAGAAAGCTAGTCCATGTCCCCGGTTAATATATGAATAAATCAAAAAGAGACTAGCTCTAGTTACTTTAGGGGAGGGGGAAGACTCTGGTATGTTTTGTCACGGATTGTGAACACCCAGCAGGTGTGTTCTAAAAGCCCTCACCCACCAACCTAGTTGGTGGCATGCTTCATCATCGGGCCCACCCAGTGGCACCTAGCGTGCCCCGGGTGTGCTTCAACGCCTGACTACAGCGGAGCTGGTATATTACTGAGTGTGCGGTGAAGATAGTTAAGGAAGTGATGTTAAAACGGCTGAACGGTGGTCCCAGTACCCGAAGGTAAAATTAGACTTTAATACCTGGGCCTCCGTCAGCGGTTAAAAATAAGGCAAGGGGATGTAAGGGGCGAGTTACGACCTCTCACATCCAATGGGTCAACATGTTTCAGCCAGTGCCTTATGACTAGACTGGCTTTCTTCAGGACCTAAAATAAGTGAGTGCAAATTACCTAGTGGGGGTGTAGGGGAGACTATGTGTCTACACGCCCTAAAGTGTATCTACGTGTGAGAGGGGGATTCCCTTCTCAAGACCACCTGTACACATAACATGAAAGGACAAAACAAAACACACAGGGAGAAGGTAGAGTCATTAGGATGTACAGTTTTACGCACATCTGATGCCGTCACTATAGCGAGTGCTGGTGGGCTATAGGCGGCTATGGTGTGATGGTATTGGTGGTACCATCACAGTGGGAATCGCACTGATAACTCGAGAGTGAGGTGATTTAAGAGACGGAGAAAAACAGGGTGCATTAGTGAAATGCGGCGTAAGGAGGGATTCTTACGCAAGTTTTTGCTCAGTCTGACCTCAAGGTTGGGAGGTGGCAAAAGGCTTGACCCTGGGGGGACAAACATTTACCATGCTGATTAGGGAGACCTGTTAGGAAAGAAAAATAGCGCTTACCAGGAGTCGTGGTGGTGGTTTCTCATACTCACAGTACTTCTGGGTTGAGCCTGCTCTGGACCTGTAGTGCCTACTTCGCATACCGGTGGGGAATGAGTGTTTTCCCAGGTCTTAAGTAGTCTTGTTAATTGGTCTAATTAAGTGCACCTGTGATGTGGAGGGCAATGGTGAAAAGACTCACAAGCCTGAGTCATGCTGCCTGGAGTAAGTATGGGCGCCTTAGGTGCGCGCGCGCTCTAGCGCCCTGTCACGCTGGGAGGCATCGTTATGGGCCACTGGGGAGCCACCCAGGCGCTCGTGTCTATAGTTTAGCGCATGCGCAATAGGTCCGAGTGCATGCTCCTCCGGGGAAAGCCTGGAGGGTAGTGTGAGTTGTTCGCGCATGCGCATTGTGACCGGGCTGGTCTGCGCATGTGCGGCGTATGACGGGTGATCGCCCGCGCATGCGCGGTGTGTTGTACATCGGGCACACTCGATTTTGTCCATTGAGTGGACCTGAGGCATGCAAATTATTGCGTTTCGTCCATTGAGTGGACGTGGGGCATATAAAAAATATTTAAACGAATGCATTATGAATCAATGGGGGACAATCTTTGGCAATTTCAAGAAATAGACTGCTTAGAGGACGTAGTCGTTCCAGTGATACTGCGCCCAAACATATATAGTTTGATGATGGGGGTAGGGTGATCACTGGCGGGTCAGGGAATTCCACGGGATGGCATCATTCAATCCCTGGGTGGATGTGGAAAGGCGGTAGATCCACCGTTGTTCTGCCTGCAGTAGTTTTTGGTCATTGTCCACAGCGCCTGAGGTGATCTGCTCTATCACCGTCCATGATAGGTCATTTGGTGTGTGGCCTTCGGTGATGAAATGGTTGGTCATCTTGCTTATGTTCTTTTTGCATCTAATGGTGCTGCGGTGTTCGGTTATGCGGGTTTTTATTTTTCGTGTGGTCATCCCAATATACCAGAGTCCACATCTACATGTAATTAAGTAGATGACATTGCGGGAGTTGCAGTTAGTGTGGCTACGCTGGGTCCACACCTTATTTGGTTCCAAATCCAAGGTTTTGGTGTGAGAGGTGAGGTGGCACACGCTGCAGTCATTACACGGATAGTGCCCACTGACATTGGGGAGGCCCCATATGTTGCGGAGGGTGTTGGTGGCAGGTGGGGGTGGTGGTCTGGGACGCGTATTGACAAGGCGGTCTTTTAGATTGGAGTTTCGCTTGTATGCGAATCTTGGAAGGTCCCATTTCCTCTGTCCTGAAGTGATGATTTTCCAATGTTTTTTTATAATTTTCGACACCTCATTCGATGCTGTGTTATAGGTCGTAACGCAGGTGATGGGTGGGTTGTCTTGGACTTTGGTGACAGTCTCGAGGAGGGCCTCCCGATTTTGGTTTCTTGCTCTTTTCTGTGTTTTGTTGATGATTGGTCTTGGATAGCCCCGTTGTGACAGCTTGTTGGTCCATTCCATAGCCTGTTTTTTATAGTCAGAGATGTTCGTGCAGTTCCTGCGTATACGCAAGAACTGTCCATAGGGCAGGTTCTCTCTGAGGGGGCGTGGGTGGAAACTGGTAAAGTCAAGCAATGAGTTCCTTGCTGTCGGTTTATAGTACGTGGTAGTGGTCAGAGTGCCATCTTTGGCTCTGATATCCAAATCTAGAAAGGGGAGATGGCTGTTGCTGGCCGTGCTGGTGAACTTGAGGTAGGGGTCCCTGTTGTTAAGCCATGTCATGAATTTGTCCAGGTCGGAGTGGGAACCTTGCCAGACCACCAGAATATCGTCTATATACCTGCGCCAACTCAGGATGTGGTTGATGTAGGGGTTGGTGTCTGTAGTTATATGGCACTCTTCAAAGTGGTGGACGTATAGTCCCGCCACGCTTGGAGCGAAGACACTGCCCATCGATGTCCCGTTGGTCTGTAAGTAGAGAGTGCCGTCGTACTCAAAGAAGTTTTCTTTGAGTGCCAAGGTTGCGCATGACAGTATAAAGGCTCTTGGCGTGTGGTGTTCCCAGTTAGTAGCCATAAGGATGTCATGGAGTACTTGGAGAGTGGCATCTTGTGGGAGGCTGGTGTAGAGGCTCTCCACGTCTAGACCCACCAGCAGTTGCGTGGTAGGGTTGAATTCTTTGTTGTTGAGGACTTGTAAGAGATGCTTGGTGTCCTTGATGTATGTCGGGGTCGACTGTACCAGGGGGTTTAAGAAAAAGTCGCAGTAGCGTGACAGTGGTTCCAATAGGGAGTTGATCCCTGATACTATGGGTCTTCCAGGAGGGGGAGTGACCCCCTTGTGAACTTTAGGCACAGTATAGAAATATGGGGTTCTGGTGTTCTGTGGGCATAGGTAATCTGCTTCCTGTTTGGATATGTGCTCAGCATCCGCTGCCCTTTTGACCAGTGCGTGGATCGTGGTCCTCAGTTCATTAGTGGGGTCTTGTTCCAGTCGGCGATAGTTCCTGTTGTCGCTCAGTAATCTACGGCACTCAGTGTCATAGTCCTGCTTGTTTTGGAGGACAATGCCTCCTCCTTTGTCCGCCGGTTTGATAACGATCAGGGGGTTGTCTTGCAACCGTTGTAGAACCCTCCTATCCTCCCAAGATAGGTTGTTAAAATGGTTGGTAGGTTTTAATCTCTCAATATCGTTGTACACGGCCTGTTCAAATGTCGTGATTTCGGGGGGAATGGCAGAGGGAGGTGGTACAAACGTGGATTTTGGTCGCAGACCAGTGATATTGGGATTGTCGTGGACTGGTTCTATTTCTGGGATTGGTTTCTCGAAGAACGACTTCAGTTTCAGTTTCCGGAAGAATTGCGCCAGTTCCACATGTAATTTAAACTTGTCGAGTCTTGTTGTCGGAACAAATGATAAGCCCTTCTCAAGTACCGACTGTTCTTTGGGGGTCAGGGGTGTGCTAGACAAGTTGAAAACCAATGAGTCTTGTTGTTCTTGAGGAATCATTGTTTGCTGGTTCCCGCTGTGCCCTCTTTCGCCTTCTGGCGTGTATTCGCGCTGACTGGGTTCTCCTCTCCGCCCCAGTGTACTTGTGGTTGTTGTGGGTTTGCTCTTCTTCTTCCCCGTGTTCTTCTGCCCTGTCCTAAAAAAGGAATGTGTTGTCCCTGGTGGCCTGTAAATAAGGGCATTGGTCCAGGAGGGTACATGGGCGGGAAGCCAAAGTAGGGGTTTTGCATCGGGCCGTAGTTGGGTGGGAAACCGTGGAATTGTCCAGGTTGACCTCCTTGCCAGTTGTTCTGCCAACGCTGTCCACGTCTGCCGCGTCCTCCTCGTCTCGCCGAGCCAGTGCTGGAATCACTGGACACGGAGCTGTCATCTCCGGAGGTGTTTGACATACTGGTGTTTTTGTTCTGAGGGGTGTAGTCATCCTCTGAGTATGGGTAGACTTTGGCGTAACTGAATTTCTTCAAATCCTTGTCGAATTTCTTTATTTTAGCCTGAGTCAGGTATTCTTTATATTCGTTTATGTCTTTATTCTGGTCCTCCAATTTCTTCTTGTAGGCGGTTATTGTGGCTTTAAAGTGACTTTCTGTTGCTTGGATTTCTATCAGAAAGGCTTCTGAAAGGCGTTTTGCAGTCTTGATGATAAGGATCATCCAGTCCCTGGTGCAGTGCCAGGCGATCTGGGCCCAGTCCTTCCTAAAGGTAGCGTCATCTAGGAAGATCCTGGGGGCATTGGTTACTAGGAGTCCTCTTGGTGCAGTGTTAGTTCTGAGGTATTGTGTTAAGATTGTCCCGTGAAGGATAGTGCGTATCCTGTTGCGCTTCTTTTCCGTAAGGCTGTCCCAATCAGTGGTTTGTGCGATGGTGCTGGAGATGTTAAAGTCAGCTTGGAACGATGGGTCGGATAGTATGTCAGCCACATCGCTTTCATGGTATGTCAATCCATGGTTTTCTGCCATGGTGTAGGGGTGACTCTCGCAGCTGCGCGCTGCCGTGTGATGCGTAATCAAGAGAGAGAGGTAGGACCAGAAAGCTAGTCCATGTCCCCGGTTAATATATGAATAAATCAAAAAGAGACTAGCTCTAGTTACTTTAGGGGAGGGGGAAGACTCTGGTATGTTTTGTCACGGATTGTGAACACCCAGCAGGTGTGTTCTAAAAGCCCTCACCCACCAACCTAGTTGGTGGCATGCTTCATCATCGGGCCCACCCAGTGGCACCTAGCGTGCCCCGGGTGTGCTTCAACGCCTGACTACAGCGGAGCTGGTATATTACTGAGTGTGCGGTGAAGATAGTTAAGGAAGTGATGTTAAAACGGCTGAACGGTGGTCCCAGTACCCGAAGGTAAAATTAGACTTTAATACCTGGGCCTCCGTCAGCGGTTAAAAATAAGGCAAGGGGATGTAAGGGGCGAGTTACGACCTCTCACATCCAATGGGTCAACATGTTTCAGCCAGTGCCTTATGACTAGACTGGCTTTCTTCAGGACCTAAAATAAGTGAGTGCAAATTACCTAGTGGGGGTGTAGGGGAGACTATGTGTCTACACGCCCTAAAGTGTATCTACGTGTGAGAGGGGGATTCCCTTCTCAAGACCACCTGTACACATAACATGAAAGGACAAAACAAAACACACAGGGAGAAGGTAGAGTCATTAGGATGTACAGTTTTACGCACATCTGATGCCGTCACTATAGCGAGTGCTGGTGGGCTATAGGCGGCTATGGTGTGATGGTATTGGTGGTACCATCACAGTGGGAATCGCACTGATAACTCGAGAGTGAGGTGATTTAAGAGACGGAGAAAAACAGGGTGCATTAGTGAAATGCGGCGTAAGGAGGGATTCTTACGCAAGTTTTTGCTCAGTCTGACCTCAAGGTTGGGAGGTGGCAAAAGGCTTGACCCTGGGGGGACAAACATTTACCATGCTGATTAGGGAGACCTGTTAGGAAAGAAAAATAGCGCTTACCAGGAGTCGTGGTGGTGGTTTCTCATACTCACAGTACTTCTGGGTTGAGCCTGCTCTGGACCTGTAGTGCCTCCTTCGCATACCGGTGGGGAATGAGTGTTTTCCCAGGTCTTAAGTAGTCTTGTTAATTGGTCTAATTAAGTGCACCTGTGATGTGGAGGGCAATGGTGAAAAGACTCACAAGCCTGAGTCATGCTGCCTGGAGTAAGTATGGGCGCCTTAGGTGCGCGCGCGCTCTAGCGCCCTGTCGCGCTGGGAGGCATCGTTATGGGCCACTGGGGAGCCACCCAGGCGCTCGCGTCTATAGTTTAGCGCATGCGCAATAGGTCCGAGTGCATGCTCCTCCGGGGAAAGCCTGGAGGGTAGTGTGAGTTGTTCGCGCATGCGCATTGTGACCGGGCTGGTCTGCGCATGTGCGGCGTATGACGGGTGATCGCCCGCGCATGCGCGGTGTGTTGTACATCGGGCACACTCGATTTTGTCCATTGAGTGGACCTGAGGCATGCAAATTATTGCGTTTCGTCCATTGAGTGGACGTGGGGCATATAAAAAATATTTAAACGAATGCATTATGAATCAATGGGGGACAATCTTTGGCAATTTCAAGAAATAGACTGCTTAGAGGACGTAGTCGTTCCAGTGATACTGCGCCCAAACATATATAGTTTGATGATGGGGGTAGGGTGATCACTGGCGGGTCAGGGAATTCCACGGGATGGCATCATTCAATCCCTGGGTGGATGTGGAAAGGCGGTAGATCCACCGTTGTTCTGCCTGCAGTAGTTTTTGGTCATTGTCCACAGCGCCTGAGGTGATCTGCTCTATCACCGTCCATGATAGGTCATTTGGTGTGTGGCCTTCGGTGATGAAATGGTTGGTCATCTTGCTTATGTTCTTTTTGCATCTAATGGTGCTGCGGTGTTCGGTTATGCGGGTTTTTATTTTTCGTGTGGTCATCCCAATGTACCGGAGTCCACATCTACATGTAATTAAGTAGATGACATTGCGGGAGTTGCAGTTAGTGTGGCTACGCTGGGTCCACACCTTGTTTGGTTCCAAATCCAAGGTTTTGGTGTGAGAGGTGAGGTGGCACACGCTGCAGTCATTACACGGATAGTGCCCACTGACATTGGGGAGGCCCCATATGTTGCGGAGGGTGTTGGTGGCAGGTGGGGGTGGTGGTCTGGGACGCGTATTGACAAGGCGGTCTTTTAGATTGGAGTTTCGCTTGTATGCGAATCTTGGAAGGTCCCATTTCCTCTGTCCTGAAGTGATGATTTTCCAATGTTTTTTTATAATTTTCGACACCTCATTCGATGCTGTGTTATAGGTCGTAACGCAGGTGATGGGTGGGTTGTCTTGGACTTTGGTGACAGTCTCGAGGAGGGCCTCCCGATTTTGGTTTCTTGCTCTTTTCTGTGTTTTGTTGATGATTGGTCTTGGATAGCCCCGTTGTGACAGCTTGTTGGTCAATTCCATAGCCTGTTTTTTATAGTCAGAGATGTTCGTGCAGTTCCTGCGTATACGCAAGAACTGTCCATAGGGCAGGTTCTCTCTGAGGGGGCGTGGGTGGAAACTGGTAAAGTCAAGCAATGAGTTCCTTGCTGTCGGTTTATAGTACGTGGTAGTGGTCAGAGTGCCATCTTTGGCTCTGATATCCAAATCTAGAAAGGGGAGATGGCTGTTGCTGGCCGTGCTGGTGAACTTGAGGTAGGGGTCCCTGTTGTTAAGCCATGTCATGAATTTGTCCAGGTCGGAGTGGGAACCTTGCCAGACCACCAGAATATCGTCTATATACCTGTGCCAACTCAGGATGTGGTTGATGTAGGGGTTGGTGTCTGTAGTTATATGGCACTCTTCAAAGTGGTGGACGTATAGTCCCGCCACGCTTGGAGCGAAGACACTGCCCATCGATGTCCCGTTGGTCTGTAAGTAGAGAGTGCCGTCGTACTCAAAGAAGTTTTCTTTGAGTGCCAAGGTTGCGCATGACAGTATAAAGGCTCTTGGCGTGTGGTGTTCCCAGTTAGTAGCCATAAGGATGTCATGGAGTACTTGGAGAGTGGCATCTTGTGGGAGGCTGGTGTAGAGGCTCTCCACGTCTAGACCCACCAGCAGTTGCGTGGTAGGGTTGAATTCTTTGTTGTTGAGGACTTGTAAGAGATGCTTGGTGTCCTTGATGTATGTCGGGGTCGACTGTACCAGGGGGTTTAAGAAAAAGTCGCAGTAGCGTGACAGTGGTTCCAATAGGGAGTTGATCCCTGATACTATGGGTCTTCCAGGAGGGGGAGTGACCCCCTTGTGAACTTTAGGCACAGTATAGAAATATGGGGTTCTGGTGTTCTGTGGGCATAGGTAATCTGCTTCCTGTTTGGATATGTGCTCAGCATCCGCTGCCCTTTTGACCAGTGCGTGGATCGTGGTCCTCAGTTCATTAGTGGGGTCTTGTTCCAGTCGGCGATAGTTCCTGTTGTCGCTCAGTAATCTACGGCACTCAGTGTCATAGTCCTGCTTGTTTTGGAGGACAATGCCTCCTCCTTTGTCCGCCGGTTTGATAACGATCAGGGGGTTGTCTTGCAACCGTTGTAGAACCCTCCTATCCTCCCAAGATAGGTTGTTAAAATGGTTGGTAGGTTTTAATCTCTCAATATCGTTGTACACGGCCTGTTCAAATGTCGTGATTTCGGGGGGAATGGCAGAGGGAGGTGGTACAAACGTGGATTTTGGTCGCAGACCAGTGATATTGGGATTGTCGTGGACTGGTTCTATTTCTGGGATTGGTTTCTCGAAGAACGACTTCAGTTTCAGTTTCCGGAAGAATTGCGCCAGTTCCACATGTAATTTAAACTTGTCGAGTCTTGTTGTCGGAACAAATGATAAGCCCTTCTCAAGTACCGACTGTTCTTTGGGGGTCAGGGGTGTGCTAGACAAGTTGAAAACCAATGAGTCTTGTTGTTCTTGAGGAATCATTGTTTGCTGGTTCCCGCTGTGCCCTCTTTCGCCTTCTGGCGTGTATTCGCGCTGACTGGGTTCTCCTCTCCGCCCCAGTGTACTTGTGGTTGTTGTGGGTTTGCTCTTCTTCTTCCCCGTGTTCTTCTGCCCTGTCCTAAAAAAGGAATGTGTTGTCCCTGGTGGCCTGTAAATAAGGGCATTGGTCCAGGAGGGTACATGGGCGGGAAGCCAAAGTAGGGGTTTTGCATCGGGCCGTAGTTGGGTGGGAAACCGTGGAATTGTCCAGGTTGACCTCCTTGCCAGTTGTTCTGCCAACGCTGTCCACGTCTGCCGCGTCCTCCTCGTCTCGCCGAGCCAGTGCTGGAATCACTGGACACGGAGCTGTCATCTCCGGAGGTGTTTGACATACTGGTGTTTTTGTTCTGAGGGGTGTAGTCATCCTCTGAGTATGGGTACTCAGTGATTCCAGCACTGGCTCGGCGAGACGAGGAGGACGCGGCAGACGTGGACAGCGTTGGCAGAACAACTGGCAAGGAGGTCAACCTGGACAATTCCACGGTTTCCCACCCAACTACGGCCCGATGCAAAACCCCTACTTTGGCTTCCCGCCCATGTACCCTCCTGGACCAATGCCCTTATTTACAGGCCACCAGGGACAACACATTCCTTTTTTAGGACAGGGCAGAAGAACACGGGGAAGAAGAAGAGCAAACCCACAACAACCACAAGTACACTGGGGCGGAGAGGAGAACCCAGTCAGCGCGAATACACGCCAGAAGGCGAAAGAGGGCACAGCGGGAACCAGCAAACAATGATTCCTCAAGAACAACAAGACTCATTGGTTTTCAACTTGTCTAGCACACCCCTGACCCCCAAAGAACAGTCGGTTCTTGAGAAGGGCTTATCATTTGTTCCGACAACAAGACTCGACAAGTTTAAATTACATGTGGAACTGGCGCAATTCTTCCGGAAACTGAAACTGAAGTCGTTCTTCGAGAAACCAATCCCAGAAATAGAACCAGTCCACGACAATCCCAATATCACTGGTCTGCGACCAAAATCCACGTTTGTACCACCTCCCTCTGCCATTCCCCCCGAAATCACGACATTTGAACAGGCCGTGTACAACGATATTGAGAGATTAAAACCTACCAACCATTTTAACAACCTATCTTGGGAGGATAGGAGGGTTCTACAACGGTTGCAAGACAACCCCCTGATCGTTATCAAACCGGCGGACAAAGGAGGAGGCATTGTCCTCCAAAACAAGCAGGACTATGACACTGAGTGCCGTAGATTACTGAGCGACAACAGGAACTATCGCCGACTGGAACAAGACCCCACTAATGAACTGAGGACCACGATCCACGCACTGGTCAAAAGGGCAGCGGATGCTGAGCACATATCCAAACAGGAAGCAGATTACCTATGCCCACAGAACACCAGAACCCCATATTTCTATACTGTGCCTAAAGTTCACAAGGGGGTCACTCCCCCTCCTGGAAGACCCATAGTATCAGGGATCAACTCCCTATTGGAACCACTGTCACGCTACTGCGACTTTTTCTTAAACCCCCTGGTACAGTCGACCCCGACATACATCAAGGACACCAAGCATCTCTTACAAGTCCTCAACAACAAAGAATTCAACCCTACCACGCAACTGCTGGTGGGTCTAGACGTGGAGAGCCTCTACACCAGCCTCCCACAAGATGCCACTCTCCAAGTACTCCATGACATCCTTATGGCTACTAACTGGGAACACCACACGCCAAGAGCCTTTATACTGTCATGCGCAACCTTGGCACTCAAAGAAAACTTCTTTGAGTACGACGGCACTCTCTACTTACAGACCAACGGGACATCGATGGGCAGTGTCTTCGCTCCAAGCGTGGCGGGACTATACGTCCACCACTTTGAAGAGTGCCATATAACTACAGACACCAACCCCTACATCAACCACATCCTGAGTTGGCGCAGGTATATAGACGATATTCTGGTGGTCTGGCAAGGTTCCCACTCCGACCTGGACAAATTCATGACATGGCTTAACAACAGGGACCCCTACCTCAAGTTCACCAGCACGGCCAGCAACAGCCATCTCCCCTTTCTAGATTTGGATATCAGAGCCAAAGATGGCACTCTGACCACTACCACGTACTATAAACCGACAGCAAGGAACTCATTGCTTGACTTTACCAGTTTCCACCCACGCCCCCTCAGAGAGAACCTGCCCTATGGACAGTTCTTGCGTATACGCAGGAACTGCACGAACATCTCTGACTATAAAAAACAGGCTATGGAATTGACCAACAAGCTGTCACAACGGGGCTATCCAAGACCAATCATCAACAAAACACAGAAAAGAGCAAGAAACCAAAATCGGGAGGCCCTCCTCGAGACTGTCACCAAAGTCCAAGACAACCCACCCATCACCTGCGTTACGACCTATAACACAGCATCGAATGAGGTGTCGAAAATTATAAAAAAACATTGGAAAATCATCACTTCAGGACAGAGGAAATGGGACCTTCCAAGATTCGCATACAAGCGAAACTCCAATCTAAAAGACCGCCTTGTCAATACGCGTCCCAGACCACCACCCCCACCTGCCACCAACACCCTCCGCAACATATGGGGCCTCCCCAATGTCAGTGGGCACTATCCGTGTAATGACTGCAGCGTGTGCCACCTCACCTCTCACACCAAAACCTTGGATTTGGAACCAAACAAGGTGTGGACCCAGCGTAGCCACACTAACTGCAACTCCCGCAATGTCATCTACTTAATTACATGTAGATGTGGACTCCGGTACATTGGGATGACCACACGAAAAATAAAAACCCGCATAACCGAACACCGCAGCACCATTAGATGCAAAAAGAACATAAGCAAGATGACCAACCATTTCATCACCGAAGGCCACACACCAAATGACCTATCATGGACGGTGATAGAGCAGATCACCTCAGGCGCTGTGGACAATGACCAAAAACTACTGCAGGCAGAACAACGGTGGATCTACCGCCTTTCCACATCCACCCAGGGATTGAATGATGCCATCCCGTGGAATTCCCTGACCCGCCAGTGATCACCCTACCCCCATCATCAAACTATATATGTTTGGGCGCAGTATCACTGGAACGACTACGTCCTCTAAGCAGTCTATTTCTTGAAATTGCCAAAGATTGTCCCCCATTGATTCATAATGCATTCGTTTAAATATTTTTTATATGCCCCACGTCCACTCAATGGACGAAACGCAATAATTTGCATGCCTCAGGTCCACTCAATGGACAAAATCGAGTGTGCCCGATGTACAACACACCGCGCATGCGCGGGCGATCACCCGTCATACGCCGCACATGCGCAGACCAGCCCGGTCACAATGCGCATGCGCGAACAACTCACACTACCCTCCAGGCTTTCCCCGGAGGAGCATGCACTCGGACCTATTGCGCATGCGCTAAACTATAGACGCGAGCGCCTGGGTGGCTCCCCAGTGGCCCATAACGATGCCTCCCAGCGCGACAGGGCGCTAGAGCGCGCGCGCACCTAAGGCGCCCATACTTACTCCAGGCAGCATGACTCAGGCTTGTGAGTCTTTTCACCATTGCCCTCCACATCACAGGTGCACTTAATTAGACCAATTAACAAGACTACTTAAGACCTGGGAAAACACTCATTCCCCACCGGTATGCGAAGGAGGCACTACAGGTCCAGAGCAGGCTCAACCCAGAAGTACTGTGAGTATGAGAAACCACCACCACGACTCCTGGTAAGCGCTATTTTTCTTTCCTAACAGGTCTCCCTAATCAGCATGGTAAATGTTTGTCCCCCCAGGGTCAAGCCTTTTGCCACCTCCCAACCTTGAGGTCAGACTGAGCAAAAACTTGCGTAAGAATCCCTCCTTACGCCGCATTTCACTAATGCACCCTGTTTTTCTCCGTCTCTTAAATCACCTCACTCTCGAGTTATCAGTGCGATTCCCACTGTGATGGTACCACCAATACCATCACACCATAGCCGCCTATAGCCCACCAGCACTCGCTATAGTGACGGCATCAGATGTGCGTAAAACTGTACATCCTAATGACTCTACCTTCTCCCTGTGTGTTTTGTTTTGTCCTTTCATGTTATGTGTACAGGTGGTCTTGAGAAGGGAATCCCCCTCTCACACGTAGATACACTTTAGGGCGTGTAGACACATAGTCTCCCCTACACCCCCACTAGGTAATTTGCACTCACTTATTTTAGGTCCTGAAGAAAGCCAGTCTAGTCATAAGGCACTGGCTGAAACATGTTGACCCATTGGATGTGAGAGGTCGTAACTCGCCCCTTACATCCCCTTGCCTTATTTTTAACCGCTGACGGAGGCCCAGGTATTAAAGTCTAATTTTACCTTCGGGTACTGGGACCACCGTTCAGCCGTTTTAACATCACTTATCTTCACCGCACACTCAGTAATATACCAGCTCCGCTGTAGTCAGGCGTTGAAGCACACCCGGGGCACGCTAGGTGCCACTGGGTGGGCCCGATGATGAAGCATGCCACCAACTAGGTTGGTGGGTGAGGGCTTTTAGAACACACCTGCTGGGTGTTCACAATCCGTGACAAAACATACCAGAGTCTTCCCCCTCCCCTAAAGTAACTAGAGCTAGTCTCTTTTTGATTTATTCATATATTAACCGGGGACATGGACTAGCTTTCTGGTCCTACCTCTCTCTCTTGATTACGCATCACACGGCAGCGCGCAGCTGCGAGAGTCACCCCTACACCATGGCAGAAAACCATGGATTGACATACCATGAAAGCGATGTGGCTGACATACTATCCGACCCATCGTTCCAAGCTGACTTTAACATCTCCAGCACCATCGCACAAACCACTGATTGGGACAGCCTTACGGAAAAGAAGCGCAACAGGATACGCACTATCCTTCACGGGACAATCTTAACACAATACCTCAGAACTAACACTGCACCAAGAGGACTCCTAGTAACCAATGCCCCCAGGATCTTCCTAGATGACGCTACCTTTAGGAAGGACTGGGCCCAGATCGCCTGGCACTGCACCAGGGACTGGATGATCCTTATCATCAAGACTGCAAAACGCCTTTCAGAAGCCTTTCTGATAGAAATCCAAGCAACAGAAAGTCACTTTAAAGCCACAATAACCGCCTACAAGAAGAAATTGGAGGACCAGAATAAAGACATAAACGAATATAAAGAATACCTGACTCAGGCTAAAATAAAGAAATTCGACAAGGATTTGAAGAAATTCAGTTACGCCAAAGTCTACCCATACTCAGAGGATGACTACACCCCTCAGAACAAAAACACCAGTATGTCAAACACCTCCGGAGATGACAGCTCCGTGTCCAGTGATTCCAGCACTGGCTCGGCGAGACGAGGAGGACGCGGCAGACGTGGACAGCGTTGGCAGAACAACTGGCAAGGAGGTCAACCTGGACAATTCCACGGTTTCCCACCCAACTACGGCCCGATGCAAAACCCCTACTTTGGCTTCCCGCCCATGTACCCTCCTGGACCAATGCCCTTATTTACAGGCCACCAGGGACAACACATTCCTTTTTTAGGACAGGGCAGAAGAACACGGGGAAGAAGAAGAGCAAACCCACAACAACCACAAGTACACTGGGGCGGAGAGGAGAACCCAGTCAGCGCGAATACACGCCAGAAGGCGAAAGAGGGCACAGCGGGAACCAGCAAACAATGATTCCTCAAGAACAACAAGACTCATTGGTTTTCAACTTGTCTAGCACACCCCTGACCCCCAAAGAACAGTCGGTACTTGAGAAGGGCTTATCATTTGTTCCGACAACAAGACTCGACAAGTTTAAATTACATGTGGAACTGGCGCAATTCTTCCGGAAACTGAAACTGAAGTCGTTCTTCGAGAAACCAATCCCAGAAATAGAACCAGTCCAAGACAATCCCAATATCACTGGTCTGCGACCAAAATCCACGTTTGTACCACCTCCCTCTGCCATTCCCCCCGAAATCACGACATTTGAACAGGCCGTGTACAACGATATTGAGAGATTAAAACCTACCAACCATTTTAACAACCTATCTTGGGAGGATAGGAGGGTTCTACAACGGTTGCAAGACAACCCCCTGATCGTTATCAAACCGGCGGACAAAGGAGGAGGCATTGTCCTCCAAAACAAGCAGGACTATGACACTGAGTGCCGTAGATTACTGAGCGACAACAGGAACTATCGCCGACTGGAACAAGACCCCACTAATGAACTGAGGACCACGATCCACGCACTGGTCAAAAGGGCAGCGGATGCTGAGCACATATCCAAACAGGAAGCAGATTACCTATGCCCACAGAACACCAGAACCCGATATTTCTATACTGTGCCTAAAGTTCACAAGGGGGTCACTCCCCCTCCTGGAAGACCCATAGTATCAGGGATCAACTCCCTATTGGAACCACTGTCACGCTACTGCGACTTTTTCTTAAACCCCCTGGTACAGTCGACCCCGACATACATCAAGGACACCAAGCATCTCTTACAAGTCCTCAACAACAAAGAATTCAACCCTACCACGCAACTGCTGGTGGGTCTAGACGTGGAGAGCCTCTACACCAGCCTCCCACAAGATGCCACTCTCCAAGTACTCCATGACATCCTTATGGCTACTAACTGGGAACACCACACGCCAAGAGCCTTTATACTGTCATGCGCAACCTTGGCACTCAAAGAAAACTTCTTTGAGTACGACGGCACTCTCTACTTACAGACCAACGGGACATCGATGGGCAGTGTCTTCGCTCCAAGCGTGGCGGGACTATACGTCCACCACTTTGAAGAGTGCCATATAACTACAGACACCAACCCCTACATCAACCACATCCTGAGTTGGCGCAGGTATATAGACGATATTCTGGTGGTCTGGCAAGGTTCCCACTCCGACCTGGACAAATTCATGACATGGCTTAACAACAGGGACCCCTACCTCAAGTTCACCAGCACGGCCAGCAACAGCCATCTCCCCTTTCTAGATTTGGATATCAGAGCCAAAGATGGCACTCTGACCACTACCACGTACTATAAACCGACAGCAAGGAACTCATTGCTTGACTTTACCAGTTTCCACCCACGCCCCCTCAGAGAGAACCTGCCCTATGGACAGTTCTTGCGTATACGCAGGAACTGCACGAACATCTCTGACTATAAAAAACAGGCTATGGAATTGACCAACAAGCTGTCACAACGGGGCTATCCAAGACCAATCATCAACAAAACACAGAAAAGAGCAAGAAACCAAAATCGGGAGGCCCTCCTCGAGACTGTCACCAAAGTCCAAGACAACCCACCCATCACCTGCGTTACGACCTATAACACAGCATCGAATGAGGTGTCGAAAATTATAAAAAAACATTGGAAAATCATCACTTCAGGACAGAGGAAATGGGACCTTCCAAGATTCGCATACAAGCGAAACTCCAATCTAAAAGACCGCCTTGTCAATACGCGTCCCAGACCACCACCCCCACCTGCCACCAACACCCTCCGCAACATATGGGGCCTCCCCAATGTCAGTGGGCACTAACCGTGTAATGACTGCAGCGTGTGCCACCTCACCTCTCACACCAAAACCTTGGATTTGGAACCAAACAAGGTGTGGACCCAGCGTAGCCACACTAACTGCAACTCCCGCAATGTCATCTACTTAATTACATGTAGATGTGGACTCCGGTACATTGGGATGACCACACGAAAAATAAAAACCCGCATAACCGAACACCGCAGCACCATTAGATGCAAAAAGAACATAAGCAAGATGACCAACCATTTCATCACCGAAGGCCACACACCAAATGACCTATCATGGACGGTGATAGAGCAGATCACCTCAGGCGCTGTGGACAATGACCAAAAACTACTGCAGGCAGAACAACGGTGGATCTACCGCCTTTCCACATCCACCCAGGGATTGAATGATGCCATCCCGTGGAATTCCCTGACCCGCCAGTGATCACCCTACCCCCATCATCAAACTATATATGTTTGGGCGCAGTATCACTGGAACGACTACGTCCTCTAAGCAGTCTATTTCTTGAAATTGCCAAAGATTGTCCCCCATTGATTCATAATGCATTCGTTTAAATATTTTTTATATGCCCCACGTCCACTCAATGGACGAAACGCAATAATTTGCATGCCTCAGGTCCACTCAATGGACAAAATCGAGTGTGCCCGATGTACAACACACCGCGCATGCGCGGGCGATCACCCGTCATACGCCGCACATGCGCAGACCAGCCCGGTCACAATGCGCATGCGCGAACAACTCACACTACCCTCCAGGCTTTCCCCGGAGGAGCATGCACTCGGACCTATTGCGCATGCGCTAAACTATAGACGCGAGCGCCTGGGTGGCTCCCCAGTGGCCCATAACGATGCCTCCCAGCGCGACAGGGCGCTAGAGCGCGCGCGCACCTAAGGCGCCCATACTTACTCCAGGCAGCATGACTCAGGCTTGTGAGTCTTTTCACCATTGCCCTCCACATCACAGGTGCACTTAATTAGACCAATTAACAAGACTACTTAAGACCTGGGAAAACACTCATTCCCCACCGGTATGCGAAGGAGGCACTACAGGTCCAGAGCAGGCTCAACCCAGAAGTACTGTGAGTATGAGAAACCACCACCACGACTCCTGGTAAGCGCTATTTTTCTTTCCTAACAGGTCTCCCTAATCAGCATGGTAAATGTTTGTCCCCCCAGGGTCAAGCCTTTTGCCACCTCCCAACCTTGAGGTCAGACTGAGCAAAAACTTGCGTAAGAATCCCTCCTTACGCCGCATTTCACTAATGCACCCTGTTTTTCTCCGTCTCTTAAATCACCTCACTCTCGAGTTATCAGTGCGATTCCCACTGTGATGGTACCACCAATACCATCACACCATAGCCGCCTATAGCCCACCAGCACTCGCTATAGTGACGGCATCAGATGTGCGTAAAACTGTACATCCTAATGACTCTACCTTCTCCCTGTGTGTTTTGTTTTGTCCTTTCATGTTATGTGTACAGGTGGTCTTGAGAAGGGAATCCCCCTCTCACACGTAGATACACTTTAGGGCGTGTAGACACATAGTCTCCCCTACACCCCCACTAGGTAATTTGCACTCACTTATTTTAGGTCCTGAAGAAAGCCAGTCTAGTCATAAGGCACTGGCTGAAACATGTTGACCCATTGGATGTGAGAGGTCGTAACTCGCCCCTTACATCCCCTTGCCTTATTTTTAACCGCTGACGGAGGCCCAGGTATTAAAGTCTAATTTTACCTTCGGGTACTGGGACCACCGTTCAGCCGTTTTAACATCACTTCCTTAACTATCTTCACCGCACACTCAGTAATATACCAGCTCCGCTGTAGTCAGGCGTTGAAGCACACCCGGGGCACGCTAGGTGCCACTGGGTGGGCCCGATGATGAAGCATGCCACCAACTAGGTTGGTGGGTGAGGGCTTTTAGAACACACCTGCTGGGTGTTCACAATCCGTGACAAAACATACCAGAGTCTTCCCCCTCCCCTAAAGTAACTAGAGCTAGTCTCTTTTTGATTTATTCATTCAATAAGTTAATCTGCCCATGGAATTTGGTATGCATTGCTTTTGGTCACAGCATTCACGCCCCAATAGTCCACACAAAACCTCATTTCTTTCTTACCATCCTGGTTATGAGGCTTGGGGATTAAGACAACTCGGCAGGTCCAGGGGCTCTCAGAAGGCTTTAGAACTCCCAATTCCAGCATCATGCTTACTTCAGCTTTGATGCTCTCATTCACATGTTCAGTCTGCCTGTATATTTTATTCTCGACAGGTAGGCTTTCATCAGCGTCTACATCATGGGTACACCAGCGAGTCTGGCGGGAGGTCAAAAAGAAGAGCCCAGCAAACTGATTTAGGACTTGTCTGCAATCAGTCTCCTGATGGGCTGGTAGGGTGTCTGACAAGACTGCACCTTCCACTGACCCATCTTTTGGATTGCTGTACAGGTCAGGGACAGGTTCACTCTTTGCTTCCTGATCCTCATCTGTAACCACGAGCATGGTCACATCTGCCATGTCATAGTAGGGTGTGAGTCGGTTGACATGAATGACACTATCGGGGTTCCTGTCAGAGCCAGGGTCTACCAGGTAGGTGACCGCCCCTTTTCGTTCTAGGGTAGGGTAGGGTCCACTCCACTTACCTTGCAGAGTCCTAGGAGCCACAGCCCCAAAACCCACAGCATCTGCCCTGGCTGGAACTCAACCATAGCAGCCTTTTAGCATGTCCAGAGCTTCTGGAGCTCTAGGCTGTCCTCAATGTTTTTGCTTGCTTTTTCCACGTACTCATACATCCTGGAGCAAAAGCCAAGCACAGAGTCCACTATATCTGCTAAGGTTCAACAAGAGGTTTCTCCAATCCCTCCTTCACAAGGCACAGTGGTCCCGACAGGAAACCCAAACAGAAGCTAAAATAAGGAGGATCCCACTCCCTTCTAAGGCCCTTCCCAATAGGCAAAAAGCAGGATTGGAAGTAAGACATCCAATCTTATTTTGAGTTTTTCAGGAAGTCCACCAATCATGCCCTTAATGGTCTTGTTAAATCTTTCAACAAGGCCATTACACATAGCAGAGTGGCTTTGGCCACACTGACCCGGACTTATGCAGCGGGGGATTGGAGGTCCCACATTTCGACCCCTAATATTATGCCGTTCAATTGCAACACGCAGCTCGATCGCTCCCTAGTTGGGAAATGTGGCTCTTGGCGGGAATGGTGGACGCAGGTTGTCTTCCAGAGCTGTTAATAGAGGAATCAGGTACACCGAGAGATACTCCATATACTGTGCGACAGGCGGCCAGAGTATGGCAATGGTTTGTAGTGAGAGTACTTAAGCGTGCACCATTCCATAGGGAGCTCCCAATCTGGATATTAAAACCAATCAGGCAGATAGCACTCAGTATGTCCTTCTAGGCATGGAGGGAGGGAGATGCGAGCAATAGGGTGAATTGTACCCAGATGAGACTTATCGCCTTAAACATGCCCGCAAAGAGTTTTGTCTAAGCCAGGGGCAATTTTTACAACATGTGATGCTTGGCAGACGTAACTAAGCACACCTGGCCATGCTTTGCGACCGCTCCGCTGCATACTCAAACCCTGGAGACACTGCTAACCTATGGTGCGTGTAGACACCTAATTATGCATCTTTACAGTACAATGCGATCAGATACAGTAGGCACTACACACGGGTCCGAGAGGCCTGGAATTTAGACTTTGACATTCCAATGGAAGATCAAGACTGGTAGCGGGCCTGTGAACTGACACGCATGGTTTCCAGTAATGCACATTTTCGACTGATACATTATAATTTTCTGCAAAGAACCTACTTAACGTCACAAGGCCTTCATCGAATGGTCGGGTCTTGCCCAGATATATGCTTGCGCTGCAACACTGTGGGGGCTGATTTCTTACATTAACCATGGTCCTGCGATGCAATACACTCCTTCTGGCAACTAGATGTAAAAGAATTGGTGCATGTCACACAACTAAGTATTGAGCTGACACCCAAATGCTGTTTATTAGGCCACTTTAGTTGTCAGAAAGGGCGCATGATAACCTATACATTTGGTCAGTCGCCTATGGTACTGGCATGACATAAAATTGCAATCACATGGCTGCCCCAGCATGCCCCAACGATTGCGCTCTGGCACAGAGATGGGCCTCTTCTTCTACGGCAGACGCTTCTATCTTGTCTTGGTCAGATTCTTCCCCCGAAAGTATGTCCCGAAGGCACATCTTGGGACTCCAGATAGATTTCGAGCTCGGAATCGGACTCTGGAATCGAGAAAGCCTCTTCTTCTACGGAGGACGCTTCTATCTCTTCTTGGTCAGATTCTTCTGCAAAGATATCCAAGAGTGTGTTAAATACTTTGACGCTTCCTCTCTCGTCATCGTGTCTGATGATCGGGTAGAGTCCTCTTGGACCGAAACGACTTACAAGCTTCGCAGTCTTCCTCCTTGTGCTCTGGAGAGAGGCATAAGTTACAAACTTGATGTAGGTCATGCGAGGGTACTTGGCGTGGCACCCAGGACAGAAATGGAATGGAGTCCGTTCCATTTGCAGATGGCTGGCCGTATGTAGCAAGGCCCAACGATTGCCCACAAGGTTTTCTATCCAAAATGGAGAGTTTGTCGATCGATTTGAAACGCAGAGAACAGGGAAACGCGTACCTAATCAATATCGTTGAGGGTAGAGTGGACTGCGCACTGAGAGGAACCAGAGTAGCGGTTTCGGAGCGCAGCAATACACATACAAACCAGTTTGGGGTAAAAAACAACAATGGAGTCAATGCCCATGCCCACTATAACCGAAAGGAGGAGTCACCTTAGCTCGTGACTGGAAAGACTTCTTCGAAGAAAAACAACTTGCAAACATCCGGACCCAACACAAGATGGCACCAAATCAACGCAGTCTCCTCAACCTGCTTCTACACCCTCCGCATGATCTATAGATGGATCCCTACAGACACACGGAAAACCGTCACCCACGCCCTCATCAGCAGCAGACTCGACTACGGAAACGACCTCTACGCCGGAGCCCCGTCCAAGCTCATCAGCAGACTTCAAAGAATACAGAACGCCTCGGCACGCCTAGTCCTCGACGTTCCCCGCCGAGACCACATCACCCCCCACCTGAGAGACTTGCACTGGCTCCCTGTCAACAAAAGAATTACCTTCAAACTCCTGACCCTCGCACACAAAGCACTCCACAACACCGGACCAGAATACCTCAACAGACGACTGTCATTCTACACACCCAACAGAGAACTCTCACTGGCCACCGTCCCACGCATCCACAGAACCACCTTCGGGGGAAGATCCTTCTCCCACCTAGCCACCAAGACATGGAACGCCCTCCCTCTACCCCTACACCAGACAGAAGACCCACAGACCTTCAGGAGTCTACTCAAGACCTGGCTCTTCGACCGCTAGCTGCAGCCAACCTCCCCCAGCGCCTTGAGACCCTCGCGGGTGTGTAGTGCGCTCTAGAAATTTTCTGATGATTGATTGAAGATGGCAGGAGTATGCAAAGCATGTGCATCTACAGCACACATGCCTCGAACAGAGGATTAATGGCCCCAAATCTCTGCCGTGGTATCTGTTCATGTTGTTGCTGAGTGTGCCATGTGATGTGACAGGCTATAGTGCTTGGTGTGATTTGGTCATTTTTGACAAGGTGGAGTGCTGAATGGTTAGGCAATTTTTGATTTTATTTGTTTTTGGGATCGTGTGACATAGTGCGATACCTACCTTATGATGTAAGTAAATAAATGACATTGCTTATATACCATAAGGATGTGGGGTGAGTGTTACTAGGGCCGAAGCCTTGCTGATTATATGCAGAATAACAAGTCTGGGAGGTCACTACCGACTAGGGCAGGTTAGCAGCTGCACAGGCCTTGGGCATTGATCCTATTGAGGATAATATGTGACCGGCCACTGGTGGCTGGAGCTGGCTAGCAACAACGCTAGCCTCTGGTATTCATTACAGGCAGGGTAACAATGCATGTCAATATTGACTGGACCTGCTTGGCAAAGGAGATGACCTCTGGTTTTGAATATTTGCAGGATCTAAGGAACAGGGGTCACTACTGACTGGAGTTACCTAGCTAGATAATAGCTCTCAGGGGGGCAATACTGACTGAAGCTGGTTAGTATGATCACTAGTCCCAAGGTGCTACTAATGACTCAAGTTGGCTAGAATGATATCAGGTCCCAGGGGCCAGTACTAACAGGAGCTGGCTAGTAGGCTTACATACAGGTCCAAGGGGCCACTACTTACTGGAGCTGGCTAGAAGAATAACAGGCCCAAGGGTGGTGGGGTGCGAGTGGCACCAGTGACCGGAGTTGGCTAGAAGCATTGACGACCTTTGGTATTGATTAAATGCAGGATTCCAGGTCACAGGAGGCACTGCTGAATACAGCTGGATAGCAGCAGTGGTGGCCTCTAGGAAGAATGAATTGAGAAAGCATAACCGGATATGCTGGTTTCTTTAATACCGATAATTGGTTACACATGAATGCCACAACGTGCATTGATATATTACATTATCAAATTACAATATTCTTGTATTAATTTGATGTGACTGTTCGCCTTAATATGCCTGCAAAGTTACATGATTCTATTAGGGCTCAGAACCATTTTATTTAGTGATGTCCATCTGCACACTTTCCTGCATCTTGTAGTAAATTGAATATGTACGGCTATGGGAAATTCGGCCGCTCCTTGCTACGCTAACATCTACATGAAAGTATTTGAAGAGTCACATATACTGAGCCAAAGCAACTGGATACAACATGGCAAACTGTACCTACGGTACATTGATGACGTCTTTTTATTATGGGAAGGTTCCACTGAAACTCTGGTCAACTTTCTGGAATCATGGAACAATGTCAATGAACGTATTCAGTTTACCTGGGAGTACAGTGATAAATGTGTCCACTACTTGGATGTGGAAATACATCGAGACCCTAATGACTGGTCAACAACCATATATCGAAAACCCACGGACAGGAACTCCATACTACATTACAGTAGTTTTCATCGACTTAGCCTCAGGAACAACCTACCCTTTGCTCAGCTTTTAAGAGTAAAACGTAAAGTTTCCAAAGATCACGAATGTAAACAGGCCCTTAAAAACACCCTGGAGAGACTTAAAGCACGTGGGTACCCCACACCCATCTTGGATCTAGCCATGGAGAGAACTGATAAATGTGTGAGATCTCAACTACTAAAACCCAAACCAAAAAAAACCACTGATCGCATGGTTGTAGTTTCAAAACACTCAAAGTTGTCGAATCAGTTTCAACACATCATTCGGAAACACTGGCCCATACTTACAATGGAACCTGATTTCAACGGTATATTTAACCAATCTCCAATGTTTGCATTCACCAGAGGCCGTAATGTCAAAGAACTATTGAATAAACCCATGTCTATCACCACCCCTTTGGTTTATAATGGCTTCAAACCTTGTTATAATTGCAGTAATTGTGGGACTGCATCCTGGCAACAGAACTACTCACCCCATGAAAGGACATGTCATAAAACTGAAAGTGAACGCTACATGCAACACCAGCAATGTCATCTATATGTTGAAGTGCCCTTGTGGCAAGTGTTATATTGGGCACGCATTTTGGAACATAAAAGCAATATACGGACATTCAACTCGAAATCCAGTGTGGCTACTCACTTTATGGAACAGAGACACAGTGTTGCCCAATTGAAATTTCAAGTACTCGAACAAGTCAAGATAACCATGAACAACAAGAACACGTTGTTAAAAAGAGAAAACTTTTGGATCCGCTTGATGTCCACCATGGCACCGCATGGTCTTAATGACCGGATGGAATTTTTGTGCTATCTGTAACTTACTTATGTACTCTAATTTGGTTCATGAACTTGTGTTTCAGCACATGTAGGTTTTGTTACCTTAATGTCACAACGTTTCTCATATTGCATGTTATTTTGACTTTCTTTGGCTTTATTCACCGTTCCAATATGGCCCCCACCTTGGCTATCACCCTTCCTTAGGCTACACCTGAGTTGTAGTCCCTCGTTCATTTCCGGTTTAATCGCGGGTCACCTCTGGGTTTTGTTTGCGCTCACATCGGCTTTCCTGACAGTTCACCGACTTGACGGCTCTTGGCGGAGCTTGTTCAACGTTTGCATGAAGTAAGTACCTGAGTTGGGACATATTAGGCGGCATGTTATTTTGGTTTATTTCGATTTCAGAGCACGGTGTTTTTAACATTCACTGACCCTGAGTTTCCATCACGCACTTTGGTTCTTCTCCGACTTTTTACCGCAGCGGGTTACACGAGGTTTTGTTACAACCGTTTCTACTCACCGGGTGATATAACAGTGTCGATAGTCTGAAGCCATGACTGCTTGCACCGTTACTAAGCATTATTCTTATTATCTTTATTCACTTGGACACACTACCTTTTTGATGTATAAGTTCGTGTTGCATGATATTTCACGTTTTTTCACAGTGTGCACGACGCATGTAATTGAGTATAACTCATTTTTACACCAAACTGAATCGTTTTTATTTGGATTGTTTTCATAGAGTATTCCCTGAAGAAGGGCTTGGCCCGAAATGCATCGGGATACGTGATTATGTGTTTGGAACATACTTACTGTTGGAATGATATTCGTTTGGATTACTACCTTGATTCTCACTTTCAAAATCATGAATAAAATGTGAAAGCTGATGAATACCTCACATTGAATCAACGCTCTTAAATTTTTGTTTAAAAAGAACTAGACCTTTTTGGTCTCTACCGTTGTGCGCAGAGGTGCTCTCTCAACTGAGTGAGCTTTGTATGAGTACCTTGGTTTTCACACTGCCGGCGCAGACAGTGTTTCCTCTGCTGCACACTCATTGTCTAAAAGACACTACCCTAATCACCCTCAGCTGTGCGAGCTCCTGTTCAATTTAGTAAATTGAATATGGACAAACAGAAGTGTTATTTCCAGAAACAGTGACTTCTGCAGCTTGTCTGTGTATCTTTGATCTGCACCTCATGGACTCCTCACATTCCTCTCGAGAGAAGATCCTACCTCCTACTCATTAGTGTTTTTTTTAGTAGCTGCTTCTATCACGTGTTCATGTTTAATTGACTTGTATTAGGAGAAAAGTGTATAAAAATACATGGGGAGCATTAGCATTATATACTCCAACTTGCTTTAGGGTGGATGCTCTCGTCCATTGCAAAGACAATTGTCACTTGTTAGTTTGCTTGGCCTTTTGCTATTTTTGCATTAAATGTATGATAGATTTGTTGGCCTCCCGGAGTGTTGTGTTTTATTTTACATAGCACAAGAGATGCTGAGGAAAATGACAGTCCAGTATACACATTCTTCATATAAATCAACTCTCAGTATACTGTTTTGGAGGTTCAGTCCTAAAGACATTATCTCTAACTGAACGCAGGAACCCTAGGAAGCATGTGCTTTTCAAACCAGTTGCCCTCTGATGCGGCGTCCTCGTTATTGGATAAGTCAGTATGTCCTGAATTTTAGGAGGGTTACCGTATCTAGTGCACCCTGTTAGACAGCGCTCACCTGTGGCAGTAAGATGTTAATAGGCACCTTATCACCTATGCACGGTGCAGGGCTTTGAGTTACAGAGCTCCTCACCCTGTGGAGAAGATTAGGTCACATTTACCCATTTTCCCATATTTGGTCCTCATGAAATGCCAACAGATTGCTCCATGACTACACACGGCATGAAAAACGTTGACCTGAAGTATAGACTCCAGCTTACCAGCAGGACCATAGGTGATCGACACTTTCACACAGTGATAGGGGCCATTAGTTCCTCAATTTCTCTGCCACTGCTTTTAATCTCAACATGGACGAGGAAGATCACATTAACTATATTGTGGCAACTGGTCGATAGTTGATCTTATATTCAGGCTTTCACCAATCTCACATCTTATGACACAACATCCTCTGTCCTACTATGCTCATCCGGCATACTTAATAAAAGATCTCCGACAAAGTGCCCTCTGGTGGTGCCCACCAGGCATTGTAGCGCCGCATGTCACCATCAGGTGAGTGAACTAAACTTGTCTTAAAAGCACCTGCTTCCTAGGGTGTCTGCATTCAGTTACAGATAATGACTCTGGGACTGAACCTCCGGAACAGTATACTGTGATTTGTTTGTGTTTTATTTTAACAAATGTACATAGCAGATATTGGCGCTTGCTTGTTTCACAAAAATTATTGGATACCTGCCTCAGAGTGCACTTCTTACAGACGAGTATGAGGTTATCATGTTGCTGCTACAAGCTCCTTACCTGTGCGAGTTATCGGGAACGATGCAGGGGCAGACCCAAACCAGCCACACGTGGAGATCAATGACAAATACTGAAGAATTAACAGAGCTTCCAAGCTGGTGACCATTACTTAATTGACCCTGAAAATAAAAGAAGTTTTTAGTATTCTGGTGACTCATGACCATAAAAACAAAGGTTATAAATTCAATATTATGTCAAATACTTAAAAAATGGAACTGGATGTGCTGAATCGATGTTGCCCCAGGTCATGCGTGACACCTTACACCACTATTGCTTATGGGACTTGTAGTTTTGTTTTTCTCATTAAAAGGATGGGCTCTAAAGTCCCAGTGTTCTAAGCGATGTTAGTTAAAATCAGAGGTCTGAGTGAGGGTGAAGCAGGACACTGCTCTGCTTAGCAGTGAGATGAATGACAATTCCTCAGCCATTCCATTTTTTGACAGACAGAGGCTCGTTGGCCGTTCGTATTTTCTTGCAACGAGAAAGAAACCTGTTTTGCAGCTTGTGTCAACTGAAGAGATAAAACGCTTGGGTGTGTTTCATTAACTACTGACAAACATGAACAATCAAGAACATGAGTTTATGGAAAACTATCAAGCACCCAATCAGAATCAGCCGCCCTTCACACCCGGGAATTCTTGAGGCTTTGGAGAGAATGAATTGCACGGGGTATAAGAGGAACACTACATCGACTCAAAGCTCACTTCTCAGGGATGTACTGAAATGCCAGCCTCATGGCACACTTAGCCAGCTCTTCACCTCCTCCTCCTCAAACGGTTGACCAGCTATCAGGGCAAATGAGCCTGCAGCAAAGCCTCGCTGGCTTGGTTCCACACCGGACCAGGCAATACTCCTCCAAGTCAGCAAGCACTTTGGTCGAGCCAGTCCTAACCCCACATGAATGTTCCCCTTCACAACTATTTTAATGGTACTAAGTTATGTTTCTGCTAAATGTAGGAGTCAAAAAGTGAAAGATTTTAGTAGGAAGTACTGAAAGATAAATCATGAAGTTTTTCAATATTTCTGAGTCTGCCACAGTACACAGGAGCATTATTTCTCTACAGCAGCAAATCATGTATGTGCCCTGTAGAAAGCTTGTTGGAATGAAACATGGAATTTATTGCAGCCTACAATTCATGCAACAACATAGAGTGCAAGATAACTTGTGTTATTATTCCAGCAGAACGAAATGCCATTCCTAATGTGTACGTCATTTTAAAGACAAACCCAGAAAAATGTGTGGTCAGTGTTGTTCTTCTGTCTGTTAAAAGACAATCTCCATTAATGTGTTAGGATATAAAATACTATGAGAAATCCTACTCTATGGCAGGGTGCTGCCTGCCACTATATTGCAGGTTACTTCAAACATAATCTGATTTATACATACATACTCCAGGGTGCTGCCAGCTATCGGGTCTGCACACAGCAGTCTGGAGCCACTCAGGAAGGATATAAGCTCTTCATTTCATCTTAAGCCCTTATGTTACATGCACAGCCTGATGGGTCCGGAGAACTTTATCCTCGCTCTAACTGCACCGAGAAGATAGACGTAGCCCAACATAGTCTGTGTTGTGTGCTGGGTGATGCCTGGCATCTTATTATTCGTTGGCGGATGGATGAAGCTCTGATAAGAGCTACTACAAGAAGAGCAGAGAAACAGGACCACAGATCGCCACAGAGTGATAACTGCCCAGAAGCTGAAGAAATAACTGAAACAGCAAACCTCCTACACCCTGGAGATTCTCCAGAGTAAGCAAATGATAGTAATGAAATGCAAACTGCAGCATTAAGGTCACTGTAACACTGGGCAGGGGACGGGAGGAAAAGAACCGGATAATGTTGAGTGGTGGCGTAGTGAACTAACGTCCTCCCCCTCTCTGCCTCATTATCAGCATGACTCGAACAGGGGAGAAGCCTGTTCCTGGGAACTAGCCGACGAATTAGATGATGCCCCCTTTAACTGGAAGACACACAAGTACGCAGCTCCTTCCCCTGATGACGACGCGGGATTCCTAGTGGGTAAAAACACAGAAGAAGTTGTCGTGGCATGTGAATTCACCGACCGAGGATCGAGAGTGGGAGAGCGGCCCGGAGGAGCAGAGAACGGAGCTTTTGAAGGCGAACCCGAGGACGACAGGAGTAAGCCAGGAGGCCACTGGATCCGTGAATCGCCGTGCCACACTCCCGAGGGAGGAGTGTGGCTACAACAGGTACGGCAGCGTTTTGCAGGCTGGGTAGGAAGACGGGGTTCTTCTAAACGGTAGCCGCGTGTGTGCCAGAATATCTGCCCAACCTTTCTTTGTCCTCACCGTGTAAATATACCCCTCCTCACCAGTAATCAAGCCTCTGCACCCTCACACGTTTAATAAAGTGTTTAGCACCTTAGCACGGGTGTCTCCTGCACTTGCCCGGTTCCCTGTGGGAGAGTCCAGATAGAGTACATATCCTGACGATCTGTACCTGTTTCTTTTCCCTGGCGGAGTCCAACGAGGAGTTAGGAAGAACGGAACATCCCCTGAAGTCTGCTTCTTAACCATCTGGAA
This sequence comes from Lissotriton helveticus, assembly GCF_964261635.1. Taxonomy (NCBI): domain Eukaryota; kingdom Metazoa; phylum Chordata; class Amphibia; order Caudata; family Salamandridae; genus Lissotriton; species Lissotriton helveticus. The sequence continues at coordinate 46,695 of NW_027612057.1, read as the reverse complement.
ACAAGACCATAACCAGACACCATCACGGACCCCAGAGCTTTTCAGAGAGACACCCTGACAACCCGCCATAAAAAACCATTTTCCAAAATAAAACCTTACCTACCCCGAACTGGTGTTAGGTCTCTTCTTGATCCCACGCCACAGTCACACACTACAACATCTTTCCCTTTAAACCGAAGATAACAGCCTACAATAAAAAACTAACCAAAAAGCAACAAAACTAGAAAATGCATTTCCAAAAGCTGCAAAAGAGAAGCTGTTAATATAAATGAACAATATTAAACGTTGTTGGTACCTTAGTAATGTGCTTGCTTCTGGCTTCACTCCATCTGCAGCAATAACGCTCTGAAAGGAGAAATTACTGCTGTGAGTCTCAGAGTCTTCAGTATTACTGGTCTCAGTCACGAAGACTGTGGTGTCGGAAGATAACTTTCTCTTATTTGGCTTCATAGATCCACCAGTCATGCCATCGCTATTAGCAGACAGGCCACTGTCAGCAGCATCATAACTTCAGGCAGACCAGCAAAGCGGATCTCACCACTCACATTGGGTGAACAGACTCATCTCTGCTACATACATCCACTCTGTTCTCAAATTTGCTTGGGGCTGCCAAAATGCAAAGAGCTGCAATATATTCGCCAAACTTTCCTGACTACCTTGTTTTAAAAAGTTGTGACATTCAAGCGTGATTCTTGGTTCATCTCCAAGCTGAATTTTTTAGAGGTTCTATTGCCACACAATACTATTCCCATATTCCAGTTTGTCCACAGGGTGGTTCAAGCCTGGTAGGTTATCACCTGTCTGTTTTGCAGATAATTTCAGATAGTTTCTGTAAGAAACTGAATTAATATTTACGGTAGATGAGGAACAATCACAACCGTTGTCAGAATGAAAGCCATTCAATTAACCTAGGATCAACCCCTGATACCTAAGCACGGAACAGGCAGGCTTAACTTAAGGTAATATGTCAAATATTTATGCAGAAACCAAAAAAGTAAAAATCAAAATGCAAAACAATAAAAAACCCAAACCAAAATAGAAAAAAAAGTAAAATGTATTGAACTAAATGACACTAAAATGACAAAATCCAATAAGGGGAATGAGATATGAACTGTAACGCTGTAAGAATCACAAGGTGCCAATGGATGAGGGGCCCGGGCATGGATTAGTCTCTCTGGAGCTGACTGCAAAGTCTGAGTGAACTTGTTTTCCCTGTTCAGCAGGAAGTCACTATACCGGAGGAAGGGCTTTAAGTGGAATGAAAAACCTTGTGATGGCTCCCAGAGGGACGTGGTCGACGTAATGAAGGGTGTGGCTTAAAAACCCAAACTGAAAATCCATGCTCTGCATAGTGTGTCACCCCACTGGTATTTTGCTGCTTCGCCATTCCATCCATATACAACAAGTAACATTACATCTACTACAAGCCAGGACTATTGGCTTTGTCAATGGTTATTAGTTGCGTAAGATAAATACGCAATAGCGATGGCTTCAAAGCTTGAGGGGGGCTGCTAAGGGTGAGAGTGGGCTGCGAGAGGTGAGAGAACTGTAGCTGGTGTGAGAGCAGCGCTGCAAGGGTGTAATGGGTGACCGTCCTGACTCGTTCAGAAGCGGTCGCTCCCACACACTCCCTGGCCACTTGAGTATCTTAGCGATATATTGCTCACTGCTGCATTGCTTTTCATAGCTTTTGTGCCTGATTATCATAGCAGCGCTGTACTCGCATTGCCTTAAAAGCTGTTGTGCTTGGAGGAGCTACGCTAGCAACCAAGATGGCCGCATAAGCTCCCGGCTCCGTCGACCTCCGTCGCTGGCGGACATATCCTGAACTTAATCCTGACCTCCCGCCAGACTCCCGTGTGTCTGAATCGTCTCTGAGTCCAGGAGCGCAATCCCGGAGTCTTTATCACCTTTTTTGACGAAGTTACACCGTCTGCCATTTTCGGGCCTCCTCCAGTCTGTGAGCCGGGGCCTCGAGTACTGACCCAGCCGGGTTTCAGTTGAACAACATCAGCCGCGGATACCTGGCAGGGTCCGGTCTCATTGGAGTGACACGAATTCTCGATCCCGGTGGTGGTCTCGAGTCCCTGCGTATACTGGCCAGACGGCGACGAGACGTGGATGCCGCAGTGAGTGGGGGTCCGGTTCCTGGGACCCTGCTGCAGCCCTCGGGGTCCGCGGGGGGGCCCCCGCTCTCGGCAGCGGGGTAAAGAGCGCACAGTCTGAAAGTCGCCAGTCGCCTTCGCCCACCTCACTCCAGTTGGTTTCCCCGGAGTAGCCGGCCTCTGGGGTTGATGACCTGCTTTGTCATCGATTAAGCGGAGATGGATCGGACGACGTGTGGACCAACACTGGGGACCGTAATGGCCGCCATCGGGGCTCTTCACTGGCAAATGGAGGCTGCTCTCCACAACCTAACCGTACGCATCGAGACTATTTGTTCGAGACCGGACCCTAGCCCAGAGTCAGACCCGCAACATATGGTGACCCCCCGCGAAGTTTGATTTTATCCGGGAGGAGAACCCCGAGCATCGTTCTAATCTGACGCCTATTGTATCTACGCAACTACAGCGACCCGCGACTGGAGCCCCTGACCAGCCAGCGAGCTCGACAAAGTCATCGCCCTCACAGGACTTATTTCTTTCTTCGTTTCTGGAGACCTCCATCGATATTCTTTGGATTGACTTTCGTATTCCTGATAGACTTCGAGACTTGACTCTTCTGACACTTTCATGCTATATTGATCTTCTCCCCTTTCTACAACGTTTTGACTCTTTTGCTATTGTGTTGGTCCTATCGGAGAGGGTTTGTGTGATGGATCGTAGAGGCCAGGGTTGAACTTGACTGCTTTAATTCTGTACAGAGACTTCCTTTGACACTGCTGGGTGGTATCGGTGGGAGTGAGGGCCATATGGGATTCTGCTTTTCTGGCTTTGGTGTACTGACTGTGTTCGACAATGGGATTTGCTGCCTCTGTGATATCTGGGGCTGGGCGGGATGGTCTTTTCTCTCTTGGTGATTTCCCTATCAGTTTGCTTATAAGCCTGCTTTACCTCTCTTAGTACCATGGTGGGGAACATCTGCTCGCGGTGGGGGGGAGGGGAGTCCGGGAGCCCGCATTATGTCGTAATATATTCCTCCTCCGTCTTTTCCCTTCCTTGGGGTGTAGTTTAGGGGGCGACAGGCACACTGCTAGTGGGGTTAGGTCGTAGCCATCTGCAGGGGTGCAGGGTGGGGGGTTGTGGGGGGGGGTTTATTTTTCCTTTCTTTTGTTCTATGACCTATCTTTTTCCCTTTTCCCTTCTCCACAAGAGATGTGGCATATTCTCCTGAGCCTGTTGTTATGCATATTCGGGTGTCGAGTGTCTATTTTTATATCCTGTATCCTTGGTGGGCAGGTTCTGATAATGTTTGCTTATGATTATTTGTCTTGTATTGTTTTGACCCAGCTCCGGCTGGTATTGATACTTTCCAGATGCCTACAATTGTATTGTATTTCTTCATTTCATCTGCCCGTTCGCCACTGTAATATGTTATACCAACGATACCCGAAATGTACATTTCTACTCTTGTGTTATAATTAATAAAAATATATAAAAAAAAAAAAAGCTGTTGTGCTTGACTTTGTGCCTGATTATCATCGTAACGCTGTGCTCGCATTACCTTTAAAAACTGTTGTGCCTGACTATTATCATAGCGCGGTGCTCGCATTGCCGTAAAAGTTGTTGTGCTTGACTAATACCATAGCGCTGTGCTCGCACTGCCTTTATAAATTGTTGTGCCTGACTATCATCGTAGCGCTCTGTTGCCCATTACAACCATTGCATTGCTCGCATTAATTGGTAAATTAATTAGTTACTGATTGTGCCAGTGCCACTGCCCATAGCTATACTCCTCATTGTGCCCCAATCTCGTCCTCTTTTGCTTTTGTTTTCTGCTGCCATTTTGTTGTTGTTGTGCCTCCTAGCCCGTCTCTCCCCCCCCGCTCCCGCCTCCCAGCTGCTCCTCCCTCCCTCTGGTAGTTCAGGATCGTCCCGTCTGCTGAAGCGCTGTGACCGTCCTGACTCGTTCAGAAGCGGTCGCTCCCACACGCTCCCTGGCCACTTGAGTATCTTAGCGATATATTGCTCACTGCTGCATTGCTTTTCATAGCTTTTGTGCCCGATTATCATATTAGCGCTGTACTCGCATTGCCTTAAAAGCTGTTGTGCTTGACTTTTTGCCTGATTATCATCGTAACGCTGTGCTCGCATTACCTTTAAAAACTGTTGTGCCTGACTATTATCATAGCGCGGTGCTCGCATTGCCTAAAAAGTTGTTGTGCTTGACTAATATCATAGCGCTGTGCTCGCACTGCCTTTATAAATTGTTGTGCCTGACTATCATCGTAGCGCTCTATTGCCCATTACTACCATTACATTGCTCGCATTAATTGGTAAATTAATTAGTGACTGATTGTGCCAGTGCCACTGCCCATAGCTATACTCCTCATTGTGCCCCAATCTCGTCCTGTTTCGCTTTTGTTTTCTGCTGCCATTTTGTTGTTGTTGTGCCTCCTAGCCCGTCTCTCCCCCCCCCGCTCCCGCCTCCCAGCTGCTCCTCCCTCCCTCTGGTAGTTCAGGATCGTCCCGTCTGCTGAAGCGCTGTGACCGTCCTGACTCGTTCAGAAGCGGTCGCTCCCACACGCTCCCTGGCCACTTGAGTATCTTAGCGATATATTGCTCACTGCTGCATTGCTTTTCATAGCGTTTGTGCCTGATTATCATATTAGCGCTGTACTCGCATTGCCTTAAAAGCTGTTGTGCTTGACTTTTTGCCTGATTATCATCGTAACGCTGTGCTCGCATTACCTTTTAAAACTGTTGTGCCTGACTATTATCATAGCACGGTGCTCGCATTGCCTTAAAAGTTGTTGTGCTTGACTAATATCATAGCGCTGTGCTCGCACTGCCTTTATAAATTGTTGTGCCTGACTATCATCGTAGCGCTCTATTGCCCATTACTACCATTACATTGCTCGCATTAATTGGTAAATTAATTAGTGACTGATTGTGCCAGTGCCACTGCCCATAGCTATACTCCTCATTGTGCCCCAATCTCGTCCTGTTTCGCTTTTGTTTTCTGCTGCCATTTTGTTGTTGTTGTGCCTCCTAGCCCGTCTCTCCACCCCGCTCCCGCCTCCCAGCGGCTCCTCCCTCGCTCCGCCCCCCTTCACTATCCACTTATGACAGATGCACTTTCGCGCAGCGGACACGCCCTATGCGCGCTGAAGGTGCGCCAAAGGTAAGCCCGTCTATGCCCGTCCGCGCCTGGACCACGCCCAGCGCCAAACCCCCTGGCCCTCGCAAAATACACTCCACCCGCATTACGTACGACACCGCTACCCTCTCAGCACTTAACCCTGGCCGACTCCCAAACTGCTACCAAGCCGCCCCAGGACACACCCATGGACCCTTCACCTGCCACTCCTACAGGTTCGACAACACCAGAACCCACACCAAATCCACAAACTCCAAACAGAGCTCCGACACTAACCACCTGAAGTGCATCCTGCTCAACACCCGCTCGGTCCACAGACACGCCATTGAACTTTGGAACCTACTAGACACCACATCGCCAGACGTCGCCTTTCTTACAGAAACCTGGATGAACGCCTCATCAACGCCCGACATCGCCATAGCCATCCCGGACGGCTACAAGATCATCCGAAAGGACCGCATCAATCAAACAGGAGGAGGCATCGCCATCTTCCATAAGAACACCATCCGCATCACGACCAGCTCCGACGATACCCTCGCAGCCGCCGAACACCTTCACTTCCAGATCCACACCGACCCCAAGACCACACTCAGAGGCACCCTCATCTACAGACCACCAGGACCCCGCAAACAATTCAGCAAAGACATCACTGACTTCATCAGCCCACACGCCCTCCCCTCCGAGGACTACATTCTACTGGGAGACCTCAACTTCCACCTGGAAAAGAACAACAACAGCAACACCACCACCCTTCTGGACAACCTCGCCAATCTCGGACTCAAACAACTTGTTGACACCCCCACCCACTATGCCGGGCACACGCTCGACCCAATCTTCACCTCCAGCAAGCACATCTCCTTCAATCACACCACAACTCTCCATTGGACTGACCACAGCTGCGTTCACTTCAACTACAAAAAGACTACGACCCACAACCACCCACAACCAATTCCCCGCAGAAACTGGAACAAAATTACCACCGACCAGCTCATCACATCGCTTCACCAAAACCCTCCTGCCAAATCATCGGACCCAAACCAAGCAGCCACCAACCTCACACAATGGATCACCCACAGCGCTGACGAATTAGCACCCTTGAAAAACCATCAAATCAAGCAAGGCAGCAAAAAAGCCCCCTGGTTCAATGATGACCTTAAGAAATCCAAGAAGATATGTCGCACCCTCGAGAAAGCCTGGCGAAAATACCCAACCACTGACAACCTGGCCACCTTCAAGAACGCCACCCGCAAACACCACCAACTGATCCGATCCACCAAGAAATCAGCATTCAAGGATCGACTCGACAACAACGCCCGCAACAGCAAAGAACTATTCAACATCGTCAAAGAGTTAACCAACCGCACCGCCGGCACCAACGACATAACTCCCTCCCAAGACCTCTGCGACTCTCTAGCCTCGTTCTTCCACAACAAAATCGCTGACATACATAACAGCTTTGGAGACCAGTCCACCCCACCCACCTCCGAACTAAAACCCCCCTCCAACAACCTTTGCGCCTGGAAACCAATCACCACTGAAGGCACCATCCGCCTGATGAACTCCATCCACTCAGGATCGCCAACTGACCCATGTCCCCACCACATTTTCAACAAAGCAGACTCCATTATCGCACCCCATCTCCGAGACGTCATCAACTGCTCCCTCAACTCCGCTACCTTCCCGGAAATCTGGAAACATGCCGAACTCAGCGCCCTCCTGAAGAAACCCACAGCAGAACCCACTGAACTTAAGAACTACCGCCCCATTTCGCTCCTCCCATTCCCTGCCAAAGTCATCGTGAAAGCCGTCAACAGTCAGCTCGCCGCCTTCCTTGAATCCAACAAATCCCTCGACCCTTCACAGTCAGCCTTTCGAGCCAAACACAGCACCGAGACCGCCCTCATCGCAGCAACAGACGACATTCGAACTCTACTGGACAACGGAGAAATAGCTGCCCTCATCCTACTTGACCTCTCCGCAGCCTTCGACACAGTCTGTCATAGCACCCTTATACAACACCTCAGCAACGTCGGAATACAAGGAAAAGCATTGGACTGGATCATCTCGTTCCTAGCCGGAAGAACCCAGAGAGTCCGCCTCCACCCTTTTAGATCAGAGGCCACCGAAGTCATCTGATGCGTACCACAAGGATCATCACTCAGTCCCACTCTCTTCAACGTATACATGAGTCCCCTCGCAACCATCGCGCACCAACACAACCTCAACATCATCTCCTACGCAGACGACACCCAACTGATCCTTTCCCTCACCAAAGACCCAAACACCGCCAAAACCAACCTACACGAAGGGATGAAAGAAGTAGCCGAGTGGATGAAGAACAGCCGTTTAAAACTGCTCATCTTAGGATCATCCCCCTCCGCCTGGGATGACTCATGGTGGCCACCGGCTCTGGGAAACGCACCCATACCAACGGACCACGCACGCAACCTGGGCTTCATCCTGGACTCCTCCCTCTCGATGACCAGACAAATCAACGCCGTCTCATCATCATGCTTCAACATCCTACGTATGCTCAAAAAAATCTTCCGTTGGATCCCCACCGAAACAAGAAAGACGGTCACCCATGCACTGGTCACAAGCCGACTGGACTACGGAAACACCCTTTACGCCGGAACCACAGCCAAACTACAGAAAAAACTCCAACGCATCCAAAACGCCTCAGCCAGACTCATCCTAGACATTCCCCGCCAAGCTCACATCTCCGGGCACCTGAGAGACCTTCACTGGCTCCCCGTCAACAAGAGAATAACGTTCTGTCTCCTCACCCACGCACACAAAGCCCTCTACGAACTAGGATCCAAATACCTCAACACGCGCCTGTCCTTTTACACCCCCACCCGCCAAATGCGTTCGACCAATCAAACCCTCGCCGCAATTCCACGCATCAAAAGATCCACCATGGGGGGGAAGATCCTTCTCCTACTTAGCGGCCAAGACCTGGAATTCTCTCCCCACCTACCTCCGCCTTACACAGAACCACCTCTCCTTCAGAAAACAACTAAAAACTTGGATATTCGATAAGTAAAGTACCCCCCCTCCCTCAAGCGCCTTGAGACCCTCTGGGTGAGTAGTGCGCTATACAAATTTTAAACTTGAACTTATGGGTGCTGCGAGGGTGTGATGGGCGCTGCGAGGGTGTGATGGGCGCTGCAAGGGTGTGATGGGCGCTGCGAGGATATGAGAGGCGCTGCGAGGATATGAGAGGCGCTGTGGGGTGGTGAGAGGACGCTGTGAGGGGTGCTGCTGGGGATGAGAGTGGCGCTACTAAGGGTGAGAGGGGCTCTGCTAGAGGTGAGAAAGAACTCCAGGTGGTATGAAAGCTGCACTGCTTGAGCGAGAGAGGGCCTGGTGGGGGTAACAGATGGGCTGGGCGCGTGTCTTCAGAGAAATGTGTGCACCGGGAACCATTGGGCAGACGTTATATCAGAGGGAGTGTGTCAGTGAAATTGTGCATAGAGAGGCTTCTTGCAGAAAGTCACTACAACAAAATGTGTGCAGGGGGAGTGCGTGTATGGGGGTCACCAGCTAGGAAGTCACCACAGCCGATTAGGAAGTCACTGCAAGAAAAGTGTGTGCAAAGGGGGTCACCAGCTAGGTAGCCACTAGCCACTGCAGGGAGAGTGCGTGCAGGGTGAGTGAGTGCATGGTGAATACCAGCTAGGAAGTCACCGCAAGGAAAGTGTGTGCAAGGTAAGTGCGTGCATGGGGGTCACTGGCTAGGAAGTTATTGCGACAAAAGTGTGTGCAGGGTGAAGGCATGCATGGGGGTCACCAGCTAGGAAGTCGCTTTAAGGAAAGTGTGTGCTGAATGAGTGCATGTATGGGGATATTACTGGCTTGAAAGTTATGTGGCCTACACTGTCATCCACTCGAAAGGGTGTTCTGTTCTGTATTATTATATGTGTGGTATACGAGGCTCCGAGTAGGATTGCATGCCATGAGTCAGCAGGGGGCAGTTATTCCGCAGCTGTTTACTCCTGCCGCTCATGAGTATTCTAAGGTATGGGTAATCCACACGCACAGGGGTGTAATCACTCAGAAAAACACAGCAGGCCGTACACGATGAATACCACTTTAATTTGACAAGTCCCAAAGACAGCTCTGTGATCAACAACAGAGAATGGTGCATGTGTGCGTGCTTACGTGCGTGTGTGGGGATTGCCCTAGAGTAAAATGTCAAAGTCTTTGTTCCCTCACAGATTTTCTGTAATTTTCGCCAAACTGCGCTTAAGTGGACAATACTGCGTCCATCACCACCATGTCCACCACATTCACCACCACCACATCCACCACCTCCACCACAATCACTACGTCCACAACCCCCACCATGTCCATCACCACCACATCCATCACCACGTCCACCCCCACCATGTCTACCACCACCACATCCACCACCACCACCCTCCACCTCCACCACCACCATGTCCACCACCACCACACCCACCACCACTACCACCACCACCACGTCCACCATCACCATGTCCAACACGTCCACCACCATCACCATGTCCACCATCACCATGTCCACCATCACCATGTCCACCAACACCACGTCCACCATGTCCACCACCAATACCACCACATCCACCACCACATCCACCACCACATCCACCACCACCATGTCCACCACATCCACCACAACCACCACGTCACCACCACCACGTCCACCACCACTACGTCCACCACCATCATGTCCACCACCACTACGTCCACCACTATGTCCACCACCACCAAGTCCACCACCACACCCACCTCCACCAGCACCACGTCCGCCATCACCACACCCACCACCACCACGTCCACCACCACTACCACCACCATCACATCCACCACCACCATCACCACATCTACCACCACCATGTCCACCACCACGTCCATCACCACCACGTCCATCACCACTATGTCCAAAACCACCATGTCCACGTCCACCACCACACCCACCACCACCACGTCCACCACCACATCCACCACCACATCCACCACCACCACCACATCCACCACCACTACGTCTACCACCATGTTCACCACCACCACCACCACCACATCCACCTCCACCACGTTCACCACCACCACCACCACATCCACCACCACTACGTCCACCACCACTACGTCCACCACCACCATGTCCACCACATCTACCACCACCACCACGGCCACCACCACTACATCCATGTCCTCAACCACCACATCCACCACTACCATGTCCACCACCAACACCACCACATCCACCACCACCATGTCCAACACCACGTCCACCACCACCACGTCCACCACCACTATGTCCACCACCATCATGTCCACCACCATGTCCACCACCACCACCACCACGTCCACCACCACACCAACTTCCACCACCACCACATCCACCATCACCACACCCACCACCACCACATCAACCACCACATCCATCACCATCACATCCATGTCCTCCACCACCACATTCACCACTACCATGTCCACCACCAACACCACCACATCCACCACCGAAACCACCACCACATCCACCACTACGTCCACCACCATGTCCACCACCATGTCCACCACCACCACCACCACGTCCACCACCACACCAACTTCCACCACATCCACCATCACCACATCCACCACCACCACATCAACCACCACATCCATCACCATCACATCCATGTCCTCCACCACCACATCCACCACTACCATGTCCACCACCAACACCACCACATCCACCACCGAAACCACCACCACATCCACCACTACGTCCACCACCATGTCCACCACCACCACGTCCGCCACCACACCAACCTCCATCACCACCACGTCCACCATCACCATACCCACCACCACCACGTCCAGCACCACTACCACCACCACCACCACATCCACCACCACCACATCCATCACCACCACGTCCATCACCACCATGTCCAAAACCACCATGTCCATGTCCACCACCACCACACCCACCACCATAACGTCCACCACCACCACATCCACCACCACTACGTCCACCACCACCACATCCACCACCACCACATCCACCACCACCATGTCTACCACGTACACCACATCTACCACCATCACCACCACCACATCCATGTCCTCCACCACCACATCCACCTCTACCACGTCCACCACCACCACCACATCCACCACCACATCCACCACCACCTCCACCACCACCTCCACCACCATCATGTCCACCACCACTACGTCCACCACCACGTCCACCACCACCCCCACCTCCACCATCACCACACCTACCACCACCACATCCCCACCACCATCACCACATCCACCACCCCGTCCACCACCACCATGTCCACCACCACCACGTCCATCACCACCATGTCCACCACCACCACGTCCATCACCACCACCACATCCACCACCAAAATGTCCACCACCACCTCGTACACCACCACCTCGTACACCATCTTCTCGTGTAAGAGAGGAGGAGATTTTGACGGGGAGAGTATCCGGGATTGCCTTGGGGCTGTTTTCCAATGGTTCCAACTGAACAGCCTCAAGTGCAATTCCGATAAGTCCGAGGTACTCTTCTTTGGGTGTGATACAGAGCCAGACTGGCAGGCTTGGTGGCCCATTAATATGTTCCCTCCGTCTTGTTCTTCCAAAATTGCTAAGAACTTGGGGGTCAAGATGGATAAGGGGCTAACTCTGAAATCCCAGATCCTCGGGGTGTCGGGCTCCTGCTTTGGCCTCCTCAGGATGCTGCGGAGGTTCCTTCCCCTGTTGTCTGAGGAGCACAGGAAGCTGACGGTGCAGGCTCTAATCGGGTCCAGGTTAGATTACGTGAACATTATTTACCTGGGCCTGCCAGAGTATCTGCTGCAGCGGCTCCAAGTGGTGCAGAACGCTGCCGCGAGAGCTATCTTTGGTTTAAATAGACGGGCCAGTGCAGCGGGTCTGTTGAAGACCTTGCACTGGCTTCCAATCCGGAAACGGATTGCCTTTAACCCCTTCGACGCTCATGACGAGCTGGGCTCGTCATGAGGTAGCCTCCTCGCACGCTCATGACGAGCCCAGCTCGTCATGTAAAGTGCGGTTTTAAAAAACTCAGCACAGGAGCAGAATTCCGCTAGCGCGCATGCGGTTAAGGCTTTGACTCTGGCCTATAAGGCCCTCCATGCGGTGGGAGCAAAGTATCTCCAAAAGAGACTGGCCTTTTATCATCCGACTCGCTCTTTGAGGTCGGAATCCCTGCTCCTGGCGGCTGTCCCGCGAGTGAAGAGAGCTCGCCTGGGAGGCCGCTCTTTTGGACTACTAGCGCCACAGTTGTGGAACTCTCTGCCGTTCACTCTGCGGGGAGCCACCAGCCTACTTGCCTTTAGAAAAGGCCTTAAAACCTGGCTGTTTACCCAGTAGCCCGCTTTTTGTGTGCCCGCTCGGCCTTCTGTCCTTTTTCCTTTTTAACTGTGTTATGTTATTATGATGCAGCCCTCCTTACTAAAAGCGCCGGGACACTCTTTTTGAGTAGCCGTGCGCTATACAAAAGATAAAATAACATAACATAACATAACACCACCACGTTCACCACCACCATGTCCACCACCACCAGCATGACACCCACTTCCACCACCACCAAGTCCACCAGCACCACACCCACCACCACCACGTCCACCACCACTACCACCACCACCACATCCACCACCACGTCCACCACCATCACTACCACCACCTCCACTACCACCAGCACGTCCACCACTACCACATCCACCACCACAACGTCCACTACTACCACATCCACCACCACGTCCACCACCATCACGTCCACCACCACGTCCACCACTACCATGTCCACCACCACCACCACGTCCACCATCACTACGTCCACCACCACCACCACTCCACCACCACCACATCTGCCACCACCACCATGTCCACCACATCCACCACCAAGTCCACCACAATGTCCACCACCATAACATCCACCACCACCACATCCACCACCACGTCCACAACCACCACATCCACCACCACGTCCACAACTACCACCACCACGTCCACAACCACCACATCCACCACCACCTCCACCACCACCACCACCATGTCCACCACCACCACGTTCACAACGAGGCCACCACCAAGTCTACCACCACCACGTCCACCACCAACACATCCACCACCATGTCCACCACCACGTCCACCATCACGTCCACAACCACATCTACCACCACCGCGTCCACCACCACTGTGTCCAACACCACCGCGTCCATCACCACCTCGTCAATTACCACCACGTCCACCACCACCACGTCTACCACCACCATGTCCACCACAATATCCACCACCACCCCCACCACCAGCATATCCACCACCACGTCCACCACCACCAAGTCTACCACCACCACCATGTCCACCACCACCACCACCACGTCCACCACCACCACCAAGTCCACCACCACCGCATCCACCACCACCATGTCCACCACCTTAATTTCCTATGCAATGAATAACGTTAACAGATTTTTCAGTGGCGCATCTGCAGAAAAGTCCTTTTCGTGTTGGAAATTAAGAGAAACTTAACCCCTCACCCAAACAATACATTTACGAATAAAAATGGACTGAATGAGAACCGTGGCCTGCGGCCTTGGTGCTACAGTAATATTACACCTGGCGGCCAAGAAACCAAGCGCGTAGGAGCCCTGAGAGCACGGCCGCCGCGCCGCAGATGCACGCAACGCGGCGGCCATCTGTGGGTTCTGCCCCGGTAGCTCGCGTGGTTTAATGTAACAGGCCATTGGCTTTGAATAGATCCCACTGGCTTCCCTGGGGCGGGATACACTTACAGGGGCAGATTTAATCTTCCATGAAAAATCTGTGGGATGCCAGTGGAGCATGGGACAAAGAGGCGTGAGTGGGTTATAGCCGCTGCCAAAAGGACCACTGGACATAACTTCTCCAAACAGTATATGTCCATCTTCACCATTGACCTAGTAATGCACACCAGAACCTCAAGGACAACTGTGGCAATCAAACCACACACACAGGTATCTAGGTAATCCATAGGATTGCTTCTGTTGTGGGGTGGGAAGGGGGAATTCCATAAATCTAATGCCATTTGAATTAATTAAATTGGGGACTTTACTATAAGGACAATAGTACTTCAAGGAAGAAAGCGGCCACTGAGGCATTTATGCCACACACATGTTTATTTGTTGACAGGAAAATACACTATGCAAAATGTTTCAGTAACTGACAGCTGTTGGTTAAACCTGGGCAGAATCATTCAAATTCAAACTTTGTTGACAACGAATTAGAAATGTATGGTTGTGTGTACAGCACCCTAGGCCATAAGGGCCCACACAAAAGCTTCAAATTTAAGTTTTCTAATGTTACTAAAAAGACCATGAGACTGAAGATAACAAGCATTTGCAATGCAACAGGTAGCGCATTTACACGAGTTTAAGCTATTAGGATTGTAAATGACAAAACATTTTATATATGTTTTGAAACCCAAAACATAAATAAAAGGCATTGTCATTTACAATGCCAATAGCTCAAACTTGCGTAAATGTGAGACCAATTGCATTGCAAATGCTTGTTCCAGTTTGTTGTGTGTCCAAACACCCATTTGGTAGCAAGTAGTAGGTATACCCCAACTGCCTGGTTTTTAGTAAACATCAAATGAATCGCTAGTGGGCTGCCAACTATCAGGTTCGCACTGAGATAGAGAATATTTACGGGCACCAAAATAAAAATGCTCACCATTAGTGAATAGCTGAAGAAGTGGCATCTATAAGCTAACTGTAATGCACAGCTATCATGCAAAAGGAAATTAATAATAGACTACTGCATAGAATATCTGTGCAATGCAGTAAAAAAAAGTACATAGATATGCAAGTCAGATTCAGAGAGGACTATATTCATTCTGTGCATAAACAAAAGGAATCCTACCAGGAGAGAAGTGCGGCCCATATAGGGTATGGGAGCACTCAGTGTTTGGTAAAATACCCCTCACACACCAAAAGGCCCCTTGGTGTCATGCTTCATCATCGGGGTCTTCGCACCCCTCTAACGGAATGCGGCGTGCTGCGACCTACGACTACGCGGGAGCACTGGTAAATGACTATGTGTGGTGTGTGTGGTGCAAGTGATAGGGATGATAATGTGAGTGGTGGTAGGTAGTGAAGAGTTAAAAAGTACCTGGCTCGTAGGTGAACATTTTTTTTTATTCAAGACCTCGGGCTGGCACTGTTAAAAGAAGTGAAGTGCGAGGTAAAGTCTGTTGTGATTATGAACAGTACCTCATGTGTGCGTCGACATGTTTCGGAGCTTGCGCTCCTTCTTCAGGACGGGAGCACAACTTCCCCACCTTACTCACGTATTACTAGTTCGTAACTCAAAAATATTGGTTAGTTAACAAAAAGTGACAAATTATTTTAAGTGATAAAAAGGCTACAATGTGCCTACAGCGGATTTTTGGCTCAGGATACATGCAGTTGCATGACTTAATAGATAAAAGTTGCTTGCTTCATGAGCTCATACAAGCGTCTGGGGGTTGATTGCTATTTTGTGCAATAAGCTGGGGACGAATTATCCACTGTCTGACCCCACACGTAAAAGTTAATGTTAACATGTTCCCCCACGTTTCATTAAAACTCCCCCACATTGTTGTACCAAAATACATTTAAGCTTTCTTTATTCATGTACATGAGGGTATACGCTGCTCATGTGTGTGCTTATATTACGTGAATCACGGTTCATTACCATTACAGAGAGGCATAATAGATTTGCTATGTCCCTCTCTGTGACATTACTGCACACTGCCTATTCTAATTTGCAAACCCTGCCCCTCTAAAACCTATTTTTTGTTTTGTTTAGGGCTCGTGCCCCCTGTGCTTTTCATGTTTGTACTTGCGGTTTGCTGTTTTCAGTATCTGTATGGACTTAAATATACAAAAGTGATGTTATTACAATCCTTAAAATAGCAAATGTGTCACAAATTGTGGCTTTCGTAAGGACGGAGGGACAGGAGACTGATTAGTTAAGTGGTGAATAAATACACCAGCCTCGTCACACTCACACTTCCTTGAAGACTTGACAAGCCTGTCTGCTCAACTGCGACCCCTTTTTGAAGAACATGGAAATACACATGTAGCTGGGGTGGTCGCCGGGAGGATCTAGATCAGTGATCGGGAGGATCTAGATCAGTGATACCCAAAGTACGGCCCAGGGGCCGCATAAAGCCCTTCAGGTCTTTACTTGCAGACCCCTGGGCAGCAGCAGCACTGGCCTGCTGTTTACTCGAGTCAGAACTAACATGAACAAGAAACGTACATATACAGCAAACACTTATTTTAAAGGTTAATTGCAGTTAGGAAAATGAAGTAACAAGGCCTTTATCTTTAGGAACACCTTCATTCTTAAAGGCAGCCACTAGATATACATGCTTTGTTTCCCTACCCCGACTTTACACCCCCTGCTGGCATCAGGGCGGCCCTCGGTCACACCATAGACCAAACTTTGTGGCCCCCGAGAAAATGTTTGTGAGTACCTGTGGAAAAGTAAATTTTGTCATGTTCTGTGTCCCTACGCCTCATCCATCATATGTTATGTGTGCATGACCAATATGCATATGTTATTCCCCATGTCCGATTAATGACGCAATTACAGTTGTGTCCACCTCTAGTATGCCAGTTTCCAGTCCTCGTGAATACTACGAATACCAGGCCTATGTAAAGCTATGTTGCCACGTTTCTCAGTGTGCACGTTATTCCATTATAAAGTCCTCGTTTCTAGGCCTCAAAAGAGCCTGGACATCAGATTCAGCTCCTGTCTCCTGAAGCCTCGCTGAGGAGCGATACAGCCCCCACCTGTATCCTCGACCTTTCACTTACTTCCTGCCTCGCAGTGCCCGGTGCAGCTTGGCTCTGCCTCTGAGTCTGCCAAAAGTATGTTATAGTTCCAGTTATCAGTTCAGTCCTCCTTCTCTGCATTCCTAAGCTACTGAACTGCATCAATAGTTTCCGTCATTGTCTAGCCTTCCCGTCTCCATGTTAAGAGAAATACTGCATTTACTGGTCATTTAATATTCTTCATCACGCACTACATGTAGAATAATGCATGGTCCAGTCTTAAAGTCAAGTTAGCCTTTCCCCTCCTGACTTCTAGTTTATATCAACATGTTCCCTAAACATCAGATACTAGATAGAGTTTAGGTACATGTCGCTCCGACCCTCCAGACTTTAGTCTCTGCTCCTAGCACAGAGTTCATAGCCCCCAGCTTCTCCTAGTAACACGTCATTGCCAGTTTGCGCGCACCACCAGGTTAGAGGTCCCGGCTCCTTAGGTAGCCCCCTCCTATGTTTCCGCCCATTCATGACATATTCTGTTACGTCTGCACCACATGTCTATGTATACGCCCAGTTACACCTACCTTTACTCTTATCTTCCGCGACTGCTACGCGTCACGTCTTCTGCTCCACCCACTGCTACGCCTACTGCAATGTAATGCTATGTGTTTGCGTTATGTATATATGCTCGTGTATTGTTATCAAAAGTTAGCGCGCTCATCCCAGACCCAGCCCCAGCAGCTGCTGGGCCCTGTCATCCTATTCCCGTGCAGGTTGTCCTGTTCCTGTCCTTATGCTGTATTAAACCTGCAAAACTCCTACTACCTCGAATCTTGACTCTTATTTATTGAGCTATCTGTTATGATATATGTCTAGTCAAAAATAGGGTATTATTTATTTATTTACCACATAATGGCGCCCGAACAGGGACTTGCCCTTTCCCCACGCGTCGGTGAAGCCACGCCGACCCCCTGACCCTCTGCAGTCGTGACGGAACCATACCGTGCACCGGCAGATATTTCTGCTTCAAGTATCCCTCAGGCCCACGGAGGAGACGGAGGAGGCGGTCCAGCATCCAGACGAGACGGTGGAGGAACGCGGCGAGTCCCGACCAGAGCCCAAGCCAAGAGTCCAAGGTCCGAGGTATCCGGAGGCCCACCCGTAACTGAAGTCCGAAGTTCGTCGTCCGTCGTCGTAGCAGTCCAGTCCAGTCCGAGGCCTTTCCGTTCTTGCTGCCCGGTGAGTACCATTACTGGGGTAGTATCTAGACAGGGTCAGTCTAAATTGACTCCTGGTCCGTGGGTTGGTGGTACCCAGGCCCACAAACGAAGTGTTCACCTAGGTGGATACGGGTCTTGATGCGTCCCTTTATGGGACCGGTATGTTCCGTACTGTTACAGCAGTGCATCCAGTAACTCTAGTCTGTTCTGTTCTCGAGAAATTCTTGTGTTTCTGTTCTCAGTATTCCAGGTAATATTCTGTCCAAACTGTAATGTTATGATGTTGTTCAATGTATTTCCAATGTCGTGGTATGCCTGAATTGTTCTCCCAATTGTTATTGTTTTTCGTTTATTGTATTGTGTTCCGATTCAAGTTTACAATGTCTCTCTTTTCGAGATTACGTCAGTTAAAAACTAGAAAGGGTTTGTTAGAGGAAGCAGTTCCTGTCCCGCCCAGGGACAGTCCAGGTCATTTTATGTATCAAAAGCATGGCATAAGCGCCATATTGTATCTAGATTTATGGGTAGATTATACCAAACAGTTAGAAGAAAAGTATAGATGGCCCGTATCGGGTACATGGGATGCCGAATGCATCATGCGAGTAGAAGAAGCATTATGGAAAAAGAAAGCCAGACAGTCACAGAAAGATGCCATCGAGTTATGGCGCAAAGAAGCTCATAAAAGAACCGAAAAAGAAATCAGAAAGTCAGAAGTAAGTAGAGAATCCCAAGAACGAGCCCAAGAAAAAGAATTAATCGAGATAGGTGAACGAGTCAAAGCTGAACAGTCAGACAGACAGAGGCATGCCCTCATTAAGGGTATGTATCCTCTTCTTGCTGAGGGCTTGCCAAAAGCGACCCCGGAGGCATCCAGTAATTTCCCGCCACCGTTAGTTCCGACCAAGCTACGTCACAAACCGACCGCAGCTGATATTTTTATTTCGTCCTATCTGGACGACACAGTCCCCGAATATGCAAATCCTGTTCGCGCTCCGCCAGTCCTTGTAAACCAGGTAATTCCTGCTCCTCCAGACACCGGGGTACCCTTAACAGCTCCCCCGGGTCAGCCCGCCATACAAGTCCAGCCCACGTTACAATTACCGACCCTGCCAGGACGAAAAGCATCAGTTGATGATTCTAGTTTAGGGGCCGCAGGAGGAGGTCTTCCTCAAACCCCGCCGCCACACAAGCGTTTATCAGCCCTCGAATTACATGCTCAAGCATCACAGCGTACTCCTAAAAGTAAGAAGTCTGTTGCAGAAATCAGGCAAACCCTTGGCGAATGTGTCTATGACCCAGTTCCAGGCGAGTTTAATATGGTTTTATATTCCGTACGCGTAAGGAGAGTGACCGAGTATCTAGTCACCTTGCCGAATATGAAAGAAGATCTAGACAGAATATATCGTTTCATCCGTACAGGGGATGATCCAGAAAGTATTAGTGATGCCATGTCTCAAAGGAAAGCCGAGATTCAGCGCATGATATTAAAGTTTTTAATTAATTGTCTAATAAGAGAACAAGATTACCCGTCTAAAGATCCAGCCGAAATGAAACTCCTGACAAAGTGGAGTGATAATATAGCCGAAGGAAAGCACAATACCATTAGTGCCATGGAAAGTATGTACAAGAAAATCCGTAGAGAGATAATAAAGATACATGAACAGCGTAAAGCAGCACAAGTAAGCGAGAAAGAAAGTACCTCTGATCCTGAAGAGGAAGACGACGAGAATACTGCCAGAATAGCATATGTAGGAAAATCTAGATTTCCAGATCGCCATTTACGTCTAGAACCCAAGTCTACTTTCCATCATCCAGCACCAGAACAAGGTTCTCTAGAACAAGTATTTCAAGCTACCGATCACATTCTGAAATCACGAATCGGTTATAGTGAGTTAAGTACTATGCATGAACAGGAACTAGTCCGATCAGCAGTCAGATGGATTACTGATTCTACCACTTTTCCAGACGAAATAGTGGCACAAATGTTCCTGAAAATGCCCCCAGCCGAGCAGCGACTGGTGGGTATGTATATGATTCAGCACCTCATTACTTTGTATGAGGGTCAACACTCTGATCCAGGTCCGTTACATGATATCCTGAACGAGTTACTCCAGTACAGATGGAGAGGTCTAGGTACCGATTTAATTAGTGTCATTCTAGAACAGCGCCACAAATATGGAACATTCTTGAACCCGCATTTTGTTCATGTCTCACCCCCAGAAAGTAAATCATTCTACATAGACAGACAGAATCCGTTACGAGAAGTCCACCCAGTTAAAGGAACGGGTGGCGAAATGCAACGAGTATTTGTTTACACCCCAATAACAAAGATGGAACTCCTCGAGATGAAGAAATTAATTCCCTGTCATGACAAAGATCCAGCGGGGTTCCATAGAGAATTAAAAGACATGCTCCGTATGGGAGAATACACTTACCCAGATATCATTAAAATGTTAAAGGTCCTGTTGCCCGCAGGGGTGTATGAAAAGCTAAAGGAAAAAGAATGGGAGGTGGGAGAGAAAAAGATCGATTGGGCAGTTCTAGAAGCTGAAGACAAGGCACGAGTACCAGGTACCGGTCTTGGAGATAAATGTAAGGAATTACCAGAATTATTGATTCAAGTTTTACCCAGATTATTGACAACTAGAAAAGAAGACTGGGATGCAATCTCAGCCTGTAAACAGAAGCAAGATGAAGATATTAGTGATTTTTATTCTAGATTTGAAAAATGTTTTAGTATCAACAGTGGCCTCAAGACAAGTAGTGAGTCATACCCTCACCTTTTTGTTACTAAATTAGTCGAGAATTCAAGTCCACAAATTAAAAATCGAGTTTTGAAAGTCGAAAGCACCTGGCAAGCTAATACTCCGTCCCAGATGCTCCAGATGCTCCAGTACCACCAGAATAGAATCAGGGAAGAGCAAGAACACGAAAGAAAACGTATGAAAGACACGAAAATGAAAGTACTAGTTGCACAATCTGTTCCTCAAGACAGTCAGAAGAGGGGTCCGAATCAAGCCAGTCATTCTGCAGCTCCCGTTAAAGGGAACTGCAATTATTGTAAACAGCCAGGTCATTTTATAAATGAGTGTGCAGTTCTGAAACACAACATAGCTACTGGTAAGACTAAAGAAAGACCACGTCCGCCTAGACAAGAACAAGTTTCACAGACTCCTCAGTCACAGAATACACCACAGACAGTTACAGCACCGCAGCCTATTGCTGCAACACAGCATGTCACATCGCAGATGTACCAGTATGCACAGTCTGAGTATCCAGAGTACCAGCCATATTCATGAAACAGCCTAGAGAGGGAGGTAGGCTTGCCTCTCATCGAGATACCTGTAGATCAAGAAGGTCCCTATGTTCACAGTCAAGTATTAGGGAAAGACAGAAAGTTTTTGATTGATACAGGGGCAAGTAGGACCACAATTAGTCATGCCGAAGTTCCAGGGGCTCCGCTCTCAGGCTCAAGAAATGTTTCCCTTGGATTTTCAGGAAAACCTATCGTTAACGAGATATCAAAGCCAGTTACCCTAGAAGTAGGTCCATTGTCCCGTACTACTGATCTGTTACTTACTAAGTCATGTCCAGAAAATCTATTAGGCATTAAAACACTGAAAGAATTAGGTGCCGTTATATGTTGTTCCCCAGAGGGAATACGTCTGTTCCTACGTGACTTTAAGGGTCACTATGTATTACGAGATTTTGATTCCAGACTGTCTAAAGTTCCGCAGCATTTATGGGCGCAAGGTCCAACTGATGTAGGTTATATGCAAATCACACCCTATCGTGTGACTCTCAAACCTGGTGTAGTGTTACCACGAATCAGACAGTACAGATTGCCACCTGAGGCTGTAGCAGCCTTATCCAAAATTATAGACGAGCTCATGGCTCAAGGAGTAGTTGTAGAAACTGACTCCAATGTATGTAACTCTCCGATCATTCCAGTCATGAAACGTACTGATCCAAATGCACCTCCAGTATATCGATTAGTGATTGACTTACGAGAGCTTAATAAATGTATTATTCCTCAGTACCCAGTTGTCCCAGACATCTCTTCCCTATTAACAGCCATTGATTCCGAAGCTACGTTCTTCACAGTAATCGACCTCAAGAACGCATTTTTTAGTGTTCCCATTCATCCAGACAGCCAGTTTCTTTTCGGATTTTGTTTAAATGGAAGGAGCTATATGTTCACACGCGCTCCTCAAGGTTTCACAGAAAGCCCTAGTATTTACAGTCAAGCACTCAAGAGACAACTAGACAACATTCACATGCCAACTGACACTGCCCTGCTCCAGTATGTCGATGATCTCCTGATCACAGCCCGTTCTGAACGTGCTTGCGAGCAAGCCTCACTTACAGTCTTGTATTTCCTTGCCGAGATGGGGCACAAGGTGTCCCCTTCGAAGCTTCAATTCTGTGTCCAGCAAGTGATCTACTTAGGCCACTTACTGTCCAAGTGGGGTAGGCAGTTGACACCAGACCGTATCCAGTTGATAGCGAGTCTTCCCCAGCCCAGAACCCAGAAGGAGGTACGTGTTTTTATCGGCCTTACTTCTTATTGTAGACAATGGATTCCCCAGTATGCATTTCTAGCTAAGCCACTGATACAGTTAACGACACAGGAGGCAGCCGCATCGACTGTCCTCCCTTGGACATCTGAACATACACTTAGTTTCAACGAGTTAAAGAAAGCCCTATGCCAAGCTCCAGTTCTAGCTACACCGAACTACAGTAAGCCTTTTACACTTTTCGTTACTGAACGTGAAGGTACAGCATTATCTGTTCTCACACAAGATCAAGCAGGACAATACAAGCCCTGTGCTTATTTTTCGAGCACACTAGATCCAGTCGCCCAGGCGTTGCCTGCATGCCTCAAGTCAGTTGCAGCCACAGCACTCGCTATCAGACAAAGTGATTCCATAGTTTTAGGACATTCCCTGACAGTACAAGTCCCACACTCCGTGGAAGTTCTTTTAAACCGAACACAAACACAGCACTTGACAATTGCACGTTTAACAGGTTATGAATTGACACTGTTTCAGCCACACATAGAAATCAGACGCTGCAACGTCCTGAATCCTGCTACACTGTTACCATCAGTTAGTTCAAATCCAGCCACACACGACTGTGTGGAAGTAGTCAACATTACGACAAAGCCAAGACAAGACCTGACAGACATTCCGTTACCAGATCCTGACCTGACACTTTATGTGGATGGTTCATGTATGAGAACTAGTACAGGAGAACTAGTCGCCGCGTATGCAGTGACTACTGACATCGAAGTTAATGAAACACACCGCATTGATACCCTGTCCGCTCAAGCAGCAGAGCTAGTTGCTCTGACACAAGCCTGCATACACGCCAAGAACCTGAAAGTTAATGTTTACACAGATTCACGTTACGCATTTGGAGTTGTACACGACTTCGGAGTGCTCTGGCAGGAGAGAGGGTTCATGACTTCTCATGGAACCAAGATTCAGCATGGTCTCCTTATTCAAGCTCTGTTAGATGCCATACATTTACCGACATCCATTGCTATCATGAAATGTAAAGCACATACGAAAGTCACTGACATTATTTCTCAAGGTAATGATCTAGCAGATCGCACAGCCAAGCTTACAGCACAGACTCTAGACATTCCAGTTAACATGACACACACTCCAGATCCGATTACATGTATGACAGTTAAGGACCCTACTCAAGATGTCATAGATATCCAGTTACATGCTACTCCCGATGAAATCAAGAAATGGTCTGAACAAGGAGGGGTCCAGACAGATCAAGGATGGTTAACAAAGGGTAGAGCCACATGGTTTCTCCCCGACTCTATGGTTCAAGTTATCATTAATACCGCACATAGTCCAGCACATTTAGGAGAAAAAGCTATGTTAGACAGTATCCAGAACATTTGGTTCAACAAGCATTTACGAGCTGCAGCCAAGCAGAAAGTCCGTACCTGTATGATATGTTGTCAGTTTAATCCAGGTAAAAGTGTCCCGGTGGAACAAGGTGGTTTCCAGCCTCCTGACCACCCTTTTGAAGTCCTCCAGATGGATTATATTCAGATGGAGCGATGTCGAGGTTTCAAGTATGTCCTTGTAGTTGTATGCGCTTTGTCCAGATGGACAGAAGCATATCCAGTCCCAGATTACACAGCCGCGACCACTGCCAAGCAGTTGGTTCGTGAATTCTTCCCTCGATATGGACTCCCTAGAGTCGTATATTCTGATAACGGTCAGCCATTCTCATCTGAGTTGATGAAGCACGTTTCCCTGTTGTTAGGGTACCAGTGGAAGTTTCATTGTGTACGCCATCCTGAAGCAGCTGGTCTAGTCGAGAGACATAATCAGACTCTGAAAATTCGAATTGCAAAAATATGTAAAGATAAGGGTGTGGACTGGCTAGTAGCTCTGCCAGTCGCTTTGTTTTATATGCGCATGGTCGCACATTCC
Source organism: Lissotriton helveticus (assembly GCF_964261635.1). Classification (NCBI taxonomy): domain Eukaryota; kingdom Metazoa; phylum Chordata; class Amphibia; order Caudata; family Salamandridae; genus Lissotriton; species Lissotriton helveticus. The sequence continues at coordinate 21,945 of NW_027612057.1, read as the reverse complement.
AGATCAGGTCTGTCCCCGTATGAGGTCGTATTCGGCCGCCCCCCTAACATGTGGGGTACTCCTAGACCCCGAAGTATTACTGATGTTTCATGTAATATGCTGACAGATTACCTAGCTTCCTTGATGTCTGCCCTCAACTCATGTCGTTCACAGGTTGCTGCCGCATTTCCAGACAATACCGAGGTGGCACCGCATGAAATCGTTCCAGGTTCCATGGTGATGGTCCGAAACTTTGACAGATCAAGTCCGCTGGAGCCCCGTTGGAAGGAGCCGAAACTCGTCCTCTTGACCACCCGTACTGCCGTCAAGCTGGAAGGCAGGAAGGGGTGGGTCCACCTGTCTCATGTTAAAACATTTCACGGACTAAAACCTAAAAACATTTCCAAGAACATTTCCCAGGATTCGAAGGATTGCCAAAATATTGTTTTAAAGGACTGTCCCGCAAAAGACATTGCTACAACCCCTCCCTTGTTAGAGAAAACTCCGCAGCAGGAGTATAAGTTAAAATTACGGTCTAGTAAAATAAGTCAGTCAGTTTGATTGTATAAGTCCTCCCCTAGGTGAAACGGTTAGACTGTTTCTGATATGTATAAAATAGACCCCCATAGCGAGAGAGTTAGTAACAACTCAAACCAATGTATCGTTTTTCTAAGTTTCATATTATTTATCAGCATTTTGATTTCCTGCACCAGTTATGCATTTTTCCTGTATTTTCCAGTTCCTCATGTAAATAAGTCTGCTAATGCTACAGCAGAGCACACGTTTAGTGATCTGCCTCCTCACGAATATTCCTACCGCCTCGCTATGCGTAACAATTCATTTATCCGTATGTTACATTACTCACACCAGACCAGCAATGCCACAAATTGTTGGGTGTGTGGTCGACTCCCCCCTTTCCAGACACCAAAGGGAGTTCTGCCACTCTTTCCTTATCCATTCTCACATAATGGTTCGTGTGGAGCATGGTCCACGTTAACGTCATCCTCAACAGATATGTCTTTTCTTAACAGTACATGTTTCCCAGACAAGCAAGGTTTCCCCCACAGAACAGGGTTAGATCTAGAAAATGAAGTGTATAATTTAGGTAATTATTCGTCGAATTTTATGGTCCTGAATGTTCAGTCTGATACTACTCCAGACTTACCTGCTATTTCAGTACTACCAGTCAAAGGCGAATTATGTGTCCGAAATAAGGGTTCCGTACATGTAGGACATAGTGAATGTACTACTGTTGTCAAGTATAGTGACAGTGGGAAATCTATTTTTAAAGCTTCACGTCATTCTTATTTTGTTTGTGGTCAGACCGCATATGTTCGTCTGCCCCTCGATTGGGAGGGAACCTGTTACATTGCTTTCCTACTGCCACCTGTTTTTCTAGCCCCACCTGACTACCATAGGAATTCCTTCCTAGTACATACTAGACACAAGAGAAATCTCCCGATTGTCGATTATACTGAAACTGCTGCAGAACAATTCATTGATATTGATAAAGGTGTGTTCCCTTATTTAGGTACAGTTGTAAACAGTAAGCTAATCCGTAGGTTAACAAGAACCCTTGAAGCTGTAGTAGATGAGACTGCCTCCGCTCTAGGTAACTTAACCGAAGAGCAATCCTTTATGAGAATTGTCGTTTTACAGAATCGTCTCGTCCTTGACGTCATACTGGCCGATAGGGGCGGGGCCTGTAGAGTCCTCGGATCCAGTTGTTGCGTTTTCATTCCAAATAACGCGCCGTCTGTTTATTCAGCTATAACCAGACTCCATAAAATTGCCCATCTGTTACACCAAGATCCAGGCACCTGGACATGGTCCGGTTGGTTCTGGAATATAATTTCCGCCTGGGGATGGAAAGTCCTGTCCTTTCTAGGTATTGCAGTAGCGATCATATTTAGCTGCTGTCTCTGTATACAATGTGGCCCTGCGATTTGCGGCATGTGTGCTACCTCTTGTATTCCTAGTCCCAAGCCCCGTTCTAAATCCCGTTCCAGGATAATTCGAGACGAACAAATGATACTGTATGAAATGATAGATGGTATCATGAATATTGATGTTTCCTGATGGAAACGTAGTGACAAGGAGGGAATGTGGAAAAGTAAATTTTGTCATGTTCTGTGTCCCTACGCCTCATCCATCATATGTTATGTGTGCATGACCAATATGCATATGTTATTCCCCATGTCCGATTAATGACGCAATTACAGTTGTGTCCACCTCTAGTATGCCAGTTTCCAGTCCTCGTGAATACTACGAATACCAGGCCTATGTAAAGCTATGTTGCCACGTTTCTCAGTGTGCACGTTATTCCATTATAAAGTCCTCGTTTCTAGGCCTCAAAAGAGCCTGGACATCAGATTCAGCTCCTGTCTCCTGAAGCCTCGCTGAGGAGCGATACAGCCCCCACCTGTATCCTCGACCTTTCACTTACTTCCTGCCTCGCAGTGCCCGGTGCAGCTTGGCTCTGCCTCTGAGTCTGCCAAAAGTATGTTATAGTTCCAGTTATCAGTTCAGTCCTCCTTCTCTGCATTCCTAAGCTACTGAACTGCATCAATAGTTTCCGTCATTGTCTAGCCTTCCCGTCTCCATGTTAAGAGAAATACTGCATTTACTGGTCATTTAATATTCTTCATCACGCACTACATGTAGAATAATGCATGGTCCAGTCTTAAAGTCAAGTTAGCCTTTCCCCTCCTGACTTCTAGTTTATATCAACATGTTCCCTAAACATCAGATACTAGATAGAGTTTAGGTACATGTCGCTCCGACCCTCCAGACTTTAGTCTCTGCTCCTAGCACAGAGTTCATAGCCCCCAGCTTCTCCTAGTAACACGTCATTGCCAGTTTGCGCGCACCACCAGGTTAGAGGTCCCGGCTCCTTAGGTAGCCCCCTCCTATGTTTCCGCCCATTCATGACATATTCTGTTACGTCTGCACCACATGTCTATGTATACGCCCAGTTACACCTACCTTTACTCTTATCTTCCGCGACTGCTACGCGTCACGTCTTCTGCTCCACCCACTGCTACGCCTACTGCAATGTAATGCTATGTGTTTGCGTTATGTATATATGCTCGTGTATTGTTATCAAAAGTTAGCGCGCTCATCCCAGACCCAGCCCCAGCAGCTGCTGGGCCCTGTCATCCTATTCCCGTGCAGGTTGTCCTGTTCCTGTCCTTATGCTGTATTAAACCTGCAAAACTCCTACTACCTCGAATCTTGACTCTTATTTATTGAGCTATCTGTTATGATATATGTCTAGTCAAAAATAGGGTATTATTTATTTACCCATGACCTAGATCAACAAAAGGCGGAAGCAGTTAGACACGAGGACGAAACAGAAGCATGCATCTCTAAAAGGCACGAACAGGAACCAATGAAAACAAGCATTGGCATAGCCAATAGGTCGCGCCTTTGGGATGTTATACGTGTTTAGCCATGCAACAGTTGATGTTGTTGCACCAAGGATATTGTGCTGGATAACAAAACACTTATAAGGTCCCAGAGGCGAGACCTACTGGCGATGCCAATGCTTGTTTACCTGATGGGCATCGGCTGACCGCAGCCTGGTTACTGAGGCCCTAGTGAGGTGGAGACATATTTGGGGGAGTTTTAGCCTCATCAGATGAAGCTGTGCAGGCCCAGGTCCAGGTGCAATGAGGCGCAGTCGGTGCTGCCTGGGAGTGGGTTCTTTCACTTTCGATTCACGGGGCGGCCCCCCTTCACTCTGGGGAGAGCCACAAACGGAATTCAAGTCGATCTTCTCATCACACAGACTTTTCAGGTGAAACAAATGTCACCGTTTGCTGAGGCCTTGAAAAGAGCGACCCAACTCCAGCAGAGAGGGCCAATGAGCATTGATACAAAATAATCATGTCTAAGGATCGATGCAACAACAACAACAAATGAACCCCGGAGAGCAGGCTCGAGACCCTCCAGCACCAGACACTCTTTGTACCTTATGGCCTCACCTGGGGTTCAATGTGGTGCTCTGGTCCCTCCTGGGGTCGGGCCTCACCTGGGCTCCCTGCTGTGGGTCCTGGGCTCCCTGCTGTGGGTCCTGGGCTCCCTGCTGTGGGGCCTGGGCTCCCTGCTGTGGGGGTCTGGCTCCCTGCTGTGGGGCCTGGGCTCCCTGCTGTGGGGCCTGGGCTCCCTGCTGTGGGTCCTGGGCTCCCTGCTGTGGGGGTCTGGCTCCCTGCTGTGGGTCCTGGGCTCCCTGCTGTGGGGCCTGGGCTCCCTGCTGTGGGGCCTGGGCTCCCTGCTGTGGGTCCTGGGCTCCCTGCTGTGGGTCGTGTTGAGCTTTGTAAGGTCTTTGTGTAACGCCCGGCCTGAACTATGAGCGCGGGGAGACGAGGCTGTTCGTTGACAACTGCGCATGCGCTGGGGATAGACACTGCTTTCCATAGCGTGGATTAAAGAGGCCTTGGGTTAACTGCGCGTGCGCCGAGGACAGACGCCGCTGTTAGGGCAATCCAACTCCAGAAGTCGTTGCAAGAGAGATTCACAGCACGGAGCGCAGCGCAGGCCCCGACAGCACGGAGCGCAGGGAAGGGCCACACCTCTGAGCCAGCACCGGTGGGACGGGGTCCGAGCAGGGACACAAAGAAGCCCAACAATGACGGTGTCCGCGCGGGGACACAACGAGTGAGAAGCAACAGCTGCCTCCCGCCGCGGAGCACGAGGCGCCTCGAGCCACAGCACAGGGTGAGAGGTATGTCAGGGCAGAGCTTCTCTTTGGAGCGGGCGTGTCTTTGCTCTGCGCATGCGCAGTGAGGCTGGGCGTCCTCTATCTACGGCAGGTCATAGGCTGCGCTCCGTGCAAGGTCCTCACTCGGTGATGGGAAGTAGGGTCTTCGCCCCGCACGTGCGCAGCTGTAACGCGCGGTCCTGCGCGTGCGCAGCCGTGAGACGCCATGTTTTGTTCTCGCGCGCGATGGTGGCTCGTGCAGCGGCGTGAGCGCGCGCGTCACTCTTGGGGGAATAACACACCGGGCCCCACTCCTCACAGGCGGCCGGTGCCCCCGGGGAGCCCCCGCAGCCCCCACTGACCGGAGCACGAGCAGAGGGGAGGGAGGCCTCTGACCCCGCTGGTCCACACGTTTAATGAAGAGCAGGAGGGACTGGGATCTGAGGGGTTCTGTTTTCAGTCCCTTATCGGAGATGCTTCTACCTGTACACACTTGACAGTCAGTCCACAGGTGATGACCTTTTATCCCTATATTCTCTGTCTGCAGTACACTGCACATTACAAAAATAAATCAAGGGGTATCTATGTCGTTGACCGAAAAGCATGGTGTACTCAATATTGATATCTAGGAGCTTTACCTGTGTCCGCTTAAAAATCAGTCCCTTATCGGAGATGCTTCTACAGTAGATGGATGGCTGTTGTCCCTTGTTATGATATCATGGACCACTACAATATAAACAAAATGCGAGACCACTCTTTGCGCATCCTCAGCCTCCACCTTCTTGATACAAAGTGACCCACTGATCTGTGACTACCCAAAGATATCACACTGTAGTCGATGGTAATAAACTATGTGTTTGTGTTTCTTAGTTTGGCCTGTGTATATCATACAGCCATTACCAATATCGAGAAAACAATCGAAGTGTCCCTATCAACGCTGAACTAGAGGGAAAAAGGAACTTGAATATCCCTCGTAACCGAGAGAGCCTCTATATCTATATGTTATTTTGCGGCTTAATTAGATTCAACCCTTGGACCAATATTGCTTAGAGGACATACTAGAAATTAGTATAGGCAATTGTTAATGCCCGAAATGCTACGGTTTGGCCCGAGTGGCCAAGGGACCAATGTGGGTGAGAAAAGACTGAATACAGTCTTTACCAAACACAAAGGTTACCGGCTGCCAGTCTAAACATGTTTAAATTGTCGCTTGGATATTGTATCTTCGAACGTTAACTCTCATTACGGTAAAATCATACCATTGAAATAAAACAGGTCTCCCTATCGTGATGCCGAGTTTTAAACTTACCCGCGCAAGCGACGTCTACACGTGTCTCCAACCTGGTATGCCGCGTGTTGTGGATTGGCCCGAGTGTGCAAGGGACCAATGTGGGTGAGAAAAGACTGTATACAGTCTTTGCCAAACACAAAAGCTGCCGGCTGCCAACCTAGATATATTTATATGGTCGTTTAAATATGGTATCTACGGACGTTAAGCAAAGGGTATGACAACACCCTCCCTACCCACAGAGTAGATGGGGCCCTTGGGCCCCATCCCTGAAAGTGGCACCGTAGCAAATGTATACATTTGGGATGGTGTCTGCTGCGTTAAATGTATGCATGTGGGATGGTGTCTGCTGTGTCAAATGTATGCATGTGGGATGGTGTCTGCTGTGTTAAATGTATGTATTTGGGATGGTGTCTGCTGTGTCAAATGTATGCATGTGGGATGGTGTCTGCTGTGGGATGGTGTCTGCTGTGTCAAATGTATGCATGTGGGATGGTGTCTGCTGCGTTAAATGTATGCATGTGGGATGGTGTCTGCTGTGTCAAATGTATGCATGTGGGATGGTGTCTGCTGTGTTAAATGTATGCATGTGGGATGGTGTCTGCTGTGTCAAATGTATGCATGTGGGATGGTGTCTGCTGTGTTAAATGTATGCATGTGGGATGGTGTCTGCTGTGTTAAATGTATGCATGTGGGATGGTGTCTGCTGTGTCAAATGTATGCATGTGGGATGGTGTCTGCTGTGTTAAATGTATGCATGAGGGATGGTGTCTGCTGTGTTAAATGTATGCATGAGGGATGGTGTCTGCTGTGTCGAATGTATGCATGTGGGATGGTGTCTGCTGTGTCAAATGTATGCATGTGGGATGGTGTCTGCTGTGTCAAATGTATGCATGTGGGATGGTGTCTGCTGTGTTAAATGTATGCATGTGGGATGGTGTCCGCTGTGTTAAATGTATGCATGAGGGATGGTGTCTGCTGTGTTAAATGTATGCATGTGGGATGGTGTCTGCTGTGTTAAATGTATGCATGAGGGATGGTGTCTGCTGTGTTAAATGTATGCATGAGGGATGGTGTCTGCTGTGTCGAATGTATGCATGAGGGATGGTGTCTGCTGTGTCGAATGTATGCATGTGGGATGGTGTCTGCTGTGTCAAATGTATGCATGTGGGATGGTGTCTGCTGTGTTAAATGTATGCATGAGGGATGGTGTCTGCTGTGTTAAATGTATGCATTTGGGGTGGTGTCTGCTGTGTCAAATGTATGCATGTGGGATGGTGTCTGCTGTGTCAAATGTATGCATGTGGGATGGTATCTGCTGTGTCAAATGTATGCATGTGGGATGGTGTCTGCTGTGTCAAATGTATGCATGTGGGATGGTGTCTGCTGTGTTAAATGTATGCATGTGGGATGGTGTCTGCTGTGTTAAATGTATGCGTGTGGGATGGTGTCTGCTGTGTTAAATGTATGCATGAGGGATGGTGTCTGCTGTGTTAAATGTATGCATGTGGGATGGTGTCTGCTGTGTTAAATGTATGCATGAGGGATGGTGTCTGCTGTGTTAAATGTATGCATGAGGGATGGTGTCTGCTGTGTCGAATGTATGCATGTGGGATGGTGTCTGCTGTGTCGAATGTATGCATGAGGGATGGTGTCTGCTGTGTCGAATGTATGCATGTGGGATGGTGTCTGCTGTGTTAAATGTATGCATGTGGGATGGTGTCTGCTGTGTCAAATGTATGCATGTGGGATGGTGTCTGCTGTGTTAAATGTATGCATGTGGGATGGTGTCTGCTGTGTTAAATGTATGCATGAGGGATGGTGTCTGCTGTGTTAAATGTATGCATGTGGGATGGTGTCTGCTGTGTTAAATGTATGCATGTGGGATGGTGTCTGCTGTGTCAAATGTATGCATGTGGGATGGTGTCTGCTGTGTCAAATGTATGCATGTGGGATGGTGTCTGCTGTGTCAAATGTATGCATGTGGGATGGTGTCTGCTGTGTTAAATGTATGCATGAGGGATGGTGTCTGCTGTGTTAAATGTATGCATTTGGGGTGGTGTCTGCTGTGTCAAATGTATGCATGTGGGATGGTGTCTGCTGTGTCAAATGTATGCATGTGGGATGGTATCTGCTGTGTCAAATGTATGCATGTGGGATGGTGTCTGCTGTGTCAAATGTATGCATGTGGGATGGTGTCTGCTGTGTCAAATGTATGCATGTGGGATGGTGTCTGCTGTGTCAAATGTATGCATGTGGGATGGTGTCTGCTGTGTCAAATGTATGCATATGGGATGGTGTCTGCTGTGTCAAATGTATGCATGTGGGATGGTGTCTGCTGTGTCAAATGTATGCATGTGGGATGGTGTCTGATGTGTCAAATGTATGCATGTGGGATGGTGTCTGCTGTGTCAAATGTATGCATGTGGGATGGTATCTGCTGTGTCAAATGTATGCATGTGGGATGGTGTCTGCTGTGTCAAATGTATGCATGTGGGATGGTGTCTGCCGCGTTAAATGTATGCATTGGGATGGTGTCTGCTGCGTTAAATGTATGCATTGGGATGGTGTCTGCTGCGTTAAATGTATGCATGTGGGATGGTGTCTGCTGCGTTAAATGTATGCATGTGGGATGGTGTCTGCTGTGTTAAATGTATGCATGTGTCAAATGTATGCATGTGGGATGGTGTCTGTTGTGTCAAATGTATGCATGTGGGATGGTGTGTGCTGGGTCGAATGTATGCATGTGGGATGGTGTCTGCTGTTTCAAATGTATGCATGTGGGATGGTGTCTGCTGTGTTAAATGTATGCATTTGGGGTGGTGTCTGCTGTGTCAAATGTATGCATGTGGGATGGTGTCTGCTGTGTTAAATGTATGCATGAGGGATGGTGTCTGCTGTGTTAAATGTATGCATTTGGGGTGGTGTCTGCTGTGTCAAATGTATGCATGTGGGATGGTGTCTGCTGTGTTAAATGTATGCATGTGGGATGGTGTCTGCTGTGTTAAATGTATGCATGTGGGATGGTATCTGCTGTGTCAAATGTATGCATGTGGGATGGTGTCTGCTGTGTCAAATGTATGCATATGGGATGGTGTCTGCTGTGTTAAATGTATGCATGTGGGATGGTGTCTGCTGTGTCAAATGTATGCATGTGGGATGGTGTCTGCTGGGTCGAATGTATGCATGTGGGATGGTGTCTGCTGTGTCAAATGTATGCATGTGGGATGGTGTCTGCTGTGTCAAATGTATGCGTGTGGGATGGTGTCTGCTGTGTCAAATGTATGCATATGGGATGGTGTCTGCTGTGTCAAATGTATGCATGTGGGATGGTGTCTGATGTGTCAAATGTATGCATGTGGGATGGTGTCTGCTGTGTCAAATGTATGCATGTGGGATGGTGTCTGCTGTGTCAAATGTATGCATGTGGGATGGTATCTGCTGTGTCAAATGTATGCATGTGGGATGGTGTCTGCTGTGTCAAATGTATGCATGTGGGATGGTGTCTGCTGCGTTAAATGTATGCATTGGGATGGTGTCTGCTGCGTTAAATGTATGCATTGGGATGGTGTCTGCTGCGTTAAATGTATGCATGTGGGATGGTGTCTGCTGCGTTAAATGTATGCATGTGGGATGGTGTCTGCTGTGTTAAATGTATGCATGTGTCAAATGTATGCATGTGGGATGGTTTCTGTTGTGTCAAATGTATGCATGTGGGATGGTGTGTGCTGGGTCGAATGTATGCATGTGGGATGGTGTCTGCTGTGTCAAATGTATGCATGTGGGATGGTGTCTGCTGTGTTAAATGTATGCATTTGGGGTGGTGTCTGCTGTGTCAAATGTATGCATGTGGGATGGTGTCTGCTGTGTTAAATGTATGCATGAGGGATGGTGTCTGCTGTGTTAAATGTATGCATTTGGGGTGGTGTCTGCTGTGTCAAATGTATGCATGTGGGATGGTGTCTGCTGTGTTAAATGTATGCATGTGGGATGGTGTCTGCTGTGTCAAATGTATGCATGTGGGATGGTATCTGCTGTGTCAAATGTATGCATGTGGGATGGTGTCTGCTGTGTCAAATGTATGCATGTGGGATGGTGTCTGCTGTGTCAAATGTATGCATGTGGGATGGTGTCTGCTGCGTTAAATGTATGCATTGGGATGGTGTCTGCTGCGTTAAATGTATGCATTGGGATGGTGTCTGCTGCGTTAAATGTATGCATGTGGGATGGTGTCTGCTGCGTTAAATGTATGCATGAGGGATGGTGTCTGCTGTGTTAAATGTATGCATTTGGGGTGGTGTCTGCTGTGTCAAATGTATGCATGTGGGATGGTGTCTGCTGTGTCAAATGTATGCATGTGGGATGGTATCTGCTGTGTCAAATGTATGCATGTGGGATGGTGTCTGCTGTGTCAAATGTATGCATGTGGGATGGTGTCTGCTGTGTCAAATGTATGCATGTGGGATGGTGTCTGCTGTGTCAAATGTATGCATGTGGGATGGTGTCTGCTGTGTCAAATGTATGCATATGGGATGGTGTCTGCTGTGTCAAATGTATGCATGTGGGATGGTGTCTGATGTGTCAAATGTATGCATGTGGGATGGTGTCTGCTGTGTCAAATGTATGCATGTGGGATGGTATCTGCTGTGTCAAATGTATGCATGTGGGATGGTGTCTGCTGTGTCAAATGTATGCATGTGGGATGGTGTCTGCCGCGTTAAATGTATGCATTGGGATGGTGTCTGCTGCGTTAAATGTATGCATTGGGATGGTGTCTGCTGCGTTAAATGTATGCATGTGGGATGGTGTCTGCTGCGTTAAATGTATGCATGTGGGATGGTGTCTGCTGTGTTAAATGTATGCATGTGTCAAATGTATGCATGTGGGATGGTGTCTGTTGTGTCAAATGTATGCATGTGGGATGGTGTGTGCTGGGTCGAATGTATGCATGTGGGATGGTGTCTGCTGTTTCAAATGTATGCATGTGGGATGGTGTCTGCTGTGTTAAATGTATGCATTTGGGGTGGTGTCTGCTGTGTCAAATGTATGCATGTGGGATGGTGTCTGCTGTGTTAAATGTATGCATGAGGGATGGTGTCTGCTGTGTTAAATGTATGCATTTGGGGTGGTGTCTGCTGTGTCAAATGTATGCATGTGGGATGGTGTCTGCTGTGTTAAATGTATGCATGTGGGATGGTGTCTGCTGTGTTAAATGTATGCATGTGGGATGGTATCTGCTGTGTCAAATGTATGCATGTGGGATGGTGTCTGCTGTGTCAAATGTATGCATATGGGATGGTGTCTGCTGTGTTAAATGTATGCATGTGGGATGGTGTCTGCTGTGTCAAATGTATGCATGTGGGATGGTGTCTGCTGGGTCGAATGTATGCATGTGGGATGGTGTCTGCTGTGTCAAATGTATGCATGTGGGATGGTGTCTGCTGTGTCAAATGTATGCATGTGGGATGGTGTCTGCTGTGTCAAATGTATGCATATGGGATGGTGTCTGCTGTGTCAAATGTATGCATGTGGGATGGTGTCTGATGTGTCAAATGTATGCATGTGGGATGGTGTCTGCTGTGTCAAATGTATGCATGTGGGATGGTGTCTGCTGTGTCAAATGTATGCATGTGGGATGGTATCTGCTGTGTCAAATGTATGCATGTGGGATGGTGTCTGCTGTGTCAAATGTATGCATGTGGGATGGTGTCTGCTGCGTTAAATGTATGCATTGGGATGGTGTCTGCTGCGTTAAATGTATGCATTGGGATGGTGTCTGCTGCGTTAAATGTATGCATGTGGGATGGTGTCTGCTGCGTTAAATGTATGCATGTGGGATGGTGTCTGCTGTGTTAAATGTATGCATGTGTCAAATGTATGCATGTGGGATGGTTTCTGTTGTGTCAAATGTATGCATGTGGGATGGTGTGTGCTGGGTCGAATGTATGCATGTGGGATGGTGTCTGCTGTGTCAAATGTATGCATGTGGGATGGTGTCTGCTGTGTTAAATGTATGCATTTGGGGTGGTGTCTGCTGTGTCAAATGTATGCATGTGGGATGGTGTCTGCTGTGTTAAATGTATGCATGAGGGATGGTGTCTGCTGTGTTAAATGTATGCATTTGGGGTGGTGTCTGCTGTGTCAAATGTATGCATGTGGGATGGTGTCTGCTGTGTTAAATGTATGCATGTGGGATGGTGTCTGCTGTGTCAAATGTATGCATGTGGGATGGTATCTGCTGTGTCAAATGTATGCATGTGGGATGGTGTCTGCTGTGTCAAATGTATGCATGTGGGATGGTGTCTGCTGTGTCAAATGTATGCATGTGGGATGGTGTCTGTTGCGTTAAATGTATGCATTGGGATGGTGTCTGCTGCGTTAAATGTATGCATTGGGATGGTGTCTGCTGCGTTAAATGTATGCATGTGGGATGGTGTCTGCTGCGTTAAATGTATGCATGTGGGATGGTGTCTGCTGTGTTAAATGTATGCATGTGTCAAATGTATGCATGTGGGATGGTGTCTGTTGTGTCAAATGTATGCATGTGGGATGGTGTGTGCTGGGTCGAATGTATGCATGTGGGATGGTGTCTGCTGCGTTAAATGTATGCATGTGGGATGGTGTCTGCTGTGTTAAATGTATGCATTGGGATGGTGTCTGCTGCGTTAAATGTATGCATTGGGATGGTGTCTGCTGCGTTAAATGTATGCATGTGGGATGGTGTCTGCTGTGTTAAATGTATGCATGTGTCAAATGTATGCATGTGGGATGGTGTCTGCTGTGTCAAATGTATGCATGTGGGATGGTGTCTGCTGGGTCGAATGTATGCATGTGGGATGGTGTCTGCTGTGTTAAATGTATGCATGTGGGATGGTGTCTGCTGTGTTAAATGTATGCATGTGTCAAATGTATGCATGTGGGATGGTGTCTGCTGTGTTAAATGTATGCATGTGTCAAATGTATGCATGTGGGATGGTGTCTGCTGCGTTAAATGTATGCATGTGGGATGGTGTCTGCTGTGTTAAATGTATGCATGTGTCAAATGTATGCATGTGGGATGGTGTCTGCTGTGTCAAATGTATGCATGTGGGATGGTGTCTGCTGGGTCGAATGTATGCATGTGGGATGGTGTCTGCTGTGTTAAATGTATGCATGTGGGATGGTGTCTGCTGTGTTAAATGTATGCATGTGTCAAATGTATGCATGTGGGATGGTGTCTGCTGTGTTAAATGTATGCATGTGTCAAATGTATGCATGTGGGATGGTGTCTGCTGGGTCAAATGTATGCATGTGGGATGGTGTCTGCTGTGTTAAATGTATGCATGTGGGATGTTGTCTGCTGTGTCAAATGTTCAGCATGTTCTTTAGTCAGTCCTCGAACAGAAATGAAAAACAAAGTTAGGTTGTCATTCAGTTTGGCCAGTCTCGGAGAGGCCTGATTTATGGTATAACCTCCAAATTGCACTTGCTATGCTATGAACTTTGTTTTTAGGCTAGCATGCTGTCATGAATGATCAAATCAATTAGATCTTCTGAGCAGCTGCAGTGCCTGCTTGCCTTAAGTTACTGAGAGCTGCAGTCACGCAGTCTGTCTCTGGTTAGTGCCATTCCATTTCTGGTGCTTTGTAGTAGTTTTAAGATCTTTTTAGAGGTTCCCATTACTCAATTGAGTGTCATTTCTGATTTTTATAAGTTTTCCTCATGATTATGCTCATGATAAAGTGTCGCTCATACATGTTGAAATGTCACTCATAACTACAATGAAATTATGAAAATGTCACACATTGCAATCTGAAACCTTGGCAGCAATGTGTGTGATAGCTGTATTGGATGAACATGGACTTTGAGACTGTCCCCCTGGGATAAAAACATTCTTCTGGGGTTACCTCTTTGCCCAGGGATGTGGGGTGGTTTTGTAAGCCTTGGTAGAGCTGGAGACCAGGTCACTTAGAAGCGGGTGATAGTACACATGGAGTGAAGCAAGAGCCCATGGACATAGAACGTGTACACATGGAGTGAAGCAAGAGCCCATGGACATAGAATGTGTACACATGGAGTGAAGCAAGAACCCATGGACATAGAATATGTACACATAGAGTGAAGCAAGAACCCATGGACATAGAATGTGTACACATGGAGTGAAGCAAGAACCCATGTACATAGAATGTGTACACATGGAGTGACGCAAGAACCCATGGACATAGAATATGTACACATAGAGTGAAGCAAGAACCCATGTACATAGAATGTGTACACATGGAGTGACGCAAGAACCCATGGACATAGAATGTGTACACATGGAGTGAAGCAAGAGCCCATGGACATAGAATGTGTACACATGGAGTGAAGCAAGAACCCATGGACATAGAATGTGTAGTTTGTGTATAATTGACTGGACCCCTCCTGAGGCGGAAGCCGGGAGGTAGCCTGCTACATTTGTATAACCCTGCTGATTAATAGTGTGTGGTTCACGGAATTTTAAAAGCGGTGATTTAAAAAAAAATTACATTTGCACATTCCCTCGCATTTATTATAATTTTTGCCTTGTTACTCCCTTTCTTACGCACTTTTGGCGGTCACAGCCGATCTTAGGGCTGAGTATCGAGTCCCGGGAGAATATTCCCGACAGCGGACATCTTGGGTGGGAGGCGGCAGCGTTGTCAGCGCTCTAGCCTTCAGTATTTAAGGAGCTCACCAAGAACAAACGAGAGATTCTGTTTGTGTATAATTGACTGGACCCCTTCTGAGGCGGAAGCCGGGAGGTAGCCTGCTACATTTGTATAACCCCGCTGAATAATAGTGTGTGGTTCACGGAATTTTAAAAGCGGCGATTTAAAAAAAATTACATTTGCACATTCCCTCACATTTATTATAATTTTCCCTTGTTACTCCCTTTTTTACGCACTTTTGGCGGTCACAGCCGATCTTAGGGCTGAGTACCGAGTCCTGGGAGAATATTCCCGACAGCGGACATCTTGGGTGGGAGGCGGCAGCGTTGTCAGCGCTCTAGCCTTCAGTATTTAAGGAGACGGGCGCTCTCCGCGTAGCGGACGCGACTAGCGGACGCACCACATCAGCACCGGAGTCACGCCAGAGTCCAGCCCATCTGCGCCCGTCCGCACCTCGGACGGGCCCAGGGCCATGGCTCAGTTACCTTCACTGTATGATGAACAGGATCAGGTAACATCTTATATAAATCTATGTGGAAGTAAATACAGGCTTACACCCATAAAATATAATTCTGAGCATTTGTGTGCTTTGAGACCTCCCCTGACTACTACCTGTAACACACTGCACTTAGGGAGGGGAAAGGCAGTATATCCAAATTGCAATTTCTCAATACCTCCTGTTGGGACAAAAGCTACTGAAAATAGAGATAGACTGAAAAAATATCCTGAGCCTAAAATAAACCTTTTTCTTTTCTTAGCTTGAATTGTCGTTCCCTACCTAAACATAAAGCTGAGATCTTCAACCTATTGATTGACGAAGAACCCGACGCCCTGTTTCTGACAGAAACATGGCTTCAGGAAAGCTCAGGGCCTGAAACCGCCGAAGCCCTCCCAGATCAATATGCTATTGTAAGACTAGATCGAAAAAATCAGTCTGGTGGAGGGATCGCTATTATATTTAAGAAAGCTTACAACTGCGAGCTTATTAAACTATCTTGTCCAGACTGTGAAGCAGGCACTTTTAAACTTGCTCTTGCCCCGAATTACACATTATCCGGAGCACTTATATACCGTCCTCCAGGGACGGCGACACACTGGGTGACAAGCCTTCCTGATCTTATTGGTCCTTTGGTTATGAAAACTGCTAATTTTTCTATTATTGGGGACATAAACCTACACTTAGACAATTCAAACTGTCAAAAAGCTACAGATTTTATAGCGGACCTAGCGTCCCTCAACTTAACCCTGAGAAATACAGGGCCAACACATAGGGCAGGGCATTTTCTTGACCCGATCTTCTCAAATATTAAGGATATGTCCACCTCCCAAGCTCTACCTATTGATTGGTCAGATCATTATCTCATCAAATTTTCCTTTCAAATCATACTGCCTAGTAAGGAAAACTTACCTGTGCACAATCAATTCATTAGAAATTGGAAGAAATTAGATATTATCGCCTTAAATACCTGCCTTGATACACGTACTCCTTGCACTAAGGCATCGGTTCAAAATCTGTCCGTGGCAGTTCAAAAGTGGCTCATGACAGCCATTGACACATGCCTACCAAAAACTAAATTGAAATGTAAAAACCATCGATCTCCAGCTCCATGGTTTAATGAAACACTGAAGCAAGAAAAAACTAGGTGCAAAAACTCTGAACGCATGTTGAGAAAGACCTATTCTCCTGAAGCTAAAAAAGAATATAAAATCAAATTAGCCAAATACCAAGCGCTCTGTAACAAAGCTAGAGCGGAATTTGTATGTACTACTATTACGGAGGCCCTAAATCAATCAAAAATACTCTTTAAAATGGTGAAAGAACTAGCCGGCTCAAAAACAGAACAAACCCCGCCAGATCTAAATAAGCTACAATACGATCTATTGGCCTCGTTCTTTGTCAATAAAGTTGACAAAATTTACCAAGAAATTGAACTAGCTCAGAACATTGGCCACCCGGCCAACATGACCTCCCTTAAGGTATTTTTTACTGCACTGATTAATCAAGCTGATAAGCAGCTCCCCTATGCCCCGGCTAGTATACTTGAAAGTTGGCCCGTGCTTTGCACAGACACTGTCATTGAGCTACTTAGTACCATCAAATCAGGATCACCAAATGACCCATTATCATGCTCGGTACTAAAACAACTGAATAAGAAGTCGATGGACATAATCACAGACCTTTTAAATGGATCCTGTTAGAACCTGGGGTAGCCTGGCCTAGGGCAAGACATATACTTCAGAGGCACAGTGTTAAGGTTGCAGACCACCCAAAAGTAAATCCACGCAATAGCACACAAAAGAAAACGCTACACCAAAAATGTAGGAAAATACGCACTGCTTTATAAAAATAATATACTCTTTGGTTTAACTCTCAATATTCACACAGGAAAAATTTACACTTCGTTCAGGAGAAATGTCCTCCTGGCTTCTGCCACTCTCCTCAGTGGCGCTCCACCACAGCAGGTGAGAGATAACGCTCCAGGGGTTTACGAATGAGGGGACAGTCTATGACAATTTACCAGTCTCTGGCCTCTTTATGCTGGGCAGAGGACTGCACACCGCAGCGCTGCAGTCTCCTTCTCCTGAAGCTGTCCCTGTATAATTTTAGACAAGGGGCCAGCTAGGCGCCCAGGGTCTCCAGTAACTTCCCACAGCAGGGCCAGGACAAGTAACCAACAGGGGAGTAGTGGGTTGGACCAATAAGGCAGTTTCCCAGTCCAGGAGGTCAACCCTAAGTCTAACCTCTTCCCACCCTCAGCTACCACCTGTCCTCCAGCTGACTTCCACAGGTAGACAAAATGGCTGCCCCGCATTCCGCCTTTTATAGGCTGCCCTTCAATGGTCCAGCATGGACCAGAAGGTTCTGGAATGCCCTATGTTAAGCTATGGCCAAGTTCTGGGTGCGACAGTTGGGGCAGTTGGTGGCCACCATTTTAGGTAGTGCCAACTTTCCTGTCAGAACAGGCCTCAGGGCTTGAGGTAAAAGACTATGGGGGGAAGAAAGAACACCTATCCCCTTGACCAACACCTATAAAAATAGTAGACAGAAAAATATTAAGGGTATGAGGGGCAAAAAGGGGACAAAATAAAGAATAATGAGGAGGGACTGCGCAAAAAATCCAGACAGGTCTAACAGATCCTTACAGGAAGAATGTGTGCCAAACGGATGGAAACACGCTCTGATCCACCCGCTACTAAAGAAAACTGGTGCTGACCCTAATTTGCCCTCAAATTTTTGACCAATCTCCTTATTACCCATATTTGCTAAAATACTTGAAAAGCATATGCACCGTTCCCTCACAGAATTCATTACAACCCAAGATCTGCTGCCTCCTCAACAGTCAGGCTTTCGATCTGGTTTCTCTACGGAGACAACCTTACTTGGTGTCACAGAAAACATTCGCTCCATGTTGGACAGAGGTGAAACAGTGGCATTAGTATTATTAGACCTTAGTGCCGCATTCGATACGGTATCACATGCTGTATTAATGCGGACACTATACTTAATGGGTATCAGAGGAGCTGCCATCAATTGGATTAAATAATTTCTGGACAAACGCACTTTTTAAGTTTTCTAGTACTCCGCTTGTTCAGACGTCCAGATGTTTAAACACGGAGTACCGCAGGGCTCCATATTAAGCCCTGTACTATTTAACCTATACATGAGTCCGCTTGCAAAGGTAGCGGAAGAGGCGGGACTACAAATGTTTTCCTACGCCGACGACTCACAACTGCTCTTCTCGCTTTCCTCTGCGAAAAATAACTGTCCATCTATTCTAAAACAAGGACTTGTGAAAATTGCAAGTTGGATGCAAGAGAACTTCCTAAAATTAAACGGTGACAAGACCGAAGTAATGATCCTAGGTAAAGATAAAGCACTATGGGGACCCCAACATTGGCCACAAGAAATGGGCCTCCTTCCGGTTCCGGTAATGCAGGCCCGTAACCTTGGTATCATTGTGGACGACTCCCTTAATATGCACCAACAAGCAGTGAAGACATCTGCTACCTGCTTTGCAATTTTAAAAAGGCGCCTTGACACCTTCGGGTTTTAGTAGCGCAATACAAATTGCCCTCATTCATTCATTCATTCATTCATTCATTTTAAAATGGCTTAAAAAGATCTGTTGGATGCTGCTGGAATCCACAAAGAAAACAGTAATCAATGCCTTGATCACATCTAGGCTTGATTACGGCAATGTATTATACTTAGGGGCAAAGAAGGAAACGGTTCGCAGACTGCAGACAGTCCAAAATGCGGCTGCTAGACTGTTATGCAAAATCCCTTATATGACATCGACCTCTAAGTACATTCGCGATTTACACTGGCTTAGAGTAGAAAATCGGATAAAATTTAAATCTCTCTGCTTCATGCATAAAATCTCCACTAAAACTGCCCCAAAATACTTGCAAAGCCTGGTGCATCCTTACCATCCTCCCCGAGCCTTACGGTCTGCCTCAGCTAGACATTTTGTAATTCCTAGAACCAAACTGTCAAGAATGGGTGGAAAATCGTTTGCATTTCTTGGACCCACACTGTGGAATGCCATGCCACTTTCTGTACGAAATGAGGCTTGTTACGTGAAGTTCAGGAAAGCCTTAAAGACCTGGCTGTTTAACATCTGAAACATGCCCAGCTAGGAACAAACCATGAATCAGTAGCGCCGGGAAACCCTTTGTTGGGTAGCTGTTGCGCGATACAAATGAAATAATAATAATAATAATAATACACATGGAGTGAAGCAAGAACCTATGGACATAGAATGTGTACACTTGGAGTGAAGCAAGAACCCATGGACATAGAATGTGTACACATGGAGTGAAGCAAGAACCTATGGACATAGAATGTGTACACATGGAGTGAAGCAAGAATCCATGGACATAGAATGTGTACACATGGAGTGAAGCAAGAACCTATGGACATAGAATGTGTACACTTGGAGTGAAGCAAGAACCCATGGACATAGAATGTGTACACATGGAGTGAAGCAAGAACCTATGGACATAGAATGTGTACACTTGGAGTGAAGCAAGAACCCATGGACATAGAATGTGTACACATGGAGTGAAGCAAGAACCCATGTACATAGAATGTGTACACTTGGAGTGAAGCAAGAACCCATGTACATAGAATGTGTACACATGGAGTGAAGCAAGAACCCATGGACATAGAATGTGTACACATGGAGTGAAGCAAGAACCTATGGACATAGAATGTGTACACTTGGAGTGAAGCAAGAACCCATGGACATAGAATGTGTACACATGGAGTGAAGCAAGAACCTATGGACATAGAATGTGTACACTTGGAGTGAAGAAGGAACCCATGGACATAGAATGTGTACACATGGAGAGAAGCAAGAACCCATGGACATAGAATGTGTACACATGGAGTGAAGCAAGAGCCATAGACATAGAATGTGTACACATGGAGTGAAGCAAGAACCCATGGACATAGAATGTGTAGCTCTGGCCAGTTAGGGTTTGACCAACCTGCAGCTTTGAGCTCTTTTTGTCAAGAGCCTCTGGAAGCTTTGGGTTCAATGCAGTGGACAAAACATGGGGGTGCGCTCGTTGCTAAAATGGAGCTAGTGAAATTTGAAAATTAGGCACCCACAGACCAAGTGGACTATTCCCTGTTGGTGAATGTTGCATGCCATGAAACATTACAGTGAACTGCATATACCATAATGCACTTGGGAGTTATGGGGGCTAACATTCTGGTAGTTTGTGTTTTTCCGCTGGTGAAAGGCGAAGTGAACTTTCCTCTTCCGGGTCAGTGACGGCAGATTCATTAATTCATTCAGCTGCATTGCTGTAGATGTATTTATACCCGTCGTAGCTGCTCTTAGGGAAGTGGTGTTCCGCTGCCTTCTTTTTAAAGTAATCTTATAAATAGTACCAATGTAATGACTTCGTCAGACGTGGGCACATTTCTAGGATGGGTTTTGTGTCTCGTTGCAGGTTTTTCTGTGGGGGTTTCCACACTAATCCCGTGCGGCCCCCGGTGAGCAAAGGGCACCGCAAGGTCGTCTGCGGGGGGCCTGTGGATGATCCGAGCCCCTCAAAGCCGTTGGGCTTGGGGCGCAATAAACCTGCATTGCATGGCGAGGTGGGGGAAAGAATGAATAGTTTAACTGCCCTCCAGGGTAGAGGGTGTCAGCCCTGAATCAGCTGCGCTTAACTCCGAATAACAACAACAACCTGTGGCTGCTTCAGAGAGACTGAGGAGGCAAAGGTTTGATTCAAACCAGAGAGCGCTCGAGACACACGCACGAGACAACAGAGGCCGCAGGAGCCTCTGGGCAGGAGGGTTATTAATAATAGGATTGCAGCATTTGTGGTCGTGTGCTCAGCCTGGGGACAGAAAGGAGCTCTGCAGCCACAGTGGGCATCACAAGGTTAGAAGGCGATGAGTTTAAAGCAGAGATTCAGGGCCGCATTCATTCCATTTGATGTCAGCACCGTGAAGAAATGATGCTTTGTGTTTATTAGCAGGTAAACATGTGTACTTTCTACAGAGGAATAGTATTTGTATCTGTTCACATGCTTCTTTCATATTATCCTACGCAGGGCTTTAAGTGGGGCGGGTCTCTATCTAGCAGGACCACCCTTCACTATGTATGTCAATTCAAAGAGACTCCTTATAGTCCTTTCACAGTCTCATCATTTCAGAAATTATGCTTTGTGTTTATTAGCAGGTAAACATGCGCACTTTCTACAGAGGAATAGTATTTGTATCTGTTCACAGGCTTCTTTCATATTGTCACACTCGGGGCTTAAAGTGAGACGAGTCCTTTTTAAAAGCTGCTGCTGAGACGGGTCTCTATCCAGCAGCACCACCCTTCAGTATGTATATCAATTCAAAGACACTCCTATAGTTCTTTCACAGTCTCATCATTTCAGAAATGATGCTTTGTGTTTATTAGCAGGTAAGCATGCATACTTTCTACAGATGAATAGTATTTGTATCTGTTCACAGGCTTCTTTCATATTGTCCTACGCAGGGCTTTAAGTGGGACGGGTCTTACTCCAGCAGTGCCACCCTTCACTCTTTATGTCAATTCAAAGAGACTCCTTATAGTTCTTTCACAGTCTCATCATTTCAGAAGTGAAGCATTTTCAATATTCTATACAACGAAGCCATAGTCGTTGCTTTTTTATCTTATGCAACTATGGTGAGTAACTAGCATGGGTGCATTTTCAGGACACTGAGAGTAAACATTCAGGGCAATGGGCTGTATAGTGGTTTCCATACATTTGTGACTTAAGAAAATAAAGTGCATTCAAATCGGATCCGTACAGTC